>NC_141536.1:48677498-49277498 GCF_021556685.1 Rattus norvegicus | reverse complement strand
TCTTTAAAGGGCTAGGAAACAAACGTAAGGCAGTGTGATTCCTAAGTGCTCATTTGTCAAACTGTGACCTCCCAAGGAAAATCAGGGAACCTAATCTGGGCAAAGCAGACAGCCCTGACAAACCCCTCCAGACGAAAACACACTCACCTATAAGACGTAGATCTGATTTTTCTTTCAAAGAGACACAGGCAATTGGACTGACTGGGGTTATTTTAAAAGCTTACGGATGTGATTTGATTTTTGAAGCATGGTTTTGAAAATACTACGCCCAAAATTATAGCTTTAGGAACCTCAGCTCTGCTTCTCCGGGGCCTTCTCTGCCTTTCTGCTGCCCTCTTGTGCAAAGCTGGAGTATAACGTTACAGAAGATCCTATCTACAAACCCACTGAAAATGGAGGGAAGGCAGTGAGTGCTGGCCTTTCCCGTAGATTTCAGGAATCTGGCTGTGCTCTGACTCAGTCACTGTGCAGACAAGCTTCTACTAAATAATATTTTCACGTCTTGTTACTGATAGATGGGAGTTTTTTCCACCTCTGAAGACAGCTCAAGAATATTTTTAGAAATAGAAAAGATAAAGAAGCAAGATTTAATTGGCTAATTAAGGTTCCATGTTGGACATTTAGAGAGCAGTAATATAGCAAGCAAGAATTGAACCTTACTTTAGGCACATGCATTTCCATGCTGGTTGTGTCACTCACCCTTCTCCCATTACATGACGGACATCACGGATCTCTTCCTTGGATACAGGATATAAATTGAAGAAATATTCTCCTTTTCCAAGTGGCATAACATACAAAATGTAGGAGAAAATTTTCTGTTCTGACATAGTCTTTCTAGCATGCCCTTCAAATATGCTAATCTTTAACTTTCTGTTTTGTTTTGTTTTGTTTTGTTTTGATTCTATCCTGCACCTTGGAGCTGTTAAGTAATCTCCTGGTTCTTGAATCACACTTCTGCCAATGATTCACCAATGGTTATCCAGATAGCAGATAGCTCACATGCTAGGCATTGGTCTTTGAACGGCTCACCATAATCTCAGAATAAGAGTTGTTTTTTCCTTCCTTCCAACCTAACTGTTCTTCCTTAGGGGTAGTCTCATCATTTTCTCCAACTTAGCACCGAACATTATTTTTCACCTCTGTTATCCTCTCCTTCCGTTCATTAGCCAGCTGCTTCACTCTAGAAACTCAGGCCTATGAGCTACTGGAGCTTCCTGAGGAAAGGCTGATGCTTGATAAAGATTTACAGAATGGGAGAGGTCAAAAATGGGTGGATAGGAAGAGTGGGTAGGCTGAGAGAGGGGAAAAGGTTTCTATCTGACAGTTAAAAAGTTGAACAAAAGCTAAATGGTTAGGTGTGCCTTAATGGGGAGTAGAGTCTACGTGGGGCAAAGCAACAAGGTGGTAATCAGGTATAAAAGCAAAATCGTCTTAGACACAGAGAATGTCTGCTTCTAACCTTTGCGTAGGGAGAAGCCATGCACGTTCATAAAGCCACCGAATGGGCAGGAGAGAGGACTGCAGGGCCGTGACGAAGCAGTCACTTTGCAAGAATCTCAGTCTTTCCTTCCCATTGACATATTTATGAATTACACCGTTTCAACTGTTTAAAGATGTTGTAAATTTTTGTTTTGGTATGTGTATTTCTCTCTCTCTCTCTCTCTCTCTCTCTCTCTCTCTCTCTCTCTCTCTCTGTGTGTGTGTGTGTGTGTGTGTGTGTGTGTGTGTGTGTGTGTGTGTGTGTGTGTGTGTTAGGGGTTGCTTGTAGAGGCCAGAGGAAGCATCAGATTCACGGGCATTGGAGTGTTGGAGTGATGGTTACTGAGTTGCTCAATTTGGTTGCTGGAAACTCAATTCAGTTCCTCTGTCTGGAAAAAGCAGCAACTATGCTTTGATCTCTGAGCCATCTCTCTGGCCCTCATTTCAATTGAAAATTAATCTAAATGCCTTTCAGAAGGACATGCAAATGTCCCTAGCCCCACAATCACTGTAGACTTTCAAGGAAGTGGATTGATCATGCATCTGTGCCAACTGCCTGTTGTAGGGGTTTTGAGGTTGAAACTGCATTTTACAGCCAATGCGATTAGAAATGATACCCCAAGGGCAAAGACAGTAGTAGAAGGGTTTACCAAGAGACATATGGACATTTATGCTTAAAAAATACAGTAAGAACTTTTCCGTAACACAGCCTGACCCAAAACATTTCATGGTCATTCTGTAAGTTAATGAAGTCACCATGTAGACCTACTAGGGCATCAGGGTATGGGGTGTGTCATCTAGAAGAGCTATCAAATTCCAGTAGGTAGGGTCTTGAATTTCACTTCAGTCCAGCACTGCCTGTCAGCAATTATCCACCGGCCATTAATGTGCATAGAGACGACTCTGAGAAGTGCAGGTGAGATTTCCATGACATCGTGTGGTACCCTTGAGGAAGACTGGACTGGAAAACACTGTAGAAGGATTTGGCCGAAATTTCGACCCCCTTAACAAAAGAAGCTCACCCTCACTCAAGAACAGAGGTAGGCCGGGAAACAGCAACCAAACACAAGTCACGTTACAGCTCAGTCTCTTAATTGCCAATGGCCGTCATGCTGTTACGGTGGCACTCCGGCTCTCGAGTGGGAAATAGACCGTAGGTGGAAGATGCTCTTTAGAGATCTGATCCTGATGAAGAAGCAACTTCTCAAGTTGCTCAAGTAAGGGAATGTGTGCTTTAGTCTGAAGGTCACAGCAGTAGATAGGAAGGGGAACAGGGAGGTTTAATGCAAGAAGAAAATCAGCTTCATCCAGTGATTGATGAGGTATCAGGAATACAGCAGAAAGCATGTAAGGATACCGATGATTGCTCATGTGCCTACCATTTACCAGGGGAAATGGGCACCTGATGTCTCAGTGTGTTAAATACCCAAGAAGAAGAGATTTTGAGAAAAAAGATCACATTTAGTTTTAAACACATAGCACTTGACATCCTGTGAGATGCTGCAGACTGTTGCTCATATGGATAAACAGGCATGTTCAGAGCTAAGGCACCATCAACTAGGTGTAGGTTTAATGCCTAGAATCTTTGTCCATGGAGATAGCAAAGTGAGAGCTCAGAGGGAAGCTATCTTAGCAGTTTGAAAAAAAAAAGTAGATTAGAAAGACAGGGGGGACTGGGGCTTACAGGAGGAGAGTATGGTATTAAGACACGAAAGCTGGGCTAAAGGCATTTTAGCTCAGCCCATTCAAGGTGAACAGCTGTCAGACATAGACACGGAGAGCCGTGGACCTCAGTGAGCATGAACTGTGAGGTTCAAGTAGGAGTGGGTCGTAGACTGGAACAACTGCTTACCTTGTCTAAATATCTAACCGTGTATCGCTAAAGAAATGTAAGCAGAAATCCCAGACTCCTCTTTCAAAATGTCTGGGACTGGGCTAGTTTTAAACAAGGAAATTTTGTTCTGTTGCATGGAGTAGACTTAAGAATGATTGATGAATGGCCTCACAAAGAGACCAAGGGATGACAGAAGTAAACACAAAACGTAAAGTTCTTAAGAATCTGGAAGCGATGCCATGGAGAGAACACAGGAGAGGCTGGCCTTCATGGGGTCTTCTGTTGTGAGCTGTGGGAGGTCTCAGACTGTGGGAGTTTCAGCTTTTGTGGTTCAGAGCATTCTGACGTGATGGTTTCTGCTGATTATTTGTAAAGTCATCCACTCCCACTGTTCTCAGTGTTCTGGAATTAGATGATCGTCCTTCCCTCCTGTCTGGTGTCTACCTCTGGCCTGCTGTCCTACTGTATGACATTTAGCACAGTGTGCTAAATTAGATCTCATCATCAAGAAAAGACTTCAAAACCACTCATCGCATCTCTACTTGAGCATCCGTAGCCACTACAGAGAAGAATTATGAAGAAGTGAGAAGGGTAAACCATGAGTCAGAGGCAGGCGTGGTGGCTCCCGCTGGAATCCCAGCAGGAAAGAAACTAAAACAGAATTTCCACCATTCAAGACCAACCTTGGCTACAGAGCAAGATACAAGTCCGTCTAACAAGCCAGAAGGGAAGAATGAAGAGGAGAAAAAAAATAGTAAGAGTAATAAGCTAGACATGGCGATGCATGTCCTAGTCACAAGGTTACTGATGCCTTTTATCCCAGTACTTAGCAAGCTGGGGCAGGATTGACGTAAGTCTCAGCCAGGAGGCTAGGCTGGGGTACATATGAGCACAATGCTAGCCTGAATAGACACACACACACACACACACACACACACAGAGAGAGAGAGAGAGAGAGAGAGAGAGAGAGAGAGAGAGAGAGAGGCAGAAATGGAGGCTTTGTCCATGCATTCCACTAAATGTCTCCCCCTCCTTCTCCTTCCCTGCCCAGCTAAACTTTGATGATATATCCTAGGCTCTCCAAACTGCCTCACGTCATGGCAGAGCATGCATAATCAGCATTTGATGAGTGTCGTGGTTTCTAGTTGCATTTGCCTCATGACTCTGTGTATAGGGTAGCCCTGGAAGTCCCACCATGCTCTTTCCAAACAGTAACTCCTACTTGAGCTTCCCACTGCTTTAGCTTTGAATAACAGTTATAATGTGTTTACAGGCTGCCACAACTGTGTACCTTGTATATTCTATACACCTGAGAATATCTTAATAGTGATAGAGAAAACAGGAGGCAAAAGAAGTCTCAAGGACAGGGCTTCTGCAAAGGCATTGCACCAAGATGGATTTCTCACTGAACTCTTTTTACACTCTTCAAATACCTTTAGGATCGATTGTGGATGAATAAGCATTTTGTGGAAATGGCTTCCAATGCCAATGATCTTGAAATACATAGCCTATTCCTTACATTTACTATAGAAGTAAAGGGCAAAATATTCTAAAAGGTGCTTTCATGTTTTGCCTTGAGCTATGCTTTTTTTTTTTTTAAGGCAAATCCACGGTCCCCTTTAAAATAGGAAACACAAGGTGGCTTATTAAGACATAGCCTCACTGTGTAGGTCCTGCTTTCTCTCCCCAGAGCTAAGATTACAATTGTGTGCCAACCACGTACAGCTTGGCACTTAATCTTCCTGAATTTTCTTATCCACTTAACTCAGAGAACAGAGCCTGAATGATCAATATTACAGGTCATTAGAGTACCGTGAAGACAAACGGTTTAAAGTTTTCATTTATTCTGACAGGCTGTCAAGCAAGCATTTCCTCATTTGAGAAAGTTAGTCTGCGTGGTAATAAGGAAAAAGCAGTAGGTGTCATTTTCCAAAGCTTGTCATTCCAGTCTTTTCTCTCCGAGAGAGGATCGCACAATAGACGCTCAGGGGGGAAAAAAATATTTCAAAATAAGCAGTGCTCGAAGAGGTAAATATAACTTCAGAAAAGCTTTCATGTGTTTGTTAAAAAGTAATCCTCAAAGCTGCTGGTATTAGAAGTTTCTACTTTCTGTCATCCAACGGTGTTATTTCATAATCATTAATAATTAATCATAGGTCTCTGATTCACTTCTGAGCACTCTAAAAATAGGATGCCATGAAGAGGCTTAGATCCTTAGCAACAGAAAATGGAATTCCACCAGCCTAACCTAGGCACCTATTCACATTCTAGAAACAGATCCATCTCAAGACTAGGAGACTGGAGCCATAGTTTTCCTGTTTGCAGTTATTCATAGAGGTCGCACTGAAAGCCTCAGTGTTGGCAGAGGACAAAAAAAACTATGCAATCATGTCAAATTCCCTGAGCTACATACCTTCAGGTATAAGATAGACAGACCAGCACCACTCTGGTTAGCTGATGGGCCTTTCTGCTGTCCATCATGTGATGGGCATTTAAACACGCTCTTGTGAGAAAACGGCATGAATGCTACTAGTATTAACTGGGAGCTTCTATATCCTTCATTTTCATTTAACATATCATCAGACAGCATAAAGCACTGTGGTATGCAATGGGGAAGCATTGGGTCATTTAATCTTTTATAACAACACGAATGGGAAACTAATGTACATGTATCTATCCAAGAGTTCCATGCCACATAAGTGGAGAACGTGGAGGTCAAACATCATCAGTCTGGATTCTTGGTCTTAGTCTATACCCAAGGCAACCCTCCAAATCAGTGAGGCACAGATATAGTTAACAAGTCTGTGCATAGCTTTTGGCTATGGTAGAACAAAGACAAAGATGCACTAATGCAATAATTGGGCCAGTGTGAATGCATGTTCCTAGGTACTCAAAAATATTCAGTTTGCCAAGGAATGCTCTATGAATGTATTTAACTAGTATGCTTTGTTAATCAGAGAATGGAAAGGAACACAGATTTATGCATCATAGTTCAGTATGAAGTAACAGATGCAACAAATGAAGGTCTTTTGTAGTTTGTAAGAGACTAGGCCTGGGCTTACCAAAGAGTAAGTAGCAGCACTTCATTTCTTCTCCCAGATAAAGAGTAGTCACTTTCTTCCCTTCTTTCACAGATGAATAGACAGCTGGAAAAGACAGACAGATAGTAGACTGATAGATGATAGAAAATTGATGAATAGATGATGAATGGATAGATAGGCAGGTAGATACTGTAGTGAGCCATATTGGATTTGGGCCTGGCCATTTTGTGACTGTTTAGCTCAAGGTGGCTATGTGACTCTGGGCTGCATGGCCACAGAGGTTCAACCTTGAAATGACTGCCATACAGACATGAGATTGTTGAACTAAAGCCTCTCCCAGGAAGACCCTGGGAGCAATGACAGGATGTTTCAGCCTGAGCAAAACACCGGATGTCCCTGAGCAGATTCCTGAGAAGGGTTCGACCTTTTCAAAGAACATGTCCCCAGAAGACTGTTGCCTCTTTGTTATAGGAGGATATCTTGCAGTGTAGTGATTCACCTTATATCCTTGGGCACTTCCCAAACTCCCCCACCATAAGCTTCAGTTCCCAATTCTATTCCTGCCTCAGAGCTTTAAATGCTGTACATTTCTCTCAATAAACGAGACCTTGACAACAGAACTTTGCTTGGTCTCCTTCTTCTCTTCACCCTCATTTGGCCCACAGGTAGAAAGCCTCTTCGGGACCCTGAATAACTGGGTCCCCGCTGGTGGGGACAAGATACATAGATCATAGAGTTATAGATAGATAGATAATACATTCATATATTCTTTACTTTCACCTCATTCTTCTTAACTTTTACTTGCTCCAAAACCAAACCCCACAAACATCTTTCGTGTCTAATATAATAGCCACGAATTACACTGACTATATAATTTAATTACGATGAAGACTTTTAAATGCAGCCCCTCAGTTCATTTACCCCTGGTGGCTTTCCTTAGAAAGCTCAGACCCAGAACACATCCATCACCACAGCAAGATGTGCTCCGTAAAAAGATGGTGGCCACTGCAAGTTGCATTTCCTAGAAGTCGTGCTGACTCGTCTTCTCTGAGTTACTCTGTTTTGTGTCATCATATCTCTACACAATTAAGCAGAAGTAAGGCATCTACTGTAAACATCAGAATTACTTGGCAAGGTTTCTTTTATCAGATACACCCTTTACTCTGCCAACTTTGCTTCGTCACGTCACTGGCATGAGCCTCTGGGTTTTTTTTCAAGTGTCTTTTGCTCATATGACATCCTTCCAAGTAGCTTCAAGAAGAGAGCTCAACATATGTATTTTTTTAAGTTAGATTATAATTACCTAACATATTCCCTTTTTAAACTTTAATAAAGACAACCTCACTCTGCATGCTATTAGGTAAAAAAAAAAAAAACTTTACCACATTATTTCTATATTAACATAGATTCATATCAATGTATCGGGATTTTGTCCAAATGAATAGAGCAACTTATGTATTTAAGTTCTCTAATATATTATCAATGACAGGAAGGTTAGGTCACTGAATCAACCACTAAGTAAATGTAGACAAAAAGAAAACACTATTGATGGTGAGTAGTAGAATGGCTCCTCCTTAGCTTCTGCCAGGGAGCACTTCTATTACTGCTATAACTGGGTGGTCCCTCTGCGGTCCACAACACCTACTAAAACAAGAGTGTGCTACCTGTCACTGTGTGAGTTGATAGGTTGTGGGTGACTGCCTAAAATGAAATTTCTGCTCATATTCTCCGAAACTCATCCAGGTCCAAAAGGGCAGTGAATAAACGTCTTCATAACCTGTGTTCACAGAATAGCGGGAGACATGGGATTCGAGAGGGTTCAACCTCAAAACAAAACAAAACAGCAAAAAAAAAATTAAACAAAACCAACAAACAGAAAAGGGAATGCTTTATGATTCAGCACTGCCACCACTGGGTATCGAGCCGAAGGAAAGGAAACCAATGTAAGACAGACGTGTCTGTCCTTGAATGTTTGCCCGTGGGTGTTTATTTTAGTAGTGCTCACAATCACCAAGGTAGTGAAACAATGAAACGATTCACCCCTGCATAGTGAATAAAGAAAATACATTATAAAAGAACCATAAGTTCCTGCATTCTATGGAAGAAGGTAGCTACAGTTAGCAATAATTCCTTGGATATTTCAGGATACCTAAAGGGAAAAGATATTAAATGTTCTTCCATAACAAGCATTCTACATGATAGATACATTACTTATTCTAAGTTAATGACTGCAGCTCAATTTCTGTTAACATTTATGTGATTGATACATAACTACTCTAAATCTACCAGCTAAATTTTTAGAAATAAAATAAGAGTGGAAACAGAAGAGGATAAATCACTCTAGAAGGGGAATGCTCCCCCAGGAGTGGACCAGTTCTGAGAGCAGGGATGAGTTGCAGTGACCCAGAACGCTCGCTACTGGAGAAGTGGAGGCCCAGAGCTGGGGAAAGTTGGGGCTTCTGCAGAAGAGAACAGCAGTCGAGGCCAGGCTGCACACATGCTCTGAACATCAGTGGGAATGAAAAGTAAGAGGGCAGGTTAGAAATTTTAAAAGGAAGACAAAAAAAAAAGAAGGAAGGAAAAGAAAATTAGAAGCAGACAAGAAACCAGCTCCTCTCTCAAGAGCACTATCTGTTTTAACAGCTGGACTTTACTGTTCTATCACGAGGCCATCTGTAACCCTACAAACCACACAGATGCTACCTATGCCCACAACCTCAAAGACAAAAGACAGCTTCAGACATACAACAGCCCCGGGGTGTGGAGCACATGGGCTCTCCATCAGCAGTGGACAGAAAGGAGGTTTTTCTAACAGAGAGGGATTGAGACATTTCAGGGCAGGTGTTGAACCACAGAGACAACATATGGTTTCAATGAATTCATTATATGTAGTTACATACATATGTGTAAATCATCATACATGCCTAATCGTAGACTGGAAACTGAATGGGAAAAGATGAACAACTAAATGAAGCTGATACTATGACAAATTTAAATTTAATTATGACAAAGCTAAAAAATATACAGCTGATGAATTGGAATATAAAAGACAAAATGGGAAGGAAAGGAGCATACTCACTGAACTGTGGTGGTAGAGGCCCTGAGTTTACACAGACAAGCTGAATGGCAGAGGCAGACATAAGGAGAAGAGGCACTACTTTAAAGGTAATCACTAGAAAAATTACAAACATCCCAACATGCATAATATGCTGCCCCTCACTTCAAAAAGCAAGGAAACAGCAACTTGGCAAAATGCAGCTGTGAGACTATATCGAATCAGCATAAAATAATGTCCCTGTGGAAGTCAGCCATGCTGCGTTCATCAATCTGCAGACATGTGACGTGTTTATCAAAGAGACCCAACCTAGGTGATACGCTAAAGCACCCTTAAAACAAACTCAGGGACAATTAAAATGAAGTGACGGACAATGTTCTCCCAGAATGAAGAGGCAGGGTTGACAATTTTAAAATTGGACTAGCTGTAAGTTAAAAGGCAGTAAGTAGAACAATAAAAAATAATCACAAATATAATGAATGACAGAAATAGTGTTTTAAAATAATACAAACCATAGAAACTCTGGGAAATGCCAGAAGAAACGGCCGGAAGCATACTAACAACTTGGTCCTTGGAACGGCAGCTCCAGGCAGAGAAAGGCAAGCAAAAAAAAAAAAAAAAAAAAAAAAAAAAAAAAAAAAAAAAAAAAAAAACAGAAAAGATATTAACACTTACTACACAGCAAATAAGAAAGTGCCTATGAGTGTACTGTAAATGTGTCATCAAAACTTACACATCCTCACACTGGCGAGATGGCTCACGGGGTAAAGGCATTTGCTGCCAAGTCTGACAGCTTGAGTTGGATTCCCAAGTCCAGTGTGGTAGAGAACAACTAACTCCTGCACATATGCACTGTGGCTCACGTGCACACACGAACACACACACACACACACGCGCGCGCGCGCGCGCGCGCACACGCACACGCACACACTCAGGCACAGAGAGAAAAAGAGAGAAATATGACAGAAAATTTTAATGACTAGAGTATATATAAACTGACTCCACACTATGCCAAATCGAAATTCTCAACATCCATGAAGTGGAAATATTCCAAATATTATTGCCTGACCATATAAATAGAAACTAATAAAGAGAATGGGAAAGTGTTTTCTCCCACTGAAAATGTGAAAACTCCCTAAGCGCCTGGTACAGTGAGAAACACTACACAGAAGTTCAGATTTCTCTATTAAAATAATAATCACAAAATCAACATGTGCGAATGCTGTGCCCGTCGGGAAAATCAAAGCCATGAGCATTTATATCGCTATAAATGGAAGAATAAAAATACAGGAATTGAAATACCAATCCCAAATCATTGAGGAGTAGACGATGTAAGCCGCAAGCAAGAGCAAGAAAGAAAAATGGCAAATAAAATTAAAAATTAATTTCAGGAACAGACTTTCCTCTGCGAAGGATAGCTGCTGCCAACATTATCACTATCACCCAAACCACCACCACCATCAGGATTTCGTGATTCAAGGTCTTGGAGGTCTCTGCACTGACCACTGGTCCTTAATGCTGCTGCTGTGGGTAAAAACTTTTGTATGACAGAATCAGTGCTGTGACCACGGTGAAATCCCAACATGCTGACAGGCACCAGAGTACAGCTGCAGAAGGGCCAGGTCCTCACTCAGTGCTGGGATCTCAGAGAGTGATAGCTGAAATCCTGCCCAACTTGGGCCAGATAGCCTGCTTCACTGAGATGGGGATGTGCGTACATTCGATATGGAGTATAGCATCATCCTGGTGCTGAATTTCTCAGGGATCGCACGCCTGTACATTTCAGATCCTTGACCTCATGGGTCTCTCAACCTGGCAGAATGGCTTAAGATGTTTGCAGCCTGTGAGGACCTAACCAGGTGAGCTGACTAGTGCAGGTGGAACACGCTGTGTGTACAACACTGCTGTGCTATAAGGGTGAGGTCTGGAACTGTCTACAGTCTTCCTTCCTAACCATGCTGACCTGAGAGAGACCCTGACTGGTTACGACATAGAGAGGCATCCTTCCTGCGAGGATATTTGCTTGGCTTCTTTGAGTTCACCATGAAGATGAGATTGAGTAGCTAGTGGTTGAAGCAGCAGAGTTAGGCTGTTTGACCTGAACTCCAACCAACGCACTACCACAAAGGCTTCCTTAGCTATTATCAGCCCCAACCCTCCACAGTCTCAAGCTTCCAACGAGACACAGTGTGCCCTAAATGGAGTAGCTAAAGGGAAAACAGATGCACCCGAAAACACTGCTGGTCTGTAACTGAGGACCATGTCAATAAACGTCTAGTTTGATGTGCATGGGGATGCAAAACCATCAATATTTCTATCGATAGAGAGGAAATTATAAAAATACAGGAACTGCAATGTCAACCCAAAATCCTAGGGAAAGGAAACAAGGTAAGCAGCAGTCAAGGAAGACTGAAGGGAAGGGACAGAAGGATAGAGGAAGAGGATGAGAAGAAGGAAAGGAATTATTAGAGGAAATAGAAAAATAAATTAAAATGCTTTGGGGAACGTTGAAGGAATCAGAGAAAGAATTGGAAGAGCTTGAAGGGGCTCGAGAGCCCTTATGAACAACAATGCCAAGCAACCAGAGCTTCCAGGGACTAAGCCACTACCTAAAGACTATACATGGACTGACCCTGGACTCTGACCCCATAGGTAGCAATGAATATCCTAGTAAGAGCACCAGTGGAAGGGGAAGCCCTGGGTCCTGCTAAGACTGAACCCCCAGTGAACTAGACTGGTGGGGGGAGGGCGGCAATGGGGGAAGGATGGGGAGGGGAACACCCATAAGGAAGGGGAGGGGGGAGGGGGATGTTTGCCCGGAAACTGGGAAAGGGAATAACACTCGAAATGTATATAAGAAATACTCAAGTTAAAAAAAAATGCTTTGGGGAAAATCAGTAATTTACTTGGAGAAAAGTTGCCTCCATGTGCAGAAAAGAAATAACCACTAAAAGATGCTTTAGAAACTAATTTAAGATGATTTTTATACAATTCTATTAAACAATACAGAGATAAAATGGTAATGATGTTCTAGTAAATTTGATTGGTCAGATGTCATTCATTAAATATGAATATTAGTTCAAGTCAACTAAATTCCATAGAAGTTACCTCATCCATGAGTCAACTAATCTGTTGACCTCACATGACCTCCAACATCAAATAACCCTAATTCCATAGTAATGATTTCAGAGTGTAGAAAGTAGATTTCCTTACAAAGTGGGCATGACACAAGGAGCTAAACCTGATGAAGATCATGTACGAGAACCTTAATTACTGCTCCTGACAGAAATGTTAGAGACTGAACATCTCATCTGTGGGACTAGGTGTGGACTGAGCTGGGAAACCCCATGGTCAGTTTACAAACACCGGGCAGGGCTGCACAATGTTGGGGATACCTGAGCTTGGGTAATTCACAACATTGCAGTCATGCGATCCGGTACTGAAGTGTCCAGAGAGATCAAAGGGACAAGGCATCAATATTGATTCCAGCAAGGAAGTTCAGATGCTTCGCTCCAGACTAAGGCCACCACCATATTCATACAAACTTAAGCAGCCGTGCCTCCCCACTACCCAGTTGTGGGGGTCCCAGGGTCCTCCATTTTCCTTCCTTTCTTCTAAATTATACGTGGAAAGTCGCAGGGCAGCTAGCAAGCCTGCTGGTCGCACTCTCTAGTGAAACACACTTCTACAGAGGAAAAAGAAAAAGGTTGACCGACTTTTACTTCTTTTTTAAAAGGCGGCCATGAAAAAAACAAGGTCATAGTCATCTCAGAATTAATATGAGAAAGTTATTTCCGGTAAAGGGCTGCAAATTGTAACCATGGGCTTTTCCATACGTGTCCAAGATCTTTGAAATAACAACTCTGAGACTTCTTATATATGAATAAATGCCTATGCCAATAGCTTTGGCTCATTTCAGCTAGCTCATAGCTCAGTTAACCAGTTTCGACTAATCTAAACCATGCCACATGGCTAGTTACCTCACCTTCAGTTTCACGTGGCCGGCTTCCTCAGAGTTCTGGTTGAATGCTTGCAACGTGACTCTATCCCAGAGTTCCTCTCTCTGTCGAAACTCCAACCTCCTATTTCCTGCCTCAGCTCATTGACCAATCAGCTTTTGATTGATGGGTGAAGCTTCCATTCAGTACAAGAGATTCTCTCCAGCAAATGATTTGATTTGGGCTTTAAACTAGATTTGTCGGTTTCCTGGTGGTTTCCTGCCAAGGAAAATCCTTATTAAAGTAGTGCTGTAGAAACAGCTCTTGGTGTGTGATTTTAGAAGCTGTTGTTCCATGCTTCAGATCCCTGCTTCCCACAGAACAAAGCATCATCGGTGCTTAGGAGCTTGTGAGAAGCCTCAAGCCTGAGCGTCCAGATCTCCAGAGCCTGGTTGAATGCATTCCATGAGAAACAGTACTCTAGATTCAAGACATCTTTCGAATGAGAATACTGGAGAGGTTGAATCTAAGAGAAATTGTGTTTCAAAAAAAAAAACAACAATAAAAAGGGATGGAGAGGTGACTGGAGGCGAAAGTGCTTGGTGCGCTTTCAATTCCTAAAATCCCCATTAAGGTCCCCGCAGCTGACTATAACTCCACCTCCAGGAGATCTGCAACCCTCCTATATTCCTCTCTCTCTCTCTCTCTCTCTCTCTCTCTCTCTCTCTCTCTCTCTCTCTCTCTCTCTCTCTCTTCTCTCTCTCTCTCTCTCTCTCTCTCTCTCTCCCCCTCCCTCCCTCCCTCCCTCCTTACCTCCCTCCTTACCTCCTCCCTCCCCCTCCCCTTCGCTCTCTCCCTTCTCCCCCTCCCTCCCTTCTCTCACACACAAATATACATGATATGCATGATTAAAAATAAGAATTTTTTACCTCCTAGCAATGGAGACATCTTTCTGGTGGTGTTTTTCTTATATAAGGGGCAGAGCAGATGGCAGTTCTTTGTTCATTCTAGCTTGACGACTGGCTTGGTGGCCAAAGCGGTTTTATGCCTGGGACAAATCAAAATCAAATCAAATCCAGGCAGTGCGGCACGGGAGGAGGAAGACAGACAGAGACACTCGTGGACCACCATTGCCACCCACAGACCTGCCCTCCAGCAAATGGCGCAGGTGGGCCCTAGACACTGACTTGCTGCCACTTCATGCAGCACAGATCGGAGGATGCCACCCAAGGGCCCATCGGCCGTGTTGCCATCTTGCAGTGGGAGTCACCACAATGCACAATATTTGTGGTGGTCAGATGAGAGAGAGAGAGAGGTGGAGCAGCTTGAGCATCATGAAGAGAGATGGAACTGGAGACTCAGGAGTGGAGAAAAGTTACCTGTTGTGAGTGCCCAGCCCCACCACCTGGGGTCATGGTGAGGTCCCAGCCTGAGCTGCCACTGAGGGCAATGCCTGGGTCCTTGCCTACACAGTGGCAGGGATCGGTGTTGATGTCCATTGCTCTTATTGCCACTAGACATCCCCGGTCCAGGCAGCCTTTAGGGAGCATGTGGATGTCCAGGGGTTCTTCAAAACTGGCCCAGCTCCTCACTGGCTGCTGTGCTCTGGAGAGCTGGCCCCATCTCTCTCCCAGGCAGCACAGTGGAACTGGTCCTGGTGGCTGGCCCAAAGGTATGACTGTTGGAGAACTGACCCTGCCACTCATCTGTTGTGGTGTGGCATGGGCACAAAGTTAATACCCACCACCTCTGGAAGCTGGGAAAGCCGCCCACAGGGTCATAAGTATGGGAGAGCTAGCCCTGCAGCTCACCAGACCACACTCAGGGAAGCAGACCCTGCAGATCACCTGGACAGCGCAGTAGAACTGACCCAATGATGGGGATGTGGGTACCAGCCCTAAGGGTGTGAGAGGGTGGGGATTGGCCTCTGCCCCCTTGTCCCTTGTCACCTGAGGCAATTGGGAGAGTTGACCCGAGAGTCATGAGAATGGGTGAGCTGGCCCTGCCTCTCACCTGGGCAGCATAGTAGTGTTGAGCCTTGTAGGGAGGTCAAAGTTGAGTCATCTCAGAGGGCATGAGAACAGGATGGCTGATCCTGCCTCCTGCCAATGCCAGCATTGGGCGGTCTGGCCTGAGCAGTGCTGGAGAGCTCTCCTTGGTGTTCAGAAAAGGGAGCGCCAGCTCACTGACCAGTTCAGCTACCACACAGGTCCAGATCCAGGGCTCTGAGTTGACCCACTCCAAAATCTATATCATATGAGAATGGTTGGGACAAGTAAAAGGGGCAGTCTTGCTGATCCAAAGCTGCAGAACCACCATGACACAGAACAAAAACAGGATAACCAGAAGGCGGGTCAGTGAGGATTCAGTATCGATGTAGTCTCAAATGCCAGAGACCTTGAACCAGACCAGTGAGTCATTGCAATGAACATTTCCAAGTGGCGATGTGTGGACAGAGGATATACTGTGGTATGCTACAGCTTCCACTACAAGACGTTCTCTATGCTTTGATCTTGTCTGTTGTTTTTTAATTTGATATGGGGGGGGGGGGGACTGCAAGGGCAAAGGGCAGACAGGACTGGAGTGCATGATGTGAAACTCGCAGGAATTCAACAACAACAAAAAATAATAAAAGTAAAATAAAATAAATCATTTAAAATGGGCAAATGCCAAAGAGGGCAATAGGATTTAAGACTGGATGATTGCAGGATGAGAAAAATAGGCCCAAAAGCAGCTCCTGGTGACTGACTGTGGCTAATGCCTCGCAGCTGCATTGCTGCTTATAGCAGAATAATTTAAATTGGTAAATCATAGTAATATTTCAATTAGACAAAAAAGAAAATCAATCGAAATCCTACTATTATGTCTTGAACTCTCCAAGATTCTTCCTGGCTGTGCTTTTAAATGAAGCTATCCATCTGATTTTCCATTTTCTCTCTTACAGTGTGGTAGATTTAGAGTTGCTTCCCAAAGTTTCCTTTGTCACTAACCTGGGCATTTCTCCAAGCCCAAAGATAGTAGGGAAATTATACACTCTTCCTACATGCTTTCCTTTTTTAAGCAACCAGCTCTGGCTTTCATCTTAACGAGTCTCAACCTTTTGCTATGTGTAGCTATGTTTCTGTTATTTTAAATGCATGCACCTCTGAGCCTTAATCAAAATAGAAAGCCTTCAGGAGAATCTGAGCTCATCAGTGTACAAATAAGAGCGTGTTTAAATAATCTCCTTCTGAATTCTGAGTGTAGTCAGAATTTTATAAATACATAACACAGGGACAGAATTATGTAAATGTAAAAGCACCTTAAAATTCCAGCTCCAGAGAAAGCTGCCAGTCACTAATGTAGAGTGCTGTCACCTCTGTTAAGGATGCGAATATGAAAACAGAAATGACACGTTAGATACAGGTTCTATACATGGGATAAAAAGAGAGCCCCTAGGTGCAGCACAAATATGCCGACATGGCTTACTGTTAAAACTAGGAAAGATCACTTAATGTCAGTAACTAGTCTGTTCTCTCTCAACAGCACGGTAAGTGAGTTTCACCCTGCTGAACATTTAAATATCTGATTAGAAACAGAATAGTAAACATAATTGGTTTGAGATCTCTGAAAAATTTTAATGTCTTTTCAAAAACAGAAAAAGGATAGAACCTCCTGGGTTTTAAACTAAGATTTCAATAACCCCCCATTCTGTTTGTGCTAACTGTTGAGCCCAGGGCCTTGTTCCTGATAGGCAAACATTGCTCCCCATAAATTTTCACCTTAGTCTAGGTTCATGACCTACAACAAAATGCCTCCGTATACCATTTTTTTTTATTTATTTAAAAGGTTAAATCCCAATATTTTCTGTTTTAAAAAACTCAACAAATGCCTAAGGGAACTGACTTCTCTGTCTCTGCAAATTGACCTGCACGGCTGGCTTCACCGTGTGCGCGACTCACGTGGAAAATGTGTCCTCTTCTGTCTGCTGAGCTCCCTCCTCAGCCATCACTCCGGCATCTTTGTTAAAGGAGTGTTGTGTTCATTCCTTTGGGACAGGCTGATTCCCCAGCCAGTTCACTCACTACAGAGAGTAGCTACTTTGTACCCGTTTTCCAGACTATATATATAATGCTTTGTGAACTGCGGTGATGTGTTTGCTAAAGAAAAATCTTTGCTTCATCTGACCCATAATGTACTGATTTAAAAGTTATCACTATTGCTAGCCTTCTTATGGAGCAATTAGAAATCCTTCTTTTAAAATTGCAGTTAAATAAACATCCCCAGAAAAGAAATTGCTCTCAGATCATAACTGTGTAATATAAACGTCTCAGCGGATCCTGGAAACTGTAATTGGCCAAAGCAAAGAAACAGAATGTGGATGGGCTCAGCTTCTGGACGACTGGAGGGTTGGAATTGTTAGGGGATAATTAGGTTTCAACTTAATATAAGGCAAAGAAGAAGCATTCAAATTAAATAAGGTGATTAAGGCACGGTACCCTACATTTATACTTATGCCTATATAGGCTATGTTCTAGGAGCACAGCTCAATTAGAAGCAGGTTACTTAATACAGTGAACAAAGTAGAGATTTAAGCCGGACAAGGTGGCGAACACCTGTAATGCCAGCACATAGGAACGTGAGTTCTAGGTCAGTGTGGGCTGCATAGCAAGATGTTATCTAAATACAGCAAGGGAAGCAAACCAAAACAAGTCTGGTTTTGCTTTCAAGGTCGAGACCTATGAAGGAAGGCAGGAATTCAGCAAATAAGCACACAAAATATGAATTCCTAAGAGGATCCTGTGAAACAGGATCTGAGGCAAGCAGCATGCATTCTATAGATTATGCAAACACTGCCTTAGACACTTAGGGAAACAGGCAGCTCCATCAGGACACTAGTTTTCATTAGTTCCTTCATTTAGGCCCTGATGAGCCAAGCAGGAAAACGGGACTAGGGACAGAGTGGTGGTGGTGGACCCTAGAGAGGGAAATTGGATGTCTGCATACAAAATTATAGGCGTTCCCAGAGGTCGTCAGGAAATTGACCCATTAACTTTGTAACTGGCCTGTTTCTGCCTATTATTGTTTCAGGAAGTTTTTGTTGAGCATATTTCCTGTTCCCTCTTCGAATACAGTAGGAAACAAAAGAGAAATGTAAAATGTAGTCTTTGTCCTCATTGTGCTTGTGAGTAAACTGAGGAGATATTCAGATAGCAAGCACACAAAACCACATTAAAATTAAAGCTATGCAAACAAATGGTAAGAAGAGCTAATGGAAAAGAGATGGACGGGCAGGGCAGGTAGAAGCAGCTGATACAGTGGGGTCTGCAGGCAGATTGCAGCTACTAAAGGGTGTTAGCATTTTGTCTAAGCTCCGCCCCACAGTTACCTGGCAACAACCAGGTGCGCCTGACTCACTACAAAAGGGCTGCTAGCACCTTGCTCCCTCTGCTCCCTCCCTCTTGCTTTCTTGCTCCTGCTCTGTCCTCTCTCCACGTGTTTATGGTCTGCCTCTTCCTTCTCCTTCTGCTTCTGCTTCTGCTTCTCCTTCTGCTTCTGCTTCTGCTTCTGCTTCTCCTCCTCCTCCTCCTCCTCCTCCTCCTCCTCCTTCTCTCTCTCTCTCTCTCTCTCTCTCTCTCTCTCTCTCTCTCTCTCTCTCTGCCTCCCTCTCTCTGTCTCTGCCCCCCCCCGCCCCTCTTTCTGCTTGGTTCTGTCTGTCTGTCAGCTGTCTGTAAATTCGGATATTATGCTCTTAGGTCCTGCTCCAGTGCCATGCTTGACTGTTTCCCACAGTGTTGATCATGGACTAACCATCTAAAACCGTAAGCAAGACTCCAAATGCTTTCCTCTGTGAGACTTGCTTTGGTCATGATGCCTCTTCATAGCAATAGAAAAGTAACTGAGACAAGTACCTTTAGTCTGAAAGGTGAAATTAGAGTTTCACCAGCCGTTCCAGCAGTCTAAATTTTACTTAGAGCTTCACTGTTCTGACAACTTCCCAGCCACAAAGACTAATAACTTGGCCAAACTATCTAATTTTCTACCCAGAACATGGAAAGGCAATCACACAGAACGTTTCCTTCCTCTCACTAAGATCAAAGAATCACAGATCTCACTGAGGAGTCCTAAAGACTTTTAACTCAACAGAGGAAGCAGGCATAGGTCAGCATTTTCCAAGAAGCGCATTAAATCCCAAAAGAAGCAAAATGCTTCCATCTAGTGGCTGATGTATAAAACTGATGGCGTGAACGTCATCCTAAGATTCTGTTACCCAAAGCCATCAAAGCTGAGGCAGAGTCCTAATGCACACGAGTATCCCCGGTCTGAATGCAGAGCACAGTTACATGATACAAGCAAATACTTCTTTAAGTTCTAAATCATACTACATTGAGATGTTTCTGTTTGTTGTTTTTTAAGACTGGGTTTCTCTGTGATGCCCTGGCTGTCCTCTGCTACTTCAGGTTGTCTGGGACCAGCTGAGGTCTTGAAACTGTTCACTCCTCCCATTTTAGATCTGTTTCCCCAACCAACTGAACTGAGAGAAACATACGGGGTGAGACACACAGTACAACTAGGGATGGACACCATATCAACTAAAATTAGGGGAGCAGGAGACAGTCTTCCAGGAATCTTAGACACTGAACTTAGGGCCACATCCAGTCTTTCCTAGTGTTCTATGCTGAAGGTGCCATAAATTGACATAGCCCTGGAGGGGACAAATTTGAGTGATTTTCTCTAGTTTCTCCTTTAGGTTGGAAGCTTTGGAGTCTCTGGGTCAACAAGACAAGGGCAGGAAAAGTTCCTGGGGCCTGGGAACATCTCAGGTATGCACTCCCTAGGAGTTTTCCATGTTGCTTAGCGTGATAAGTGTAACCCCCCTACAAGACTCCTACAATTTGATTATATGAAAAGATAAACTCCACATACGTCTAAAGCACAAGAAACTTCCACTGAAGAAAACTGACAGAAGATCCAAATGAAGGGATTGAAAAGTTTCTGCTGCTGAAAGGAATACAACACACCTAGAGAGGAAGAAGAAGTTAGACAGTTAGCCAAGAATCACACAAGCTGGCAGAACATAGACATGGGGTAAACGGTTTTACTATAGCTATAAAATCTATATAGGACATATAATCCATATAGTAGGAAAAGGATAATATATTCCAGAAGCACAATTTCACTGAGGATGCCTTGTTCAACTTCATCACAACTTCATTGTAGGGAGTGGTTCTGATGCTCTCATGGGAAATCTATGTGAGAACCCTGATGGTCCTGTCTCCCAATTGGTTTTTGTTTGATCAATAAGCTGCTAATAAGCTGGGCAAAAGAGGCAGGACTTCCAGTTTTCCCGCAGACGTGCTAGCAGATGCAGGGGAGGAGGAAGAGATTTCACCACGCTTCAGAGGGAGAAAGAGGCAGCAGCCATGTGAGATCCAGGGTAGAGTGGCCATTGGCTGCTTCCCTGACTGGGTCCAGGGTATAACCCTATTAAAAAATGGGGTTCAGAGCTAAACAAAGAATTCACAGCTGAGGAATGCCGAATGGCTGAGAAACACCTAAAGAAATGTTCAACATCTTTAGTCATAAGGGAAATGCAAATCAAAACAACCCTGAGATTTCACCTCACACCAGTGAGAATGGCTAAGATCAAAAACTCAGGGGACAACAGATGCTGGCGAGGATGTGGAGAAAGAGGAACACTCCTCCATTGTTGGTGGGATTGCAGACTGGTACAACCATTCTGGAAATCAGTCTGGAGGATCCTCAGAAAACTGGACATTGAACTGCCTGAGGATCCAGCTATACCTCTCTTGGGCATATACCCAAAAGATGCCCCAACATATAAAAAAGACACGTGCTCCACTATATTCATTGCAGCCTTATTTATAATAGCCAGAAGCTGGAAAGAACCCAGATGCCCTTTAACAGAGGAATGGATACAGAAAATGTGGTACATCTACACAATGGAATATTACTCAGCTATCAAAAACAACGACTTTATGAAATTCGTAGGCAAATGGTTGGAACTGGAAAATATCATCCTGAGTGAGCTAACCCAATCACAGAAAGACATACATGGTATGCACTCATTGATAAGTGGCTATTAGCCCAAATGCTTGAATTACCCTAGATGCCTAGAACAAATGAAACTCAAGACGGATGATCAAAATGTGAATGCTTCACTCCTTCTTTAAAAGGGGAACAAGAATACCCTTGGCAGGGAAGGGAGAGGCAAAGATTAAAACAGAGACTGAAGGAACACCCATTCAGAGCCTGCCCCACATGTGGCCCATACATATACAGCCACCCAATTAGACAAGATGGATGAAGCAAAGAAGTGCAGACCGACAGGAGCCGGATGTAGATCGCTCCTGAGAGACACAGCCAGAATACAGCAAATACAGAGGCGAATGCCAGCAGCAAACCACTGAACTGAGAATAGGACCCCCGTTGAAGGAATCAGAGAAAGAACTGGAAGAGCTTGAAGGGGCTCGAGACCCCATATGTACAACAATGCCAAGCAACCAGAGCTTCCAGGGACTAAGCCCCTACCCAAAGACTATACATGGACTGACCCTGGACTCTGACCCCATAGGTAGCAATGAATATCCTAGTAAGAGCACCAGTGGAAGGGGAAGCCCTGGGTCCTGCTAAGACTGAACCCCCAGTGAACTAGACTGTTAGGGGAGGGCGGCAATGGGGGGAGGGTTGGGAGGGGAACACCCATAAGGAAGGGGAGGGGGGAGGGGGATGTTTGCCCGGATACCGGGAAAGGGAATAACACTTGAAATGTATATAAGAAATACTCAAGTTAATAAAAAAAAATAAAATAAAATAAAAAAGAAAAGAAAAAAAAAGAAATTAGAAACAAGGGGTTGGGGATTTAGCTCAGTGGTAGAGCGCTTGCCTAGCAAGCGCAAGGCCCTGGGTTCGGTCCTCAGCTCCAAAAAAAAAGAAATTAGAAACAAAACTAAGCTGAGGATAGATGAAGGGGACTGAGCTGGGAATAAAGGTAACTGAACAATTAAAGTTGAGGCAGATTTAGGGTGCTGAGCTGGGAGTGCAAAGAAGGCTTAGAAGAGCTCAGCCATTGAGCTAAAGCACATCAAAATTAAGCTAATGTGTATGTGTGGCTTTCATCCGAGGATTTGATGGAATATGGGCAGGGCTGGTAGCATGGTCTGACCTGAGCTTAAAGTGGGGTAGTAAAAACTACATGATACACTTCGTGTTTGAGTAGGAATTAGTGGTCAGACTCGGACCACTGAACAGCAAATGCCTTTATTCACTGTGTTATCTTTCCAACATCACTTTGTTAACATTTGAAGTAAAAAATGACCTACTTCTAATAACTCCATTCAATGCGTTATTACCATAATATTGCCCCTTTACTGTCTCTTATCACTCTGGCTCTCCTGATGTTCGCCTGCCTCTCCACAACTAGTCCCTCTTTCAGTTAGTTACTTTTCTGTTGCTGTGAGAAGACAGCATGGCCAAGACAACTTACAGCAGAAAGAGTGTATTAGGGATTATGGTTCCGGAGGGATTAGAGTTCATCATGGTACTGGAAGTGTGCCTGTAAGTGGCAGGCATAGTGGCCAGACCAAAAGGGTCTCAGCCAGAGCAGAAAGTTCAGAGCTCATATGCTCAAACACAGAATGTGTGTGTGTGTGTGTGTGTGTGTGTGTGTGTGTGTGTGCGTGTGTGTGTGCACTCACGTGTAATTATCAAACGTTCTTTAAAACTAACTACAAAAAATCTTTTCCTTCTGTAGAATGCAAGCTCCAGGGACTGTGTCCTAGATAGTTCCTAAATCAAACCTTACACGTACTATGTAAATTAAATAAGATCAGACACCACTAATATCTTTCGGACGATCATAAGCAGCTAACAAACTTCTCCTGAACGTCTTCAAGATGAAAAAAAAGGGGGGGGGGAGGAAAAATAAGTATACCACTATATAAGACCCCCAGACCTGATCACAACAGACGCCATTATGGAAGCACCATCCAGGCCTTGAAACTCAGCGCAGAAGCAGCAACACCGGCCAAAACAGAGGCCTAGTCCCTCACAGTCCATGGTTCTGAAAAAGTCCCCCCAACGCACTAAACTTGTTCACTGGCTTCTGTAATTCTGCTTCTAGCAGACTGTTCTTGCTAACTGGGGTGTGTCAACCCAGGATGTGGTTTTTGTGCTTTAAAGCTCACCCTGAGAAAGGCTTAGGTATGTGGTAGGATCCTGAACACCAACAGGCCAATAAAGACCTTCTATTGGGTCAAACCCACGTCCAAGTAGTCTTCTCTGTTAGATGCCTCACAATTCTAGGGCATAGTTGTAATCTCAGAACCCAGGAGGCTGAAGTGGGAGAATTATGAGTTCTAGGCCAGCCTGAATACAACACAAGACTGTCTCAAAAATAAAATAAGTCAATGAAAGAAAGACACCATCAGCGATATAGACTTCTTGCTAGATGTCCTACGTAAATTTAAACATGGAAACAGAAAAATTGTAACTGAGAACAGTCAACGGCACTGAGAAGGCCTGGCCAGCTGCTGAGACTGGCTTTCCTAAAAGTGAACCCTGAGATGAGAAATGCACACAGCCTCATCTTCCATGTGTTTCCTGGAGAAACAGCCAGGCTGTGTGGCTCATCTGGGGCAGACCACAGAGCATTGCCTCAGTCCCCAGGGATGCTGGTGACCTCAAGTGGTCCCATTAGCTGTTGCTAGGGAACAGCAGTTCCAATGAATGCCATACATCCTGCAGTCTGTGAGTCCATTCACCACAGGCTCTGAGAGATGACATAATTCCCTGACAGCATGGAGCAGACCTGTGCTCCCCAAGGAGGGGTAATCTCCACAAACAGAACACAAGGCTTCATGTTTGATTGGATTAAGGATGTGAGGAGGGCAGCCACCGAGAACAGGAATGGCTAGGACAATGGAAATATTTAAATGAGCCAGACACTAAGTCTACTTTTGTCGTGGTTAAATTTCGAATGTCATAGTTTTGCCAACACAGTGAGTATCCACGCGTTTTATAAAATACTGATTGAAGAATTTCATCTTCAATTAAGGTGTGAGGAAGTCTAAACTATCTCTCAAACACTTCTGTCACAAAGATAATATTAGTGCACATGAGGCCACATAAATACCTACACATACATGTCAGCTTGTGTACATATATGCTTATACAATTGTGTAGATGCATGCATGTTATATCTTAGTTAGGGTTTTACTGCTGTGAACAGACACCATGACCAAGGCAACTCTTATAAGGACAACATTTAATAGGGGCTGGCTTACAGGTTCAGAGGTTCAGTCCATTATCATCAAGGCAGGAGCAAGCCGTTGTTCAGGCACACATAGCGCAGGAGGAGCTGAGAGTTCTAGATCTTGTTCCAAAGGCAGCTAGAAAACTAGCTTCGAGGAAGGTAGGATGAGGGCCTTAAAGCCCACACCCACAGTAACACACCTACTCCAACAAGACCACACATCCTAATAGTGCCACTCCTTGGGCCAAGCATGTTCAAACTATCATATATAATGTATACAGAGAATGAAAGAGAACTATAGGGAAATGTAAACAAGGGTGTCTATCACACTATACCTACACCCTTTCTGTACTTTTGAAATGTTTGTGTTGAGAGGGTCTCATGTAGCCTAGGCTGGTATCACTCATTGTGTAGCCAAGGATGACCTGGATTTGAACTTCTGAGTCTCAACTAACATTGTAGGCATGACTCGCCATGTCTAGTTTTGGAGTTTTACAAAATCTAAAAGCAGAGTAAAAGAGAATTGATATTTACTATTTTCAAGAAATTATTCAGGGTAATATTTCAAGAAATATTTAAGGTAATTTTTTTTTTTTTTTTTTGAGCTGAGGACCGAACCCAGGGCCTTGCGCTTCCTAGGTAAGCACTCTACCACTGAGCTAAATCCCCAACCTAGGTAATATTTTCAAGAAAGAATTATTTTCCAGCTTTATCACATTGCTAAATTGACTTTTGTGAGATAAGAAACTACAAGGTTTTGAAAAAAAACGAAATACTGAAAGACCCCAGCATAGCAGCAGTAACGGAAAGACCCCAGCTTAGCAGCAGTAACGCCATTTTGCAAGGCTGTACTTAAGATGACTGGTTCAGGGAAAGGTCAGAACACTGAGTACACAGGCCACGCAGGAGATGAGTGGAGAGCCTGGTGACAGGATGATTGCGGGTGAGCGCCTGACAATGAGAAAGAAATGTGGAAAGCCCCAGGAGAGGTCCCACACCCTGGTGGGAGGCCGAGTCAGCCGTTATGTTCCAGGAAGACAGCTAGAGAACTTGCCCCCAGGTTGACCCCTGTACTGACCCCTGTAACCATGCATCTGCTTCTGTATGCTTGCTTCTGCTTCCCAGAACCCTATAAAAAGCCCATCCCTGGTTCTGCTAGGCGCGCCAGTCTTCCGAATTGACTCGGGCGCCCACAGATACCTGTGCTTCTTGATCAATAAAAATCCTCTTGTTGATTGCAGCCTGTGGACTCGGACTGGTCATTGGGTTCGAGGGTCTCCTTCCTGAGGGAAGATCCTCTCTGGGGGTCTTTCAATACGATAGTGAAAGGAGGTCTTCCTTATCAATATTAGCAAAGATCAATGTAGCAACAGGTATTTATTGGCTCTTCCCTTCCTGACAGGGAACCTCTGGGTTCTCGCTTGTTAAAGAGTGGGCTCTGATACCTTTTAACCATTTCCTTTAACCTTGTGATTCTCAGCCCTTCCAGTTCCAATTTTTTAGTGACATTTTTAAATAAAAAAAAATTAAAATACCAAAAAAAAAAAGAGAGAGAGAAAGAAAGAAAGAAAACTGTCACCAATAAATTTGGAAGCTGAGAGAGCACATCCTCAAACACAAACAGGAAGCAGAGGGGAGGAGGGGCTCGAAGTGGGACAGGCAAAGCCCTCCCTCCAGAGAAGTACTTCCTCCAGCAAGGCTCCACCTCCGGAAAGTTCTGCAACCTCCCCAAAAGGCACCAGCAGCTGAGTTCTAGATATCCAAATAGTGGGCCTAATGGAGACATGTCTCATTCAAACCATCAGGCCAGCCATGATAATCCAGGTATGATTTAGTCCCTTTTTTCCTGCCCTGCATATCAGACGCAGCATTTACATGTGACATACAAATACAAGAGTTCTATGAATTGATAATCAATAAATGACAACGCACAGTATGGTCTAAGGAAGTAAAGGCAGCTTCACTTTTTCTTGAAGACACGGTGTTACCCCATAGCCCCCCTGGATGTTCTGGACCTAACTACGTAGATCAGGCTGGCCTAAACTCAGCAGGATCTGCCTGCCTCTTTCTTCCTGCTTTCCTAGAACTGGAATTGAAAGAATAAAAAAATGCAGCTAAGAAGTCAGAAGTTTTAAAAAGCCCCAAATACCTCAAATTCCAGACCCTGCCCTCTACCTGTACTAGCTGACCATAAAGTTAGATTAAAATCTTAGAGAATAATCTTGAGAAACAGGAAGCTCCTCCCAGGAACTGATGGACCATAAAGTTTAACAATCTTGAGAAACAGGAAGCTCCTCCTTGTGATTTTTCATTAGTATTCTCGACACTTTCCAATGACACCATCCCTGCCCCCTCGGGTTGCATTTTCTCCCTTTAAATACCCCTTCTCCCAGCCTTTCAGGGTCGAACTCCACTGCCCCTGCATGGGATATGAGTCTCGACCCCAGTGCACTGGTTCCTATCAATAAACCTCATGTTTATTACAGCAAGGACGGTCTCACGTGAGTTCCTGGGGGGTCGCATCATCCCGAGACTTGAGTGAGGGTCTCCCCGCTCCGGGGGTCTTTCAGAATTAAAAGTGTGTGCCACTATGCCTGGTAGAAAAACAATATTTTAACCGATCAAGAAACATACTTGAAGTAAGTTAGCTGTCTGTTTTCTCATGGGCTCAGAGTCGTTTGTACTCTGGAATACTCGATTAAATACTGGTAGTATTTAAAATAAAATATCTTTTAATTCTAGCTTTCCTTTTGGTTGCTTTGATATTGGGGATACCATGATATCGGCGATCTCATGTGGAATGGCTAATTATAATTTACAAAAGATTGGTCTTTAATATCTAAATTACTATAGCCATCATTTGTGACTAATAATTTTCTTTGTCCTACTATTTTGGTATTACAGAAATCAGGTAGCCCTCAAGTATCATTTCAAGATACTATCTTTCCCGTGTAACAAGTACTATTAGCAGGGATGGAAGTTAGAATTGGAGAAAAACAGGATTCCAGCACAGCTAACTTATTTTTTATTCCATAATCAGAGGGAGAAATGGGACTCTAATAGGTGCCATTTTGCAACATTACACATTAGCATTTTATTGTAAATTATAGAGACTGGTTAACCTTTTAAATCTCACGTACATGTGTTACAGAGCACCTTATGTCCCGCGCGCAACCTCCCACCGGCAAGAAGCACTCGGACACATAGATGTCCTTGCTATGAGTAAAACTTTATTCTAATCTTAAGGAGAAGCCCCTCCGCACCAACATGGTGCGCTTATAAACCCCCTAGTGCCGCGCATCCACACCTGATTGGTTGCTTTACCCATGATCTCATTAGGCACGCACCAGAGTGGGCAAAGACCTGGCACGAAGGCACTCTTGCACATGCGCACAGTTAACTTCCTGAAAGGGGGGCCGGCTGGCGCGGCGAAGGCTGGTGCCATCTTGTAATGGCGGAGGCTATCCTGGCCTACCACGTGGGGCGCAGTGGAAGCCAGCGCCATCTAGTGGTGGCGAATGTTATTGCGGCCCTCTACAACCTTACATACTATTTCATCAAGAAATGTGGGATTTAAAAATATATAGCGTTTTAAGGTATAAAATGCCATAAATGTTGTCCTTGGAGATCCATGCCTCTTACACGATTTGGATAAAAAGTTTTAACCAAAACCTTCAGGCATCTTTTACAAGATCCAGGGGAGTTAAAGGAATCGGAAGTTTGAGGAGGCCAAAGGCCTCCCCATTAGCATTTTTGATATAAGTGCTAGAACAGAGTCCAACTGGCTGCACCAAGTCAACAGTCTTCCTTTCGTCTTAGTAGGAAGGAGTTCCTTTGCTTTGGCTCTAAGAGTTTAGGCTTAAAATGGATATGCCTGCAAAATGAAGCTCCTTTTGAAAAACTTTAAGTTTTTGCCAGTTTAAACATTGGGCCTTTTCTTTATCCAAATTATATTGATTAATGAGAATCATTCTTATGGAAATCACAAAAAAAGTTCCACCCTTTTTAAAAACAAAATCTTGTATCAAGTAGCATAGGAGGGCTGCATGAGCCCACAGTCAGAACACGCTCACTATGAGAACATACACACCATCCTCATTGGTAGTTTATCAAAACCAAAATTAGTGTTATTCTGATTACTTACACACGTACCAAAGAACATTTCAAATAACCTCAGACAATATGTATAGTAGCTAAATCTAAAAGGAATGAAGAAATAAAATAAGGTAGGAAATGGTAGGAACGTTGTAGATGTTATTGAAGGGGTTTAGAGTGATATTTGGGGGTACTCGTGTGTCAAGTAGCTGATGGTAAGTCCAGCTTTTCAGACTTCCACAGGGAACTTTTCCACAAAGATCCACATGATTTTCAGAACTTGGCACGAAGTTGAAATGAGCGATCTGAACCTAAGAACACATCTCCTTGCAGGTGTAGCAGATGAGACATTTGAAGGACTTGGAAGAGCCCTTTCCTTGCAGGCTGGAAGGTGTCTTTGAAGTGTCTCTTTTGCCCAACTGATGACGTCACCTGGTTTGAGATCCTACTTTTCTAGTTCTTTATCTCATTTCACTGTTGAAACACTCTGTGTCTAGTTCTTATTTTTAGTGACCTATGAGCTTTAAAAATCCACTATAATAGTGGAAAGTGTCTCCCTTTATCAAAGATGGCTCATAAAGTCCTTTGACTGTTTTTTAGTTATTTTATAAGTAAATTATGTTTCCCAAAAGGAATAGATCTTAAATAATAGGCACCAAGGACTTAGTCTCACACTAACAAACTCTCAACACTTCAGTTTGTCAATTAGTGTCATTGTACATTTAAGCAGCCATCTAGACTGAGCTCACATTCACAGTGAAAACTCTCTACAACAGGCCAACATATCGAAACAGGTTTAGATATTTGCTTACTGAAATTTAAACATTTCATTACTACATAATTTAGTGTAAATGTCACAAGTAAGAAAAAATTCCTTTTGAATTTGATATTTATAATTATTAAGTGTGAATGATAAGTGTGAATGGGTATGGGAACATTTTCATGCACAGATGGGAACCGGAAGATCTCTGCTTTCCCTTTCTACTTTTAAAAAAGATTGGTTTTAATGCACAAAAGTCTTTCGCTTGCTTGTATGTATGTGCACCACATGTGTGCTTGATGCCGACAGAAGACAGAAGAAGGCACTGGATCTCCCAGAACTGATGGCATGATGATTTGTGAGCCAAGCTGTGGGGGCTGGGATGGAACCCAGGTCCTTGGTAAGAGCAGCAGATGCTCTTAATTGCTGAATCACCCCCTCCTCAACCCTTCTGCTCTTAACTTTACCTGGGTTTAGGGGATTGAGTTCAAATTCATGGTCTGGTGTAGTAAGCCCTTGGCCTACCAAGTCATCTCATCAGCCCAGAATAATCATTTTTAAATAGAATTTTCCCCCTACTGCTATGATGGTAGGTATTTGGCAAGTGGAGGCTTTTACCCAATAAGAAACATATAAACTTAGCATTGAGGGCTGGCTCAGCCGTTAAGAGCACTGACTGCTCTTCCAGAGGTCCTGAGTTCAATTCCCAGCAACCACATGGTGGCTCAGAACCATCTGTAATGGGATCTGATTCCTTCTTCTGGTGTGTCTGAAGACAGCTACAGTGTACTCATATAAATAAAAAATAATAAAAATATTTTAAAAAATTAAAAAAATACAGCACTGAGATAAAATGATTGCCATGGAGTCGTGGCTTTTCCTTTTATCCTTCTTTTCTTCTGTGGATCCATTTTTGTGCCTGTTATACTTGGGGCTGTGGTCTTGGGATGGAGCACCAGATTTTCAGTAAAGCTGAAAGAGGAATTTCCAACAATGTGAGGGAGAGATAGAAACTTGATTAGAAATTGCCAAGTAATATGTAAGGCCATGTTTGGAAGATTCAAGAGCAGTGGCAGAAGGAAATGATGTATGTTTACCTAATGTTGATACAGCAGCACTAAAGAAGGTCATTCAGTAATGTGCCCACCACAGAGATGACCTTCCTTGTCCCAGGGAAGATGAGAACAAAGAGAAGAAGACAGACGATATCCCCGTTTGGGACTAAGAGTCCTGAAAGTCAACCAAGGAATGCTTTGTGAAGTTATTCTGGCTGCAAAATACTCGGACATCAAAGATTTGCTCGATGTCTTATGCAAGGCTGTTTCCAGTAAGACCAAGGAGAAGGAACGCCCTGAGAAGACTTACAAATCCTTTTAAACATGAAAAATGGCTTTACCAAAGAGGAGGAAGCCCAGATGTGCACAGAACCAGGAGTGTGAAGAGAAGTGCAGTGGGAACCACTCTTATTCCAAGCACCAGATCCCACTCCCTGCTCCCCAGACGCTTCTGGCTACATCGTTCTGCAAAATGCATTTAGTACAAGCTCACAAGTCCCCAGGTTCTCCATCTCAGTGCTCTTTTAAAGTCTAAAGTCCAGGTTTCTTTGAGACTCGAAGCAACCTCTTACTTTCAACCCCCTTAAAACACAAAAGCAAATCCCGTGCTTCCAACACACAACAGAACAGAATATACATATGCCATTCCCAAAAGGAGGAAAGGGGGAATAGCAAGGAAATACTGCAGCATAGCCACACCAAAACCCAGCAGGGAAAATATCAAATTAGAAGCTCTGTGTCCCTTGTCTTTGCTGCCTGCAACATATTTCTTTCTTTTGGGTAGTTCCACTCCCTGTCTGAAGTTCTCCTTGGCAGCTATCCCGCGATTCTGGAATGCCCTAGATGGACATTTTTATTTGGACCTGATGACATGTGTTGTTTGTGTCATTTTTTTTAAAAAACGTTTTAGCTTTAAATATGTTGCCTAGAGACAGAGCTCACTATCTAATTCATGGGTTTAAGGGAAAATTTAACTAGACAAACTGTTACTTGGTTGTCGGCTAAAACACACATATATGTACACACACACACAAACACACCAGGCATTAAGTAGCCCGTCTAAGTAAAAATGATAACACATAAAGTCTTGTTAGTTTTTAATGTGTTACTGAAAGCAGTCAAATGTTTAAAGAACACTTTATTACTGAAAACAGTCTGCCCCCAGTTCTACACAGAGTATTGAATTCTGACCTTTAAGAATTTTCTTCATTAGTTTTATTATTTTGTGCATTTCAGTGTTTTTCTTGCAAGTGTGTTTATGTACCATATGCATGCATGCAGTTCCCACAGAAGACAGAGGAGGGTTTTGACCTCCTGGAACTAAGTTACAGATGGCTGTAAGCAGTCACGTGGGTGCTCAAACTCTAGTCCTCTGGAAGAGCAGCCAGTGCTCTTAACCTCTGAACCATCTCTTGTCCCAAGCCTTAAGAAGCTTTACTTACTCTCAACACCTTGCTTTCACCTACGCTATCTTCCTTTAGTCAGGATTATCCTCCTTTCTCTATTTCCAATTTTAGCAATGCCTTTAGGACAAAATCTCATTTTATCATTAAAAACATCCTTTGTGATCTAAAATCACATTTTTATAACCTTCTTTACAAAAAAAATTCACATCTCTTCCTCTTACGTAGTGATTCCCCCACCTTTGTAAATTTTTAGAAAAAGCTTCCTTCTTTATAAAATATCTCTGTCCTAAGTGAAAATCCATAAAACCTTTGAGACACTGTGCGCTAATCAGACAGCACTGATTTGGCTTTTAAAATTGACCATTTTCCCCCTATAGTCCCAGTGTTTCATACTTCTGTCATACCAAGACTTCACTAAGGCAAAAATCTTGAAAAAGATCTGGTTTTGTAAAAAGGCAGCAAAAAAGGGTTAAAGGAAGAGAACACAGGGAGCCAGGAAAAAGCTTCTTTGTCAAACATCATAATTGTAAATTTAAAAGTCACAGTAGAGCTGAATGGTGGTAGCACACACATGTAATCCGAGCACTCAGGAGGAGGAGGCGGGTGGATCGCTATGCATTTCAGGCCAGCCTGGTCTACAGAGCCAGCCTGGTCTACAGAGTGAGTTCCAGGAAAGCCAGACTACACAGAGAGACCCTCTCCTACACACACACACACACACACACACACACACACACGCACACACACACACACACAGAGAGAGAGAGAGAGAGAGAGAGAGAGAGAGAGAGGCACTCACACAGGCACTCACACATACACACCCCTTAAACTGGTTATTTCTAGAAGAGCCATTCCAGTTCCATCGATGTGAAATGAGAAATGAAGTAGTCACTGACTTTGCTATTCTGTTATCTGCAGGAGTCTTAGGAATTGAGTTTTTCCACGCTTTGGACTCAAACTGAGACAGTGAGTGGAAACAATCACCACACGAGACTATAACCAGACCTCAGTAAGTCAGAGTGAACGTTCAGTAGAAACAGGGTACAAAGGTCGTACTCCTGTGTCTGTGACATGTAAGAAAAGCCCATTGAAAATAAGAGGGTTACAAGGTGATGCTTGGTGAGTAAACTCTGGTTGAGGTCTTTCCCTGTTTAAAAGTGAGGCAGCAGAGGAAGGCACTGTGTTTGGCTTCTGCATCCGAGAGTCTAGATTGCCCAATCCCAGCTCCTCCATGCTGTGCCATTTCTTCATCCTCTCTGTAGCTGCCACACTTAGGCTAATCCCAGGAACAGTGCAAGGATTCAGCCAAGTGGTCTCAGATGTTGGGTAGAAAACCTGCCTTGACAGAAGAGGAGAAGCTCCTGGGAGACGCACACAAATAAAAATTAAATAAATCGATAAAGGAAGTAAAGGGAATTCTAAGCACCAGATGAAAATTCATGGACAAGCAGTCTAGGGATGGGCAGTTCTATTAGTGCTTAGGGGAGATTTGGGGGGACCACAAAAGTGGTCTGACAGGGAAGGGGGCTGTGTTCTGGAAGGATGCCCTTGATTTTTCAGGGAGGGAGTGAATTTGTCTTGAACTACACATAACTTGAAAACAGTAAATAAACAAGGGAGGAACTCCACGTGTTCCCCGCTTGGCTTTCGATTTAACTGTTTTCATGTTAAATTTGATGAAAAGTGAGGGGTGTGCACGTGACATTTGTGACATTGGTGGAGCACTGGGTAGGTAGGTGACCGCCCCACCTTCTGAATCAGCTGGCAAATTAACTGTTCAGAAGTCTTCACTGGTAGTTTGTCCTGCTAAAGTTTGCCTTGTCTCAGCTCCACCTTGGTATCTCCAGTGGCCAATGATAAGAAAATGGCCAATAGCAGCTGAAGCAACACCTATCTGACAGAGGAGACATATGGCCCAAGGGGAAAAATCTTAGCTGCATTAAACACTATCTGATTTTTGAACAACCTGACCCAAGTAACCCAGAGGCTATATTTCTGGTACATCTGGTAATTGTATCCATGCAGATAAACCCAGTCATAGAGGAGGCCTGTTGACTGGGTCTATGATTTTGCTCCAGTAGTTTGGCCACATCCTTCCATACTTGTTTATACTAATGACTCCCTCTGTTCCCGGTGGGGGTAAGGTGGTGGGGAGGGTACAACTTAAACTACCTGGTGTCCCAGTGAGCTCCATTAACTTTTTGGGATGGGCAAATCCCTGCAGTCCAGACATGATTAATATGTCCCAAAGACTACTGTCACACAGACCACATTTGTGTGACAGCAGCTCTTAAATATATTTGAGAATAATTAGGTCCCACCTTCCCATTGCGGGTCCTTGGACCCACAGTAATGATGTGATGATGTGACCCAATTACTTGGCCTATTCCTGAAACTCAAAAGCTTGCAATCACATTGCTCTCCTGCCAATACAGCAGAGACAGTCTTTGTCACACTGTAAGTCTTTAATTGCTTAAACATGCTAAACACTTTTTGTGCTTCTGCTAGGCATAGCAGCTACAAGGATCTCCCCTCCTATCACCCTTACAGTCCTGTGTCCAGCATTGAAATGAGCTGTCTCTGGTCTAAGCATGAGGATCCATTGTGAACATCTAAGAAACAAGAAAGATGGAAATGGAGGGAGGCAGTGAAGTCCTGAGTGAATGCATGTTTTTGACACGGGCATGGCCATACCAAGAACTCCAGTGCCTCAGCCTCATGGGAAACTGGCAAAGCCTTCCCCACAGGATGATGCTCAGCCTCATGGGAAACTGGCAAAGCTGTCCTCAGATCTGAGTGGGAATATTGACAGCACACGAAGAAAATGTCAACCATTGCCCTCTCCCTCCAAATATTTGCTGTTTGAAGATGGCTCTCATCACAGAGGCTGCTCCTACTGAGATTAGCTAAACCTGTCTCCTTGACCCAGCTGTGTAAAATAAACCCTGCTTTTTTGTTCAGCTATAAATAATAAACATACTGAACTTCTGGGGTGCCAAGGTTTGCTCAATCATAGAGCCCAGGTTACCTCATTCCAGCTTTCCTATGCATCCATGTGTCTGTCCTTTCCTCCCTTATGGTCCCAAGTTATGATTCTGGGACCCAAACCAGGAAAGGGTGAGGCACACATATAAATGGAAGGGTTTAATGTTCTATGTAGTCTCTCCTCCCTGTAGGTATTTCCCTATAGCAGGCCATATCAATCTTCTCCTTTGCTGTATAATTGTGTTGTGCCTTTAGACAAAGACAGAAGTGATAAGGCCGGGATAGGGAGCTTAGATGAGAAGAAGAGTGAGATTCCTCAGGATTTATCTTGTATTCTTACACAACCTATGGAATTTTATTTCCTATTCATTGGCATCTGTTTTAACTTCGTGCCATTTCTAAAACTCTTTTTAAAGTCAGCAGTTCCATCATTTCTTTTCATTCGATGCTTTTAGATCCAAGTTAAAGATGGCTCCCTAACTGTGATCTTCAACCCTGTTGCCTAGAACTTCCAGTTAAGAGCAGAAAAGAACGCTCCCTCTCTGTCAGAAGCATATGTTATCTTTACTTAGATTTTTTTTTCCATTTGATAACCAAATATTTGTTGAGTTTATATAATTCCCAGTATTAAAACCAGCCAGAGTTCCAAACTGTGATTTATTTCCAAATATGTCCTCCTGCCTTGAATCCCTGTTTCCTATTTACTCCTAAAACTTACAAGGTTCTCCATGCGCACTATGGGGGAGATGTGAGTTTTGGATCACAGTGATCTGTTACTTCTGGAAGTAATGCTGTAGGCTCTCTTCCTGAGATTGGTTCCTCCCACTGAGTCTTGGACTTGTCCTAATCATTTGCAAGAATGTAAGCATGTTCAAGACTGGGTGATCAGCTGTTTTGTGTGTGTTCCTGGAGTAACAATAAAGTTCCTTCAAACTCAGGAGTACACTGTATGGGGGACTGTCTATGGAGTAATTATATGGTGTAGAGTATTGTCTTAAACCTTCAGCCCCGTTGGGATGAAGAAAAGAACGACCTCTTACTTTCAGCATCTCTGTTATGACTGAAAATCAAATTTAAGGTGGCAAGGTTGCAGAAAGCAGGAGAGGTAGCAGAAAATGCAAAAGTAGATATTGGAGGGGTGTCAGGATCAAAGGGACTAATGTCGGAAGTAAACATTCTGAGAATAAACAAAAATGAATAGAATGCTCTGAAACAAAAGGCTCAGAATACACACTGTCCCCGCCAGCGGGGACCCAGTTATTCAGGGTCCCGAAGGGGCGCTACCCTTGGGCCTAAATGGGGGGCGAGAGAAGAAGGAGACCAAGCAAGATTCTGTTGTCAAGGTCTCATTTATTGGGATGAACGTTACAGCTTTTAAGGCTTTCAGGTAGGGGGAGTGACCTTTGTGAAACATGAAGGAGGGGGAGATGAGGGTATAGGCAGTGATAGCTGGAGGCAAAGAAGTCAGGCGATGAGGTCAGGTGGTGGAGACACCGGGTGTAGACTGAGGAGATAACTGGTATCTGCTCGAGCTGAGGCATCCCTTGAATGTTATCTTCCTGTGCCGTAAATTCATGGGAGAGGCTTTGTCCAACAATCTTAAGACTTATGGCAGTCATCTTAGGGGTGAGTCTCTGTGGCAAAAAAGCCCAGAGTCACCTAGCCACTTTGAACCATGCAGTTCAAAAAGCGGCTAGGCCCAAATCCAATATGGCTCCGTGCAACACACAAAATAGGGTAAATAACCAAAATAGCATAGCTCAGCATGAAGCATTGGGATGTAGAACAAACCAGTCTTCGGAAAGAACTCACCAACACCCATCAAAGAGCAAGCATCAGAAAACTAAAGACAAGGGGCCGGGGCTTGTACCTGGTACCCATTTGGATAACGCCTCTTATATACAAGTATTTTATATTCAAGAAAAAATATTAAAGTATCACTGAAAAAAAGGATATGTAAGTTCAAGGTCATTGACTCAGGCCAAATACATGTTTTCAAGTGTATTTTAACAACCTATTCTGAACTTCTCAAAATGGGACAAACATTTGAAAACTGTTAAAATATTTTGAAAAACACAGAAGAACTAAATATCAACCCTGCTTGGTGAATTTGAGAGGTTTCATAAATATTTAATCATAAATTCTTGTTAATTGTCCAAATGTTAGTATCCCTCTTGAGACACGCAGCAAGACTCAAAGTAGGCCTGTGTGATTCTATAACTATTAAAAGCACAGAGCTTCACCTTCAGCATTTAGTGGTGACCTTTGTAGGACCACAGTAAAGGTTAAATGAAGTCACTTAATAACCCCCAGTGGGAATTGTGTCAGGCGCAGCTCCTGACACACACTGCGCTATACACACACTGTTAGGCATAGTGTCAACCAGGTACCAATCCAGTGAATTAATCCTTACTTCCTGTTTTCCTCATCCAAACCGCTCATAAATGAGAAAAACAGAAACATTTTAAGACATAGCCTTCAATTAATATAAAAGTCTTTTTGGTCACATCCATCCATCTCTCACAACAATAGCTTGTTCTGTTGCTATTTTTGTGCCTAGGGATACCACTCTTAGACATTACTTTCGTCTCTAAATTTCAAGACCGTTGTCAAGAACTGTGATTAGACTACCAAAATGCAGTATCTTGGATGAATAATAAACACTGGCTACAAACTAAAGTGATTTTCATGTATTCTACCCAGTGATTGAAGAGGCCTGAGCTCATCACACACTGTAATTCAATGAAAAACAGAGTATATGAAGAGGAGTCCAAACTTTCAAGCACACCGCTAATTTAATGTACTCTGTTACCGTGTTAGAAATGCATAATGATATAAACTTGCCTCTGGAGCTAAAAAGGACAATAGTTTTCCTTTTTATCCCATCTAAATAAGAACAGGAAAAGGTACTTATGTTCTGTTTTATTTTTGTTTTATTAAAAGGTTAATGAGGATGACCAGATGGACAGATGTTGACATAGGTTTCCTGTTTCTAACATCCAAAGCACCATATTATGCCTGGCTCCTGAATTTCTCTGTCTAAATAGGATTTTGCTGCCCACAAATTTTACCTGGACTCTGAAGGTTTAGAAACCAGGACCTTCTGAAGAATGTGCTTTGCTACCTCTTTGACTCAACAAGTCTTTTAAATGTCACTGATGCCTTGGTCTGGGTTATGGAGTGTCCCGGTCCATCAATTAGATGTACTCGCACAGCTCATCTGAGTCACAGCTAAATGTAACAACAGGATATAGAGCTAATTCAAATCGCACTTTTTAAAAAAGGCAATTTGCCTCTGTATTGGTTAACCTCTCCTTGATTATCAGTTAATAATAATGTAGCCACAAAAGATGCTACCCAATCTGTATGTCTTCTGAAATGACTAAGATTCTCTTGTCAATCAGCTATCTAGAAACTGCAATATGTTTTCCTGAAGGGAAATACATTTTAAAGAACGGTTAGATTGTCATCATGGAGCTAAGTTTGTTCTGTTGAAGGGGAAGAGAGAGCTGTGGTAAATGTAATCAAATAAAACACAAATTCAATAAAATGACATCAAGAAATCAATGTTTTAAATTTACCTTGCGTGTATGAGGAGAATTCAATTGAGGAGGATATGTGGATTCTTACTGTGTTCTGCTACCTTCATTGCTTTGGGCAACTTGCCTGAAGTATATTTGATAGGCAGAAGAGAGCATACACTGTTCTCTTACATTTCTGAGACTTTAATCTTACCCATTGGTAACTTGCACAGTACCTTAGAAGTGCCAGGGAATAATTTAAAACTAACTCCATAAATGAACTGCATCTTCTGTGTTTAATTTGTATCAGTCCAACAAGTATTTGTTGAGAGTCTTCTGTATTTTGGTTATGAAAGAATAAAAAATGCAGCTAAGAAGTCAGAAGTTTAAAAAAGCCCGAAATACCTCAAATTCCAGACCCTGCCCTCTACCTGTACTAATTGATCATAAAGTTAGATTAAAACGTAGAGAATAATCTTGAGAAACAGGAAGCTTCTCCCAGGAACTGATGGACCATAAAGTTAAACAATCTCGAGAAACAGGAAGCTCCTCCTTGTGATTTTTCATTAGTATTCTCGACACTTTCCAATGACGCCATCCCTGCCCCCTCAGGTTGTGGTTTCTCCCTTTAAATACCCTTTCTCCCAGCCTCTCGGGGTCGAACTCCACTGCCCCTGCGTGGGATATGAGTCTCGACCCCAGTGCACTGGTTCCTATCAATAAACCTCATGTTTATTACAGCAAGGACGGTCTCACGTGAGTTCCTGGGGGGGTCGCATCATCCCGAGACTTGAGTGAGGGTCTCCCTGCTCCAGGGGTCTTTCAGTTACTGTGTCTAAAAGACACCTTATAAGAGTAAACATAGGCTGTCCCTATCTCTCCAGCAAAATCAAAGATTAAACCGAACTTCCACATCACTGTATATTGTTTAGATTTTCTGATATTTTACATCTGTCAACAACAACTGATGCTAGAAAGACATAGAGTAGATAGGACCCCTTTTCTGGTGCTAATGAGTTGGAAAAATGGTGGCGTGCTTTATAGAGTTAATCATGCATCAACCCTGTCACTCAGTAACACTCACTGTAGATGTTCACCAGGAGAAAACAATTGTCTGCATAAGTGCTTGAACATAAGTGTTTACAGAAGCTTTTTACATAGTGAACGAAAACTGGAAGCAACTCAAACATTGGAGTAAGTTAATAAGTATTAAGACATATTAACTATGGTATATTATTCAACAACAAAAATAAATAATAAAAACTCTCAGTCACATGGGTTGATCATAAAATAATTAATGATTCAAATCATGGATAATTGTCGATGCCCACACTGACACAATACCGAGAATCGGGCGAAAGCCTGCGGGATTATAGAAACACACACACACACACACACACACACACACACACACAGTTATTCGTGCCAAGCCAGAAGAGGGAAAAAAAGGGGCTCCTGTAGCTTTATTCACCAAATATATACCCCAAGTTCACCAGGTAGAAAATATCTGGGAAGCACAGTTGGAAACCCTGGCTTGAAACTTTGGTAACAAAAGACCGGCTATGTGCCCTGAATTAACAAGGGAGAAATCAAGGAAGACCAGCCTAAATCTCAAAGACAAAGGCCGAGAAGACAAAAGGCAGGAACGAATTGACCGTTGCCCAGGTGTGTCCATACCAGGCCAGACTGCTCCTTTGTTAGGAACAAAAGGCTTCCACATGCATCAGCAGGGCTCAGCAGGGGTCAAACCCTGCAAGAGACCCAGAAGGGTCTGACAAGGGGGGGGGGATGAAACATTGCAGGGGACCCAGGAGGCTCTGACAGATAATCACTTACTGTGTGAGTTCATCTGTATGAAGATTTGTAACAGGGGAACCTGATCTACAATGACAGACGGTTGATAAGTCGCAACTTGTGTCAGAGGTGGGGGAAGACTGGCAAGTGGGAGCAATAGAAAACTCTGTACTCTGGTGGGCAAGAGGATGACAAGCAGGTGTGTACCATTTCCAAAAGCAATAGAAGTACAGTTGACATGGGTGCTACCACATCTCCAAGCTGTTCTAAGAGATTGGCCAACCCTGGGAAAATGACTGAACTTTGGCTTTCATTCTAAGGGCTTTGTCTGTACTTTCTTCTGTGAAATATGGTTGTGTGACAGAGGCCAATGTTAATATTTTAAGTAGTGTCGAGAGTGTAATGTGTCAGGAAAAGAGATGGATAAATTGGTGTCTTTTAACAATGTTGGAATTCATTTAATAACAACCAACCCATAAGTTATGTTGTTGTTTTTTTCTGGCTGAGCTTCCCAAGCCATCCTGACATCTTTTGATCATCACACACAAGCTCTTTCATTCAGCTCTTAGCCACTAACAATTACTTTTGTATCGCACAGAAAAACTCTATGCTTAGGCTTATGTGGGTTACAAAATAGCTACGAAGGGCTAAAGAGGCTATAGCAGAGCTCAAGAAGTCCCAAAGAGACCTGACTAGTAAGGATGTAAAGGGGATATCGTGGGAGTTAGGTAGCGTACCCCATTAGGGTCTTCTTGAGACACAGTGCCAGAGTCCCATTGCAGATTCAGTTAAGCCTAGCCTCAGAGTGTGTCATCTACAGAAAACCAGTGTTCCCCTGTCACAAATCTTCACAAGATGAACTCTGAGACAAGGCTTCATGAAGTGTAGCAAGAAGGCCATAGAGACAGAGGGCAGCACTGGGTCCAGCTGGGAAAATGGGCAAATAGATCAACGTATCAATGGCCAGATCCTAGGTCTAGATGGATGAACAAGTACAGATATAGCAGTCTGGGTAGGCCACACCAACAATAGGGACCACGCTAAACTACAGCTTCAAGGGCAACAGATACTTTTCTGCCCATGGGTACCTTCATGCAAACTCTCCGTGATCAGATATCAGGTTTTGGGGAACTACTGGCAACTCGGTGTTTGGTATCTGTGCCTCCTTATGGGGTTCAAATGAGACTACTACATGCTTTCTACTGTCAGGATTGGTCAATACATTCTTGGGCCTAGTTTTCTTGAATATGATTTTATATGGTTTTAATATGCCAATTTATTCATATGGTCTAGTTCCAATTTACTTGGGTAAATTTATAGGGTGGCACAAATTCTACTTTTAGGATTAAGTCGTCAGTCTGTGCATCCTGGGTTGTATTGGGGGACAGATGGTGCTATTTGTGTGCCCAACAAGGTGCAGAGTCCTCCTGTCTCTGTGTGTGCACTCAAAATGGGGTCAAATGCAGCTTATGAAATAGCTCTTGGGTCAAGAACAACCTGGAAAAATGTAACTGTTTTACATAATATTGTGTAGCTTAGAGCAGGGCGCAGCTTGAGCAAAGTCTTAAGAAGGACAGTTCGTACTCCTCCATTGTTGGTGGGATTGCAGACTGTTAAAACCATTCTGGAAATCAGTCTGGAGGTTCCTCAGAAAATTGGACATTGAACTGCCTGAGGATCCAGCTATACCTCTCTTGGGCATATACCCAAAAGATTCCTCAACATACAAAAGAGACACGTGCTCCACTATGTTCATCGCAGCCTTATTTATAATAGCCAGAAACTGGAAAGAACCCAGATGCCCTTCAACAGACGAATGGATACAGAAAATGTGGTACATCTACACAATGGAATATTACTCAGCTATCAAAAACAACGACTTTATGAAATTCGTAGGCAAATGGTTGGAACTGGAAAATATCATCCTGAGTGAGCTAACCCAATCACAGAAAGACATACATGGTATGTACTCATTGATAAGTGGCTATTAGCCCAAATGCTTGAATTACCCTAGATCCCTAGAACAAACGAAACTCAAGATGGATGATCAAAATGTGAATGCTTCACTCCTTCTTTAAATGAGGAAAAAGAATACCCTTGGCAGGGAAGGGAGAGGCAAAGATTAAAACAGAGACTGAAGGAACACCCATTCAGAGCCTGCCCCACATGTGGCCCATACATATACAGCCACCCAATTAGACAAGATGGATGAAGCAAAGAAGTGCAGACCGACAGGAGCCGGATGTAGATCGCTCCTGAGAGACACAGCCAGAATACAGCAAATACAGAGGCGAATGCCAGCAGCAAACCACTGAACTGAGAATAGGTCCCCCGTTGAAGGAATCAGAGAAAAAACTGGAAGAGCTTGAAGGGGCTCGAGACCCCAAAAGTACAACAATGTCAAGCAACCAGAGCTTCCAGGGACTAAGCCACTACCTAAATACTATACATGGACTGACCCTGGACTCTGACCCCATGGGTAGCAATGAATATCCTAGTAAGAGCACCAGTGGAAGGGGAAGCCCTGGGTCCTGCTAAGACTGAACCCCCAGTGAACTAGACTGTTGGGGGGAGGGCGGCAATGGGGGGAGGGTTGGGAGGGGAACACCCATAAGGAAGGGGAGGAGGGAGGGGGATGTTTGCCCGGAAACCGGGAAAGGGAATAACACTCGAAATGTATATAAGAAATACTCAAGTTAATAAAAAAAAAAAAAAAAAAAAAGGACAGTTCGTGTGTGCGCGTGCGCGCGTGTGTGTGTGTGTGTGTGTGTGTGTGCGCGCGCGTGTGTGTGTGTGTGTCAGTAATGCCTTAAGGAGCAGTTAATATGTAAAATGGGCTGAATGTGGTGACACTCAGTAGGGAGAGGAAGGTGGTTCTCTATGGGTTCTAGGCCAGCCTGGTCAACATAGTTCTACAGGGCTACAAAGCAAAACCCTGTCTCACCCCAAAACAAACAAAAACAAACAAACAAAGAGTCGGTTTTTTCTTCATATAACAGTGGGAATTCTCCAGAGAGGAAAGGGATTAGACACTACCCCACCCAAAGTGGACTTGAGCCCTCTGGAAAGAAAAAGGAATGGAGACTAGGTTAAGAAAATTCGTGAGGGGGGGGGGGGTATAAAAGGAGAATAAACCAAGAAATGGAGTCCCTAGGTTCCTCTCTAAGAAAAACTGTATTTGGACTGGCTGAGAATTAAAAAAAAAAAAAAGAACAAAAACAGACACCCAATTCACCACTGCCCAGGGATACTGTGTGGTCAATGGCCCAGGCATGTGGTCTAAAGCCACTGCAAGACTGGCCCCAGGGGCTTGAAAGTCTTCCCATTGTTTGAAGGACGGGGAGGACTACAGACAGCCTAAAATGTGTTGGGGACTTCACAGTTAATTAAGACCAGATTCCTGACTGGGTGCAATTGTATTACCATGAACTGGCTGAGGGAGAGATAAGCTGCTTTGCTTCAGTGTTGTCAGTGACGCGTTAGACAAAGAAGAGTCTGTCTTAGTTCATAAGAGAAGTAAGCTCAGACAAAGGGAGAGATACGAGTGCCTGCCGTGAATGGATGCCGGGAAAAATAATTTCAGAACTTGTTGTGAAATAGAAAATCATTTAAAAAGAAATGTCTGAGAGGGAAAGATGCTTCCTCTAAAGAGGGTACATCAGAAAGGGTAAATGAGAAAAACATGTAATTGTTTGTCCCTCGGACTGAATCAATGAGGAGTTAAATGCGGGAGAGCCACTGGCTACCCAAGTTAAAAGGGGAATAGAGACCTCATTTGTTTTCTCTGTCTACCAAAATAGAACACGCTCTGTGAGAGCAGAGGCATAACTAGGCATTGAATTTATCAGATAGCTCTTATGTTACCCCCAAAGCTATCTAAAGATAAAACACATAGACTCTTAGTATAACACCCTTGTTGCCCCCGAGTTGACAGAGTTTCATAATCAGACTTTAAAGTGCCTGTCCTCTTGGGTTACGTTTCGTTTCTTCTCAGTATTCCACATGTCCAATCTTGAAGTTCAAAACCTCTCTGAAAACTGACATTTTTATTTCAATAGGCTTTACATATTTCATGATAAGAAGAATTAGCATTTTCTTCCCTTGTAGTGGGGACATGGAAAGCCAGGCCAGGATGCAGCAGGAAGAGATTTTTCCACCCTGTCCTTCCCACCACATCTGGACAGGCCCCTGGGAAGAGAGGTCATGGGAATGTGGCTGAAATCTGGGACATTCCTTCTCAAGCCTGTAGGGAGTCTTATAAAGGGGCAAGTGCTGCTTATGAAAGAGGGTGGGAAATAAAGAAGGTAGCAGGGCTTACTACAAATCCAAGCAGGGTCCCACTCTGTTTAGGGTTCTAGTGTTGCTTCTTCAAGTCAGGCTTAGGTCCTGGCTGCCTACGTCGCAAGTGGTCCCTGTGATACTGTCTTAGAAACATCTTGGAGTCTTGGGCAAGAAGGAAATAGTTTGTAGCAGCCGTGAGACAGAAACTCAGATAAGAAAAAAAAATTAAGATTAAAATAGAAAATCGAGGCCCCCTGAAAAACAGTGTCACAGAAAAAAGAATGCTTAGCTTTACTTTTTTCTTCTTCCTTTATTTACATTTATGTGTGTGCGTGTGTGCGTGCGTGTGCACATGCACAGTGTTGCGTAATATGTGTGCAGAGGTCAGAGGACAACTTCCCGGAAGAGGTTCTCTCCTTCCACTATGTGTGGATTAAACTCAGATCATTAATTAGGCTTAGCAGCAAACACCTTTACTCTCTGAACTATCTCACTGGCTCTTTTCCTATATGGTTTTCAGTGTGAAGAAATTAGTCACAAATAACAATGAAGACGCTTAATACAGCATATTAAGTTCAACTCACCAGTCAGTGTTTCACATTTTTCAAAGGTTCTATTTTTGTAAATTGGGAACCCACACTACTTTTGTGTCTTGTCACATGCCCGTTGGACCTCATCAGTTAGTAAAAATATTAAGGCGAAAAGCGGTGTTACAAAGTGAGAATAATAACAATAACTAAAGCTGACCAGGGCCCGTGGGAGGGAGAGCTGAACCTTCAGAGAGGCAGATAAGCCTGGGAAACCAGAAGAGACTGCTCTCTGTACATACATCTCGGACACCAGAGGTAAACACCAAAGGCCATCTGGAACCCTGGTGCACTGAAGCTCCCGGAAGGGGCGGCACAGGTCTTCCTGGTTGCTGCCGCTGCAGAGAGCCCGTGGGCAGCACCCCACGAGCGAACTTGAGCCTTAGGACCACAGGTAAGACCAACTTTTCTGCTGCAAGAAAGCTGCCTGGTGAACTCAAGACACAGGCCCACAGGAAAAGCTGAAGACCTGTAGAGAGGAAAAACTACACGCCCGAAAGCAGAACACTCTGTCCCCATAACTGACTGAAAGAGAGGAAAACAGGTCTACAGCACTCCTGACACACAGGCCTATAGGACAGTCTAGCCACTGTCAGAAATAGCAGAACAAAGTAACACTAGAGATAATCTGATGGCGAGAGGCAAGCGTAGGAACACAAGCAACAGAAACCAAGACTACATGGCATCATCGGAGCCCAATTCTCCCACCAAAACAAACATGGAATATCCAAACACACCAGAAAAGCAAGATCTAGTTTCAAAATCATATTTGATCATGATGCTGGAGGACTTCAAGAAAGACGTGAAGAACTCCCTTAGGGAAACACAGGAAAACATTAATAAACAAGTAGAAGCCTTCAGAGAGGAATCGCAAAAATCCCTGAAAGAATCGCAGAAATCCCTGAAAGAATTCCAGGAAAACACAATCAAACAATTGAAGGAATTAAAAATGGAAATAGAAGCAATCAAGAAAGAACACATGGAAACAACCCTGGATATAGAAAACCAAAAGAAGAGACAAGGAGCTGTAGATACAAGCCTCACCAACAGAATTCAAGAGATGGAAGAGAGAATCTCAGGAGCAGAAGATTCCATAGAAATCATTGACACAACTGTCAAAGATAATGTAAAGCGGAAAAAGCTACTGGTCCAAAACATACAGGAAATCCAGGACTCAATGAGAAGATCAAACCTAAGGATAATAGGTATAGAAGAGAGTGAAGACTCCCAGCTCAAAGGACCAGTAAATATCTTCAACAAAATCATAGAAGAAAACTTCCCTAACCTAAAAAAAGAGATACCCATAGGCATACAAGATGCCTACAGAACTCCAAATAGATTGGACCAGAAAAGAAACACCTCCCGTCACATAATAGTCAAAACACCAAATGCACAAAATAAAGAAAGAATATTAAAAGCAGTAAGGGAAAAAGGTCAAGTAACATATAAAGGCAGACCTATCAGAATCACACCAGACTTTTCGCCAGAAACTATGAAGGCCAGAAGATCCTGGACTGATGTCATACAGACCCTAAGAGAACACAAATGCCAGCCCAGGTTACTGTATCCTGCAAAACTCTCAATTAACATAGATGGAGAAACCAAGATATTCCATGACAAAACCAAATTTACACAGTATCTTTCTACAAATCCAGCACTACAAAGGATAATAAAGGGTAAAGCCCAACATAAGGAGGCAAGCTATACCCTAGAAGAAGCAAGAAACTAATCGTCTTGGCAACAAAACAAAGAGAAAGAAAGCACACAAACATAACCTCACATCCAAATATGAATAAAACGGGAAGCAATAATCACTATTCCTTAATATCTCTCAACATCAATGGGCTCAACTCCCCAATAAAAAGAAATAGATTAACAAACTGGATACGCAACGAGGACCCTGCATTCTGCTGCCTACGGGAAACACACCTCAGAGACAAAGACAGACACTACCTCAGAGTGAAAGGCTAGAAAACAACTTTCCAAGCAAATGGTCAGAAGAAGCAAGCTGGAGTAGCCATTCTAATATCAAATAAAATCAATTTTCAACTAAAAGTCATCAAAAAAGATAAGGAAGGACACTTCATATTCATCAAAGGAAAAATCCACCAAGATGAACTCTCAATCCTAAATATCTATGCTCCAAATACAAGGGCACCTACATATGTAAAAGAAACCTTACTGAAGCTCAAAACACACATTGGACCTCACACAATAATAGTGGGAGATTTCAACACCCCACTCTCTTCAATGGACAGATCATGGAAACAGAAATTAAACAGAGATGTAGACAGACTAAGAGAAGTCATGAGCCAAATGGACCTAACGGATATTTATAGAACATTCTATCCTAAAACAAAAGGATATACCTTCTTCTCAGCTCCTCATGGTACTTTCTCCAAAATTGACCATATAATTGGTCAAAAAACGGGCCTCAACAGGTACAGAAAGATAGAAATAATCCCATGCGTGCTATCGGACCACCACGGCCTAAAACTGGTCTTCAATAACAATCAAGGAAGAATGTCCACATATACTTGGAAATTGAACAATGCTTTACTCAATGATAACCTGGTCAAGGAAGAAATAAAGAAAGAAATTAAAAACTTTTTAGAATTTAATGAAAATGAAGGTACAACATACCCAAACTTATGGGACACAATGAAAGCTGTGCTAAGAGGAAAACTCATAGCGCTGAGTGCCTGCAGAAAGAAACAGGAAAGAGCATATGTCAGCAGCTTGACAGCACACCTAAAAGCTCTAAAACAAAAAGAAGCAAATACACCCAGGAGGAGTAGAAGGCAGGAAATAATCAAACTCAGAGCTGAAATCAACCAAGTAGAAACAAAAAGGACCATAGAAAGAATCAACAGAACCAAAAGTTGGTTCTTTGAGAAAATCAACAAGATAGATAAACCCTTAGCCAGACTAACGAGAGGACACAGAGAGTGCGTCCAAATTAACAAAATCAGAAATGAAAAGGGAGACATAACAACAGATTCAGAGGAAATTCAAAAAATCATCAGATCTTACTATAAAAACCTATATTCAACAAAACTTGAAAATCTTCAGGAAATGGACAATTTCCTAGACAGATACCAGGTATCGAAGTTAAATCAGGAACAGATAAACCAGTTAAACAACCCCATAACTCCTAAGGAAATAGAAGCAGTCATTAAAGGTCTCCCAACCAAAAAGAGCCCAGGTCCAGACGGGTTTAGTGCAGAATTCTATCAAACCTTCATAGAAGACCTCATACCAATATTATCCAAACTATTCCACAAAATTGAAACAGATGGATCACTACCGAATACCTTCTACGAAGCCACAATTACTCTTATACCTAAACCACACAAAGACACAACAAAGAAAGAGAACTTCAGACCAATTTCCCTTATGAATATCGACGCAAAAATACTCAACAAAATTCTGGCAAACCGAATCCAAGAGCACATCAAAACAATCATCCACCATGACCAAGTAGGCTTCATCCCAGGCATGCAGGGATGGTTTAATATACGGAAAACCATCAACGTGATCCATTATATAAACAAACTGAAAGAACAAAACCACATGATCATTTCATTAGACGCTGAGAAAGCATTTGACAAAATTCAACACCCCTTCATGATAAAAGTCCTGGAAAGAATAGGAATTCAAGGCCCATACCTGAACATAGTAAAAGCCATATACAGCAAACCAGTTGCTAACATTAAACTAAATGGAGAGAAACTTGAAGCAATCCCACTAAAATCAGGGACTAGACAAGGCTGCCCACTCTCTCCCTACTTATTCAATATAGTTCTTGAAGTTCTAGCCAGAGCAATCAGACAACAAAAGGAGATCAAGGGGATACAGATCGGAAAAGAAGAGGTCAAAATATCACTATTTGCAGACGACATGATAGTATATTTAAGTGATCCCAAAAGTTCCACCAGAGAACTACTAAAGCTGATAAACAACTTCAGCAAAGTGGCTGGGTATAAAATTAACTCAAATAAATCAGTTGCCTTCCTCTATACAAAAGAGAAACAAGCCGAGAAAGAAATTAGGGAAACGACACCCTTCATAATAGACCCAAATAATATAAAGTACCTCGGTGTGACTTTAACAAAGCAAGTAAAAGATCTGTACAATAAGAACTTCAAGACACTGAAGAAGGAAATTGAAGAAGACCTCAGAAGATGGAAAGATCTCCCATGCTCCTGGATTGGCAGGATTAATATAGTAAAAATGGCCATTTTACCAAAAGCGATCTACAGATTCAATGCAATCCCCATCAAAATACCAATCTAATTCTTCAAAGAGTTAGACAGAACAATTTGCAAATTCATCTGGAATAACAAAAAACCCAGGATAGCTAAAGCTATCCTCAACAATAAAAGGATTTCAGGGGGAATCACTATCCCTGAACTCAAGCAGTATTACAGAGCAATAGTGATAAAAACTGCATGGTATTGGTACAGAGACAGACAGATAGACCAATGGAATAGAATTGAAGACCCAGAAATGAACCCACACACCTATGATCACTTGATTTTTGACAAAGGAGCCAAAACCATCCAATGGAAAAAAGATAGCATTTTCAGCAAATGGTGCTGGTTCAACTGGAGGTCAACATGTAGAAGAATGCAGATCGATCCATGCTTATCACCCTGTACAAAGCTTAAGTCCAAGTGGATCAAGGACCTCCACATCAAAGCAGACACACTCAAACTAATAGAAGAAAAACTAGGGAAGCATCTGGAACACATGGGCACTGGAAAAAATTTCCTGAACAAAACACCAATGGCTTATGCTCTAAGATCAAGAATCGACAAATGGGATCTCATAAAACTGCAAAGCTTCTGTAAGGCAAAGGACACTGTGGTTAGGACAAAACGGCAACCAACAGATTGGGAAAAGATCTTTACCAATCCTACAACAGATAGAGGCCTTATATCCAAAATATACAAAGAACTCAAGAAGTTAGACCGCAGGGAAACAAATAACCCTATTAAAAAATGGGGCTCAGAGCTAAACAAAGAATTCACAGCTGAGGAATGCCAAATGGCTGAGAAACACCTAAAGAAATGTTCAACATCTTTAGTCATAAGGGAAATGCAAATCAAAACAACCCTGAGATTTCACCTCACACCAGTGAGAATGGCTAAGATCAAAAACTCAGGGGACAACAGATGCTGGCGAGGATGTGGAGAAAGAGGAACACTCCTCCATTGTTGGTGGGATTGCAAACTGGTACAACCATTCTGGAAATCAGTCTGGAGGTTCCTCAGAAAATTGGACATTCAACTGCCTGAAGATCCAGCTATACCTCTCTTGGGCATATACCCAAAAGATGTCCCAACATATAAAAAAGACACATGCTCCACTATGTTCATCGCAGCCCTATTTATAATAGCCAGAAGCTGGAAAGAACCCAGATGCCCTTCAACAGAGGAATGGATACAGAAAATGTGGTACATCTACACAATGGAATATTACTCAGCTATCAAAAACAACGACTTTATGAAATTCGTAGGCAAATGGTTGGAACTGGAAAATATCATCCTGAGTGAGCTAACCCAAACACAGAAAGACATACATGGTATGCACTCACTGATAAGTGGCTATTAGCCCAAATGCTTGAATTACCCTAGATGCCTAGAACAAATGAAACTCAAGACAGATGATCAAAATGTGAATGCTTCACTCCTTCTTTAAAAGCGGAACAAGAATACCCTTGGCAGGGAATAGAGAGGCAAAGATTAAAACAGACACAGAAGGAACACCATTCAGAGCCTGCCCCACGTGTGGCCCATACATATACAGCCATCCAATTAGACAAGATGGATGAAGCAAAGAAGTGCAGGCCGACAGGAGCCGGATGTATATCGCTCCTGAGAGACACAGCCAGAATACAGCAAATACAGAGGCGAATGCCAGCAGCAGACCACTGAACTGAGAATAGGACCCCCGTTGAAGGAATCAGAGAAAGAACTGGAAGAGCTTGAAGGGGCTCGAGACCCCATATGAACAACAATGCCAAGCAACCAGAGCTTCCAGGGACTAAGCCACTACCTAAAGACTATACATGGACTGACCCTGGACTCTGACCTCATAGGTAGCAATGAATATTCTAGTAAGATCACCAGTGGAAGGGGAAGCCCTTGGTCCTGCTAAGACTGAACCCCCAGTGAACGTGATTGTTCGGGGGAGGGCAGTAATGGGGGGAGGGTGGGGAGGGGAACACCCATAAAGAAGGGGATGGGGAGGGATTAGGGGGATGTTTGCCTGGAAACCGGGAAAGGGAATAACACTCGAAATGTAAATAAGAAACACTCAAGTTAATAAAAAAAAAAAAAAAAAAAAAAAAAAGCTGACCAGGATTCACATTAAATGGTTGTAGCTGCCTCGTCCTGTTCATTGCTTTTCTTGCTGCAACAACCCATGGACCTGCCTCTGCATGTACTCCCTGAGCTTGCTCTTAGTCACTGCCTGTCGATTCTAATCCTAGCCTAGAAATGAGGAGTTATGAGGTACGGAGGAAATTTAACACTGTCCAGAATATCACTTTACTGCTCATGCTATAGCACTGACAACAGTCACCTCTAGCTTAGCCAGTTCTCCACTTCCACTCTGCCCCCTGATTAGAGAACAAGTTTGGTACCTTCATCAGCCCAATGGTTCAGCCATCCCTGATGGCTAAGTTCAGGCAGTGATCACCCTTTGATGACTTTATTAACCACTCTTCTTTTCTTCTAGGTATCCAATGTTGCTGTAAAATTATTTAAAAAACGCTGTCTATTACCATGCACTACTAGGACCAGCACCTTGGTGCCCTAAGATATCTGGTAGATATCTTCAGTAGATATCTTCACCTCAGTCAACAAAGCCTCTTACCCGCTTTGCTCTATCCCATATCACACTGCTGATGTCTTCTCTCTGAGCCTGGCAGGAATTTCTACCCATCTAGTTCCCAAGGCAGGTTGCCACCATGCCAGAAATATACATCCCAATTCCATGGCTGCCTAGTGTCTCCAGCTGCCACACACTTTCTTGAACTTAAATCACCACATGAAAGAACACACAACACAATTAGCTCTGATCCAACTGATAATATGTAATTGCCCACCTAGACGACAAAGCCCTGTACATATCCATCCCATAAGAATATTCATAACAACTGTAAAGGTGAAGAGAGGAATCTTAACATCAGCTTCCATGTTCTCTGCTGGCCACTGCTTCTCATTTGCTCCAGTCTCCTCCTTTCTCTAAAACTTTTCTCCTGCCCATCCTTCCTTCCCAACTAATGACAGGCATCGTTCTATCTTGTACCTGCCTTCAGCTGTATGACATCATCCTACAATCCAATATATCAAAAAGAATGAGGGGAAGGAGGGAGGAGAGAAGGTGACTGCTGCCACTGAAATCCCAGTAGAGCAGGAGGCCAACAAGTTATTAACTACCTTGCTTAAAAAAAGTCTAAAGGCTTTTGGTACTTCCAAGATTTCTGGTTCCTAAAGGACCATATCTGCTTTAGATTCCACTGCATCCAGTAATCCATGGGAAGGGTCTGCCTGCCACAGCACTGAACGTTCCTCCTGTAGCTGCCTAGTTCACCAGACCTTGAATCAGCAGCTACCAACTGACTGAAGATAGCCCACAGCTATGGGTCAAGGAGGATACCAGCAAAAGCAAGACTTGGCTACTGGGAACTGCACAGGGGTGAATTCCCTGTAGCTGGCTGATTTCTTTCCTTCCCCATGTCTTCTGGGGTTCCGACAGCATTATTAAAGAAAAAGTAGGCTCTGCCCCTAGAGGCATTGCAAGTGTGGCCGCTGGGTTACATGTGCGTCAGTAGGTGGCAGAGAGGAGAGAGGCTGAGTCTATTCTCAGTGTTCTGACCTGTTCATAACATAGTGGTGTTCATAAACATCTGAATAATTAGTAGCCTAACATCCCCTTTAGAAAAAAAAAAAAAGCAAAGCTGGGATGACCATCAACCAGTTTAGCACTGTACAGGCGTGTGTGTGGGTGAGGGGGTGGCAAGCCATTTTGGAGATGACCCCTGCCTGGCACCATAATGTATGAGCAGGACATAACATGCCTGAAACCTCTCCTGAGACCACTCTTGACATGATCCTGGACAATTAGAGACACCAGCTGCCACTAAAGGGGACAAATAAGTGGTGGAAAAATGGAAGAGAAAGAGAATGTGAAGGATGTGGGCACAATGAAGTGAGACAGAACTGTAGCCTTCAGAGTAGCAAGGAGCAGCCTGATGTGAGTATTGGGTGATGCCACCTGAGACCATAGTGGGGTCTTGGCATGGGCTGCCATTGAGGGCCACAACTGGTTCCTTGGCCCTGAATCAACATGGGTCTGTTATCATCAAAGGCCAGGTGGACATCCCTGGTCTGGGGTGCTTTCTGGTAACATGTTGATGTCTGAGGGCTGTAAAGAACTGGCCTCATCCCTCACCTGGACAGTGAGGGTTGTGGGGAGAAAACTGACACAGAGGGTATAGAAACAGTAGAGCTGACCCTGGTCCACTCCAGCTGCCGTAACTCAGGAGAGTGCACTCTACCTTCCACCCTCCCCTCTTCCCCCTGACCTCCACCCCTCCCTGCACACTATGGGAGTTGAGGGTCAGTGGCCCTGAGGATACAAATGTGGGCATCATGGTTCTACCCTTGTCTCCCATGTATGGAGACACATGTGTACATGCAAGTTCTTAGAAAAGTCAGTTTCCATCTCATACCTATGTATAGGAATCGAATGTTACATCCACTGTCAGGATGTTATATTTGTTAATTTTTATCTTTGCTGAGCTAGAGGAAGAGATAACCTCTTCCCCTTCACTCCTTACCACCAGCTCAGACAGGAGACCTGACCTTAGAGCAGGAGAGCTGTCCCTGCCTCTCACCCACTGCAGTACTCCAGAGAGCAAGCCCTGTGCCTCTCCTGGGCAGCAGAGTAGAGCTAGCTCTGGTTGTAGGACAGTGTGAGAGCAGGGGAGCAGGGGAGCAGGGGAGCAGGGGAGCAGGGGAGCAGGGGAGCAGGGGAGCAGGGGAGCAGGGGAGCAGGGGAGCAGGGGAGCAGGGGAGCAGGGGAGCAGGGGAGCAGGGGAGCAGGGGAGTAGGGGAGTAGGTGGGTCGACAAGCACAGATACCTCTCTCTCTTATATTTTAGACTCACATTTTTCAAAATGTACTTTTAATTAGGGTTTGCAAATGCTTTGACCCCCAGCCTTATAGCCCACTATCCAAATGTAGGGGAGAAAAGATAGTAAATAGGACAAGGGGGTGTGGACCTGTTGTTCTTTGGGGGTAATTCCCATCTCTGTCTGACAGGATACCAGCCGTCCAGTTGAGTAATGCCAGGATACCAAACATAAATCAGCAGCAGTGGCACAATCCAGCAGAAACAGCCAGGCCTCTGGAGAATCAGAAAAAGTTAGTGGGAGTGACCAGGACCAGCAGGGAATGACAGAAGAAGTTGTCAGCCATGCTTCTCTCAAAGAAGCTAAAAAATCAGTGAAGATAAGCAACAATCAGCAAAGACTCGAGACCAAAAGAAGTGTGCCGTCACTGTCTGTTGAGTTCTAGTTATACTTTCTCCAAACATCATATGTCCTCCCACAGGCCTTGCCTTTAAGCAAAATACCACATGAGTCTGCGTTGCCTGACATATCTAGAAACTTCCATTTCACCTCCCAGGCCCAGATCCAGGACTTTGCATTGTCTCACACCAACATCTATCTCACCAATGAAGTACTGAAGCACATGAGTGAACTGGTACTACTGAACCTCCATGACACAGGGCAACAATAGGATTTCTGAGAGGAGTCCAGTAAGTAGAGGAAGCTAGGGGACTTGTACCAGACCTCGTACCATTTGCAAATGAACATCTGCAAGCAAAGAAATGTAGACAAAAAGATATACTGTGGGACACCACACTATGACACAGCTCCACATTGAGATTTTTTTTCTCTGTTGGGGAGGATGTTACAAGTGTGGAGGGTGTGTTTGAGGGAGGGGGAGATGAGTGGGATTGGGGTGCATGATGTGAGATTCACAAAGAACCAATAAAAAGTAAACAAAAAAGATTCTAAGCGAAGAGAGAGAGAGAGAGAGAGAGAGAGAGAGAGAGAGAGAGAGAGGTGATGTTTAGTTTAAAGGCAGACACGCATCACCATTGTTTATATACACTTAATTTAGAGAAGAAGGAAGCTCCAGGACCAGCCGTCGTGACAGATGATGAGACTGCCGTTGATGTACAGACAACATCTCAGGGGTGAAAATCTGTGGCCTGCTGGAAAAGCTACAGTGCCAAACTAGAAAAGAATCCATCACTAAACTGGGTTCCATGTACACTGAGGTCTTTTCTATAATGATTTAGTTTTTATGTATTTATGTTTCTTTTTGTGTGTATATGTGTGCAGGAATGTGCACATAGGCCTGTTTCCACCTTATACCTCTGTATAAGAATTGGATTTTATATCCAATAGAATGTTAAATTTGCCTATTAATTTTTATCATTGATGAGCTTGATCTTATACTTTCAGTCTTCGGTATCCCTGAGCACCTACCCCAGGCTCTTTTGATCACATGTTCCTCTAAAGTGCTCTATTTTAGTTACTTGTTATATTACTATCTGTACTCGATACCTGTCAGCCTACCATCTCTTTATGAAGGTTGAGTCCAAAGGATAGAATAGCATACCTCACGTTTAGAGCCTATAGCATGCTGCATTAGACAATCTTACACTGGACATAGTAGCACATACCTGTAATACCAGTACGTAGCTTAAGGCAGAAAGGTCATGAGTTTGAGGCCATCCTCAGCTACATAATGAGACCCTGTCTTGGAAAACACTTGTTATGGTCAAACTTGATTGTCAACTTAATAGGTTCTAAAATGAACTGGGAGTCTTGCACCTGGGTAGGTCTACAAGGGTATTTCTTAAAAGGATTAACTGAAAGGAGAGGATATTTCCCCATGTGGGCAACAAATTCCATGACTGCCCAAATATAAAAAGGTCTGAGTGAAAAGCAGAATCCGTTTGCCTGCCCGCCCTCCCCTTCCTCCTGATGAGTGAATCTGCTCTGCTGCTGCTTTCCGTCACTGACATCAGAACTCGGGTTCTTCAGCCTTCCGGTGTGGTCAGAAGATGACAATCAGGTCTTCAGAAATCTCCTGGTCCTTCAGCACCATATCAGAATTACTGAGATACCTAGCATGGTGGGTTGCAAGCAGCTCTTGCATTTCTGCCTTTGCAACATACAGACCGCCATTGTTCTTCTACCCAGTTCATATCTAATCCATTGCCTGGTAATATATATCCATTCTCTTCGTATGTTCTGCTGAATTTCAACTAATGCAACTATTAACTAACAATTATTTTTAAGAACATAAGTTTTAAATGTATTCAGGGGATCTTATAGTGTTTTCTTGTCAACAGTTGGGTTTTCTAGACCTGTGACTACAGTGGGTTGGTCAAGAGGAACTACTATATTTTTCCAACTCCTTACACAGAAAACAAGTAGATAAGACCGTAGACTTGTGAGTGAGTATATGACTTATTACTTCAGTTCTAAAATATTGTGGACATCATTAGTTCTTTTAAAGTATGCTTCTACTAAGTAGAATTCTTAGATAGGTGGCCTGAACAGAAGTTTGAAAAGAGCCACTGACTTCAGCCCTCAATGCTTGAAGAGTTTGTATGAATAGCTACACAGGTTTAAATTAAAATTTGTACTCACAGGCATGTCTAAATGCATGTCCCACTTTTACCTACTTCATTTTCATGCATTTTGAGTGCAGGAGACGTTTAACCACATTCTGTAGGGAACTGATGAAGTTCTGAGTGAATGTGTATTGTTTGGCAGGGGTATGGCCTTATCAAAGAGCAATGCCTCAGCCCTGTGGGAGTAGCAAAGCCTTCCCCAAGTGAGGCTCAGAGGGATGGCAAAGACTTCCTTATTCCAACTGTGAATGTTGATGGTGTATGCAGAAAATGTCTACCACAGTTTTCTGCTTCCAGATGTTTACATCTGAAGACTGCTCTCCTACAGATACTGTTCCTCCCAAGATTAGTTAACCCTGCCACTGTATACAGCTGTATATAATAACCCCACATCCATGCTAGACTATATATAACAAACACAGGGAGCTTCTGGCATGCTGTAGCTTCTCCATCAGTCTACCCAGCGCTGCTTTTCTTTGTCTGTGTATTCAAATATGTCTGTTCTTTCATCATTCCCTGGACATTCCAGTTAGGTCCATCTCCAGAGACATGGGAATGCAGCAATATCTTCTCATTTCTGCCACACTAGCATGACATTCTATTATGTTTGAGTATATAACATTACTCAATATTAACCTCTTAATTGGACATATTTAAATTATGTAATGATTTCATATTATTCTGCCCCCCTTTTAAAATATTTTGAGACAAAGTCTCTTGTCATAGCTGTGGTGGTTTGAATAAGAATGCTTTCCCAGCCTCATTTATTTGAATGCTTAGATACCAGGAATTAGAACTGTTTGAAAGGATTAGAAGGATTAGGAGGTATGATTTTGTTGGAGAGGTGTGGCCTTTTTGGAAGAAATGTGTCACTAGGGGTCAGCTTTAAGGTTTCAAAGTCCAAGCCAGGCCCACCCAGTCCCTCTCTCTCTCTCTCTCTCTCTCTCTCTCTCTCTCTCTCTCTCTCTCTCTCTCCTCTCCCTCCCTCCCTCCCTTTTGACCCCTGACCCCACACACACACACCTGAAGACTAGGGTGTAAAGCTCTCAAATTCATCTCCAATGCCATGTGTGCAACCATGTTCCCCACTGTGGTAATGGATTAACCACTGAATTATAAGCAGGTCCTTAATTGAATACTCTTCTTCTTGTTGTTTTAATAAGAGTTGCCTTGGCTAAGGGTCTCTTCACAACAATAGAACAGTGATTAAGACAGTAGCCTAGACTAGCCTCAAATTTGCAACAATCCTCCTACCTCAATCTTCCAAGTGCTGGGATTAAAGATGTGCTATACTGTATATGGCTCTGCTACCTTTTTAAAATGTATCTTTTTTCCAGCTATGGTGGCACATATCTTTAATCTCAGTACTTGTGAGACATAGACAAGAAGATCTCGTGAATTCTAGATAATCCTGATCTACAGAGGGAGTTCCAAGAAAGAGTTTTATGGTTAGTCCCTGCTCATCCCTTCCCAGAGAGAGAGAGAGAAAGAACACACAAACATAACACACAAAAATAACAGTTATCTTTTAATACTTTGTGTGCATGTGTCAAAAACATAAATAAAATAGTCATTTCTCAGCCTCTCAAGAGACCCTAGAGGCATGAGAGTTCACAAATCTACAGTTTAAGTGTTCTCCTTGAGCTCCTTATTGCTGTCTAAACTAAACTTACTGCCACTTAATGTCCACAGTTTTTCCTAAATAATTCCTCTGAGAACATTTCTTCTATCTGATATATTTTTAAACTCATTTGTTTGTTTGTTTATTTATTTTTATTTATTTACTTATTTATTATTTGTAAAGGGGAATTCACAAACTCAACACAGACTCAGTAAGAAAATTTTCTACAAACAAAGTTGCCTTACTTTTGGGTGGTTCATAATGGCATATGCCGTTTTTAAAAATAATTTTTATTTTTTGAGATTATAATTATGTCATTTCTCCCTTTCCTTTCTTACTGTGTTCCCTCCTTTTCCCTTTCAAATTCATGTCTCTTTTAAAAATTGTATATATATATGTATGTATATATAATAAATTTAGGATATATAAATTTATACACACATATCATATATCTGAATATGCCTAACTCAATTACAGATCTCTTCGTCATCACAAAGATGTGTATGCCACTACTGCATTCTTAGGGGGGAGAGAGAGAGAGAGAGAGAGAGAGAGAGAGAGAGAGAGAGAGAGAGAGAGAGAGAGAGAGAGATATCTCCTAGATAGTGCTACCTGTATATATGTTTTCAGGGATGACCATTTGGTATTGAATCACCAATTGTTGTCCTCTTCCTTGTAGACTATTTTGCTGACCCCCAGCATTTCTTAATTTCATTTCTTGTGCTTATTTCTGTAAGTTTGCAGCCTCATGGTCTTTTCCAGTTCACTTTGGCATGTCTACTTTTGTCCTATGTTTAAGCAGTCATGTTGATGAGACTTCAAAAGTATTCCTTCTCTGATTTCAAGGAAACACAATCTCACACTTTCTGTGTTCTGACTCTTACAGTCTTTCTGCCCTCTCTTCTACAAAGATCTCTGCTCCTAGTATGCAGGAATTACGTTGTAGATGTGTCAGTCGAGACTGAGCTCTACAACTCTACATTTTAATCAGTTCTAGTTTTGTGTAATGCTCTCCATCTGTTGCAAAGAAAAGTTTTCTTAATTAGGGGTGAAAACTACACTTGTCTGTATCCTCAGTGGTTTAATATGGTAGTAGTTAAAGGTTCTCTTCCAGTCTGTGGCCATACCACCCTGAATGTGCCCATTCTAGTCTGATCTTGGAAGCTAAGCAGGGTGGGTCCTAGCTAGTACTTGGATGGGAAACCTCTTGGGTGCTGTCAGCTAAGAAACAAAAAGGTTCCCTTCCAAGATCCGTGGCCACATTCGCCCTGGGTTGGCTAGGTTTCTAGTACCAGGCATGGTTTTAATCTTTTTTTTCCATCTTTATTAACTTGAGTATTTCTTATTTACATTTCGATTGTTATTCCCCTCCCTGGTTTCCAGGCCAACATCCCCCTAACCCCTCCCCCTGCCCTTCTCTATGGGCTTCCCCTTCCCCTCCTCCCCCCATTACCGCCCTCCCCTCAACAATCACGTTCCCTGGGGGGGGCGGTTCAGTCTTGGCAGGACCAAGGGCTTCCCCTTCCACTGGTGCTCTTACTAGGATATTCATTGCTACCTATGAGGTCAGAGTCCAGGGTCAGTCCATGTATAGTCTTTAGGTAGTGGCTTAGTCCCTGGAAGCTCTGGTTGCTTGGCATTGTTGTTCATATGGGGTCTCGAGCCCCTTCGAGCTCTATCAGTCCTTTCTCTGATTCCTTCAACGGGGGGTCCTATTCTCAGCTCAGTGGTTTGCTGCTGGCATTCGCCTCTGTATTTGGTGTATTCTGGCTGTGTCTCTCAGGAGCGATCTACATCCGGCTCCTGTCGGTCTGCACTTCTTTGCTTCATCCATCTTGTCTAATTGGGTGGCTGTATATGTATGGGCCACATGTGGGGCAGGCTCTGAATGGGTGTTCCTTCTGTGTCTGTTTTAATCTTTGCCTCTCTCTTCCCTGCCAAGGGTATTCTTGTTCCCCTTTTAGAGAAGGAGTGAAGCATTCACATTTTGATCATCCGTCTTGAGTTTCATTTGTTCTAGGCATCTAGGGTAATTCGAGCATTTGGGCTAATAGCCACTCATCAGTGAGTGCATACCATGTGTGTTTTTCTGTGATTGGGTTACCTCACTCAGGATGATATTTTCCAGTTGCATCCATTTGTCTATGAATGGTTTTAATCTTATTGAATTTAATTCCAGTTACACATCTCTTGTTTATCACCAAGGTATACACTCCACTTCTGCATTCTTAGGGTTACCATGCCATGCTCCTGCTTGGGGTTCATAGGCATCATGGCTGGATAGGACTCCAGGTTGCTTCCCTCCTTTAGAAGCGTAAATGGCACCTTTTGGTGCCAGGGAATCTAGTCCTCAGTGAGGAATGAAGTGGGAACTTCTGGTTTCGTTGGGAAGTCAGTTATATCAAATGGTGTTTTGTTGTGGAACACAGGGGAAAGTATGTTTTGCTGAAGCAGACACATGAAAGGATGTGTAATAGTTAGAAATAATATAAATACGACCCTACAGACAGTGGGAGCTGGAGCACTGGTTGCCTTGCTCCACTTTGCTAGGCTTCACTGACGACACGCATGTATTGGGTCACCTTACATTGCATTGCAGAGTTTCCCTTGTGGTGACTTCATAGAGAGAAACTCAGCAAAGAACTTCTTGTGAGGTTCCTGCAGCTTCTTGCTGCTTCCGAGGAGGACTCGGGCTGATTGGCTAGCCTCACAGTTTCTTCTGGATTGAACTACCCTTGTTGTGTGGTGTCTGCCAAGTGAACTGGACTACAGCGACTGATTTGTGTTCAGTGTTTGCTAGTGGACTGGACTGAGAACAACAAATGCTGGAATTGGCCCAGAGAACTATTTCTAACAGGCTGTTTGTAAACAGGTATACTTCTCCCTGTATTCTAAAACAATTCTTTTCCACTATTTCTGCTGGGTCGTGAGCTAGAGGGGAAGTTGAACCCTTATTAAAGTAGGGTGAGAAAGATAAATACCCACGGAGGAGGCTTTCAGTTCAGCTCCAACCTGAGTCTTCTGAGCCCTGTGTCTGAAGTGTGTGGCATCTTCAACAATAGGAGGCAACCTGACAACAGCAATTGTCCATAATGTTTCAGGAGTCTTTTGGGCATCCCTGATCAATACTTCAAAAGAGGTCTTCTCATCCCTGATGTTAGTTCTGTTAGATAGCCTATGGCTCTTGGGGGAGCATTGTCAGCCCGATAGGAAATTTTCATCTAAATACTTCCCCCCTTTGTGTGTGTGTGTGTGTGTGTGTGTGTGTGTGTGTGTGTGTGTGTGTCTTTGTGTGCATGTGTGTGTGTTTGTACATGTATAGTCACTTACATATATTATGGGTATTTTTAGATAGATACGTAATAATATGCTTCCTTATGACTTTCCCAGATATCCTTACTATTATTCTCTCCTTGCTCCATTATTTTTAATTGCATTATTTTATTTACATTTTAAATGTTATCCCATTTCCTGGTTTCCTGTCCAGAAACCGACTATCTCACCCCCACCCCTGTGTCAATGAGGGTGCTTCCTCACCCACCCACCCATTTCCTCCCACCTTCCTACCCTGACATTCCCCTACACTAGGACATTGAGCCTTGACAGGACCAAGGGCCTCTCCTCCCATTGATGCCTGACAAGGCCATCCTCTGACTAATAGAAGAGAAAGTGGGCAAGAGCCTCAATCACATGGGCACAGGAGAAAAATTCTTGAACAAAACACTAATGGCTTATGCTCTCAGATCAGAAATTGACAAATGGGACCTCATAAAATTGCAAAGCTTATGTAAGGCAGAGGACACTGTCAATAGGACAAAATGGCAACCAACAGATTGGAAAAAGATCTTTACCAATCCTACATCCCATAGATGGCTAATATCCAGTGTATACAAAAATCTCAAGTTAGACTCCAGATAAACTTTTAAAAAATAAACCTTTTAAAAAATGGGCTCCATAGCTAAACAAAGAATTCTCAACTGAGGAATATCAAATGGCCAACAAGCACTAAAGAAATGTTCAACATCTTTAGTCATAAGGGAAATGCAAATCAAAACAACCCTGAGATTCCACCTCACACCAGTGAGAATGGCTAAGATCAAAAACTCAGGTGACAGCAGATGCTGGCGAGGATGTGGAGAAAGAGGAACACTCCTCCATTGTTGGTGGGATTGCAGACTGGTACAACCATTCTGGAAATCAGTCTGGAGGTTCCTCAGAAAATTGGACATTGAACTACCTGAGGACCCAGCTATACCTCTCTTGGGCATATACCCAAAAGATGCCCCAACATATAACAAAGACACGTGCTCCACTATGTTCATAGCAGCCTTATTTATAATAGCCAGAAGCTGGAAAGAACCCAGATGCCCTTCAACAGAGGAATGGATACAGAAAATGTGGTACATCTACACAATGGAATATTACTCAGCTATCAAAAACAACGAGTTTATGAAATTCTTAGGCAAATGGTTGGAACTGGAAAATATCATCCTGAATAAGGTAAGCCAATCACAAAAGAACACACGTGGTATGCACTCACTGGTAAGCAAATATTAGCCAAAAAGCTTGAATACCCAAGATATAGTTCACAAACCACATGAAGCTCAAGAAGAAGGAAGACCAAAATGTGGATGCTTCAGACCTTCTTAAAAGGGGACACAAAAACACTCACTGGAGGAAATATGGAGACAAAGTATGGAGCAGAGACTGAAATACCATCCAGAAACTGCTCCATGATTAATCTTCCTCTCCCCTCCGTAATTAGAGCCCTCCTGTTTCACCCAGTCTCTACTTCAGATCATTAGCACACTGCTGCTTTCTCTCTTTGCTCTCTCCAACACATCATCCTGCCCATCCTGTGATCGTTTTTATTTTCCTGTTTCTTCTTCTTCAGTTACTCTACATTATATATTTATATCTGAAGATTTGGAGCTAAGAGCCTCAGATGAGAGCACAAAACATTTGTCATTCTGGGTCCAGGTTGCCTCACTTAATATTATCTCTTCCGGTTATATTCCATTTACCTTAAAATCTCATTATTTCATTTTTCATCACAGCAGAAAAGTATTCCATAGTGTAATGTACATTTGGTGCATTTTTAATGAGCAACAGAAATGATATGAATCACTACTACATGGATTGATGAAAACAATTATCTACATTATAAATCCTTCCCTCAATAGAATTGCTATTCCCACACACATGACCACACATACCTTTAGCATGAAATAAAAAATGAATTAATACAATTCACAAGTAAACAAAATTACTCAAATTCAGAAAGAAGGAATTTATTTTAATTCGATTTTTGTTCCTCTGATAAAACACTGGCCAAAAGCAACTCAAGGAGTAAAGGATTTATTTCATCTTATATTTCCACATAATAGTCCATTGCTGAGGGAAATTTAGGTAGGAACTCATTAGGAACTTGGAGGTAAAACTGAAGCAGAAGACATGAGGGAATGGTGCTTACTGGTTTGCTCTGTTACCTTCCTTATACAAGCCAGAACTACCTGTCCAAGAGTGGCAGCATCCACAGTGATCTGGGCCCACCCACGTCAGTCATTAGTCAAGAAACTGCTCTACACACATGAGCACAGGTCAGTCTGATGGAGGCAATAACTTAGTTGAGGCTCCCTCCTTCCACATTTCAGTTTCCGTCAAGTTGATTAAAGCCAGTAAGCACAGAGACGTACATAAGATTTCGAGCTATGTAGAATGTTTGCCTCATATGCCTGTCACTGGGAAGATCTGGGATTAAAGTCACAAGGTTCTTTGGCCTCTTTATTCACATCCCAGATTTAGCTCCACTTGACATTCTTTATCACAGATGTGTCCTGGCAAACACCATGTATGAGAAAACAGTGCTGCACTCAGAAGACGCAGCCACAACCTTCCATTGCCAGAGCTCCATGCCACTCTCTACTCCACTTCCGTTACTTTAGCTGAAGTCATCACAACTACTCTCTTGTGAGTTCTTCACCAGTCCACCCTAATGGGTAATAATATCCTTCTGTCTAGTCCCATACTACCAAGATAAGACTAAAATGTGGCAAATTAAATTTTATGAAATCAGAAGGAGGCGTAGGGGTGATAAGTACATGAGCTCTTAATTATTCCAGTTTAACACCCATAGATTCATTTGACTAAGATACATTCAAAAGCACAGAGCATCATTCCTTTCATACTGACATTTTGTGTGTGTGTGTGATGAAATAATGAAGAATGAAACAATATTTTCTCATTTTTATTGGATATCTCCTTTATATATTTCAAATATTATCCCCCTTCCCAGTTTCCCCTCCAGAAACTCCCTATCCCATCCCCCCGCCCCTGGCCTCCATGAGGGTGCTCCCCGACCCACCCATGCACTCCTTCTTGCCTCCCCACCCTGACATTCCCCTACCCTGGGGAAATGAGTCTTCACGGGACCAAGGGCCTCTCCTCCCATTGATGCCCAACAAGGCCATCCTCTGCTTCATATGCTGCTGGAGCCATGGGTTCCCCCATGTGTAGTCTTTGGTTGGTGGTTTAGTCCCTGGGAGTTCTGGGGTGTCTGGTTGGTTGATATTGTTGTTCTTCCTATGGTGTTGCAAACCCACTCTGCTCCCTCAGTCCTTTCTCTAACTCCTCAAATTGGGACCACGTTCTCAGCTCAGTGATTGTCTGTGAGCAGCCACCTCTGTATTTGTCAGGTTTCGGCAGAGCCTCTCAGGAGACAGCTACATCAGGCTCCTGTCAGCATGCACTTCTCGGCATCCCCAGTAGTGGTTTGGTGACTGCATGGGGGATGGCAGTCTCTGGAGGCCTTATCTTCAGTCTCTGCTCCACACTTTGTCACCTTTCTAAGTATTTTGTTCTCCCTTCTAAGAAGATCTGAAGCATCCACACTTTGAACTTTCTTCTTATTGAACTTCCTGTGATCTGTAAATTGTTATCTTGGGTGTTCCGAGCTTTTGGACTAATATTCGCTTATCAGCGAGTGCACACCATGTGTGTTCTTTTGTGATTGGGTTATCTCACTAAAGATATTTTCTGTGTGTGTGTGTGTGTGTGTGTGTGTGTGTGTGCTCACACTTTTAATGATCATTGCCCTTGTAACACAATATTATTAATAGCAACACAAATGTATAATTATCTTATTTATTCTATTTACTAAACTCTGTTTAGGATATTTGCCTCTTAAACCTAAAATTTATTTTTCTACTCACCTAAATGGTCCATATGTAGAATTCTAAAAGAGTGCTAACAATCTATTAGAAGAGACTGCACAATAGGGATTCTGGGAAAACTTCAGGGGAAAACACATAAAACAGATTTTTCTATGCTGGCTCCAAATCTCCAGAGGTTCAGCTGCTGGCATGAGACATGACTAAGGTATCATAATACCAAGATGATGCATTATAACCAGTGAGTTGATAAGTTAGTCAATTCCATATAATATAATAAGGAAATATTTATATACCATATAATATAAATAATGCAATTTCGATTTTAAAAGCCTACTCATTTAGTCCACTATAAAACTTAAGACAATGGTTCAATTTAATGGTTATGTAATAGTAGGACATTGGGAATAATCAGTTGTGTTGATTACTATAAACATTTTTATAACCCTTGTTCTTCCTTTTTATTTTAACTTTCATACACATGAATCAAGAGGAAAATCATACAGTGTTACTCATTCTGTGACTGGTTTCACTCACTTAGAAAAGTATCCTTAAGTTTTATGCATATACCGCATATAATAAAGCAAAATCTATTTCATGTTAAGGAAGAATATTTCACTGTATGTAAAGACCACATTTTCTTTTTTTTTTAATTGGACATTTCTTTATTTACATTTCAAATGTTATTCCCTTTCCTTGTTTCCTGTCAATAAGCCCCCTATGCCCCTCCCCCTCCCCCTCCCCCTCCTGTCCTTCTATAAGGTGTTCCCCTCCCCATTCACCCTCTTTCCCCCCACATTCCCTTACACTGGGAGTCTACCCTTGGCAAGACCAAGGGCTTCTCCTTCCTTTGGTGCCTAACAAGGCCATCCTTTGCTACATATGCAGTTGGAGCCATGGGTCAGTCCATGTATAGTCTTCGGGTAGTGGTTTAGTCTCTGGGAGCTCTGGTTGGTTGGCATTGTTGTTTTTATGGGGTTGCAAGCCCCTTCAGCTCTTTCAGTCCTTTCTCTAATTCCTCTAATGGAGAACCCGTTCTCAGTTCAATGCTTTGCTGCTAGCGACTGCCTCTGTATTTGACATGCTCTGGCTGTGTCTCTCAGGAGAATTCCATATCCAGTTCCTGTCAGCATGCACTTCTTAGCGTTATCCATCTTACTTGGTGGAGATATATATATATATATATATATATATATGTATATATATATATATATGTGTGTGTGTGTGTGTGTGTGTGTGTGTGTGTGTGTGTGTGTGTGTGCTCTGAATGGCTGTTCCTTCAGTCTCTGCTCCAAACTGATCCTCCTATGAATATTTTCCCCCTTTTAAGAAGGAGTGAAGCATCCACACTTTGGTCATCTTTCTTCTTGAGCTTCATGTGATCTCTGGATTGTATCTTGGGTAATTCGAGCCTTTGGCGTAATATCCACTTATCAGTGAGTGCATACCATGTGTGTTTTTCTGTGATTGGGTTACCTCACTTAGGATGATATTTTCTAGTTCAATCCATTTGCCTATGAATTTCATGAAGTCATTGTTTTTGAGTAGTACTCCATTGTGTAGATGTACCACATTTTCTGTATCCATTCCTCTGTTGAAGGGCATCTGGGTTCTTTCCAGCATCTGGCTATTATAAATAAGGTTGCTATGAACATAGTGGAGCATGTGTCTTTGTTGTATGTTGGAGCATCTTTTGTGTATATGCCCAGGAGTGGTATAGCTGGGTCCTCAGGTAGCACAATGTCCAATTTTATGAGGAACCTTCAGACTGATTTCCAGAGTAGTTGTACCAACTTGCAATCCCACCAACAATGGAACAGTGTTCCTCTTTCTCCACATCCTCACCAGCATCTGTAGTCACCTGACTTTTTGATCTTAGCCATTCTGACTGGTGTGAGGTGGAATCTCAGGGTTGTTTTGTTTTGCATTTCCCTGATGACTAAGAATGTTGAACATTTCTTTAGGTGCTTGTTGGCCATTTGATATTCCTCAGTTGAGAATTCTTTTTTTTTTCCTTTTTTTCAGAGCTGGGGACCGAACCCAGGGCCTTGCACTTGCTAGGCAAGCACTCTATCACTGAGCTAAATCCCCAACCCCTGAGAATTCTTTATTTAGCTCTGTCCCCCATTTTTAATAGGGTTATTTGATTCTCTGGAGTCTAACTTCTTGAGTTCTTTTCTATATATTGGATATTAGCCCTCTATGGAATGTAGGATTGGTAAAGATCTTTTTCCAATCTGTTGGTTGCTGTTTTGTCCTATTGACAGTGTTCTCTGCCTTACAGAAACTTTGTAAATTCATGAGGTCCCATTTGTGGATTCTTGATCTTAGAGCATAAACCATTGGTGTCCTGTTCAGGAAATTTTCCCCTGTGCCCATGTGTTCGAGGCTCTTGCCCACTTTCTCTTCACGTTAGTTTGCATCATGTTAGTCACCTGAGAATGAGCATCAAAGACCAGGTAGACATCTCAACTCTTAGAGACTAAGAATGTTCTATCACCTTTCAGAGAAAAACTTTAAAACTATAACAGGAAAGATTAAATGGGTTCAGATTACCTGTAAAAACATCCCCACACACAGAAATGTAATCTGCATCTCTACAAGATAATCATGGCAACACAGCAGCAGATACTAAGGACCCCACTTGACAAGTCAGAGTACAGTTTCTCCAAGTCAGACTCGCATCCATAATGTGTAAGATTTCTTGGTACCGCCCTATCCAAGACCTGGCCTGTCACACTGACCACAGACCCAAGTTCCTCAGATAAGAACCCACATGTGACCTGCGCACAGGGATCCAGGTGGAACCTGCAGAGAGTATTCTACCAGCTAAGCAGGCCAGGGGGTAAAGCTACACACATCAGAAGTCCATGGCTCATAGTTTATCACTGAAGGGCCATTTGTTTCAACTAATGTACACTTTAAGAAAACAAAGTCAACTTTCCTGTAACTTTCAAGAGGAATCCTATTAAACAATCTTTCTTTCCTGGTACTACACATGTAGAAGTGCCTAAAGTGAGCACAGTGACTGTTAGGATTATAATATTAGTATCCCGTGAAGGTTTATTAAGAAATGAATGAATGCAAATGATGGAAGGCCCCAGGTTACCTCTGGTTAAGGCAATGTTAAACTTACTTCTTTGAAACCTCGCCTATCTATTGAACATCCAGATAGTTCTCTTGGTAGTTTGTTATCCTTGGTGTTGAGTTTCTAGGAGATGGCTACTTCAGAACAACACTCCCACTCTGGACATCATCCTGTCTCTGAACTTCACTTATAAAAAGCAGAGAGGAAACGGTGTGAGTACCCTTCCCTTTTAGAACTCTCCTTCCTCCTGCATCTCCACATGCCCGTAGACAAGTGCAGGTGAAGAAAAAAGTTCTAACTCTCCGAAGAATTCTTAGAACATCTCAGAGGCACCCTTGGTGGAAGAAAAGGAATCTGATTATGCTGATAGCTTTTAGTTAACTTGATACAAACCTAGACATATCTGAGAAGGACTCGTAACTGAGAAAATGCCTCAATAAGATTTGCCTATAGCTCCTTTATCAAAGATCAAGTGACCATAGGTGTGTCAGTGAGAATAGCTAAGATAAAAAACATGCTGGCGAGGATGTGGAGAAAGAAGAACACTCCTCCATTGTTGGTGGGTTTGCAAGTTGGTACAACTACTCTGGAAATCAGTCTGGAGGTTCTTCAGAAAATTGGACATTGAACTACCTGAGGACCCAGCACATATCTAAAAGATGCTCCAACATGCAACAAGGACACATGCCCCACCACGTTCACAGCAGCCTTATTTATAATAGCCAGAAGCTGGAAAGAACCCAGATGTCCTTCAACAGAGAATTTATACAGACACACGATGGAATACTACTCAGCTATTAAAAACAACGACTTCATGAAATTCTTAGGCAAACGGATAGAACTAGAAAATAGCATTCTGAGTGAGGTAACCCAATCACAAAAGAACACACATGGTATGCACTCACTGATAAATGGATATTATCCTAAAAGCTCAGAATACCCAAGACACAATTCACAAACCACATGAAGCTCAAGAAGAAAGTAGACCAAAGTGTGAATGCTTCAGATCTTTTTAGAAGGGGGACCAAAAATACTCACAGGAGGCAATATGGAGACAAAGTGTGGAGAAGAGACTGAAAGGCTATCCAGAGACTGCTCCACATGGGGATGCATCCCACCAAACCCAAACAATATTGAGGATGCCAAGAAGTGCATACTGACAGGAGCCTGATACAGCTGTCTCCTGAGAGGTTCTGCCAGAGCCTGACAAATACAGAGGCAGATGCTTGTAGCCAACAATTGAACTAAGAACGGGGTCCCCAATGGAGGAGTTAGAAAAAAGACTGAGGTACCTGAAGGGGTTTGCCATCCCAACAATATCAACCAACTAGACCCCTTAGAGCTCCCATGGATGAAACCACCATCCCAAGAGAACACAAGAATGGACCTATGGCTCTATCTGCATATGTAGCAGAGGATGGCTTTGTCAGGCATCAAAGGGAGGAGAAGCCCTTGGTCCTGTCAACCCTTAATGTCCCAGTGTAGGGGAATGTCAGGGCAGGGTGGTGGGAGGGAGTGGATGGGTGGGTGAGGGTCATAGAAGCAGGGGTTGGGGTGGGATTGCAAGTTTCTGGAGGGGAAACCAGGAAACAGGATAACATTTAAAATGTAAATAAAATGCAATTTAAAAAATAAATAAAAAGTAAACTACTTGATAAAATAAAGTCAGCTACCATTCTTATTTTTTAAAAAAAAGATTGGCCTGTAGGAAAGTCTGTAGGGTATTTTCTTGTAGCTTTGCTGTGAACTGTGTAAAGGTTATCCCTGTATCATTCAAACGCTGATTTCTCTGCTCCCATATCTGATTGCAATCAAGACAGGACATTGTAAATCTTATTCTATGAATCTCAATGTTGTGTAAACATTGCCGCACATTTATTAGCTGGTCAGCCTATGGCTGAGCAGAAGAGAGAATAGGGCTAGACTTCTGAACCCAGCCAGGAGAGGGGTAGGAGAGAGGAGAGAGATTGATTGTCCATGAAGAAAGGGTCCAGGAGCCACCATGGGAACACACCTGAAGCAGAGAGAGCCAGATCAATACCAAAATCCAAGTATCTCAGGGCCTTTGGCTGGGAGGTAGCCAGATTAGCTTAGAGGAATAGAATAGGTTAATAACTGCTCAGCTATTGTGCTGTAAAGCTTAATTAAATAAATCTTAAAGTCTCTATCTCATTTATGTGGGAGCTAGCTGGTCCAGATAAAGAAAAGATTATAACTTTTAAAATTTTACGAACATTCTCTTGATCAATGATTGATGTGATAAGACCCCGCCCACTATGGCAGTACATTGTCTGGGCAGGTGGTCCTAAATGGCACCAGAAAGCAGTCTGAGGAAGTCATGAGAGAAAACCAACAAGCAACTCTCCTCCTTGGCTTCCACTTCAGTTCTTGTGTCCAGTTCTCAGCTTGAATTTCTGCCCTGCCCCCCTTCAGTGACAGACTGTTACCTGGAAGCATAAAGGAGGTCCTTTCCTCACCAAGTTGCTATCACATAGGGCATTTTATCGCAGCATTAGAAAACCCAACTTATGGGGCTGGGGATTTAGCTCAGCGGTAGAGCGCTTGCCTAGCAAGCGCAAGGCCCTGGGTTTGGTCCCCAGCTCCGAAAAAAAGAAAAGAAAAGAAAAAGAAATCCCAACTTAAGACATAAATGCTTTGAGCTAGATAACAGTTGGACAGTTTTAGCCCAACAAAGTATGTTTCTGTTTAGGTACAGCAAACATTTATAAAGGCTTTATTGTAGACCAATTAACAATCCTTTCCTTACTCACACCTTAACACTTGTCAGAAAAGGGTCAGATTAACCTTTGGGAAGAGCTTTCTAAACCCAGACTTCTGCCTGGATGAACCTTTGTCCATGAGTTGTAAGGAAGCTGGGGGCTCTCAGAAGTTAGCTAGCGTGGATTATAATGAAAGAAACTAGAAAAACAATGTCCTACGTGAGCAAAGTATACGTTTCGTTTAATTGCATGATTCTATAAAAAGCTCAAATTAAGGCTTTCTTTATTCCTGAAACTCTGGTTTTCTGGCCTCAGTCTGGTGCTATAGCGGACAGATTCAGTAATATCAAGTGGTTGTTTTTCCTTTTGCCTGTGAAGATGCACTTCTACCGAGAAAGCACTATGTAATCTGTCTAAACCAAAGGCTTCTGCAGCATTTCTTAGGTTTGCCTCTGAGGGGGAGGACTGTCAGTGACTCTATGCTGACTGTTCATCTTCAGATTTCCTCATTGAGAATCTAGTACTTTTGAAATTATACTAAATGACAATAATTTTGGAATCATGAAAAGGTCCTTTCAAAGATACCATTAAAACATGTATAGAAAGATTATCCAACAATTATTTATGCATTTATAAACCAATATACATATATACATACATACTACACACATAAATGCATACACCTTACTTTAGCTAATCTGTTTCTTTGTAACAAACAGTTATAAAATTAGTGGCCTACCTAAAAAGATCAATACACTTGTTATCTGATATTTTCTGTACATCAGGAATTCAGGAGCAACTTGTTTGGACAGCCTGGCTCAGGGTCTTTCATGGACTTACAGTTAGGTTGCTGTGAGAGGCTGCAACTGGGAGACTGAGGTTGAAGAATCTTCATGTGTCAGCCACATGACGCTGTAGCATTCCTGACCACATGAGCCTCCCCATACACAATTAGAATTCCTAACATAACCAAAGAAGTAGCAACTTAGTGGCCACCGACACCTCTATGACTTGGCATCGGAAATGGTACACATCTCTCTTATCAAAAGTTGGTGATTAGAAGGGGATCATTGAGTCTCGTCCAGTCACAAGAATGAATGAATGAATGAATGAATGAATGAATAAAGTGGCTTTTTTGACGGAAATATCAGAGAGAGACTTTGTGAACATATTTTAAAACTCACATACTCTATGTTTTCCAGTAGAAAAATAAATAAATACACAGACAGGGACACACAGTTTTCTTTATCTTAAGGTTATCTTTGGAGGAGAGATAAGACAACTTACCTGTATTTTATTTTTTGTTTTCTGTTCCTTTAAAATTTTGGTTATTGGGGTAGGGGGCAAACTACCATGCACATCAGGGTGTTCTCAGGGAGGCCAGAGAACTTCTTGAGTCATTTTTCTCTTTCAACCACAGATTGCAGTAATGGAATGCAGACCACCAGACCCCTGTGGCAAGCCCTTTTACTGACAGCAACCAACCTGCAATCTTTATTTTCCATGAGGTTTTTTTTTTCTTTTTTCTTTTTTTCGGAGCTGGGGACCGAACCCAGGGCCTTGCACTTGCCAGGCAAGCGCTCTACCACTGAGCTAAATCCCCACCCCCCATGAGTTTTTAAGTTAGCACATAAAGTAACAGTGTCGAGATGCCATGTTCTTAGGTCAGTTTACTTCATTTTCTTCATTCTGTTCTCTACTGCCCTTCTCCCTCCTTCTCCCTCTAGCTGTCCGTTTGCTTTTACCCTTTACCTTATGCTTCTTAAAACTGAAAATTTTCTTTTTGATTGAAGAGTTAAGTTTTACCAAGCGTTTCAGTTTATGCTTGTGGTGCATATGGTAAAGTTAATTGTAAGCAGTTTCAGGGAGAGAAAGAGTGCGGTGCGGTGCGGTGCGCCCTGAGTGAGGGGAATCTGGGCAACGGGGTTGGAAACGTCCTACAGCATGCTCACCAGCAGCAGCCAGCAGGGTGTACCCGCCCTGTGAAGGCGGAGACCTCTGAGCTGCAGCCTAGCGCCCAGAGTGCGGCTCTCTCCAACTCTCGGGCGAACTTGACTGCAGGCAAAACAGCAGGGGAGCTTGGCCAGGTGGGACCCTGCTTCCCAGCCCCAGAACCTTCTTCCCTTGAGCAGACATGAGCTACCAGCAGCCACAGCTGAGGGGTCCTCTGCAGGTAAAACTGGCAACGGGGGCGGGGGGGGGCAGAAGCTGAACAACTTCCATAAGTTTCAGGCTGGGGTCTTGGTTTGGCAAAAAGGGGTAGATCTGACTTCATCTAACCTACGCCGATTTGGCAAACACTTTTCAATAACATTAGTAACCTTTTTAATTTCATGAGGTTGACTCTTGACAAACTCGAGTTGGGTCAAAGTGGTTGGGCAGCTACAGCATGGAGACTTGTAGAGACCTAAGGGTAGACTTTAAGTTCTTTTGGGTTACCGGCCATTCTTGTTTTCACGGCTTATTGACATACTATTAACACTATAGGCATAACTTGGTGGCATTACTATGTTTGAATCCTGAATTGCTTATTCGTCTGACGTTTTTCATTTTCAAACTAGTGAATATTTAATCACTTTATCTATTCAAACAGAGAGAGACAGACCCGAGTGACAGAGAGAGCCTGGTCTCCGGACATGAACACGGAGGGAAATCGAGTCAGTCTGCAGCTGTTTTCAATGTAGTCAATTCTGTTATAGGATCTGGGATAATAGGTAAGCTACCTGTGTCTGCTTGGTTCTGTTTATGAAGTAAAAAGACCAGCTTTTCAAAGTGTTACTGTTATTCTAGGATATTCTCAGACTTCAATGGGGAGATTGGTGGTTTTCTTCCATAAAAGCCATTCTATTTATTTTTCCATAGTAATGTTCCATCCTCTTTATGTGAAGCTGCACTGTTTCCCTCCATGGCAGACAATAGCGTCCTCCAGTTGGAGGGAGGGGCTGCACAGGAGCTGGGGAAACTGGCTTTCATAGGTTGCCTGATCAGTGGATCCTTTCAACTAGAGCATTTGCTTCTTCCTTCTGAAGTAGAATCTATTACAAAAATCATCTTAATATCAGTGTGAAACTTGAGGATTCTTGCATATACTAAGTGTACAAAAGTTTAATGTGAGACTTTTAAGAATCCTATGAAAATTAAACTAGATAATATCTCCTTGTGCACCTATGTGACCTTAAATTTAAAAATGTGAACTTATGAAATCCTTTCTTCAATCTAGTCATTAATATAGTTCATTCACAACAGTGTTTACAATTGGTAAGAATAGTCTATGTTATTCCACTAAGTTAGAAGCAAGGAAAAGCTTCTAAAAAAGTAAAAACGTTTAAAGGTATTCCATTCCATTAATAGAAGCAGTATTTTCCAGTGTTTGTTATTCTTTTTGTAGTTGGAAACATTCCATTTCCCAAAAGGCAGGGAAGACAAAAACCTATCTATTGCAATGCCCACCAAATATGTAACTTTTCGATTACAAAATTTCCAGATTTTAATTTACTTAAAAGTGTAAGTTTATCAAATGGATCCTTTTTATTTATTATTTCATTCTATGTGCATGTATAGGTGTTTTGCCTGAATGCATATATACCACATGTGTGCCTGGTGCCCACAGAGATCAGCAGAGGGTGTCTGGTAACCTGGAATAGGAGTTCCAGGATGGCTGTGAGTCGCCATGTGGGTGAGGGAGATGGGTGTTTGGTAAGAGCAGCAAGGGCTCTAATGGCTGAGCCTTCTCTCTAGTCCCTGAGATAAGTTCCCGACATTTTTTTTTTTTTCACAAGGTGCTGTGATTTCTGGCTTTGCCTTAATCCATATACATGTTTTTTAAATGAACAATAATTTGTAGGTTCCTGGAGTGAAACAGAAACAAGCAGGGCACACGCCTGTTTGGAAGCCTGTCTCCATGTATCACAGGAATATGGACAGTTCAACCTGACAGAATTCTAGAATTTACTCCTCATGTGAATACTTTTCCAGGTTAATCTTAGTCAGCGATGCCGAAATGTTCCCCTTCAGTACCCTCAGCAGAGTTATTTAAAAGAGAAATCTTTTTTTTTCTGAAAAATGAAATGCTTAAATTAATTTATTTTGGATATTTTATAGTCTGTAATCTAAAATGACCCCTAGGTGCAAAGCAGTAAAAAATCATGTTATAGACCCCACTTGGCTCGAGAAGAAGTAATTGCTTGCCTGTTCCTCCGCATTCTCTCTATTTTTTACATCGTCCCCCCATTTTGACTCCAGAACCAGTTTTCCCTAAGATCCTGCAACTGTTCCCTGGTGCTTTCCATAGCAGCATAGAAGGAAGGGGGCTTCATCCTCCACCGAGTCCAGGGCACTAACCGTCACCCTGAGAGAAGCATTGTTTATGTGACCTGGAATCAGTTTTTCATTTGCTGCTTTTTAATTCTTCCATCGTCTCATGTGCTTGCTTTCTTGACAGGTCCTTAACTTAATGACATTCCATTCTGAAATACGAGCTAATATGCTTATATTTGATTTTTGACTACCCACCCCACCTTGCAACTTTTAAATCACTTACATAGTTTATTTTACCATGTATGAATTGCAAGAGATTTTTTTTTTTTTTTTGCATTTCCGATATGTCTTTTTAACGTGAGATTGGGGCATTTTGTTTTTCCAGGATTACCCTATTCAATGAAGCAAGCCGGATTTCCCTTGGGAATACTGCTTTTATTCTGGGTCTCATACATCACAGGTAAATAGCCTACAACTACACATCCCTCCAATTTAAATTGTGCAATGACTTCTTTACGGGCACAGCTATACCCTGCAATTGGATTTCCTACTTAATTAAAAAGTGCATCAAAGCGTTCTGAGGAATTTAAGCAGCACATCTGAGATTTGCTTTATTCCCTAATCCTTTAAACAGATTAGTAGAAGTAGCATGTTATATCAGCAAGCCTAAAGCTGGTCATGTGCCTTTTTTACTTCAAGCAGAACATGGTGGATGAGAAAGTCATTTCCAAGACTGTGTAGCTGAGAGGACACTGTTCCACAGTGCACAAGGCAGTGCTGGGTGGGAGGTGCAGGTAAATGGGCAGCCATTGTTTGCTGTGTTTGTGTAGGTGACACTGGGGTTTGGGTGTTCACGTGGCAAGGCTGGTCCCTTCTCTCCAGTGCTGCCTGTGTGTGCTCTGTCTGCCAGTGCCTTCCTACACACCAGAAAGCTGCTTCTAAATCATTCTCTTTTGCTCCCCACTCATGCCACATCCACACACCCACATATTGTCACTCCTCATATAAATGCAGGTTCAGCACTCAGACTACCTCTCCTTGCTGTAACCCTCAATTCAGCCAGTCCTGTCATCCCACGGGCTTACTTTGTGAAACTTTCCCCTGACTTAGGATCCCTGTGAAAGAGCCAGCAATCATTAACAGATGCAGGTGGCTTTGTTTACAGTTTTTGTTATTGTTTTTGTTTCGTCCTTGTTTTGCTGTGGTGACAGTTATCAGGAGTAATCTAGATGGATGTCTTGTACCAACTAGTGCAAAACCCCTCAGCTGTCCTTTCTCTGAACCTGTGGCCTGTGCCTCAAGAAACCCCCTTCCTGTAAGTTTATATACTTTCCCTAATCCCTATTTTCACAAGGGATTCCAAGCAATTCCTATTAACAATCCGAAAACTAGTCAACCTTTGTCGCCATTGTGGGGAAGGGGTAGGGCTATGGGAGGTACACTTGGGGCTCCAGAGATAAACCATCAGTCCTGGGGTGTTGCTAGTCTCTACCCAAGACTTCCCCCTTGTCACCTGTTTCCTCTGCCCCATCCATGAAGAGTGTGTGTGTGTGTTTGTGTTTGTGTGTGTGTGTGTGTGTGTGTGTGTGTGTGTGTGTGTTCCACTGAGTCTAACTACAGTGGCTTGCACGAGCAGAGGCAGGGGTTATTAATAGAATATGGGCAACTTACCATTGGCTATACCACTTAAGAAAATGAGAACCTCTCTTGCTGCCTAGCCACCATTAACTGTTCATAGCTCCACAAGGAAGGGTGGAGTCTCATGAGGCGCTCCCCATTGGGCATGATGGAGTGTTAGAGGACCCTTATCTTGTGTAGGTGGTACAGAGTTCATGAGTACACGTGTTGTGTCATGAGTACAATGTTTCATGGGACCTCTCTTTCCACTGGTTTTTCTTTGGTTCCATGTTTTACAATGTTCCTGAAGTGTAGAAGGAACAAGAAATATGTCTGCCCTAGGGTCAAGTACTCAATTGTGATTCTATGCGTCGGTTGTCTCCCACTGCGAAATGCAGCTGCTCTGACCAGGCCTGAGAGAAGCATTCATCTATGCATATGAGTACAATTATCTTTAAGAGCCTGGTCATTTTTTAATTTCCTGCTTCCCGGTTAGTGCTGACAAATATTTAATTTCCACCCAGTTGTATTACCAAAGCGTTAGTGCATTGTAAAGACATAATTATAAATCAGCAGGCAGAGAAAATTAAACCTCTCACCTGTGAGTCAGGATTGGAAGAAAATGAATCGTTTAGTAAACCCACATCGTAGTACACGTAAATAAATCGTAATGGACACAGCACGTTCAGTTGCTGATGTACCCACGGTGTGCAGTCTCACCAAAGTCATGCATTGTAAGCTTGCTGTCGGCAGTATTGATTGAACAACTCACTTATTAATAGCATCCAAATCCTTAAATAATTTTAATAGAGGAAAGATTCCCTTTACAGAAGCCAAACAATTATGTCTCATATTCATTTTCTTTCTTACATTTTAAGAGCAAAATCTACAAGTACAGTATTTTAATTTTTTTTAATTAACACTAAAATTGTTTTTTTTTTTTTTTTGGTTCTTTTTTTCGGAGCTGGGGACCGAACCCAGGGCCTTGCGCTTCCTAGGCAAGCGCTCTACCACTGAGCTAAATCCCCAGCCCCACTAAAATTGTTTTTTAGTGGAATCAGACTTTGTTTAAAAAGATATGACTCTATTGGACAACATGGTAATTAAAAATCTTAAGTTTTCAAGTCAGGCTGCAATTTAAATCCTACCTCCTTAACCCTGTAGCTCTTATTAGCCATTTAACCCAGTGGAAATTACTGAGGAACACTACAATTAAATGGTGATTTATCTCTAGATTTCTTTGAGACAAAAATCTCTTTTCCAGGCTGTCCTCACTCCAACTCGCTGTGGGGTAGAAGATGGCCTTGAACCTCCTATTCCACCTCCTGAGTCCTGAGATTATAGGCACGGGGGCATCAGGCCTAGTCTACATGTTGCTGGGGATTATACACGTAGACCAGCACTCTACAACATTGCCACACATCTGTGGTTTTTCTCTTGCTTATGTATATGTCACTAGATCTCACGGTTCTGGCTGGCCTGGAACTTGCTATGTAGACCAGGCTGGCCTCGAACTCAGAGATCTGCCTGCCTGTCTCGCAAGTGCTAGTGTTAAAGGTGTTCACCGTCACATACAGCCTCATTCAGATCAACTGGGAGTCGATGTTAGTTGTTCTTCTATGGCAAGCATGTTGGAGACTCCTAATCTCACTCCCCTTTGCTGCACCGTGGAGGGGCACTAAAGCATATTCCAAGAACAGTTCTGTATTTTTGAGGAAGCTGAGTTCTCAAGACCCTTGTCTTATTTTCTTGGCATTTTCTCACAGGCACTCTCCCAATTCCATTCTTGGACCGTGTTCCAATGTCCCAGCATGGTGGCACTTGCCTATAATCTCAGCGCTCAGGGGCTTGAGGCAGGGAGATCAGGAGTTCAAAGTCATCCTTGGATGCATAGCAAATTTGAGGTCAACCTGGGATACATGGACCGTTCTCTTGTTTTCTAAGACAATTCAGTTGAGTCACGCAAATGCTTTGCATCAAATTTTTATACCAAATGATTTGTGTTTGTTTTGTTTCACTACAGACTTTTCCCTAGTTTTATTGATAAAAGGCGGAGCCCTCTCTGGAACAGACTCCTACCAGTCTTTGGTTAACAAGACCTTTGGCTTTCCAGGGTACTTGCTGCTCTCTACCCTACAGTTTATGTACCCTTTTATAGGTAAGATGGCTGTGAAGACAGATGTGACAATAGTTGGTACCTGCATGGTTTTGGGTTTTTTTTTGAATCAATAACAGAAGCTTTAATAGACATTTGAGAGTCAGCAAAGATAATTAGTAGTTGTAGTGTTGTCCAAATTAAGTGTTTGCATATTAACTATTTTCTTTCTCATTTTCTGATACTTTCAATCTATGCTGTGAACATTTTTTTCTAAAATGAATGGGATTTGGTTAATATTTTTGTTTTCCCTAACTGTCCTATTCTCTCTCTCTCTCTCTCTCTCTCTCTCTCTCTCTCTCATCAGAATATATGTAAGTATATAACATATACACATATAAGTATATAACATACACACAAAAATATTACACATATACTCACAAACACACACACATATATATATAGACATGTGTACATACAGATAGATTCATGCATACCCATGCATGCACACAAACACACAGATATACACACAATGAGTTGGGATTTAAAGTGGGTGACAATAAGTCTCTCTTAAGGCTTAATACAGTTATTTTTATTTTTTTTTTGAAAGCGTAAGGATTTGGGGGAGCTGTGTGCCTATGTTTATACTACAGTTGTGAAAATGTTGCTTACTCCTCCTTAACTAGATAAAATACTCATATAAATGAATGACCAAGTTTACTTCATTTATAAAACATCTAATTAATTCTTTGAGAATTTTGATGTTGACTTTATATTTTATATTAAAATCAAAGATACTTGGAGTAAGTCCACATATTCCCGCAGAAATATAAAAATATACTACTCCCTTCAAAAGCCTTGCTTTTCAATTGAGGGTGCTCTGAAGGAGGGTATGCCTTTAAATTTTACTATGGTTATTTGACTTCAATTTAAGCAGCACACGTGTTCCTAAAAAGGTGTTTGGAAGCTAACCTTCAACATCAAAACAAACCACAGTTTAAATGAGTGTCAAACGCAATATTTGACAGCACTCTAGGATAAACCAACTGTGAAGTGAAAACTTTCCTGAAGCTCAAGTTGATAATCTGATGCAAATCTATCACATGTAGTAGAACCAATTTAAGCTTATCTCCAGCTAGCTTACAAATAAATGCGACTCAGACTGTGGTTATTTTATTGGGCTTTGACAATTACTGGGTGGTCACCCATAATTTACTCTTCTAACTGCAGGCCTGGCTACCTCTCCAGTGGTGTACCCCAGGTACTTGCTCTTTCTCCTGGCCATGTGCTCATGGTCCATCTCCCCTCATGGCGGCTTCCTCTCTCTCCTTCCTCCTCCTCTTCTCATCTTCCTTCCCCTACCAGGTCACTCCAAACCCATCTATCTCTAATCCCTCCAGTAATTGGCTGTAGCCAATTTTATTTAACCAATAGTTTTAAGTGAAGGAACAAGGTTTGCACAACAAATGCTTGTAAACGTGAGAAGTCACGCATGGTCCTAGACCTTCGGGTATAGAATTGAGGGTTACAATACATAGCAACAGGACAAACCTCAACAATCAAGTTATCCTTAATCTGTATATTCCAGAAAGTATATGTAATATGTGTTAAAAGTGTAAATATTTAGAAACTAATAACTTCTGGTATTCAGAATATGCAAGATAAAATGTGTATTAATGTTATTAATGACCATTCTTGTCACTGTGTTTTCAGCTATGATAAGTTACAACATAATAACTGGAGATACTTTGAGCAAAGTTTTTCAAAGACTCCCGGGAGGTAGGTAAAAATGAGAAAGATGTTTGGTTTGCATAGCTATCATGTAATTCATAAACATTTATAAAATATTGGAGGAAGGGTTACACTACCTCACAGACTTCACAGTTCCCACGATCCACATCCATCCCAGGCCACAGATCTATATTAGCTATTAAGTAATTTTTTTAAGTTGCTATTTTTCTCAGGATATGGAGGTGCATGGTTTTATTAATTTCAACACTCCAGAAGCAGAGGTAGATAGATTTCTCCAAGTTCCAAGTCCAGGACAGCCAGGGCTACTCAGCGAAACCCTATCTCGAAAATAATTAATTTGTTAATAACTAGTTTTCATAAACTTTCTTTTTTTCCATGTAAGATGTAGTGGCATAAACTTTCATCTTATTTCTTTGTAGTTTTGATTTTTTTTTTTTCAGATTACTAAGTAAATGGCACCAAAGAACATGAAGTTTTCTGAGTCTTGCTTCTTGCACTCAGCAGGTTGTATGTAGCTGAGATGTATCACTTTCTGAGGCTCTATCATGAGTCTGTTAATATTTTTGTTGTTAGGAGTATTCAATACTATGGAAATACAAAATAACTAGTGCGTCACTCAGCTAAGGAACATTTGTACCATTTCCATTGTGGGGCAATTGCGCGTGTATCACAAACCCACTTCTTGTTCATCATGTCATCATATCCTCATTATGGGAGTTATTCAGAAGGCATTGTGCAAGGTTGCTTGTATAGGAGCAGATAAACTAACTTCGAGGCTATTGGGGCTGGAGAGATGGCTCCCTGGTTAAAAGCATTGACTGTTCTTGCAGAAGACCAGGGTCCAATTCCTAGCACCTACATGGACTCTCAACCATTTGTAACTCCAGTTCCAAGGGATCCAATGCCCTCTCCTGGCCTTCCTGAGCACGAGTCATGCACATGATGCAGAGACATATGCACACCAAAACAGCATATTAAATAAATAAATACATTCTTAAAGAGGCTTTTAATGGGAATGTAAAGTTCTATGATGTCATGTGAAACATAGGCTCACTTGGGGGTTATTTTGTGTTTATAGTTCATGGCATGTTTCTATTTTAACATGATTTTTTTTGTTTATTAACTCAAAATCATCTTTATATATGACTGATGTTTTTTAATTCATTGTTGATGATGAAAATGTTTAGGTAGTTACTACGTCACCAGTGTGTGGTTTATAGTTGCAAACTAAATAATATTTACTACATTTTAGTTGATCCTGGAAGTTGGTTTATTAGTCGACATTTCATTATTGTGGTTTCAACGGTTACATGTACTCTGCCTTTGTCGCTGTACCGTGATATAGCAAAGCTTGGAAAGGTAACTGTTATATTTTAACATTAATTTATTTTTGTTTTTTTTTATGTATACAAATGTTCTGCTTGCATGTATGTATGTGCACCATGGGCTTGCAGGAGCAAGAAGAAGGCAACAGACCCCCTGGAACTAGAGTGTTTACAAAGGGTTGTGAGCTGACATGTGGTGCTGGGAATCCACCCCAGGTCCTCTATAGGAACAACCAGTATGCTTAGCCACTGAGCCATCTCTCCAGCTCCGTTTTTACATTTTAAATAACCCTTAGCTTTATGAATCTACAGCCTATTCAAGTTACAAGCATGCTTGTACACAATATACTAGTATTCTTGAGCAAACTGTGATTAGCTCATTTGAGAAACTGGTGGTAAATGTGAATAAAATATGTTCTTCCTTTTTCTTCACTAAAGTAGATAACATGATGTCAGACAATAGTTTTAAATTTAGAAAATACAGAGAACTATATTTAGAGCAAGTCTACATTATTAGAAAGTGTCCCATTCTTCTTGACAATAATTTAAATACTTAAGCTAAGCATGCCAAAGAGATGATGAGTATTTGAAGACATAAGTGCCTAATCTTAGTCAAGTATTGTACAATCTATACATGTAACATTGTACAATCCATGCATGTAACATTGTACAATTTATACATGTAACATTGTACAATCCATGCATGTAACATTGTACAATCCGTGCATGAAGGGGTTGGGGATTTAGCTCAGTGGTAGAGCGCTTGCCTAGGAAGCAAAAGGCCCTGGGTTCGGTCCTCAGCTCCGAAAAAAAAAAACCCAAAAAAAACCAAAAAACAAAACAATCTGTGCATGAGACATTGTACAATCCATGCATGAAACATTGTACAATCCGTGCATGTAACATTGTATAATCTATACCATGTAACATTGTACAGTTTATGCATGTGACAAACTTGGAGTGGTAACCCTAATCTATATGGTTATATTTTGTGTATCAGTCAAAATTAATGGTAAATCAAAATATCCTTAAATGATGTAAAGTTTTTTATTTGTAAATTACAATGTTTTTATGCACATTTTCCACTCAGTGAATTTAAGTACCAATTTGTTGAGTGATCAATTATTGAGAATTTGACCTATGACACTAAATTTTTTAAATAAAATCAACTAAATAATTATTTGGCATACCCATAGAAACTTATTTATATCAACTATCCATTATTTGTCTGCATATTTTTTTAAGTATATACACTGTTGCTGTCTTCAGACACACCAGAAGAGGGCATCTGATACTATTACAGATGGCTGAAGCCACCACAGAGTTGCTGGGAATTGAACTCAGGACCTACCTCTAGGAAGAGGAACTAGTGCTCTTAACCACTGAACTACTTCTCCAGTCCCCGTCTCTCTGTATTTTATTCTCTTATTGCCAAGGAATGCTTCTATTTTATCCAAAACATAATTGTTACTATGTCTGCATGGTCAAATATTCTGATAATAATTAATTATGAGATACTGTTAAAATCTGCTTTGAGAACTGCAACCATCAAGCATATCATACGCCTTTCTCTCATGTTTGACAGTATATCCAGTGAGGAAGTCCCTTCTTCCATGCAGATTTGCAGAGTCACCATTCCAGAATATTCTTACCACCAGGCTTTCTATTCCCAACATGCATCCAGAGACTAGCAAGGATGTTTTAAAAGGCAGGCCAGACATGGCAGCACATACTTTTAATCCCAGAATTAGGAGCTAGAGGGAGAGGCAGGCAAATCTCTGTGATTCCAAAGCCAACCTGATCTACCTGTAATTCTAGGTCAGCCAGGGCTATAGAATGAGATCTTGTCTCAAAATAATAATAATAATAATAATAATAATAATAATAATAATAATAATAATAAAATAGTGTATCCAAAGGAAAATTTTTATGTGCCAATTATATATATATGAATGAATAAACAACTTTTCCCTTCACAAGTTCAATATGATGCATAATGTTATCTTCTGAGAGTAGAAAGGAAAACAGTCTTGGGAAAATGGTAATACTAAACATATTGATTACTATATGTCCCCTGAAGGTATCATACTGAAATCCCAATGAACAGAGCACAGTGCTGGCCCTCTCTCTGGAATATGCTGCTGGCATTGAATACCACCCCTATTACTGTCTAACTGTGTGAACTTCAACTTGCTAATTTTTCTCCCTGTTCTTCAGAAGATCAGGAACTCATGATAGACGTTTATTTCAAATTAAACATTAAAAACTTAGATCACAATGTTAATAATAATCACATGAAATAAAAGCATTCTCAGACTTTGTTTTCCCTTTGTCATAGAAATCGTCTCAAATGTGCTTACTCGTTTTAAATGAAAACTCAAAGCACAAACCTAATGGAATAAGTGTCTGTATGGAGCAAAGCACAAGCACACACGCGCCAGCTCGTGTTTTAACCAGATGAAATGGGCATTGCCCTGAGAGGAAGACAAAGAACAGACCCAGAGACAGAGCAAAGGGCAAACTGCACCAGGCAAATAGACTGACTGAGCTAGAGAGCAAAGAGGAAATGGTAGATATTAAAAATCAATGGAGATGAGTGTGTGCATGTTATGTTGAAAGAAAGGGAGGGTGTGGTAAAAATGGAAGAATCAATCATAAATAGAACCTTACGTCAATACTAAAATGAGGCATGAAAAACAAGATAATTTCACTTTTACCTTCCTAAGAGTCCACCTTGACTGGGCAGTGCTGGTTCACGCCTTTAATCCCAGCACTTGGGAGGCAGAGGCTGGCAGATCTCTGTGAGTTCGAGGCCAGCCTGGTCTACAAAGCGAGTTCCAGGACAAATCCTCACTTTGTATCCTGTGTCAGAAGTAAATAAAAATCCTTAGAGCTTTGTGGCAAGATCACAGTGCACACTTGATCCTCTGTTTGTGGCTCAGGGACAAAAATCACGATATGATAAGTAGTTACAAACCCATGAGTGTCGAGACCGGTCTATACTTTATAAACCCCTTGGGAACTGGATAAAGAAAATCTATGAATAGGTTCATATCTGTGTTTAATGGTGCGCTATTTTGCATAAATTATCTGCATGCCACACTGACGATGTCTTCGCATTTTCTTTTGCAGATCTCCTTCATCTCTACGATTTTAACAACTGTGATTCTTGGAGTGGTAGTGACAAGAACCATTTCCTTGGGGTCAAACATGTAAGTGTTGTTGTATCTTTGATTTTACATCAAGATTTGCTTAAATATAGCATATTCAGGAACATAAGTAAAATACTGAAGTGAAAAGAAATGTCAGGATGTGGTGTCTCATGCCTATTAACCCAGGGCCCAGGAAGAGAAGGCAGCCAGGTCAAGTTTCAAAGTCATTTTCAGCTACGTAGCAAGGTCAAGGCCAGGCTGAGACACAGGAGACTTGGTCTCAAAATAGGAAATCAGTAAGGAAAGAAGGAAAAGGGGAAGAAAAAGAGGTCATATATACACAGCAGTAAGAAACACCATATAGGTGGTACTTGGAAGAATCAGAGAAAGACTTACAGTTAGGAAATGAACTGAGAGACCTGCATTGTACTGAGCAATAGAGAAGCTAATTTACACTATGTCTTAAGCAGTGCAAGGTACACTGTCTTCTATGAATGGTCTCTAAGAAAGGAAGGGGGGAAGGAAACCCAGTGAATAGATCTGATTGGTAGTGCTGTGCACAGAATCTGTTTCCCTCTTGGTTAATTGTTACTCTGTAAAGTTGCTTCTTCATGCTTATGAAAAACTCCTTCCTTAGCTGGCCAGAAAAGAATGTCAAAAACAAAACAAAACAAAACAAAACAAAAACAAACCTATCCACTACCCCACCACACCCCCCAAAAATACCTAGACTCAAGTAGGAAATCTGAGACAGAGTAACAACGTGCTTTGATTTAGTAGTGTCTCTTGACCCTTGCTACAGGTCCTCACATGGCAACCAGCTATGTTGTCCCTCTCCTGATCTCATCTGAGCCTCAGTACCTCCTAAAGGCCTTCTTGTCAGACACCGCCACACTGAAATATCAGGGCTTTGCCATAAGAGTTGCTACAAATAACTGGGGAGGGAGAGCTCCTTGGATGGGTACCTAACTAGAATGCAAAGGGGCCCTAAATTCATTTCCCAAGAGCAACAAAAGAAGAGAGAGAGAGAGAGAGAGAGAGAGAGAGAGAGAGAGAGAGAGACAGAGACAGAGAGAGAGACAGAGACAGAGAGACAGAGACAGAGAGAGAGAGAGAGACAGAGAGACAGAGACAGAGAGAGGGAGGTAGGGGGAGAGGGAGGGAGGGAGGGAGGGGAGGGGTCATTAATCCAGCCCTACACCCCTGTAACAGCTTTGAAACGTATATGATTTGGTTCAGGTCAGCAGGGCCGTTTATCTCTCCTTTCAGGAGGCTGTCATTGCATACCTATTATTTCTGGTGATTGTGCTATGTCCTGGGAGAGAAGAGCAATGTACTATCTAAATCAGTATCTACTGCAAGCCATTCATCAGTTGGATGTTCTAAACCCAGAAGGAAAACAAATCCATACACGTGATATGTGTGAAGCAGAAACGTGAAAGTGGGGGTGGTTAGAGGCAATGGTCAAACTAGGGAGGGTGTCACGACCTGCTTGGATCTAGGAGAGCTCTTCTGAGGAGGGAACAATGTATGATCTCGGTATCTTCACAGATAGATTGGAATTTTTTTAGAGAGTTGAGTGGATGGAAGGCATCATAGGCTCCATAAATGTGCACACAGAAACAGTCCTATTGCTGCTCGTTTGGTATTTACTGTGCTGATACTATATGCCAACCTGGCTTTCAAAAACTGAGGCACACAAACCAGAAGATAATCAATGCATTAAATCATACAATAAGTAACCTTTTAGGCAAGATGGTGACAATATGAGACTTAAGTACAGTGATTGAAACTTTTATACAGAGACGTAAATGTGAGTAGCTGTGCACAATAAAAGGTTTTATTCACTGGGTATATATAACACTATGGGATGGTGTCGAAAGGGGGAAGGGGAGAGACAGAATTAGGAAACTTGAGAAGTCGATGGATCAGAGCTCAGTTATGCTGGGCGGCGGGGCGGGGGGCAAACAATGTTCCCCATCTACACTACAGGTTCCACTCACCTGACTAGCTTCAATGATTGACGTGCCAGCGTCCCACCCACAGACCCTCTGAGAGCATCTGCTTAGGGGCCAGGCAACTGTCCTCCTCATGGAACAATTAAGAGTCCATGAGCCAGGAGCCAGAAAGAGACTCTGACCCATTAACTGGCCACACGTATATGACAGCTGCCCCCCATCCCCCACATGAAACCAGGGCTTTTGGTTTCTTCTGGATGGCCCATGGTTGATGGTTTGCTCTGCATTTGTGTTTCTCAGTATGTATTCTTATGTGGAAAGTGTCATGTGACAGACTATTTTGAATACAAAGAGAAATAAAATGTCTTTGCTCTCAAGGGTTTCCCGCTTAGTGGGGAAATAACCCCTGTAGATAACTATCAGGGGGTCCATCAGGAAAGGTTGTTCACTTCCTGTCAGGTTAAACGAGCTCGTTTTGTGGCTGAAGAGCTTAAAGAGCTGTTTGTTTGTTTGTTTGTTTGTTTGTTTGTTTGTTTGGGTTCTAAACAAAATGTAGCCTTAATTTCCTCTACTCATGATCTAATATTTTATCCAAGAGTAATTTCTTTTTTACAGTGACAGGAATGATTTATTTAACTCTTCCAATATTTAGATGTCTAAGAAGCATGTCTTTTCCTACAGTGCCATCTTTTATTTCTGTTTGAATAGCTCTGCAAACAATTTCTGCTTGCCCTGCTTGCAACCAGGCTAATGAAATCTCCATAGAGGTTGGCACAGTAGCCAGTCGAGCAGGCTTCTTTCTGGAAATAAGACAGGCAAAGATGCTTATCATCCATAAAACATGAGAAATCCAATACACCGTGTGTGTGTTTCTTCATTTTCAGTTCAGATGAACAATCAGAAAGGCTGTAGATTCCTCTCCCTAGGTCTTCTAAAATGGTATTTGAAAAAAAATATCTTTAAACCCACTATCAGAAGAGAGGCAGGTCTGTAACAGCTGCTGGTATTGACCTTGTTACCATGGAAACACCTTTTTAGTGGTTGTGTTTTAAAAATAAAACACAATTCAATTTCCTTTTCTATAACTCATAGGGCTATAAATTCTGCTTTCTGGTATGATTTCAAATAGCCACGGCCCAACAACTTTCAGTTCCTCTTGGAAATTATGACAGTTTTATTGTATTTTCTAGGTCTTTGCTTTATAAAAATTGGGCTAGCAAGGCAATTTAATTGTTTTCTAGAAAGGGCACAAGTATAAAAATGCAATAACATGCTTGGTTTTTTTTTTCTATTTTTTTCTAACTTCAATAAGAGGCATCTTAAAAAATTCATTATTTGGGATATGATTAATTCATATCTTAAAATCACTGTGGAAATAGCATGTAATTAAATTTAAAACTTTTTCTTCATGTGACATCTCTGTCCTAGCATATTAATCAATAAGTTAGCATTCTAAACATAGCTGGAGTACTGTGTCTACACTTTTACAGACGTTCAGATACACACAATGTACCCTAGAACTCAGCAGGCATTAATTTCCTTACTCCGTCCAATCTAAGCCTAAAACTCTACAATTTAACAAACTAGACAGGGTTCAGGACAGGAATGGGAAAAATGGGTAAAGAATATGTAAACATGCATAGTTGAGGAAGCGTTCTGATTAGTTATGACAAATGTCAATCACTTAACCGTTATGCCATATGAATTGTGGCTGCTTTCGTTGTAAAGGAAAATCACCAAACTGTAATCTGACTGAAGTAGAAGACAATTTATTAACCCAACTGTAAGGTTCAAGATTGTTTGCTGGGTATGGTCACCAGTATGTTGTATGCAGAAGTTCAGTTAGTGACGTCAGACATGGCTCTTTTTAATATCTGTCTCTTTGTCCTACTCTTGTTTGAAATGCCTGCTTATTGTCTTAAGGTAACAGCAGGTAGTCTTAACTTAGACCTATACAGGTCTGGTCTAAGTCCACAGAAAGAGAAAGAGTTTTCTCTTTCAGGTGCTTCCAGTCCACTGCAAAGACTATTTCCATCTGGCTTTGTGGAGGATCTATAAGGATTCCTACCCCAGGATCTGTGTTGCTTGTAATCTGGTCCTAGCTGTGCACCCTTGGAGCTAAGAATGGGTTCCCACCAAGTATGCATCCAGACCGAATAGAAAAACGAGTGTCCCCAAAAGCCAAGCGTAACGATTAGAAATGTGGAAGGGCCAGTGTGCCAATTACAGTACCCATTTAGATAATAGGGGTTTCCTTACATGGTATGGGAAGAACACACAGAAGAATTTATGATATAAGTGAAAATAATCCTCATGGGTGGAAAAACCCTCCTATTGGAACCTGGAGAAATGGTTTAATGAAATTTTTAAAAAGAAAAAAAAATCCCACAACGTTTCTAGCAAAGTATTTCGTGTCACTTATCTACTTAAAAACCATATGGTATGACTATGTTCAATAAGTTATTTCAGTAGAAAACAATGGATCAAGACAAAGCTCCTGATTTGATAAAGGGTAGAAATGAAATAAAGACGTGGGAGAAACTGGCCCAAGGTGACAAAAGAGCTGAAATGCCTTACTTTGTTTTAAACATAGGAACTCTTGAGCAAATGATAGATAGGTCAAGTCAAAAGATGAATCTAAATTTGTTATCTCGAGTCATCTTGGGAGGAGGGGTGAGACAAGATCTCCCTATGTAGCTCTGGCTGTCCTGGAACTCAGTGTGTAGACCAAGCTGGCTTCGAACTCACAGAAACCATCTACCTCTATCTCCCATGTGCTGGGATTAAAGGTGTGAGCCACCACATCCTGCTTCTAGGAGCTCTTGAAGGCCTCTGGGGCATTGGGCTATTCATCCGTGAAAGGATGACCTACGGATACAGAGAGGAGCGTGTGGATTTGTTCTGAGGATCTGAGTTTCCCATCAGGAGCTTCTGTTGCTGTCCTGGAATGGTGGTCAAGAGTGGATTCAGAACTTGAGTCTTTTGGCTTTGTAAATCCGGAGCTTTTACCAGAAGGAATTGAGAAGGGTTCTCTACTTAGACACAAAATGATCATGTTTCTTGTTGAATTGTCTCTGTTCATCTCTTAGGCATCTTCTTGTAGGGTACTTCATGTCTTTTCATCTTGCTTACAAGCCCCTGGAGAACAGAGGTCGAATCTGCTCTTTCACTCTATGCTCAGCTCTTCCGAGTGTTCGACACAGAGCAGAGCATTCCCAGATCATCAGTTGACAGCTATCATAAGCCTCTTGCTTTAGTCAAAGCTGAACATGGTTTTGATATAATTAAAAAGTAGGAATCAATCCAAGACAATGAAATTTTCATGTAAAAGTCCTTTTCTAAGTTTACTTTTCGAACCCAGATCATAATGACCACTGACCCCCACTTTCCTATCACCTGCTTTCCCCTTAAACACATAGATACTGTGCTTAAGACATAACTAGAGTTCTGCTGATTCTGGCTAAAGTCTGCTTGGAGTATACAAAGAAATGGTTTGCTAAACCAAGATGAAGGGAAGGCTGTAGTGTAAAAATCTTCTCTTGAGGGCTGGGGATTTAGCTCAGTGGTAGAGCGCTTACCTAGGAAGCGCAAGGCCCTGGGTTCGGTCCCCAGCTCCGAAAAAAAGAACCAAAAAAAAAAAAAAATCTTCTCTTGTTCAGCTGGTGGACAGTGACAGAAGAGTGGCCAAATAAAGTAGTCCATTTTAATTGGGCTATTCCTGTAGCCCTAGGTAAGGGCAAAGGTAAGGGCAAACAGAAGCTGGAAGAAGGCTGGCTGTGGCAAGAGCCCAGGCACAGGATAACTGGTTTAATATATATACCAGTGTGTGTGTGTGTGTGTGTGTGTGTGTGTGTGTGTGTGTGTGTAGTAGACACGAAGAAGGAAGAACCTTTAAGCTGATAAAATTAATTAGGCTTAGTCACTAAGTGAAGGGACTAAGGGAGCAAGAGTCACATACAGTGATGGTTGACACCAAGGTTTTTAACTTAGGGCAACTAGATTCATAGATGTTCCAGAACTCACCACCAAAGGCTGAAATAGAAGAGTCTAGTGTCGATCAATTAGAGGTACTAAATGCCTGTTGAGTCAGTTGTTCAAGGTTGTGGGGCTACAAAGGTAGCTGTAACCCAGTCCCCCTTTGTGGCTCTATTAAAGTTTATTGAGAGTAGAGTTGGGCACATAACCATCAGAAATTTAAAAAAAAATGCTCATACGTCTAACAAATATTCATATTTAAAAAATTAGGAGGCTGGGGAGAGATGGTTCAGTCATAATGTGTCTGTAGCGTGGGGACCTGAATTCAAATCTCCAGCACCCCTTTTGTAAAGACAAATCATGGGTTCACGATCCCAGCGCTAGGAAAGTGGAGGCAGGAAGATTTCTGGGCTTGCTGGTCATCCAGTCTAAACCAATCCACGTTCATTGAAAGAGCTTTCCCCACCCCATTCCAATAGATAGTAACATCCTAAGCAGGAAGCCCTTGAAGAGACCTCTTAAAAACTGATAGGATGATGAAATGTTGCTCTGGACAATAGGTGGCTTCCAGCAGGGCTGCGGGTGAGGAAAAGCTCAGCTCTATTGAAAGGGTTGGCCCCTGAGAGTTTGAGCAAACACCAGTAAGTATACAGATAACACAAATTGGACTTTTTCTTTTTGCTAGGAGGAGGTCACGAGGGAGGGGGGCTGGACAGGGAAGAACTTGGAACTGAATGTGATAGGGGTGTATGTTGTGAAATCTTCAAGGAATAAATAAAAATATTGTGTTGGGGGAAGAAGGATATGGTGGAAAAGTGACTGAGGAAGGGTATTGACCTCTGACCTTTACAGGCTCATGTCCTTATACACACCCATAATGGTGTTCTGCAAATGAATACACAAAACACACACCCATAACAATAAGATGATAATAATGGTAATAATAAATATTTTTTGAGGTAAGTTACTACTGTACTCCCCCCCGCACGCTCCCCCCGACCTGTTTGTGTAAAATCAACCCAGCAACAGCACTTCATGAAGAGTCAGCAGGGGAATCAAAGAATAGATGACAATCAGAATCAAAGGCAAAACATATTCACGATTACGTGACTTGATTCATGTAGATCATTTTTGTAAGAGCAACACTAAATTCTGCCCCACCTCACCCCCCAAAAACTCATCATTAGGTTTTCTGAAATTTTAAAAATCGTATTTAAAGAAAGTGAATGAATCCATTTTGACATTGAGAGTAATGACAAGGGAGGATTTCTTTTTTCCTGGCAGCTCAAGGCAAACACAGATCTGTATCACGGAGTCAGACACAATTGAGCTGGGAGGGAGCCGTGGCTAAGGAGCCAGCTGATGCTGAGCTTGGGGAAGTGGTCAGGTCTGCCTGTCACTTAGAGCTTGTGCTGTGACAGAAAGCAGGAGATCTGCGCTGTGCCTAGGGGTATCCAGGGCATTTAACGCTAAGCTGTGTCTGATTGAAGCAGTTAATTTAGAACAGGTTTGACTAACACTGCATTATTCGGAAGCCTCCTGTGCTCTGCTGAAGAGTTTGAGCGTGCACTACCAGAAGGTACACGTTGTTCTGAGCCTCCTGACCCTAGAGATGCAGTGTCCTAAGACCCAGTAGCAATACCTTGAAGCTTAGTTGTTGTCTGGTTGTTATTTATTAGAAAGAGGGACTCAATACATAGCCCAGGCTAGCCTGAAATTTGCTTTGTAGACCAGGCTAGCCCCCAAGCTTACAGACATACACTTGCCTCTGCCTCCTGAGCGCTGAGATTTCAGGTGAGACACCCCGTGCCCAGCCTGAAACTTGTTTTTATCACTTTGTGAAGACAGGCTTACTTGGTAGGACAACATCCGATCGATCCCTCAGCCATTGTGAAGATAACAAATTTGAGTTTCCAATCACTATAAGATGCCTGAATCCAAGAGTCAAAACCATCACCCACATCTGGCAGCTCACAGCCAGCCTCAGCCCCAGTCCTAGAGTATCTAATGTCTTCTTCTGGCCTTGCCAGGAATGCCCACACATGGCATGTACGCTCCCAGACATACATATGAATAAAAATGATTAAAAATCCTTTCTTTAAAAGCATATAAGACTGTGTATAGCTTTGTGGTTAGCACACAGGAATTTGGTCCTCAGCAGCCCCCACCAAAAAGGCTAAACAAATATTATATAATTAAACATCTGTTGATTTTTTTATGTAAAGGAAGCAGTCATTTCTTTTTGAAGCACTGGTCGTTCTAAGGCTGCAAACAGCTCTATGCCAGGCCCTAAATGATCTTTTTTCTCTTTGCACCATGTAGTTCATAGACACTAGTTTTCAAAATTAAGTCCCTTCCTTTCTCTTATACTTACTTCCTACCCCCTTCTCCCTTTTCCCAGCTTAATTCCGGCTTTGTGTTTTGTGTTTGCCGGTTTGCCACGTTTGACTTGATCCCTTTTGTTAACCTTCTTGCAAATACTCACACAGGTAAGATAATGGATCACCCTGACTGGCCTCCTGTCCTGCTGAGCCTTCAAAAGAGATGAGTCTCTCAGTTTGTGCCTGCGCCACCCCCACCACCTTAGGCTCTCCCCACCCATCGCCACACCCCCATATACCCTCGCCTGTTCCCTGTTCCAGACACTCTCTCCAGGATCCCAAAGCACCCGGTTTCCTTTGCTTTGCCATTTTACAGGCGCACCCACCATAGCTCACTGGGGTCTGAGCCCCACCCACTCCCAGCTGGTGTGACTCAAGCTACTCTTTCTCATGGTGTGTGTCTTCCATATGGTTCTCCACAGTTAGGACTTAAACATACAATTTCCTTTCACAAAATATTTTCTCCTCAGATGTCTCTTCTGCCACCATCCTCTCCCTCGGGAACCATTTAAATTCTTTTAGTAAAATTTTAGTGGGATCCCAGGACAGAGGGGAAATCCATGTGTCCTCTCTACTCTTGCTTAGTTAGATAGACAAGTATATGTGTGCCTGTGCATGTGCGTGTTTTTGTACCTGTGGAGGCCAGAATAAATCCAATATGGATACTGGGAAAGGAACTGGAATCCTCTGGAATAGCAGGAAGTGTTTTCAACTGCCAAACCATCTCTCTAGGCCCAAGTTAAAAATTTTAATTATTGATTTGCATGGAAATGTAAGTGCAAATTTAATCATTTATTTCAGAATTTTATGCCTTAGAGAAGTTATTTCTTTTTATGTGGAATTTATATTCTGCTGTGGTCTAATGAAGGGGGATGGTGTATTAGTCAGGGTTCTCTAGAGCAGCAAAATATATGTAATTTATTAGAATAACTTACAGGTTGTGGTCCAGTTAATTGAACAATGGTTGCCTATAAATAGAAGTTCCAAGAATCCAATAGTTGCTCATTTATCCATGAGAATAAATGTCTCAGTTGGTATTCAATATATGTTGGAATCCCAAAGAAATAGGCTCTTGTGCCAATTATGAGGGAATGGACATGGTATCAATGTGAAAGCAGGAAGGTAAAAAGCAAAATCTTCCTTTTTCCATGCCCTTAGATAGAAGGAGTAGACCAGATTACAAGCAGGTCTTTCCTCCTCAAAAGATCTAGATTAAAGGTGTGTCTTCCCACGTCAAATATCCAGATTAGAAGTAAATCTTCACACTTCAAGAAAAAAAAATCCCTCACAGATGTGCTCCATTTGGGGGTTTTAGTTAATCCCTGATGTAGTCAAGTTGACAACCAAGTATAGCCATCACAGATAGAAAAGTAATTCTTTCTCAAAAATTACCCAGTTAATTATTGCAACATTATTTCTAATAATGAAGAAAAAGAAACAATGTGTCTACCCACTGATAAATAAGGAAAACAAGCCAAACACATACAGTGCAATGCTATTCCACCATTAAAAAAATCAAATCAAATCACATCATGTGCCACAACAGGGATATATATCGTCATGTAAAATAAAGCCACACACAGAAAGACAAGCACTATGCGATGTCACTCACTTGTGTAATATTTTAAAAGTTGGTCTCAGGAAGGGCTTGGTGGCACATCCTTTACTTCCAGCTCTTGGGAGGTGGAAATAAGCAAACCTGTCAGAATCCCAGGCCAGCCGAGGTGTAGAATGAGACCTGTCTCCAAAAAGCAAACAAAAAAGTTACTCTCCTACAAATCGAATGGTTGCCACAAGAGGCTGAGGAGTAGGTACACAAAGTCACAATCAACAAAAGTAAGTCCTAGGTCCTATATTCAGTAGAATGGTTATTGATAATGATAATGTAGTACTTATGGTTAAAAAGCTAGAAGAAAGTATTTTAAATATTTTTATGATAAAGAATAAATGATTGAGTATGTTTGTGTGTGTGAGAGAGATTCGTGTATATTAATTTTAAAATCAGGACAAACTTACACACACACACACACACACACACAGCACACAGCACACACACAATACATGGTGCTCCATACATATGCAGATTTTTATTCAGATGAAAAACATAATAAATTTTCTACCAGCTTTATTCTGAGTCCCTTCTTTACCATTTGCCATTTCCTAGTCTCTGTTAATCTACATGTGATCCAAAGTTTAAAAAGAGAAAAAGTAAGAAACATCGGGTATTAGTGTTCAGAGGAAATCTTTGGGAAGAAATCTATGAGAGTCAACCCTTAAAAATATGCCTTTACATAAAACCACAAATGGGGGATTAAGTACATGTGCCTGTTAATGCATCCAATAAGTGTTCGATTTGGTAAAATCGATTTGGTGAGACTAACAGCTTGCTTGGTGTGTCTATGAACATAAATACTGAATCATATGCTTTTGTGGATGTGCTAAGATTCATGTGCTTTCCCACACTAATCTGTTAATATGGCAAATTCACTAACAGATGTTTCTATGAGACTAGGCTGGCATTGATTATGAAGACCATTTTCAGTAATGTATTAATCATACGGATTGCTTGGGTGTATTGCTAACACTTCTGTATTTAATAGTTGCTGTCTAAAGGCAGAAAGACCATAACTTCATTTGTTTTCAGCTAGGTTGGGTATCAAATTTATGTCATGGCATAAATTATACCAAGAGGAGAGAGCCATTCCTTCTCTCTCTTTTCTTCCCTTCCCCATGTCTCCTTCCCCTGCCCCCTCCCTATCCCTTTGTTCCTCCTTTCCTCCTTCCCCTTCCTCCCTGTTTCTGAACTCAGACCTGTCACAAACCATTGAAAACCCACTTCCTGTCACCTCTGTTGTTTTCCTAGATTTGAAACACGTTGCTCGCTCAGAGCATATCAGAAAGTTAGAGTCTTGTAATACTGCTCAACAGGGATCATTTATAAGTGTATTGAATAAGAGTGCATGTTTCAGTCGCTCCCTAAGGCTGGAATTTGCCAGGCTGACTGGAGAGAGGGAGCAGTGGAAGCAGCAGGTGGCAGTAGCTCCCATTCAAAGAGCAGCGATTCCCAGCAGGTCCAGAGGAAACAGTGGGAGGCCTCCCTCCCGTCCTAGCTTTTCTGAAAGACGGTTTTTTTCCCCCCTGAGAGCTGCTCCGTTCGTTTATAGAAAGATGATCTACTGCACAAACTCCACAGACTTCGACAAAACAAATGGGATTCGTTTGTGTCATCTCCACACAGACATGAGTTTTCATCTGGAGAATTCCCCTTTTTTATTTAACCCCTGAGTGACTGCGTGCTCTTCAGTGGGCTCCTTGTCTACCTCCATGCACTCCTTTGAGGCTCATTCAGCCTGTGTCGTGCTTGTGGATGCTTATCTGCCTTTGACCACTTAAGAAAGGACACTAATCAAATATTAATAAATAGTACTGATAAAACTGACTATATGTTGAATATACACTGCCTTACAGTCCCTCCTTCAGAAGATTTACATGCCTTATCTCACTTAATCCATACAATAGCTCAGGGAATTAGATAATATGGTTTGCCCATTTCACGAATGCAGAAATTGAAACAGGCATGCTGTAGCCAATAAATAGAAGAGGCCAGAGGAACAGACTCAGGGCCTGTAATGTTCTTTAGTACTAGAGGTGGAGAAGAACTTATGTATTAGGTAGGCCAATCTGTGATGATTCTGGATGTTTTAACTCCACTGGGATTTATGCTGCTTGAGAATTTAAAGTGTGTAAACGAGCCTGAGGAAGCCGCACTTTTAATTCTAAAACTATAAAGGCTGAGGCAAGGGGATCACAAGTTTGAGGCCAGCCTGGAACTCTGTCTCAGAACCAAAAACTGAGTAAAATATAATTTTAAAAAGTGTTTATGATCAAAGCTCCTCTCGAGGATCATCTACCCACAGGTAGGAACCTGAGGCCAAAGCAAGAAAAGATTTTTGTACGGAGCACACCAGGAAGCAAAGCAAAGTAGAGATGAGGCAGAGACTCCCCTGTGTTAAACAAAAATACTTGTTTTGTTTTTGGTTTTGGGTCGAGATAGAGTCTCAGCGTGTGGCCCTGGCTGACCTGGAACTCAATTTGTACATCAAGCCAGCCTTGAATTCAGAGTGATCCACCTGCCTCTGCCCACTAGGGGCTAAGGTTAAAGGTGTGCATCACTATGTCTGGCGTAAACGATGATAATTCTTGAATGTCCCTGCAAGGAACAAATGAAATAACACAATATGTTTCCCCAGCAACAGACAGAGCACCCTCAGTCAGTATGAACTCGTGCATTCTCTCCTCAATGAACTACAGCTCCCACTCCACCTCTCTCAGGGGATAGAACCTGAAAAGCTGAAGAGGTAAATGGAGAGCAGTTATAGGATGCTGGCAATTCTATATCTCCCTTAGGATCTTGGGGGATGACTCCATACTGACTTTTGTTGTTATATTGATTGAGCAAATTGATTCCCCAAATCACACAGTGAGTATTTTACATGTATAATTAAACACAGAATCTGTCCAAGTGTTCAACAGGCATTTTAGAGCACAGGGAAACTGATGCCCCTGGGAAAGGTATGTCAGTGAGATGAATGGAAGCCACTTATTCATTTTTTTCTTTTTCTTTTCAGCAAGTTATTTTATATGTATGGGTATTCTTGTCTACAAAAATTGTTCTCTCTCTGTCCCTGTCTCTCTCTCTCTCTCTCTGTCTCTGTCTTTGTCTTTGTCTCTTTCTGTCTCTCTCTGTCTCTCCCTCCCCCCCCCCCGTGTGCCCGCGTGTGTGTGTGTGTGTGTGTGTGTGTGTGTGTGTGACATGTATCTGGTGCCCAAAGAGTTCATAAGAGGCCATTCAAGGGTTGGGGATTTAGCTCAGTGGTAGAGCGCTTGCCTAGCAAGCGCAAGGCCCTGGGTTCGGTCCTCAGCTCTGGAAAAAAAAAAAGAGGCCATTCAACCCCCGAATTGGAGTTACAAACGGCCATGAGTCATCATGGCAGCACTAGGCACCATACCTGCGGCCTCTGCAAGGAAAACAAGTACTTAATAAATTCTGAGCTGTCTCTCCGGCCTGTTTATTAAGTTCCTATTGAAAGAAACTCAGTCTTTATGTATGACGCTATTTCTTACTCTCCAATAAACTTATTTTATTACACTTGTTTAATAATGTATCTAATTAACTGATTTTCTTTTAGACCAAAGACAGACAATGCTTGGGTGTTTGCAAGGCCCAATGCCATCCAGGCTATTGGGGTGATGTCTTTTGGTGAGTATCTGGTTTCCAAACCCTTTCTCAATATGACACATCTGCTCTGTGAAGAGGTTCATACATCCATGTATGTCCATAGAGGGTAGTTTATGTTTAGATTCCCCATTAGCCACATAGGGTCTATCTAGTTTGTGTTGATATAAAATGAGGTTCAAGCCTTTCTTGTGTCCATTACTAAACCTTCTCACTCATTCCTAAATTTTGCTTCTAATCAGAGAATGGTGCTTCTGAGCTGGACATTATTACAGTAGTTAGCAATCAGGCACCTTCCTTGCCAGCCCCATGGGACTTGGCAACAAGTCGTATCATCACTAGCTGCCCAGGGGCAAAACAATTCCCACTGCTGCCCTGTCTCATGTCCTCCTGCATGTGTCATGGCCCCAATAAAAAGCCATTTTTTTCCAACCCCCAAACCTCTTCTTCTTCCTTTCCTCCTCCCAGAGGCAGTCTCTGTGTCCCTGTCACCCCTCCCTTTAACAAACCTCCCCCATGAGACCTGTTGCATAATGTGATTTTTGTCAAACCCACCTCTTAGTTCCACCAATGGTTTGTGTGTTTCCAAACTTGAAAGTCCAGCAAATGTCATGAACTTCTTTAAGGAAGGATTTAAGAGTTGGCTAAATATCTGTAACTCCTCTATGTCCCAGCTACCAAATAAAATGAAGTACAGATTTTCTTGAAGATAGGAAGGGGAAGAGGAAAAAACAGGAGAGCCGTTGGACAGGTCTGGTTTATGTTGAGAGTTACATGAAGTCCCTTGTTATGTCGACCTTATGTTCTGGCTTACTTAGCGCTGTAAATTAATATATTTTCATTTTAGATATTTGATATTCTAAGGCAGTATACGTCTCTCTCACCTTTTCAAAGTAGAAAACACAGCCCCACTGTTTCCCTAGTAATGAGGTTTTCTTTGATGTTGCAGCGTTCATCTGCCACCATAACTGCTTCCTAGTGTATGGGTCTTTAGAAGAGCCCACAGTGGCCAAGTGGCGGCGGGTCATCCACACGTCCATCTTGGTTTCTGTGTTCATCTGTGTGCTCTTTGCTACGTGTGGGTACTTCACTTTTACTGGCTTCACTCAAGGTAAAATGAGAGACTAAGCCACAGTCCAGCTTGGTGCACTGTGTACTGGTACCGATATCGGCGTTCTGCTCATTTCTGGAAGTTTTCCCGGGGGGGCAATCCCACACCATCCCTCTTTTACCCACTCTCTGTTCTCTCCTCCTGCCTGCCTAATGTCTGCTCCCCAATTTCTCTCTTCTTTTTTCTTTCTTTCTTTTTTTTTTTTTTTTTTTTTTTTTTTTTTTTTTTTGGAGCTGGGGACCGAACCCAGGGCCTTGCTACCACTGAGCTAAATCCCCAACCCCAATTTCTCTCTTCTTAACCTCTCAGATTCAATTCTGTGGTCCATACTCTCTGAGTCGAGGCACATTTTTTTGTTTGTTTGTTTCCGGACATGGCTTCCCTCTCGACTGCCTCTCTGTGCTTTTCCTTTCCTGGGCACTAATAGCCTCCCAAAGTTGAAGCTGACAACCTTTCTGCTTCTGGTCTCTGAGCCATTCTGAGTCAGTTAGCTGTACTGAACTGCCTCCCACTTGAGGAAAGGATGATTGTACAGTTACAGCGTTTCTTGTTTCTGTGCTAATTCTTTTGTGGTTGTTGTTTCCTTCCTCAGGCCTTTCGAATCCCCTACCACACACGGAGATTGGGGTCCTACTTTTTGTGGACAAATATTCTGGGTAATCTTTTCATTCTCCTTGAAGCCCAGGCCTGAAGGACGATTCTGCTTAAATGTCTCCTTCTGGACTAAATTGCAAACATCTTTCCTATAAAGCCAGCCCTTTCCCTCCCTGCCTTCAAAGTGACTTCTCTTTTCTTGTATCTCTTGGACCTAGTAACTAAGTGGTCCCCTTTTTACTGCTTTTGACGCTTTCATCCAATCATTAAGAGTTTAGTACTCAGGGTAGCCCGACAGCACCCGAATGCCAGGATCCATTCATTCTGTAGCTGTTACTGGTCTAGTATCTCACTTGACCTTCCCACAACCCTTCGGATGTAAGTGGAATAACTAGTTCTACTTCCTGCTCGCACAAAAATAGAAGTAACTTGCCCCAGCTGGCTGGTAGCAGCCAGTGTACATGTCTACTGATGCTCAAGTTCAGATACTCTCCCTGCCCCTTCTCTGTCTGTCTCCCACATTTTGATCAGCACAAAGCCTCTAACGGCCTCTTACTGTCCAGATCTGCTTGGCTTAGCTCTCTGTGACACTGTGTTGCTCTTGGGATGCCTTGATCTGAATAGATGTCATAGGTCACCGTGATTATATACATTTGTCAGAAAACAAAGATTTTTTAAAAATGACTAATATGATATCAATAGAGTAATATATGTGCTATAATGTACATATATACACATATACATATATAAACACACACACAGACACACACACACACAGACACACACACACAGACACACACACATATGAACTGTGTTCAAACATTGCCCTGTACCAGTAGGGATTACTACATAGTATGCCAAGTTGAATGGACTAAGGGCTCCTGCATGCATGATAACCTTGATTCGTAAATGTCTTTGTTTTTGCTAGAGACATCTCCATAGTGTTTTTAGCACTTGTTGCTACCATGCTGTAGTATTTATGACAGTTGTAGGTGGTCCCTAATATCTGTAATCCCAACGCAACACACGGGAAACTAAGGCAGAGGATGTGTGGACGGTGCTGTATAGCAATACTCTGTCCTGTAAAGAGAAGTGTGACAGGGGATCTTTAAGCTGAGTGTGGTCACATGTGCATGTCCCTGTCCTCGGGTACGAGGAAGAGACAGTAGGATCATGTGAGATTCCTGGCTGCCAGCATAGCTTCAGTGGGAAATTCTATCTCAAAAATAATAGGACAGTGCGTGATTTGCAGGATACAAATTTGGTGTTCTCTGGCCTCCACAGCCCATGAACATACCCACATAGGTATGTGCATATACTGCACACATTCATACACATACACACACAACACACAGCTGTCACAAGGACAGGAAAGAGAAGCTACTGAAGAGAGAGCTGTGCAGAAAAGGGGAGGAGGTAATTTTACTGGGACAGTTGTACAGAGACAGGTTGCAGAGAAAGAACAAGCTAGACGCAAGTGGAAACAGAACCAGCCAGAGAATGAGAGTGAGGCAAAAGATTAGACTATATTAGAAAAGTGAGTATGAGGCCAAGCAGAGCAATTCAAGAGAAGCCATGGGAACCCAGATCAAATCAGTCAACTTGGAGAGGAGTTTGAGACAGACAGCTGAGTGGAACCAGCCAACCAGAGAGCAGAAAGAACTAGGAAGAGGTGAGCTTATTTGTCAGCAAGTCTCAGAGGCTGAAAAGATTCTAGGCCTAGATAAGACTGTACAGAGGCCAGAAGCTTCCAGGGCCAGGCCCGGGTTAGCAGACTGAGGCAGTAAGCCTTGGAGATAATTACATCTGCCAAACAAAATATACTTTTACTGTCGATCTGGTCTTGTTTGTGTAAACTACACACACCACTCTTCATCAGGTAAATGTAAGCCAGTAAGGCCGTGGGAAGTCTAGAGTTCTGTTGCTATTCCCTGGGACTTCAGAGAAGAGACAAGGCCTAGTCATTAGTGGTTAGTGATGGGAATCTCCATTCTTAGGTTTCTCACAGTGTTGACCCCTCAATCAACATTCAAGCTTGTTTTCTGCTGCAACTGCTTTGCACGGTCATCTTTTTCTGCCCAGAAGGGGTGGCAGAAAGGGAGCACACATCTGGTGTCCTTGGTGGAGGGAAAGGACATGGCCACTTAAGGTGTGTCTCAAAAGGAGGATGTACAAGTAGATTCCCTCCTCACTCTTTAATAAAAGCAAGCCCTTCTGAAACAGTGTCGTAAAATATGTGGCTTCCTGTCTGATCTTCTAATTGGTTTTAATTCAAAAAAGGCAACTGCTGTCTGCACACATAACCATGTTATGTTCAGGAAATAAAGAGGCCCAAAGGCTGTGTTCAGCAAGTTAGGTGCTGGCATATGATCCGGGAACAGAGCCCTGTATTTTTTCATAGACTTCTGAAAATAAACGGAATCTCAATAAGAGCTAGCATAAAATATATATATTTATTACTTGGTTTGAAAATAAAGTTAATGTCTGTTCCTGGAATTCCCCCTTTTTTCAATTTTGAACTAGTGAAATATGCACTTACATCTGGCTGTATCAAATGCCATGAAAGACGGAATTCCTTGGAATTCCTTGGTGTGGTCCTGGGTTTGTGATCTGGACCTGCATACTTCAAGCGCAGGAAACCCAGCTCCCCACATGTTCTGCTTCTCCCCCTCCTTGTGGGGCTGTCCTCAAGCTAAAGATAGCATTTCAAAGAGAAATTTGTTTATTTTAATTGACATTTGTTAAAAATAATACAGTCACCAGAAACAAAGACCAGAAGCCATTTATAAAGGCTAACACATAAGAATTCAGGGAGTTGATTCTGTTATTAAAAGAAAGAGAGAAAGAAAAAAAAATAAAACAATGGACAAAGTATTTTTTTTCAAAAGTTGGCACAACTTTAAGGCAAGTGTACCAAAAACAAATAAGAACTCTACCAGTGACAAGTTCACCTTCAAGTGAACATTCCCTAGTTTTAATAGCAGTGAATAAACCTGGGGCTACTAAAGGCAGTATGTTATACTTAAACCTGGTAATTGGTAATCTAGGTTTTTAGTGATACACACACACACACACACACACACACACACACACACACACACACGCTATCACTTTTATACAAAAGAATATCTCATTTGTTAGTTATCCCCAATACCTTGCAAATAAATATATTTTCTCTTGTTCTCCAGGAGACTTGTTTGAAAATTACTGCAGAAGTGATGACCTGGTGACCTTTGGGAGGTTTTGTTACGGCATCACTGTTATTTTGACTTACCCAATTGAATGCTTTGTGACCAGAGAGGTAAGCATAGGTTCTACTGCACTTAGGAAAACCCAGATAATTCAATATGCAGATTCCCAAACACATGATGACAGGGGATAGATTCATAAAGCCTTCTCTATAAGCTAGAAAGTACCAGAATCTACAGGTGAATATGGTTAGGCCCCAAAGAAACCAGGGACAAATGGCTAACTGAGGCGCCTATTAACATATCAAAGCAGACACAGGCTGCCAGACTCTCAGTCTTTTTCACAAAATCCTGGCTCCTCTGTGCACTTCTCCTCCCACACTTCTCATCCTAACCCCCTAACCTAAACCTCTCTAGACCTTGAGCTTCACTCCCTCCCCCACCTCACTCCACCCCAACTCCTTACGATTCTTACACAATCCAGCCATGTACTCTCTTGGTCTCTTGTCCTTGGCGCCTCTCTTGGTCAGCTTGCCCTCTCTCCTCTCTCTCTCTCTCTCTCTCTCTCTCTCTCTCTCTCTCTCTCTCTCTCTCTCTCTCTCCTTTTCTTTGCTTTCTCACCTCTCTCTCTCTCTCCTTCTATGGCCCCATCCAGTCTACCGGCCATGATTAATGTGATTCTTTCTCTTCCTGGTCTGGACTTTTGAAGATGCTTCTGGCTGTTTTCTCTCCCTTACATCTACAATACAAGTGTTCTCCTCAACCCTACCTAGGAGTGGTCATGCCCTCATTTTCACTCAAATATGTATTCAAATATTCAGAAAATAAAATGTTTCACATGTTGTAACTATAAATTATGCTCCAGGGTTGAGTCTATGTTATTGTAAACACAAATATACCACTTATTTCCCAAGTAAGCAGTAGCCTTTAGGACACCTAAATCAAGTAGCTGCTTTTATTTTTAAAGGAATGTCAAAAAACAAATTAAGGATGAAAGTTTAAAGATAATTGTTTCCAAAATTATATTTTGCCAAGATGTTGCATAAGTCATTGTTTATTGGGCTGGAGAGATGACTCAGCAGTTAAGAGCACTGACTGTTCTTCCAGAGGTTCTGAGTTCAATTCCTAGCAACCACATGGTGACTCACAACCATCTGTAATGGGATCCAATGCCCACTTCTGATGTGTCTGAAGATGGCTATAGTGTATTTGTATAAAAATAAATAAATAAATCGTTTAAAATATTATTGTTTATTTACCATAGGCCAGATTGTTTTTATTTTATATTTAATATGTAATAATATATTTATATAATATAGTATCATATATGATATAATATAGAAATAGATATAATAATATATTCCCATATTTAAAATATTATAGTCCATGGGGAATCAAACTTCAACTTAAAACTACAGGTCTACAGCTAAACTTTGATATCTACAGTTATATAAATGTTTCATGAAAATTTTACATAGTTATAAATACAGGTAGCTATGTAGATGGAAGAGACTCTATTCTTGTGTAAAATTGTGTAACATGATTCATCAGGAATCTCTTATGCTGTTGGCCAGAGATCCAGTGTTCTGAGTAGCAGAACCCACCATCCTGGCTCACAGAGCTTCTTTCAGAGTCAGTGTGAAAAGGTCTCAGTCAGGTTCTATCCCTACAGGCTGTTTACACAGTGCACTGTGTGAATGGGTGCAATGTATGAAGGAACCACCAACGAAGCCTTAAATTCCCTACCTAATCCTTGGGCTTCTCAAGGCTGCTGGTTTCTCCCTGTAGGCCAGTTCTGGCAATGAGAGGCAGTTCCGGGCCATGGTAGGGGATGTTCAGAACTGTGCATTCTGTCCAGGCACACCCAGGTTCGTGGATGGCATAACCCACGGCTAGTGTACTTCCTCCACAGAAGACAGGAGTGAACTGTGGCTTACTCTAGGGGGGATTTTAAACTTCGAGATTCTTCCCAAGCTTTGCTAGCTATTGTCAGCATCTGCCCAGTACTTCAGGTTCAGGTCGGATCTCCAGATTAACAGCAGCAGATGGTGCAGGCTCAGATGGCTTCTGCTCGAGGGTAGGCGGATGGGGTGAGGCATTTCACCTGCAGCTTCTTTCTGTCTTTCCAATGGGGAAAGGAGTTTCTATTCTGGCTGCCATGACAGGCAAGCAGAATGAAACCAAGATCTTTACCTTGGTGGCATATACCATGCAGGATGCTATATGAATCTCACTAGTTGTTGGTGCTCTCTGCACGTGAGTACACACACACACACACACACACACACACACACAGAGAGAGAGAGAGAGAGAGAGAGAGAGAGAGAGAGAGAGAGAGAGAGAGAGAGAGAGAACCAGCGTAAACAGAACTATTTATCTTCATAGGCAAAACAGAAAACAGCCAGGCACACCTAAGGCGGATAAAAAGACTATATGGCTTGGTATATGTCCTTCACTGCCCTGCCTAAGTGGTTATTTCAGCCTCATAATCTTATTTTATAGAATTTTATGAGATTTTTTATGTATGGAAGGGTTGTGTTTAAAGAAGATAAATTTGGAGAAACATCAAACTCACATCATCTACAGTTATTAATATCACCATTAGGTCTCTACCAGCAGGGCTGGAGCAGCTGATCTGTGGGGATATCATCTATCTGGGTGATTCTTCGACACAGGTCATCTTCATGGTACCTGGCACCTGGCCTCCCCTCTACCCCCATTGACAATTCTTGTTCCTCTGAGATTTTGCACATGGTCACCACTTTGTTCAGATTCTTCTTCCTGTCCTCCATAGATAATGTCCTATATCTGCCCCCCCCCCCCACATTGCTTTTCTGTACAGTGTGGCTTTAGCTTGTAATTCAACTCTAAATTTTATCCCCACTCAAGCTCAGACAGGTGACTCACATTTCAGCAATGACAAAAAAGAGGAGTACTTTAAGGTTGACTGTCACGTTTATATGCCATGGTTCTAAAAACCTGCCTGGGGTAACATGGGAATGGAGAACACAGTCTCGCATGTAGAAAAACTGGAGTTGGATGGGATCTGCTTGCTCTGATGGAAGGAGCTTACTAGGATTAGCCTAGAAACTAAAATGTTTATTATATACAGGGTAAGGGGATGGGGCTAGGTAGCCCTGGGTCTCAGACTGTAAACATCTGGGAAGAGGGACATGAGGCAGAGTACACCTTCTGTCAAAAACTGCACATAGACCCTGAGAAGGGTTGGCCAATCCCATTAGTCTGTGACATTGGTGTCCTTGACATGGCTGTGCTCAAGTCAGTAATAAACATTCACTGGGGACTTCACCTGCTCTGTACATGAATTTCTCTACTTCACACACTGGACATTCTAGATAACTAGAGAGCCTTCTAAACTATATTTGGTCTTTTCATTCTGCCACAAACTGTTCTGTTTCTTTATACAAGTTATAGGTCTTCTTTTAGAATGTCAGTTCTTGAGAACAGGAATCATCCCTTAGACATCTTCTTATTGTAAATTTATCAGAGTGGGTTGCATCCAATAGGGGCCCAGAGATTAGCTTCCTGGTCTGTGTATTCATGGAATATAGTGATGAACTCATCTTAGTTTGCCTTTCCTCTTTGTAGGTTTTATTTGTGTAGCGTAGATTTCCTATTAATAAACGATAGCACTCAAGGGTAAATCCCAATACCTTCCTTAAAAGTCATTAAATAATCAATTAGCATTTGTTGCTTCTTTTAGTGGTAACCCTACCAGCTCAAGAAGGGTAAAGCAACAATCAAAGAGCTATCTTACCCTAAAAATATATAACCCTGGTGTGCCGTGCTCTGGGTCTACAGCCTAAGACACCGACTGACAAAGAACATAGTGAAGAATGCTTATTATTGCTATGTATGAGAATAGGTAAATACAGTGGAAAGATAGAAACGTTCCTAGTGACCTAAGGTTTGACGAATCGCCTCTTTGGGGGTGTTTGACACAGTCATAGTGCTACTATGTGAAAGGATCACGGTGATTCCAGTAAGCCTCGAGAGCATCTCTCAGTCTGATCTGTTTTGTTGCCAGGTTATTACCAATGTGTTTTTTGGTGGGGCCCTTTCATCGGTATTCCACGTCATCTTAACAGCGGCTATTATTACTGCAGCCACAATGATATCGTTGCTGATTGATTGCCTTGGGATAGTTTTGGAACTCAATGTAAGTACATTGAATGATTTGCTTTCTCCTTTCTTAAAAAGTTGTCCCTTTAATACAAATTGTGGTTTTCTTTTTTTTTAAGTGTTGCTTCCTGAACATAATGAAAATCTGTTCACAATACAATGATAAATGTTGGTAATGATATTCTGCAGTTTATAGACACATAGAGTTTCTGGCAGAGCTTCCATGGTTACAAGTCCTGTCCCTATACTGTAAAGGTATTTCTCAGTTGGCTAAACCCTTCATTGTATGTGGAATCTAAATATCTACTGGACTTGTTGGAGTTATAGAGGGAAGAAAATTTTATCCCAATCACATAATGGCTTTGGATGACCCAAATTTCTTTTTCTTTAAATATTTTTCTCTCCCCAGACTTTTGTCCTCTCTCATACCACTCAGATCTATGTCTCTATTGTGCCCTGTCTGAATTGATCCACTTCTTTCAAAGCAATTGGAAATGCTGTTGTCCTATAACCTAGCCCTTGCCTTTATGAAAACTTATTTCCAATGTCCCTCTCCAAAGGCTCCCTTAGATGCTAGATTTATTTTTAGCCTGTAACTATGCCATATCGATCTAAGTCTGTCTAAATCCTATAAAGACTATTGCCAAGTGCAACTTCTATCTCATTCATTCACTGACCATATAGTCATTAAGCAATGTTCTGTATAACACAGCAGAAATACAGTGATGGAGAAAATTAGAAAAAAATCTAAAGTTTCTCACCAACATGAAAGTTTAGCTGCTGTGTAGATGATGAAGAACACACACACACACACACACACACACACACACACACAAAATTAACACAGATTAATTTGACAGATTCCATTGGGAACATAGAGGGACAGAGAAGCACATCAAGAATGATTCCTTTCTTTTTCGTCCAGCTAGTATAATGGTGTCCTTTGATGAGACAGCAATGAATGAAAGCCACCACTGCAAGGTCATTATTCTTCCCTTACACTAACTAGCCTTACAGGATTTCTAATCAGAAGGAAACCAGTTAGCATTTGCCACAGGGATGACAGAGTTACACAGGACAGACTGCAGTTCATCATATACTTCTGGCTATGAGAATTGTGGGATAACTGAAGGCCTTTCCTTCATATTCACATCACTGTGCTCTCCCAGTGCCAGTGTGACTACAAGTTTCAGTGAAAGGAAGAAAATAGTCCATTGAGGACTATTTGAACTTTTCTTATATCAGGTAACATGGAAAGGGAGACTCTCCATCTTCCCCAAGCCCCAGACACTAGGATCATCCATTATATCAACAACAGGAAAAAGCCTTCCTTTGGTATGTTGATGCAGCCCTGTAGTCCCAGCTAGTTAGCTTCTCAGAACACTAAGCAAGAGGACCACTTGAGCAGCCTGAGCAGTATAGTAAGAACTCATCTCTAAAACAAATGGCAGAAATCAAATCATATATAAGTCTTAACTCCTGTGAATGGTTTTCATTTAGCCTTACAAAGTAACTTTTATATAAGATCTTAGAACACGTAACATTTGAATTGTCCATGAATTATCCTTACTTACCAAACTGTGCTCTTTGAATACAAACTGCTCTTTGAATACAAGCACATTCAATTACTTTTGTCATAGTCCACCACACTGGATACTGTGTTGAGAACATTGGGCTCAAATTATTACGTAAGTGATTATGTCTTATGACCACAGTTTAGGACCCAGTCATATAAATATTCATAGACACAAGAGCATCCACTAGAATAGAAGCAGGAAATTAAGGAAAATATGTATATCTATCACATATCATACACATATATGTACCACACATACATATACATATATATTGTCATAGTCAGGGTTTCTATTCCTGCACAAGCATCATGACCAAGAAGCAAGTTGGGGAGGAAAGGGTTTATTCAGCTTACACTTCCACATTGCTGTTCATCACCAAAGGAAGTCAGGACTGGAACTCAAGCAGGGCAGGAAGCAGGAGCTGATGCAGAGGCCATGGAGGGATATTACTTTCTGGTTTGCTTCCCCTGACTTGCTCAGCTTGCTTTCTTATAAGAACCCCAGACTACCACCACAGGAATGACACTAGCTGCAATGGGCCCTCCCACCCTTGATCACTAAATAAGAAAATACCTTACAGCTGGATCTCATGGAGGCATTTCCTCAAGGGAAGCTCCTTTCTCTGTGATAACTCCAGCTTGTGTCAAGTTGTCACATAAAACAAGCCTGTACAACACAGACACACACACACACACACATCACATCACATCACATCACATCACATCACATCACATCACATCACATCACAGTGTTGTCAGTAGTATTAACATTTCAACTACAGTGTAGAAATGTCTAAAATAACAAGCTCTTATAGAGTTACTTTTCTGCTGCTATGATAAAATACTCAAAGCAACTTGAGAAAGAAAAGGTTCCTTTTGTCTCACAGTTCATTATGACTAGAGGCCACAGCAGCAGGAGAATGAGGCCAGCCTGGCCTTCAGGAAGCAGACTGATCACATTTCATCCACTCACAGGAGAGAGAGAACGGGATGGGGAGGGTGGGGGGGGGAAACGACAGGAAATGGGTTTAGGGCTATAAAACCCCAAATCCTGCTCCCAATCATGTATTTCCTCCAGCAAGGCTATATCTCATAAAGAACTCATGACTTCCCCAAACAGCAGCACTCACTGGGGACGGGTGTTCAAATCCACGGACCTAGTTCTCATTCAAGCCACAGTACCACCATCCTGGTTTCTATTGTTGTTTGATCTTCCTGAGTTTATGACTTATCTGATGTGAGTTCCCAATGTTTTTTGTTTTTTGTCTTTTTTTTTATTTAAAAATTTTTTCAATTTATTTGCTCACTATGCATGCATGGTGTGTGTGTGTGTGTGTGTGTGTGTGTGTGTGTGTGAGAGAGAGAGAGAGAGAGACAGACAGACAGACAGACAACAGACAGACAGAAACAGTGAGCAAGAAGAGAGCAAGCAGACACATGTCTGGCATTATATACATACATAGGGGGTCATTGGACAGTGTTTTGGAAGTTAGTTATCTCCTGCCACCATGGATTTTGAGTATTGAACCCAAGCTGTCAGATTTATGCTTGTAAACAGTTTTACCCACTGAGCCATATTGCCAGGTGATCATTATTCTTTGTTTGTAAATTTTATTTATTTTATGTGTATAAATGGTTCGCCTGTATTTATGTAAGTGGATGTATGTCTGGTACCCTCAGAGGAAAGATGGAGGGCTGATGGGCGGGCACCAAATCTTCTGAAACTAGAGTTCGAAACTGCTGGAAGCTACCATGTGGGTGCTTCGAATTGAACCTGGGTCCTCTGCAAGAGCAGCAAGTGCTCTTAACTACACTATCTCTTGGGCCCCAGCTGGTTCTGAAACATCAAGTTTCAGGTTCAACTTAGAGAGTCCCTGTAACAAGGGAATACGGTAGAGATTGACAGAACAGGAAACCCAAAGTTTTCTGATCTCCACAGGCATGAATATATCCACATGCCTATGAATACATAACATTCATTGCATGTACAACATCTGGGAATAAACCTCAGGGAGTCATTGCTTCTCTAACTTACTCAAGGATCTGGGTCCTATCCACAGCACTGAAAAAAATTATGGGTAGGGAAAGGAAGAGAGGGAGAGATTAAATTTATTTTTAAATAAGTTTCAGAATAATACGTGCTATATATGAAACGATTTTTAATGGATTAAAGTAACTATCAGGCTGTAAGTAAATTGGAAGTAAAGTTTTTTGTGTTTTTTTTTTTGTTCATAGTGTTCATATTAATTAATACAATTTCTGTGATTGGGTATGAACGGCCAAAACCTTGTCGGGTCACTAGCTCTAGTGTTCTAGAAACCTTTCTCTATTGTGGCTTTTTAGATATCATAATCACCCACAGAGGTGAGGTAAGTGTTAGAATCAGAACGTGCATAATTAGAAAAATACTGTTATTGGTAAATATGAATAAATAAATACAAGGTAACATATTTGTGTTACCTGGTAAAATTCAAAGCCCATTTAGAATGGCACCTTTGTTTCACTGTTTTCATAGCAGAAAACAGCAATGAAATATCCTCAAAGCAGAGACAGTCCTAATTTTAAAGAGGGAAAGAAAAAGTCCTTGACCTGTTCTGTTGCAAGACTCCATCCAGCATCTTGGCTGGATGTTGCTGTTAGGGGAAAGAATGCATTTGCAGTAATTGGGCCCTATGGGTTTCTACTTGCAGTACAAAGAGGGGGAAAAAAAGAAAAGAAACAGCTGGTGCTGTGGCCACAGGAACCAGTCCCAAAAGCACTGTGTGCTGCTTGCTTGGCAGAAGAAAGCAGCCGGTGAGAACCCAGACACAGAAACATAATCATCGGGTGAGAAAACCAGAGTCCGTGTTGGCATGCTTCCTAGGACAAAGCCTTTTATTTTTTTTCCCTAAGATAAGATATATATTTCTTGAGTATCAGTTGATTATGAAGAAGAGATTTAAAAGACAGATAATATTTTGTCTTTTTTTTTCCATTTCTGCTTTTAAATATTCGCAGCAATGGAGGAGGACGAGGAAGACAGAGGAAGGGATAAGAGAAGCTCTAGGGACGCAGGGAGATCCAGAAGGACTCCTCAGAAGAGCCAAAGGAAACAGAAACAAGGCAAATATGGGCTCTGCAGGACGGGGGCAGAGCCTGCAGGGCATTGTAGCCGCCATTAGGTATACACTGGAGGCTGAAGGGGAGGCTTGCTAGGAAGGCAAGGACCAAGAGCAAAGAAAAAGGGGCTTCAGAGAAAGCCTCACTTTTAGATCCTTAACTATCATTTCATATACCTCCAACCTGATTTCTCTAAGGAGTAAGGATCCTGAGCTTCTGACTGCTAAAGAGAAGCAGGTGGCAGGCTGGACCCTGCAGGGCCTTTGACGATCTCAGACACGGTGGCTCCATACCCAGAGAAACCACATACCTCACTGCATTGAGGGGTAAAAGCAGGGACAGAGGGAAGGACTATCAGAAGTGGGTCACACTTGTCACCTTTGTCACTCCTCAGTACAAGTCACCTAGATAGGACTGATGCATAGGACTGGAGGGACCATGTCTACATATCCTAGCACCTGAGGCCTACGCCAGTGGAGTCAACCTGAAAGGCTGATTCTACTACTTAGGCAGCGGCAGCAGCAAGGGGCCAAGTGAGATCCCACCCTCATCCCCATCATTTACATAATATTTCCCATAACTTAACTCAAAGTATTTGTGGACAGTTCACAGTTCATTTAGTTTCAGCCATTTGATAATTTGTGTTTTTTTTTATTATTTTCTATGTGGCTTTCATAAATACTTACGTCTATTCAAGTGCTAGATGGCAAAACAATCTGTCTATGGATTTCTTTTTTTCTTTTATTTTCTTTTATTTTATTTTTGTACTGGGACTGGTTCAACGTTGTACAGTCCTGGGCCGAGGGAGGGGAGTGAGGATGACTATAGGAGAGATAGAAAAAAAGATGCAAGATACAGATATGGGAGGGCTGCAGGTCATTACCACGCCAGCCCCGAGTGCATTTCTCACAGCCTTTTTATGTTACAGTACCATGGGAAGCAAACCCACAAGCCAACAGAAACAGTTTTGCTGAAATAGACACAAGACATTTGTTCTCACCCCCAAAGATGTACTTATTTACTTTTAATTATGTGTATGTATCTGACAGCTGATGGGAGTATATGCACATCAGTGCAGGTGTCTAAGGAGGCCAGAGGCGTCAGATTCCCTGTAGCTGGAATTACAGGTGGTTGTGAACCACGTGACCTGGGTGTAGGGAATCAAACTCAGGTCCTCTGGAAGAGTAGTACATGCTCTTTAACCACTGAGGGATCTCTCCAGTGCCCACGGTTGTTCTTGTTTTCTATCTCTGTGTGGGTGCGTGTAATTTGTGTGTGTATATATGCATGTTTGCATATATGTGGGCACATGTGTGTTCTAGTGTGCATGCACATTCATGTGGAAACCCAAAGTTAATGTAGGCAAACGTCCCCAACCGCTCTGCTACCTTACTGGTGGAGGCTGGGTCTCTCAATCAAACACAGAGCTTGCCAATATAGTAAGGCTCTAACTGGCTTTCTCTGGAGCCCTGTCTTCATCAAGTTAGGAGTAGTTACGAGTGGACCACCACGCCTACTTGGTATTTATATGGGTTTTGGGGATCAGAACTCTGATCCTCACACTTGTATGACATGAAATTTAGTGACTGAGCCATCTCCGCAGCCCTATGTATTTTAGCTTGGGATGCATTTTAGGTCCCTCATAGTATTGTCCCTTCTTGAATCTTTTACTATGGAAATACTTACTAGGCAGTGTGATCTATACCATTTTTCCTCAGTTTTCTACCTTGGATAATCTGACTCCACAAAGCCATCTATCTGTCACTATTTCTTTTTGTAGAAACAAAAAAAAAGAAGTATATAATTGAAAGTTTCAAGTACGGAGATAGAATTTAGTATTAAACATATAATTTTGTTGGACAGTGCTGAAAAACTTGTTCTTTTAAAGACGTTTATGGTATAGTCTATACTTTTATATCACCTAGTTTCAAACTCAATTTGCATTGTTTGGTCCTAGAGAATACTTTTAAAAGTATTGTACAGCTAATGAGATCCTGTTTCAGAAGTAAGGAAATTAATAAACAAACAAACAAATAAGTAAATACATAAACAAATGAATAAGTAAAAGTCAGGCATGGTGGCACATGTTTGTAATCCAAGTACTCATTCAGGAAGAAGAGGCAGGCAGATCTCTGTGAGTTAGAGGACAGACCGATCTACATAGTGACTATAAGCCAGCCAGGGCTGAGAACCTGGCTATGAACAAACGAATGAATAAATGAATGAATGAATGAATGAAAAATAACCCGAACAACCTCCAAGAAAATGGATGGCAGGTATAACGTTCTCAGAAAACTGCAGGTTAAAACCACCACTGATAAACCATTACACACTTAAGATGCTAATGTGTTGTTGTAAAAATATATAAATAATAAAAAGTAACAGTGTCTTTTACCCCACTTGGTCTGCACCTCGGGGCCCCAAGATATCTGCTAGATATCTTGGCGGAAACACAGCCCAGCTGCACACTTTCCTACACTCAAACCCTCACATAAAAGAACACACAACACAGTAATCTTAGATCCAACTGGTAAGATATAAGTGACCACTTAAACATACAAAGCCCGGTACCATCCATCCCTTAAGAACATTGATAACAACCTGTAAATACACAGAGCAGAATCTTAATGTCACCTGCCATGGCTTCTCCCCTCTCTCCGTCTCCCTTCTCTCTCTTAGTCCCCTCCTCTTCCTGCAAACTTCTCTCCCGCCCATCCTTCCTTCTCCTCCAATGACAGGCCTCCTTCTATCCTGTACCTGTCTCACTTGTGACATCATCCTACACTAATGTCATGAAACAAATGTTAGCGAAGTACATCCTTGGAAGGAATGGAGGTTGACATTTATTATGGGGAAAGTTCCATAGGTTCTTAAAGCAATTCACAAACGACTACCATGGTGCCAGCAATCTCTATTCAAGGTTTACTGACTCACTGAGCATCTCACATGCATATCTGCATAGCATGTTCACTGCAGCGTTACCTGCATGTGTTAAGGTACGGAGACAACCTACAGTTCTGTCAACAATGAATGAGTGAAGAAAACAGCTTGTGTACACCATGGTATATGATCCGGCTTTACAAAGAAGGAAAGTCTGTCCTTGTGGCCATCTGCATGAGCATCATGCTAAGTGAAACAAGGTAGATGCAGAACGGAAAAAAAAAAAAAAAGAATCCTGCAATGATCTTGCTGATTATGTGGAATTTAATTTTCTAAAGAGAAATTCAAGTATAGTCAGAGACTAGAAGTGTGTTACTGTGGTGGGGGGAAAGAGTGGAGGTGCAGGGCAGAAGATGCTGAGTAAGGGACAGTCTTAACAAGTCTAGAGGCTGAGTACTCAACACGAAGACTAACAGCACTGTGCTGTGTTTGAGAATTAGGATACATAATAGATACTCAGTTACTCTTTTCATATATATTCTAAAATTGTGCCATCAGAGTAACATGTTATCCACATGGGTCCCATGGCACCATGTTTCAAGCCTCTCATATACACAACTGACATTTACTACTTACAAAGAAAGTTCTTCTAAAGCATGAGAAATGTTTGTCAGAAATCTTTAATGTTTGAGGTAACATATAATACTAACATGATGGTAAAAATGTACTGCCTAAAATACAGGGACTTTGAACATTTACAACATTTGCAGAGTTTCCTGTGAGAATGAGTTCTATTGAAAGGGAAAAACCTCTTTCCCTTTGAAGCCAATGTGTGTCTGTGTTTTTACAATAAACAACTCTACTACCCACAATTTTCGATCTGAGTTTCCCCTTGGGTTGGATTGATGGGCAACTAGTTGGGAAGAGTAGCAAGTTACTGTCATTTAGTTCTCCTGTCTAGGGTCATTAATGCATTTAACTTTACTTGAAAGGAGACTTAGAAATGGGATTTCACGCTAGAGCCTGGGAGTACATTTTTCCTCTGACACAAATAGGCACTAGTTTCAAAGGCTCAGATGAAGAGAAAAGAGAAATGCCCACCCAGTTTACCCATGCCTTCTCTGTACACAGTAGCAAAGAAACCTCCCAATGTCCCTCTCTCTACACGAATGGCACAGAACCCACTCAGATTTGAAAGGCGCTGTAGATATACAGGGATTTCTACTTCGTATTGGAAAGATGATACGACTAAAAAAGAGGGCTTCCAGTTCGCCAGAAGTTCACCTTGTCATCTGCCTTTAGGCTTGCTGCAATTACATCAAGGGTTGGTTAGTTTGTTTGATTTTTATTTGCAACTATTCCATTGGAAAGAAAAAACATTCAGATGGTCTTTCTTAAATAGTTTGTTTCTTTTCTTTGTCTCAATTGAAACTTTTAATATGTATGACAAAGAGTACTTTTAAAACTGGACTATTATAAAATGTTTACTTATTATGTACGTGTGTGTGTGTGTGTGTGTGTGTGTGTGTGTGTGTGTGTACGCATGTATGTGTGCATGTGATATAAATGTGGGAGGTGGTCGCAGAGCACACGTGCCATGGCCTTATGTGTAGGAAACGGGACAACTTTGTAGGCTCAGTTTTCACCTCCCATCTTCGTGTTGGTTCTTGGGGTAGAACTTAGGCCACCAGATTTGCATTTCATTTCAGGGTGGCAAGTACCTTTACCTACTGAACCATTTCCCCCTCCCCTCCAAAAATAAATGCTTCTATAAAGGTTTTTAAAAACTATAGGAACATGTCTGTAATCCTAGTACTTGGGAGGCTGTCTTAGCTAGGGTTTTATTGCTGTGAACAGACGCCATGACCAAGGCAAGTCTTATAAATGACAACATTTAGTTGCAGCTAGCTTATAGGTTCAGAGGTTCAGTCCATTATCATCACAGTAGGAGCAGGGCAGCATCCAGGCAGGCATGGTGCAGGAGGAGCTAAGTGTTCTACATCTTTATCTGAAGGCTGCTAGAAGAATACTGGCTTCTAGGCAGCTAGGACAAGGGTATTAAAGCCCACACCCGCAGTGACACGCCTACGCCAACAAGGTCACACCTATTCCAACAGGGCCATACCTTCTAATAGTGCCACATCCTGGGCCAAGCATATACAAATCATCACAGAGGCTGAGGCAGGAGAATCACTGCCAATTTGATGTCAGTCTTTAATACATAGTGAAACCCTGTCTCAGAAAAACAGAACAACATAAAGAGCCAAAGAAAGCATCTCTCCAACATTAACTCGTGTCTTGTCTTCAACACACAGGGTGTGCTCTGCGCGGCTCCTTTGATTTTTATCATCCCCTCAGCATGCTATCTGAAATTATCAGAAGAACCAAGAACGCACTCAGATAAGTTAATGGCCTGTGTCATGTTTCCCGTCGGTGCTGTGGTGATGGTGGCAGGGTTCGTCATGGCTATCACAAATCCTCAGGACTGCACCCACGGGCAGGAAATGTTCTACTGTTTTCCTGACAACATCTCCCTCACAAACATCTCCCATTCTCCTCGTCAACTGACAGCACAGCTTTCCCTTCCGAACCTCAGCATCTTTCAGTGAGCTGGCTGCTTTAAAAAGCATGCACGTATGCTTGTCTCTTTGTCACAAAATGACCACTGATGCGTGTCAAGACTTGCTTGTCCTTACTCTTTATGGTAATATAAAAATATAAAAAATTGAATATATATTTGATCTTAAACTAGGACAGACATCTTTTTAATTAAGATTAATTAATTAATTAAGAAGGACCAGTGAAGGCATAAGTACCTGCTTTCAGCCCCACAACTATTAATATTATCTTGTATGGGAGCCACTGTTTTGTGCTCCCAAATAAGTGAGTAAGTATGGGTTAGAACTAGGGTGTGGGCTTCTTCAGGAAAAACAAAAGGCTTAAGTGTTTATAGAATCGAAGGGAGAGGGGAACACAAGCCTTCTATAGGATAGCTACCCCAGGAGCAAAGAGAAGGTCTCTATTTTAACTTAGGGAGCATCCCTTGTGGAGGGGGAAGTGGATGTCTGGATGAAAAGGCAACACCATCCCTGATTAGGAAGCACACATAGAAAGCTGGATGGGCAGAGAAAGCTCTGTGTAGGATAACAAAATTATCTGTAGGCTTTTGCAGTTGTGGGAATTTGATGAACGAGCTATTTTAAAACAGAAACACACATCCTTTTTCTGAGGCATTAGCCTAACACATCAGTTACATTTCTGATCCGGACTGGCTGAGACCATACAGCACGGCAGGAGCTGAACCTAGAGACTAAAAGCTTACCCTGAATCTGGCATTCCCAATGGAACAGACATTCTCCCTGTCCCGGGCCCTCTGGGAACAGTTGGGAGTCTTGTAGACGAGGGCGGCTTGCTTGCTTGCTTTGTTTAGGGAATGTTTGCTTGGATTGGTTTGGTTTTTCAGACAGTTTCTTACTGTGCAATCCTGACTGGTCTGGAACTATGTAGACCAGGCTAGCTTTGAACTCATGGTGATCTGCCTGTGGATTCCTCCTGAGAGTGCTGGGGTTAAAGGCATGAGAACATCATGGGGGAATGACTGGGTAGCGGGTGCTAACCTGGAGGTGTCATACAGGGTATTGACTGGGAATTCTAAGTAGCAGCAGAGAGGGAAGGAATCAGAACTGAAGATGAGAAGCAGAACTCTTAATATGGAGGGTGGCCCTGCTAAGCCACAGAGCTGGCCCCATTCTGAGTACTTAGTGAATGTTCCAGCTGCTGCCTCCCTCTTGAGTGCCTGACAGTTGTTTGCGGTCAAGCAAACAGTAAAGAGGTAAGAGTCAGAGGCTGGGCATTTATAACATTTACTGTTAGATATACCTGGGAGGAACAGCTATGCCTACTACAGGCAACCTCCGATTTGAGTAAGGATTTCATGTCTTCAAATCTTTTAAAATCTGTAACAGGATCAACTCAATAGTTTCCTTATATCAAGTACCACCAAGATGGTAATTTTTACCTTTTTATCTGTGCTTCAGTCAGTTTGGGCCATCCTGATGCTAATTATGAGACAATATCAAAAGCAGAGCGAATGCAGGCATATTTTTTAAAAGATAACACACAAACCAGGTATCCCCCAGGATCTACATGATACGGTTTCGCAGTAATTTTAATCAAGTGGTGAGCATTAAGTCATCCAACAGCACAGTAGGCCTAGCAATGGTTTTCAACCCTTTCAGTGCTCTGACTCCTAACACAGCTCCTCATGTCATGGTAACCCTCAACCATAAAATTGTCTTCATTGCTACTTCATAATTGTACTTTTGCTACTCTTACTAATTGTAATATAATATCCTGATATGCAGGGTATCAGATATATGACTTTTGTGGAAAACCCTTTCACAAGGGTATTTACCCCACAAAAGGATCGAGACCCATAGGCTCAGATTCCCAACACCTAGATCAGGCTTCTAATACCTTTCTGTAACTACAGTTCCAGGAGATCTAAAACCTCTGGCCTCCTTGAACATCTATGCTGATATGCACATATCAAAACATATACATAAGAATCCAAATACATCTTAAGTAAAGAAAGATCCAAAGAATCCCCAGGGACAGACACTAATAGGCCCAGGGGCTGGTGGTGGGTTTTGTTTCAGTAAAGCATCACCATGTCACTGAGGTAACACAAGCTCTGTTGACTACATGGTTTCCCGATATTTAATTTATAAATTTTTTACCGTCTCGCCAAGGGTCATATGTCTAAGCCATTATGCCCTTTTAAGAATAAGTACATGCTTTTAGAATAGTGCATATTGAAACGGTTGTGAGAATACCCATGCTAATGAAATGTCAGAAATGTTTGCAGCACACAGAAACACTGGTCCACTGCACACTTATTAGAAAATGTCATCAGAGGTGGAGAAGAGACCCAAGAGTGAGCAGAGGGCATCAAGGACAATGCAATTTAATACTTAGCAATCTATCGTCTTGTACCTTGGGCATTGCTTCAGACATGTTAATCTTGAATCTGCAGCCAGATGAGAAATCCCCTGGTAGGAACCAAATGCATCTTTAATATCCAATAGATATGTGTTTGTTTGTTATTAAACAAATGGAAAACAAAACCACCTTTGACCCAGTTGGCAGGAACATTATTGCCAACATCTTTCACATTGTGATAGGATGATGTTTCGGGACTCAATGTTGTTCTGCAGAAAGGCAGAGCGACAGCATGGCCAAATAAAGCCTAACTTTCCATCTCCACGAGTCCTGCCTTCGCTTAGTAAGAAATCTCCACCAAAGTTCATTCCTTCCATAATGCTCACAAAGCAACTTGCAGGCTGTCATTTAATTCATGAAGCTGTCACACCTTTAAACTTCCAAAGTGTTTCCTGAAGGTTAGAGAGGTGTTGATGAGACTGGAGTTTGGACACTCTAAAGCACATTTCCACAAAGTGTGTGTGTGTGTGTGTGTGTGTGTGTGTGTGTGTGTGTGTGTGTGTGTGTCTGTGTGTGTGTGTGTGTGTGTGTGTGAGAGAGAGAGAGAGAGAGAGAGAGAGAGAGAGAGAGAAAATCTGTGTCATGTAGGAACTGTATTCTTATCCCATTTCCTTAGAATCTTTCTTTTCAGTTCTGCCTGGAGTTATATTCAGAACTCAGGGCAGGTACCCTTCCTCCATTCTAGACCATTTCTAGTGGCAGCTACGTGGCTGACAGCAGTACAGGTGACAAGCAGTGCAGGTGACAGCCACCCAGGTGACAAGCAGCATTCCTCACCTCTTTTTTTTCCTATGAGGAGTCTAATTCTAGGTGATCCAAGAAATTTCCAACTATTTCTCTGCTAAGGGCATGTGTATATTCACTTAAGGTCAAGTATCTTAGACAGGCACAAACTCCAGGTTTATGTGCTGAAGCCTGTGGAGGGAATAACCCATGGACCAGGTGTGGCGGCATGTGCCTCTAATCCCAGCACTCAGAAAACTTGGAATTAACTGCAACAAGTAGATAGCCTCCATATATACATATTTATACATACATATCAGTATACACACATACATGTATGTATACCTATATGTATATATGTGTGTGCATATACATATAAATTTATACACACACACACACACACACACACACACACACACACACACACACATCTAATCCTAGCTACTCAGGAATTAAGAGAAAGAGAATTACAAATTCAAAACCAGCCTAGGCCAAAGAGTAAAACCTAGCCAATTTAGGCACTTTAGACCCTGTCTCAAAAGAAAGAATAAAAAGAAGGCTTAAGACTGTAGTTCCGCTATAGCCAAGCAAAGTTCAATACCCAGAATAGAAGAAACAAAGTGTGGTGGTTTGAATATTCTTGGCCCATGGGAAGTGGCATTATTAGGAGGTGTGGCAATGTTGGAGGAAGTGCGTCACTGTAAGGGTGGGCTTTGAGAGCTTCCTATTAGCTGCCAGAGTATGCCAGTCTCTCTGATGGCTACATTTGGATCAAGATGCGAAACAGTCAGCTCCGACTGCAGCACCATGTCTGCCTGAATGCTGACCTGCTTCCTGCTATGATGTTAATGGACTGAACCTCTGAATCTGTAAGCCCAATTAAATGCTGTCCCTTATACAAGTTGCCTCGGTCATGGTGCCTCTTCACAGCTGTGGAACCCTAACTAAGACACAAAGAGTTCTTATACTCTAGAGAGTGCATGCAGAATTTAGAATTTAGCAGAATAACAGACCAAACATACAGAATGGAGCAGAGACGCCATGGACAGGAAAACACATTGACTAGAATAGAGTTCGAGTTGCCCATGAAAGCAATGGCTTTCAAACTTCAGCATCTGCCAGAATCACATGGAAGACTCATTCAACAGACAGTGCGGCCTCTCCCCCAAGTTTTACTTCTCTGTAGTGGAGTCTGAAAATTCACAATTTTGAAGTGCGGCCCAGTGATGTTAGGCACTGTTGGTAAAGGACCACATTTTTCTAAGCTTAGTGTTTGGGCAAAGAAAGTGCTAGATGAAGACATCTGCTTACAGGCTGAGAGTGCCAGAGAGAGGCCTGTGTTTAGGAGTTTGGACACAGTGCCAGGAAGATGTAGGGGAAGGCAAGGAATTAAGAACAAAGGGGCAAGACAGACTATAACCTAGTCAACAGAGCTGGGTCTTAGCAGGCCATCATCAGAGAAGTCTGAGCTTTATAGCCCTCACTGGGAGACAGAAGAAAACACAGGAGTTCCTCAAAAGTATAGAAAGTTTTCCAAGGACTTAAGTTTTCAACAGAATGGTCCACCTCAAATATTACATGAGCTATGTAAATAAAGTACACGGAGTTGGGAACACTGTTCTTGGTGAAATCATGCAGATAAAGAATCCATGCTGCTCTCACTTTTAACTATTTTTCTACGAATGCTAGTTCACCTACAGAGAAGATTACCAATAGGTATTTTCCTTGTATTATTATTCAATTATAGCAATGTCTAAGTGTGCCATTAGGGCAAAACTAGACTCACCAACCAACAATGGGTTCAGTCTGCCCTTCATTCTCAACTGTAGCCTGATTCCAATCTTTACAAAGTTATATCCGGACACAAGCCAGTCCCCAAATCTGAGCATTTTGCCTTCACACTCTTTGTTTCTCTAAAAATTAATTTGTGTCTCACCTAAAGATCCACCTCATTACATCTGTATTTTGACAGCATTGTTTGCTTGCTCAAAGTCTTTCCTCGGATGAAGTACAAATTCCAGTGGAGCTGTTCAGAATGTATACCGAGTGGCTACAATGTTCATGTGCAGCCACATGGGCCATGACTAGAAGAGAACGATCCCATTATCCTAACATCAGTAGCCATCTCTCTGCACTGAAACTGTCCTGAGAACATCTCAGACTTGCTTCTGAAATCTTACACTTTTCCCATCTGAAGTGCCCACCCCCCCCACCAAAATTCCATCAGACCCACCAGACCCCTCCAAATGCCATCCCCCACAGCCCTAACTGGCTCCTTCCTCCTTTGTAATTCTGTAATTCTTGTCATTATCCTAATAGAAAGGAACCTTGTCTAACCAATAAGGCTAAAAAAAAAAAAAAAAAAAAAAAGAAAAGAAAATCACTGGAAACAGAATGTGCTATAAAGCCTCTTGTTCTCTGTAACCTAACTGTGCCTTAGAATATAGAAAATGGTTATTTGGTATGGGTTTTACAGTATGGAAGACAAATTGGTTAAAAATATCAATAAAAGTAAAAATATTTTTATTGAATTCTGCGACTGTAATTATTGTCCTTCAATAAATTTTATGTAAAATAGGCATTTATCCAAAAACCTGGTTGAAATAATTACAGTCATTCCTTATTTTGCCTTATGACATATGACTGTCAGACAACTTACCTGCAATGGTCTTCAAATGACTCAAGCACATACATACTAAACCGTGTTGATCTTTTCAGCTGTTTCAATTGCTAAGTGAATATTTCATGCAGCTTTCTTAACTATTAGCTCCTTAAGAACAAAGTCATATTGTATTTTTTGGGGGGGCCAGTGTGTGCTTATATGTCTTCTTCCGTACATTCACTCGATAAACATTTACTGGCTGTCTCTTACCTGTATAATTTAGCTCATATTAAAATTTAGGTCCCACCAAAACACCTTGTGCTAGTCTCCTTACTCAACTCTCAAGAAACAGAATCTCTCGAATACTTAAATCAATCTGATTATGGCATAGATACAGTGAATGCTAGCGGAGCCTCAGCAGACCGCTCTAGAGTTTGATGTGACACCAAGAAAAGACACTTAGAAACAAAGGACAACACATTAAGAAAACCTTTTCAAGCAATATCTGTTGGTAAGTTAAAATTTGAAGGACATTGGAAATTGTTTATTTCTAAGTCTATGCATTTATCATCCTTTAAACTTGTTTTCCCCCAAGGATAAGCAGGCTAATTACAGAAGAAATTCAGCCCAGGCTTCTTAACTCCTATCATATAACCCCAATGCTGAACTGGTTAGGTCCTGGGAAAGAAAACAGTAGAGCCTCCTCTAAGGGGAAAAAAAGTAAAATAACTATGGTTTGTAGAAGTTAGTCCCTGGCTCTTCCTCCCAGCCCCTTGCTCCCAGAAATAAGATTCAGACTCAACATATATTTACAAACACCTTGGCCGTATAGTCAGGCTCTTCTCTGACTAGATGTACCTTAAAATAGCCCATTCATTCTAGCCTGCATTCTGCCACGTGTCTGGTTAACGTCCTCAGGTACCACTCGTTCAGCTCATTACATCTTCCTGGCCAATCTCCTGCCTCCTTCTCTCCAGAATTCTTTCTCTTTCCATGTCCCCTCTTCTGTTTCCTGCCTAAGCCTCAGGCCAGAGGCTTTTGAGTTGACAGGTTATGCAACCACACAATGCACAAGACGTTCTCTCTACAGTGGTTCTCTCTATAAACAGCAGTGTGGACTGCAAGCTGAGTTCTATGTCCTTGGGTTTGATGTTCTCTGCTGCCTCAGAAGAATGCAAAGTGAGTTCGGTGCCATCCCATTCATTTTTGTTTTCCTTACCTTTTGTTTAGTTTTGAGGCAGGGACTTATTTAGACCAAACTGGCTTTAAACCTGCTATGCAGCTGAAGATGACCTGGAACCTTTCTGGTCTTTCTGCCTCTAGCACTTGAGTGAGGATGGCATTATAGGTATTCACCACTGTCCTGGGGACACTATTCCAGAAACATAGATAAACATATATGTCCCTTTCTATAAAATCAGAATCTGTTAAATAACAATACATTTGTAAGTCTTAACAGTTTCAATGACACTGATTTGCCATAGAATACCCAGCTTTGCCAAGGAGAATGCAAGCTCTTTTATTCCAAGCTTAACTACTAAGGACTCTCATATCACACCATAAATATAGTTATATGTCTATATGCATTTATACGGTTTATGAGATGAATCCAAGCTTTAGCAGGATTCACGGGGTTTCAGAAGTAAGAAAGAGGCTATAATGAGATAACAGACAAGCCAGTGTCACAAGGGAGCTTCCGCAAGACCTACTGGAGTCAGCTTTAAGAAGAAAACTTCAGGGTTCAGCTTCAGCGTTAAACGCAGGAGGTAGATCAGTGGCGGGAAAATGTAGACTAGGTCCAGGTCTGGATGAGGACAGACAAACAGTAAACCTGTGGGCAGTTAGGCAGACAAGTAGGCTACTGTAATAAACGGGGACAGAGCTAAGACAAAGCCCAGGAACAGCTGGGGAGTCCTGAGTACTTGACATATACCAGGTAGCAGATGTTAGGTTGGTATAAAGCCATATTATCATGGAGTAAGTGTCTGCCATTTTATGAGGTCTACCCCTTTCTTATTTTCATATGTCTGATGAGTTTTTGAGCCTGGTTTCCCAGATATGATTTCAATATACCCATGTCCTCCAAGACTCCCATTCTACTTACAGGGTAGCTCCCTTCTATTTCCATGAATAAGTCATTTATCAGTCTATGTTGGGTGGGTGGGTGGTGAGTCATCCCTCTTCCTCAAAATGGGGTCATAATTACTTGTAAATGGAGTTTTCTAGGGCAAGGCAGAGCCTGAAAACCCACCATTTTATACAACATGGAGTAAATTAAACGGGGGCATAGCATTTCAACAGTCATTATGCCAAAGTTTTTAGTTTAGTCTTTGCTTCAAGCTTTAAAAATAGACATGAGAAGTAGAGTAGCTTTAAACATTGAGAGAAATTGGGAGATGAAACCCCAAGGTTTGTTGGAGGGACTGTTTGAGTGCAGAAACACAGTAGGAGATGTTCAGAGGCAATATGACCTTTCCAAGTACACTTTAAAAAGAAGCCATTAAAATGTTACATTCATGTAGAACGTTTCCTAGGAATAAATAATTTGCTGGGTGTTGCAGTAATTATTTAAAAAAGCAGAACCTTTTATCCCGTGCTAGGCCGACACCCTTAGGGCCACATGGCACTGTGGGGTACTTTTATCTTAGCGACTCCATGCTGCCCCCAGACCCAGGCGGTCAGTGAACCCTTACAGCATGGCACCATGCCACACTGGTCCTTTGAGTTAGTTCCGGCACTGGAGGGCCATATGGAACTAACCATAATTTATCTCTGGTTAGTAGCTCTTCCGGCAGCCCTCTACTAGCTGTGAGCCCTCTGGTTCCAGCTACCCGGTAAAATCAGGGCTCTAGAAGTCCAGCATGAGGCTGGCCTATCACAGCTCCCTGTCACAGACTCTGCTCACACTCCCAACAACTGTCCCCTCGTAGTTAAAATATAAACTCCCAACTACCCATTGAAATCATGACTCAATATCACACCAATTATGAAAATTAAATCAATTTATTTATGCATTACAAAAATGATAATAGTGGTGCTCAACTTACATTTGAGAGAAAAGGTTTTTTTTTGTTTTTTGTTTTGTTTTGTTTTCTCCATCTTTATTAACTTGGGTATTTCTTATTTACATTTCAATTGTTATTCCCTTTCCCGGTTTCCAGGCCAACATCCCCCGAGTGACGTGTAGGTTGATGTCTATTTGCAGGTGAGGTCTGGCACAAGTTTGGTCAAGGCCATGACTAGGCAGTAAAAAAATAAGGCAGGGACAAAGTTTGTGTAAGGTGAGAGAGAAGGGAAAGTGGGAGAATCAAGATGGGGATGAAGAAGTACAACCCATATCCCGATGGTCTTAAATGGCCCTAGGTAGTTATGTATATTTCTTAAGGGATGGATTTCTATAGGTCAATTTATCTTATCTAGGTGAGCGGTTTATACCTTAACTACCGGGGTGGGGGGTTTGTTGAGAGTGTGTGCAGAGTCTGTGTCTGGGAGCCACGATAGGCCAGCCCATGCTGGACTTCTAGAGCCCTAATTTTACTGAGTAGCTGGAACCACAGAGTTCGTGACTAGCAGAGAGCCGCCAGGAGACATACTAGCCAGAGATAAATTATGGTTAGTTCCGTATGGCCCTCCGGTGCTGGAACTAACACTAGGGACCACCTGCGTCTGAGAGTACTTGGGGGCAGCATGGAACCACTGAGATAAAAATACCCCACAGTGCCATGTGGCCCAAAGGTGCCGCACCAGCGCGGGATAAAAGGTTACCCGTTTTTTAATATTTACTGCAACAGCTGGGTGTACCTTAAATGTCGTCTGAGGATTCCTGGTCCCCAGATGATTTATTTAAGCTTCATCTTATACCCCATCCTACCATTCAGAGGGGCCTGTACTGTAACTTCTACAAACCTTCCGGTTTGCTTTCTCTCACTTTCTTGGCTGCTGTGGACCATAACCGTTCTTTCTTTTGCATAAATCCCCACAATACTCCAGACCAGGGTTTCTCCGAATACTGCAACCCTTTAATATAGTTTGTCATGTTGTGATGAGCCCCCCAAATATAAAATCCTTTCTGTTCCTACTTCATAACTGTAATTTTGCTACCATTATGAATAGTAACGTAAATATCTGTGCAGGTTATCTGATATATGGCTCCTGTGAAAGGGTTCGCAACCCACAGGTTGAGAGCTGCTATTCTAGACAGAGAACGTACAACTCTCTCATTTCCATAAAAAAATGCACTCATTTCAAGCAAGAAGCGTCTACATTTTCTACTTCTCGTTGCCTCTGGGAAGCCTGAGTCCCTCAGAGGTTCTTCCACTAACCTTCAGGCTTTGCCATCCAAGTTCCGCCTTTACTCTTTCCATTTTTCAGTTTTTGACATGAACAAGGAAATACTTTCCTCTACCTTCCTCAGTGAACTCCTCCCCCCCAGTACTTGCAACCTATGAGGAAACCAAGCTTCCAATTTGTATGAAAGCAAAACATGGGCTCCTAGCTCTAAGTGGGAACTTCTTCATCCAGACAGTAATGAGTAGCCACCCATAATGTTGACGTCATGCATTGGCTCACATAGTTTAAACCAGGCTCTCTCGGTCCTTAAACGATTTTCTTCAGCAATTATATTGTTTCACCTAATACCCTCTCTTCTTTAAACACCAGCTGCGTGTCTGCCTACTTTGCCCTCTAGATAAAAATAGCCCCTTAGAGCTATTACAGCCCAGCCGTAATGGATCAACATATGTTATAAAATGACTGCACTCTCCAAATTCATCCACTTTTCCAAATTATCATCTGTGGAATGCTATTATGGTATTGGACATATCGTTGATTTCTTTATTTAGAGCAGATACATCTGGACTGTGGACAGAGCTCAGTGATACAGCAGTTGTCTAGCAGGAGAGGGCCCGGGGTTCAATCTGCGACACAGCAAAATAAACATTGAACATTTTAAAGAAAGTATGAGATATGTATTTTCACTAACATCAGAGAATAAGTTAGAGGATCAAAATTAATCCTTAGGAAATCTGATTCTAAGAAAATAATAACAATGCCTTTTCCTCCCCACTGCTCCAGGCTCTAACAGAATCTTACGTTGATGCCCATGCTTCCTCCTCTGAGGGCTCCCTAGCCTTTGCAGCTAGGATGATAATTTTTCTTCCTCTGCAATCTGTGGATATCCCATGCAAATGACAGGAAAGGAACAAGCCATTGTGAATAAACATTCCAGTGCGTTATAACGGACTGAGGTCTGTGAGATATTCCTTAACTTAGTGAACCTTCTGGTCTGGATAACTTAGAGATCTGACAGGTGTGATATCCACAAAATGAATGTAATTCCCCCCAAAGCCCCGCCCCTTGCTGAACTCCTGGCTTCTGCTTAGTGTGTCTATTGAGATATAATACAGCTGCTACTTCTGGTTGTGTGACCTTTTAAAAGTGCATGGTTAAACAAAAAGTACATGGTGATTAAACAGCCAAGAACACGAACCATAGCCATCTATGCTTTCTCCTTTCTTTCTTCCCGTTCTGCATTTATGTATGTGTGTGTGCATGTTTGTTTGTGTACACAAGCAGATACGTGTGTGTGTGTTTGTGTGTGTGTGTGTGTGCGTGTGCGTGTGCGTGTGCGTGTGCATGTGTGCGTGCATGGAAGCTGGAGATGAACTTTGGGGCATTTTTCCTTTGACCAACTGTCCATTTTTTAAAGTATGTTTTTATAAAAATATTTTTTTCTTTAGTTTAGAGACAGACGCTTTCACTGGGACCTAGAGTTTTCAGGATTAGATGCGGCTCAATTGTCAGTGAATTCTAGCTATTCTCCTATCTCTACCTCTCCAGCACTAGGACTGTAAGCAGACAGCACTCTCTCTGACCTGACTGCCCCTGTCTCTGTCTTTCTCTGCCTCTCTCTGTCTCTCTGTCTGTCTTTCTCTGGTTTCTTTCTATCTCAGCTCTCCCTCCCTTCTTCCTTCCTTTCTTTCCTTCCTTCCTTCCTTCCTTCCTTTCTTTCTTTCTTTCTTTTTCCTGTTCTTTCTTTCTTCCTTTCTTTCAGCAGCATCTTATTAAGTAGCCCAGGCTAACTCTGACATCCTGACTCTCCCATTTCTGATATCTCCCAAGCACTGATATCTGAGTCTTATGCAGCCAGAACCAAGCCCAATTCATTTCTTTCTAGAACTTAGACAGCCTTATACAGAATAAGACTTCAGGATATATAGATTAGACCATAACAGATTGTTTTAAAAGGGGATAAGATAGGAAATGAAAGAGGATAATCCATGGAGTAGATTCAAACAGATCAGGAATAACCAGATCTCTGTGGTTCAGGTATTAAGGAAGAGGCATCCCACAGGGAACTCTTGAACAACTTCCTCTACCACTAATTCCATGGACAAAAACTGTCGAGACTCCTGTGTGAGAAACCAGCTCCCATTCTTTTCATCCCAACAATCTTTCCTGCTTTTCTACTTAACAGAGAGGTTACGTGTAAGAAATATTACATTGCTTAACAGTTACAGTAAATAGATAGATAAATTACATAGTTGATCTTCTTCTATAAAAGGAATTCCCTAAAAGTAGAAAGGAGCACAGACAATAATGTAAATACACAGAGACAACAACTGAGTTCACAGGTTTGCAGCACCACCTATTGGATTAATATCTGGGAGGTGGGACTGAAAGGACAACTTGCCTTGGTGGTTAAGAGCACTGGCTTGTTGGTTAAGAAGACCTGGGTTCGGGGTTGGGGATTTAGCTCAGTGGTTAGAGCGCTTGCCTAGCAAGCACAAGGCCCTGGGTTTGGTCCCCAGCCCCTGAAAAAAAGAAAAAAGAAAAAAAAAAGAAGACCTGGGTTCAATTCCCAGGCCTCACATATCCACTAAAAACCTCTTCTAGCCTCTGCGGGCACTGCATGTTTGTGGAGCACAAAGACACCTGCAGGTAAAAACACCCACACACATAAAGATCTGGGAGCTGTTTGCCCTGCTGGAATTCACAAAGTGTGGTCTGGGCCAGCAAAGGAATTGGATTTGAGTTGGGTCTCTTAGTCACTTCAGTCTTCCATGGGGCAGAGTCTGAGAAAATAGTCCCAAGGTGTGGTGGCTTGAATGAGAAATGTCCCTCATGGATTCATGTACTCTCACATTTGAACTTCAGTCGGTGGTGCCACTTGGAGAGATTATAAAATGTTTAGGGGGTGAAGGCTTGGTGGAAGAAATTCATCACAAAATGCTGGGCTCGAAGTTCATAGCCTCATTCACTTCTGGTTCTCACTCTCTTTCCGTATATGGATGGAAACATGATTCACAGCCAGCTTTTTGCTTTTGTCTCCACCCTGTGCCTTCCAGACTTCGAGAACTATATCCCTCTGGAACCATAAGGTAAAATAAGCCATTGGTTCTTTAAGTTGTTCTTGGTCATGGTATTTTATCACAGCAACAGAAAAATATCTAATATTATCTTAGTGTTTCCATTGCTGTGAAGAAATAGCATAACCAAGGCTACTATTATAAAGGCTGATATTTAATTGGGGACAGCTTAAAGTTTCAGAGTTTTAAACTACTATCATCATGGCATCATCATGGGAAGCATGGCACCCTGCAGAGAGACATGTTGCTAGAAGAGTCAAGAGGCCTACATCTTGATCTGAAGGCAACCAGAAGGAGATTGCCTTCCATAGGTAGCCCAGAGGAGGGTCTTTCATACTGGCCAGACTCAACCATGTGTGTGTGTGTGTGTGTGTGTGTGTATTCACATATATATAATATATTACATATATTATATTATATTATATTATATTATATATATATGAACTCAAAGCCCCACCTCCACAGTGACACACTTTCTCTAACAAAGCTATACTTCCTAATAGTGCCACTTTATGTGGGCTAAACATATTCAAACCACCACAAATATATAAATATATAAGGGTAATTCTCAACCTTATCATTATTTCTTTGATTTAAACTTTGAAAAGATGTGTGTGTGTGTGTGTGTGTGTGTGTATGTGAGAGAGAGAGAGAGAGAGAGACAGAGAGAGACAGAGAGACAAAGACAGACAGAGACAGAGACAAAGAGAGACAAAGACAGAGACAGAGAGAGACAAGACAGAGGGGGGGCCATGCTGGCCATTAATTTGCATCAATTTTCTTGTTCCTGGGTCTAAAATGCGCAGATATACAGGCGTATACCATTATACTCAGCATTTTCCCCATGACTTGTCGAAGACTCAGTGGTTGAAAGTACTTGCTCTTGCAGAAGACCCAGGTTCAACTCCAAGAACCCACATAGTGGCTCACACCTAACCCCAGTTACAAGGGATCCAATGACTTCTTCTGACCTCTGTTCACAGCAGACAACAACATGGTGCACAGACATACATTCATGCAAAACACTTGCACATATAAAATAAATCTAAACAATTCAAGAACTTAGACACGGGATAAAGAAAATTTAATGAATTTGTATAGTTCTTTTACCCCTAAAATTGAGCTGGAAATATCTGCATAAATTAAAACTATTTCATCATCAAAAAATTTAAAAGCATACTCTCTAGTTATGTTTATTGCAATGACTTAGAAACTATATAAAGCATTAAATACATTATTGAACACATCACTGAATGCATCACCAACACATTCATCCACAAATATCTTTCTCTGGAATGCTTTGGAGAAATTGCAGATATAGGGCAGAAAAGTATGATATGAGGATTTATCAGCATTTGTGAATGAAAAAACTATGTCCACTGGTGAATTTGTCAAACAAATTCAACAAACAAACAGAAGATAGCGTACCATGAGTACCAGTCAGAATAATAAGTGTTTTAAAATATAACCTGTACAATTTTTAAAAGCAAAATTCATTATCTTTTGAGGATTAGAGGAAGCCCATGGGTTATGGGAAAACCATTTTATAGGGAGAGATTCAAGCACAGTTCTAGCCTTTCCTCTACATTTTGTGCTAAGTGCATAGCCAAACAATTGATGGAAACATTTCCTCTCTTCAAATAATCAGATTATAAGTGAAAAGAAAGAGAGTAAAAATATCACCATTTTATGGTTCTCTGATTAATAGACCTAAACACAGACCATGAGCAAAGCCTGATATCATCACCAATAGAAGATGGTAACTCCACTTACATAGTAACATAAAAAAATAAAGAATAGCATTTTAATTTAATTTAGTCTTTAAATCTAACTTCCGGTGTAGGTGTGTGTGAGCCATATTGGTAGATATGGGGAAATGGAAGTGAACCCGAATGCTAAAGAGTCAAAGATGTGCTGATGATCACAGAGGATTATGAATCCTACATAGACCATAATTGAGGCAAACAGTTGGAAAAGGGTGCTAAGAGCATATGAAGATCTCAAAACTCGTCAAATACTCAATGCTCTTAAAGGCATGTTTCAATTTTTGTGTATGGAGGTGAGATTGTGTTTCTGTGAAGAAACTGTCTTGCCATTCACACCATGGCCTATTTGTGGGCACAACAACACCTGAAATTTTATCTTACATAATCTAGAAACAATGATGGTAAGTGCATAAATGTAACAAAAGTATCAATAGTGGATGAACTGTGAAGCTGAGTGACTATAACAGGAGTTATTACATCATGCTCTCCTGTAGATGGCTGGAAAAAAAATCAAATCACTTTGGGAAGATCACTCAGAAAGGTATGAATGTAATCATAGCAACGTTTTAGGTCCACAGAGAAGAAGTTGAGTTCTCAATAGGGTGGGCATGATTCTCTTGCTGACTTTAAAAATGTGTTAGCTCATAATCTTTGGTCACTGTTAAAAGAAATGTTCTCACTCATGGAATATCTGTACCTTGCTTAATAAAGAATGGTATGTTATGATTGGATAGCCATGACTGTTGGAATGGATGTGATACTTTCTTGGCTACCAAAATGAAATAAATGCAACTTTTATTAAGTTTTTGGTTAGCATAAAATGAATGAGTGTCACTGTAATATTTTCATGCATTATACAGAATTATTCTGCTTTTTCTTGCTCACCTCCGGTTCTCCTCTGCCCCCAACCTCTTACTGATTCTCATCTTCCCCACAAATAGCAGCATCTTCCACTTCATGGCATCGTATTACTCTCTCATATTCCCCCTTTCCCCTCCTGTAGACGTCTTATCCTCACGGCCCTCTTTCTGATTTCATGTGCTACCCACAGTTACACACCTATACTCAACACAAATATTGATATTATCTGAGAGGAAATGTGTCATTTTTCTTTCTGAGCCTGGTTAATTTCCTTAAAACTCAATAAAAACAATTCTTTTCTATCAACTGTGTCAAGGTAAAGCTGGGTATCTCCTTCCTAGCCACCAGCTGTCAGAAACTCATTGAACAATGAAGGTAAGCTTTGTGCCTTCCAGAAGAAGCCCATGGCCACAGAAGTAGCTTCCGGTGCTCTGAGTAAGAGTGGAAGAGTTATGTGGTCTGAATAAGTGGCAGGCAGGACAATCAAGGTTTTCCCAAGAAGTAAGGCATCTCAACCCATGGCAGAGTGCAGGGGTTCCTCTGACCACCACGACCAGCGGAGTAACAATCCATAGGAGGCAAAAAGGTTAGTTTGGTTCAACACGACTAAGTAGTTGGTGTTGGTTACTTTGTGAGTAAGACCCTGAGTAGTTTATTTTAGCCATTTTGAAGCACAGCATGATTTGGTGAGAACTTTCCTAGAGATAATTATCTCAATTCTGTGTGCACAATAAAATTTAACACATGACTACATCAAAAACTCTTTATAAAGTACAAGTGACACCATCAATAAAGATAGGTTCTACAGATTGACAAGCTCATGATATGGGTCTGGAGGAGGATCCAGTGTGGTCTGGTCTCTATCACATAGACAGCACAAAGGTTAGCAGGCTATGAACCATGCCTGCTCCCAGCCTCCTGGAGGGAAAACAGATTATGCATTCCTCCCTCTGAAGAGACAATGCTGTGTGTTTAACACTCCTGGTTTCCCTGGTGCTTATCCTTAAGATGAAGAACCTCCTCCCCCCCCCCCCCCCCCCAGCAGAGTCTGCTGTTGAGTAAGCAAAATTCTTGTTACAGATCAAGAACTGGAGAAAGGAAGCCCAAGTCTGTTCAAGGATGCCAAACTGAGTGTTCTCAACTCCGTTATTGTAAAGAAAGGAGAGAAGAATGTTCCTGGACTGACAAATATTACTGTGCCTTAGTGGTGTGTCCAAAAGGATCCAGTAAAAATCCTGATGCTCTCTAAGATGATGATGTCCACCAACATGTTGTCAGAAAGCCCTTGAAAAGGAAGGCCAGGACCGAAGCACCCAAGATTCAGCGTCTTATTACTTCATTTTTTTGCAACTCAAATACTGCTGCATTACTTTGAAGAAACAACTAGGGGAAAAACCCACAGAGAAGGCTGCAGAATATGCTAAACTTCTGGCAAAGAGAATGAAGGAGACCAAAGTGAAATACCAGGAGCAGAATGCTCAGAGATGTGGGCTGTCCTCACTGAAAGCTTCTACTTCTAAATCTGACTGCAATCAAATCAGAGTCCTTAAGAGTAACAAATAAATAATCAAACCTCGAAAAGAGAAAACTCAATGAAAACAACTTGATTAAAAATGGACCCCCAAATAGATAACTCACAAGTAAAAAGCCATACAGATCGCACACACGTGATGAAAAGGTTCTTGTGGTTTCATGTCATTAGGGAAACACAAACTAAAATGAGATACCATTCCACACCCATTAAGTCAAACCTTATGACAGCAGTGCCAACTGTAGATAAAGATGGGGAGCCACGGGACTCTCCTTCATTGCTGGTGAGAACTCAGATGATTCACTTTGGGAGACAGCTTGGCGAGCTTCCTACAGAACAAAGCATACATTTGCCTTAGCATCCAACCACTGTGTGCTTCCTAGTAATTATCTAAAGAAGTTGAAAGGTTATGCTCGCACAAGACCTGCATTCAGATCACTAGAACAGCTTTATTGATAATTGTCAGAACTGTGGAGCAAGGGTGGTTCCTTGCACTGGGTCAATAAACCAATAAGCTGTGATGTGCATGATTTAATAAGGAAATTGGAATGTTTTCTTTAGTATTTGGAATAGTATTCAAGGATAAGTAGTGAGCTATTGAGTAATGAAAATACATGGAGGTAACAAGTTCACACTATGAAGTAAAAGAAGCAACCTGAAAAAGCCACATACAATATGACTTCAACTGCATGGCACTGTCAGAAGTTTAGAGACAGCCAGCAGATAGCGAGGATGAAGAATTATGAAGGAAAGGGGATTATCAGTTAGAGCTCAAGGCACTCCTTTGTCTTTATGACACTTTATGACAAACAGTAATAGACAGGGATCAGTCTACATTGATCCAGTAATACTGGGTAAGCTCAGTGCAAATTGGTAGATGGCTGATGGTGGTATGTAGAGGTTCATTAGCTCTAACTGCACTGCCCTAGTGTAGAAGCCTGACTACAGAAATTCCTTTGCATGTTGGGTGTGTTTGGAGAAATCTATCCCTTCCTCCTAATTTTGTTATGACTCTCAAACTGCTATAAAATATAAAATATGTAAAGTGAAATACACACAGAAATACCATTGAGTATCCTTTCTTAGTTCTTCCCTTTCTAACATTAAAAATGAAGTGTGGTAGAATCTAGCCAAGGAAAGATTAGCATCTATCCAGGGGAAGACATAATTATTACCTGCTACGAACTTTTACATAGGTATAGTTCATGAACACACAACACGCCTAAGTCCAATGGCACAGCCTCAATAGACCTTTCTCTCTATGATGCTTCCTCTAATTCTTATTTTAGAAAGGTTTCTTCATAACTACAATGGTTAGGTCATTCCCACCAAGACCACACAAGGGCATCTCTCTTTTTTTTTTTTTCTTTTTTCTTTTTTCTTTTTTTTCGGAGCTGGGGACCGAACCCAGGGCCTTGCGCTTTCTAGGCAAGCGCTCTACCACTGAGCTAAATCCCCAATCCCGGGCATCTCTTGCCTTTGAGTCTTCTCACTTTTCTTCCCAGGCACACCCAGACACACGGTTCACAACAACATAGTAGCATTACGACATAGTAACACACAACATTCATTCAGGACTACAGAACTATATAAGCTGAAGGGAGAGTCAAAAAGGCTCGGAATTTCTATTAAAGTGTGAGAAAATTTCAGAAGACAACTTTCAAAGGGTTGAGGTAATTTGCACAAAAGAGTCATGTTCCTCAGTAATTTTGGCACAGGTTTAAAGCCTTCCAAGGTCTGTTCTTGGACAGCTTCAAGTTCCTTTCCCTTGGAGGCAGCTGGCCCCTCCTCTGGCCTTCACCCAAGGTCATTGTCCTTAGTACTATGCTTGCCATCATTCCAGGCCTCTTCGGAGGTTTACTTCCACAGACTTCCTTGGCCCCTGGAGAGCTTCTTTCTAGACTGTGGCCAACTCGAATGCAGTGTACTCACACAGGCTCTTCTTCAGCCTGCAGCCTACACAAATGCACTGTACTTACACAGGTCCTGTCAGCCTGGTGACTACCCAGCTGCACTGGACTCTTCCCATGGAGACTGATCTAGTAACTCCTATCTGTGCTGAGGGCTCCCTGACCAGCCTTCCTCCACAGCAGGCACACTACTCGGTTTCATGAGCTAAGTAGCCTTATCCTTCCACAAATAGCACGACCTGGGTCTTAGTTATTTCATGGTTTGTTGGTGGTGATGGGTTTTTATTTCCTTCCCTTTTTTCTTCCTTGTGCCTCAGTTTTACAGAACACAAAAATAATAGTGACAGCTAAGGTTAACCCCTGAAGCTGAGAAGCAGGTAGTTGCTCCATCCACAAGGCCAGGGCCCTGGCAGGAAAGGAATCAGAAGCAATCAGCAGCAGGCAAGTAAATTAACTCAACAGCAAGCTTGAAGGCCAAGGGAGCAAACCGTGGGCAAGCTCCCTTCTGACACACCCCTTCTTATCTGGAGCAATACCAGAGGGTACCATTCACAGTTAGGGTTGGTCCTCCCTCATCCGTTAAGGCAATCAATCAGGGAAGTTCTTCAGGTAAGGCTCTGCATTCAGGAGATTCTAATTTGCAGAAGTTGATGTTAAGCCAATCACAATAAGTATCAGCCTTTGTATGATCTCTTATTCACCTACAGGGTATGGTCCTCTTGACCTCTTCACACCAAGTAGCAATCAGCTTCTTCGAAAATGCTCACATCTGGAGACACCCTTGGGCTGGTAAGCTCTGCCTCAAAATGGAACTCCTACTATAGACTATTTGACCCAATAAAACACGAAGAACTATATACTCAAACTTAAGTGTAGATTTCTGATAGCCAAGTATATGTCTCACTTGAGGACTTACTTGAGCAGCCAGGGCCCTTTTTCAGCCATTGTCTCTGGACAGTGAAACAGACATGCTGAGAAGTACTCTCAATCCTGGAAAAACTCCTACTATGTCCCCGCTTGTACTGGAATTTAACAGGTGAGCTTCTTCTGCCTCCAAGCGGGTCAGATACACAATGTACCTTAGGCTCCCTGTAGACTTGTGGGATGCTGTTTGTTCATCTGACATGACTTTTGCTTCTTGCCTTCCTCCTTCTCTGCCACCTCCTCTACTCCCTGATTAGCTTCTTAAAGGGGTACATGCTCAACAAGCCAAAGATATTAACATAGGAATCCCTACCTTAGAGTCAGTGTCAGAAGATTTCCACCAACACAGTGCATGCTATAAATATTTTAGTATTAATTATAGGCAGTCTCTGAATTCTTCCAGCTTAAGATTGAGAGGAGTTTGCAGCTTCATTCTCACCTGAAGACTGTGGAGATAAAATTATCCTCAGCAAAGTTTTTAATGTTGTGATATTTTCTTTGGTGATACTGTTTAAATTTTGTGCTGGAGAAATGGCCAGGAGGTGAGGACATTTGCCCAGATGATGACTTGAGTAACATCTTCAGTCCCCATAGAGTGGAAAGATCGAACCAACAGATTGCCTGCAGGCTGTGTTCCGGCTTCCACAGGTTTCAAGTTTCCACAGGCATGCCACCGCACATCGAAGCCCATACTCCCTATCCCCACCAACATAGAAATACATATTTAAAAATTAACTTCTTTAAAAGTCCTACATTTAAAGAAGTAAAACTTCTCTGTGTGTTTTTCATATAAATTTCAAGTGGAAAAAAAACAAAAAACACCAAACTTATCTATACAGCAGCCCGCACATTATCTCTTGGCCTCTCTCTACCTTTGCCCAAAAATGTGGACTAGGCTCCTTTGTCTGCATAGATAAGTCGCAGGACTACTTCAGATAATTGGCTTTGATCGATATGTCAATTTTAATATAATAGCATTTCATATTTCAATTTTATGCATCATACATTTATTGGGGGTAGGGCATATCTGTGCAGTGCTAATCAAGTGGAAGTCAGTCTGTCACTTATTTCCACAATGTGGACCCTGGGGTTGGAACTTAAAGAACCTTTACCTGTAGAGCCATCTAGCTAGCCCTCACATTGTATACTTAGTTTTCAATGTTCTAAACAACTTTTTCAAATATGTCAAGTTCAGTTATAGACACATTTCATTCTAAGTACATTCACATTTTCCAGTGTTGTCAATTATGATTTTAAGATATTGTCATGGTTTGAATATGCTTGGCTCAGGGAGTGGCACTATTAGGAGGTGTGGCCTTGTTGGAGTAGGTGTGTCACTGTGGGTGTGGGCTTTAAGACCCTCATCCTAGCTCCCTGGAAGTCAGTATTCTGCTAGCAGCCTTCAGATGAAGATGTAGAATTCTCAGCTCCTCCTGCACCGTGCCTGCCTGGATGCTGCCCTGCTCCCACCTTGATGATAATGGACTGAACCTCTGAACCTGTAAGCCAGCCCCAATTAAATGTTGTCCTTATAAGAGATGCCTTGGTCAGGGTTGGGGATTTAGCTCAGTGGTAGAGCGCTTGCCTAGCAAGTGTAAGGCCCTGGGTTCAGTCCCCAGCTCTGAAAAAAAGAAAAAAAAAAAAAAGAGATGCCTTGGTCATGGTGGCTGTGTGCAGCACTAAAATCCTAATTAAGACAGATACTATAAACAGTTTTAACTATATACCTAGAAAGAAATGGCATGTACACATTATATTTATAAATCTATATTTTCCATTTTTTACTGTTTATCTGAATTTTGGAGTTCGTTTTCATTGGAATATACTAATTTAGTAATAATTTTGTGTGGTTTTAACACAGCAATATGAAGCAAACTAGAAAAAATAGATACTGAAATGTCTGTCAATTCTCTTAGAAATGACAGTAACATCACCACTGTAAGGATTCCAAAGGCCTCCCCAGGGAGCATCGCACAGTCTGGTATCTAGTTTACCTCATAATGAATCATGAAATATATAACTTTTATTTGTGCATTAGTGTGTACTCACAAAATAACTTGTGTTTGAAAAATATTAGCATTATAATAAATTTCGTATGCAATATAAACAATAAAATCAAAGAGCTAGAATTATCGGTATAGACCACCAAATTTACCACATTTGCCTACAGATTCATTCTCATTCTCTCTCTCTCTCTCTCTCTCTCTCTCTCTCTCTCTCTCTCTCTCTTTCTCTCTCTCTCTCCCTCCCTCCCTCCCTTCTTATGTTCTTTCTGGTGTACACATTTATACTACATACATAAAAAGTGTGTGTGTGTGTGTGTGTGTGTGTGTGTGTGTGTGTGTGATTATGTACGGGTGTGCACACCTGGGTGCTCTGCTCTACCACTCTCTGCCTCATCCTCTTGAGACAGGGCACACCACTGAACTTGGTACTGGCTACTGACTAGACTGGTAGTCAATGGGCCCCAGTGATCCACCTCCTCCCACTTCCACCCACCCCAGCCTTGGGGTTACAGCTGCATTGGGCAGCCACACCCAGCTTCATAGGCAAATGCTGAGAATTGAACTCCACTGAGGCTACACTGAGCCATCTCCCCAGCTGTGATGGCTAAATATGGTGGTCAATTTGACTATATCTGGAATCTACTAATACCCAAACAGCAGAGCGTGCCTGTGATGGAATCATCTTAGATCATTTGAGGTAGGAAGACCCACCTCAACCTGGACCATGCCTTCTTGTGGAGGCCACATAAAAGGGCATGGAATAAGAAATTTTTGCTTTTTGCCTGTTGCCCTCACTGGTAAGTTCATCTATCTCATTGCTGAGGCATTGCTTGACTGGTGTTAGAACAAACTTCTTCAAGATGCCAATGTAGACTGACGGTCAGCAGCTCCCTGGGAACTCCCTCAGACTCCAGTACTATATTAGGACATAACTGAATAATTCCTGGATCCTTGGACTTTCTATCAGGTGATGTCCATTGCTGGACCACTTTGACCACTGCCTATAAGCCTCTTCAATGTGCCATACACACACACACACACACACACACACACACACACACACACACACACACATTCATTCTATTAATGAATATTTAGAGAACCATGACTAATACACCTGCCCAGATTCTGCTGCTTTCTATTGAAATATCAGGATTCATGAGTTGTCTTCTTAATAGGTAGAATCTGAAGCATAATACTTAGTAACTGACACTTGATGGTTTAAAAGTGTGAAGTTCCATTTCCTTTAGCTTTGTGTTCATAACCTATTAAGTAAGGCCCCCCACAGTAAGTATTACTAGAGTACAAGCAAGTAAGTATAGTTCTTACAGTGTGGATAAGAGACGTAGAATTCAAATCCACATGTAAAATCTCCTGAAGAAAAGGAATCATGCATTTTAATCAGATGATTCAAGATTACAGAGACATGAAGACATTTCACATTTGTTTATACAGGGCTAGACATCAATGCATCCTTGGTTTATCTGAGATTTGCATTAAGTTGGCTCTCATCCTGTGTATTTGGCCATTTATGTATGCCAGCTGTCATGAGGGTTTAGTGGAAGGAGCTTGTGGTGGTTGGAATGAAAATGGCCCACCAGGTATTGCACTATTAGGAGGTATGGCCTTGTTTGTGAAGTAGTCCGGGGGTGGGGGTTAGGATTCAGATGCTCAAGCCAGGCCTAGTGTCAATCTTTCTTCCTGCTGCTTTCTGATCCAGATGTAGAACTATCAGCTACCTCTCTGGCTCCGTGTCTGCCTGTGTGCTGCCATGCTGCTTGCCATGGTGATAATAGACTAAGCCTCTGAACTCTTAGCCAGTCCCAAATAAACACTGTCCTTTATATGAACTGCCATGGTCATTGTGACTCTTCATAGTAGAACTTTGACCAAGACAGGGCTATAGGGTCATGAGGGGACTTAACTTCGATTTCTGCCTCTCTGTACTTCAAACTGCAAGTTGTCTGACTCCTTGGAAAGAACATGGGATTTAAGGACTCTGCTTAAGAAATGGGACGCTGAGAAAAGAACCGTATTTTCCTATCAACTCTGGACAGAAAGGAGCTCAGTGTTCTGAGGTGTTCGCTCATGTGTGGAAAAGTCTTCTACCATTTCCCGTAATGTGTTTCAGATACATAAAATACATCTGTCTTATCAATTACTCAAAAACCCCAAACCATTTCAAGTAGCAAAATACCATAAACTATCTTTCTTCCCACCTATGACTTTCCTCCCACACACTCATAACCTCTGGGTTGCTGCATTTCCCCAGACTAGCTGTTCTCTGTCGTCTAGGGAAAAAAAAAACATACCATGAATAAACATAATTTTTAAGAAATTATGGGCATGGAATAAGAAATTTTTTTATGACAGCAGAGAGTGGGTGCATCTTCATATAAAATAAATATTGATCACGTGACAGGAGTGCCCTCTGCGGGGAATCTGAGCGCTCTGAACAAGACAGCTGTCAGTCTATAATGGACCTATCCAGACTCAGGCTGATGGTGTGATAGCTTACAGATATATCCAGACAGGTGTATGAGTACGTGATGGTTCCTAGACGTAAGTCTCTTGAATCATCCATCGAAGTTGACCTCTGCAATTTTACATTTAGAAAAAGAAAAGGTAGACGAGTACGTTTTCCAAGGCAACAACTGAAAAAAAGACGAAGTGTTTAGGAAGGGTAATGCTTTGGACTTGCAAAGGACAGTAAAATAAATGAGGTTTTTCTTGATCTCTGAGGCCTTTTTAATTGACTCAGAGGGGGGAAAAATACATAGCTAACTTCACTTGTATTTAATGAGGTATTTGAAGGGAGAATTAACATCTTAATAGCATGCATAATTAATGAGGTCTTGCATGAGGTCAAAGCAAGAAGGAGCAGTGTGATGACCTTTGCAGTTAAGGAAAAGACAGGTTGAAAATCTTGGGTAATGATTTGCTTATATAAGCCCAAAGCAACGAAGGGGATTTCAGAGTTCTTTTATAGGTTCATAGGACTCAAAGATAATTCATACTCCATAGTCTTGGAAGAATCACGTATTTGGATATTACGACCATCATCATGTGTACCTCTTCTTGGATAACCCTATGGGACAATTAAAAAAAATCCACTCTTCAGGGTTGGAAATATGGTTCTGAAAGCAAGCGTAACTGCTCTTTCAGAGGGCTGGGGTTTTGTGTCCAGTATGGTCAGGCAGCTCAACGGCCTGCTACCTTCATCTTTATGCCTGGTATATATCTTCATCAGATTCCTGATGCCCTCTCTTGACCTCCACGGTCACAGACACACACACAGAAGTAACATTTTTAGAAAGGGCATCGACGTCACTTGAGTTCTCATCACTTAAACGTGTGTGGCACACCCAGTCTCCCAGCACATGCAGCTCTCCCCGCAGTATTTTATTGTGGTGCTTGCTGGTAAATATGCTCGTGTTCTTATACCAATTCATCCTTTCCTTCTCATTTCTCAGAAACACGAGCGTGCCTACCACTCCCCAACCGTGTCAAGCTTCTCACACTGCCCTGGAATTACAATCACACACATGAATTTTGCTAGTGGAGAGGAACTGCTTGGCTGTAGTCCTGGTGTGATTCTTGGCCACTGGGGATGACAGGCAGAGCCCCTGACCCCCACTCTCACACCCCTTCCCCCAGGGGGCAGGCATCTCTCGCATGCTCAGACCTGCTGTAACAGTTCCTTTGCTTCTGCTCATTATTCAAATATGAGCGGGTAAGTTGTTAAGTTCTATTCTGATGTGGCCTCGGCCAGCATCCTCTGCTGCTGCTTCCTGTTCACCACTTAGAGATTCACACAGCTGCTATGCCCTAGCTCTAGTCTAAGGAATACCCTGTGTTGCCCTGGCTACGTACCAAATTTACCCAGGAAAGGCCAAAACAAATAGCACCATTGACAGATATTACAAAACAGTTGTTGTTTTGCCAGCAGCCCCAGCCAGACTCACCAACCCCCAAGGCCTCCACAGGGGAGGTGAGTCAGCACATGAACTCTGGTCAGACTTTGAGCTCTGCTACCTGAGGAGCAGCGTTGTTCCCCCAAGCCAAAAGTAAAGGATAGATCTCCTTTGGTGGTGGTGGTGGTGGTGCTGGTGCTGTTGTCTGAAATAGCATCTCATGTGACCCAAGCTGGCTCTGAGTACCACAGTTTCCTGCTTCTGCCTCGGTAGTTCCGGGACTATAGGGCTGCTCCACCAGGCCTACCAAGAATGAATATTCTGATTCATTTCCAGAGCTTGCCTGTGGCCTCTCAGAATCAATGAGGAAAGATAGTGTCTTTGTTATTTTTTTAAAAAATTATATAAAAAATTCTTTTTTTTTTAACCTAGGGGCAGGTAAATAAATGACTGTCCAGCCATGTCAGGAAACCATCAGTATTCCAAACACAGTAGGCCATGTTTGTTTACTAAAACCCACAATACAGTACTTTCTAGTATACATTTTACTAAGTACAGTGGGGAAGCACCAGACGGCTTTACTGCTAGGACCATCAAAGAGGGAAAAGAATGTGAGTAAAACAGTTGTAGCACACTGATGTAGAGGAAAGATGAGGACCAAGGACGATGGCAGGTGACCTAAGTCCATAAGAACCTGCTTCATTTTAAAGTGGCTCTCTGAAGGCCAGGGGATGACCACAAGCTCCTCATTAATGGCAGGCACTTCCAGGACCCCAACTACTACTAGACCAGCTGCGTGCAAGCTCACGTGCCTGACAGACACGGAAGTATTCTACACCTTGGTGTTCTTTCCCAGAACCAAGGCTCACTAGTGCAGCACAGGAGGATGTTTTGCGAATATAAAAGGAACATTAAGAGTGTGGCACAGATTGAGTGTTGATACCCAAGAAACCACCTATTTGTTCTGAGAGGGAAGCAGATACATCATGAGTCTTCGAAACTGACATGAAATCATTGAGGCGTAATGTAATACAAAGGCAGCCCCCTGTTTCACCCATGGGAAGTTACAGTGAGGATGACCGAGTCCTCCTCGCCGACTCAGGTCTTACCGCACTGTGTGTCCGTTCAACTTTCAGTTTAGCTCCTGCCAATTTTTCCCTACAGCTCTGAAACACAGAAACAAGGGAACAAATAGAATTTCGTTACCCTAACAGATTCCTTACATGGAGAAATTGAGGGATTAAGTTTAGTTAATTCATTTTTTACTTCAAATTTTTTTCATATAGTTTGGTCATAGTATTTCCCCTCTCCAACTCCTCCCAGATAGTGTTTACAGCCCTACCCACCCAACCCCATGCGCTTTCCTTTTCTTTATCTCTCTTCCTCAAGACAAAAACAAAATTAAAACAGACTAAAAAGAATTAAGACAAGAAATAGCAAAACAAAACAAAATGCTCATTACAAAAAAATACAAGAACATGGAGCCTGTTCGCGCTCCTTCTAGACTCCGCCCCACAGTTACCTGCTTCTCCCTATCCACAGATGGTTCCACAGCAAGAGAACAGCCAACTCTCCTAAGACTGGACCAACATCCCCATAACCATTTTCTTAGCTTGCCCAGAGACATGTTGTCCCAAAGTCAGCAGGAAATAACTAACCATGACCCTATTCTTGCCTCGTCATATCCTCGGTCTAGTTTTCCCTTTTTTAAAATTAAACCAAAATGGAAGAATGTTAGCATTCCTTCCACACCCTGCCCCAAGTTACCTGGCCATAGCCAGGCATGCCTGACTCACCATAAAAGGGGGTGTTTGTCCCCTCCTCACTCTCTTACTCTCTTACCCTCTAACTCTCTCTGTCCCTTCTCTCCCCACTCCCCTCCTCCCTCTCTCTCCCTGTGCTCCTGGACAGACTCCCCTCCCCCCTCTATGATTGGTACCTCAGGGGGAAGGGATGCCTCAGCATGGGCTGGCAGAGGCACCCCCTTCCATCTCACCATAGCTGGTTCCACCAAACATATCCTGGCTCTTTCTTTTATATAAAACACAACAGAGCTCATTTTGTGTTGAACCATACACATTCATCCAGACACTAATGCTCATTTATTCTGTTATATCAGAGTTTGAGAGGGGCGGGAGCAGGAATCCAGCCTTAATCAACTGACAAGGACAGTTACGGAAGAGAAAGAACAGGCTCTCAATTCTGGGGCCTTCTGTGAGCACGGAACAAGAAAAGAACATGATAGAGAAGGAGGGGGAGATCTTTTCTGAGGTAGAATAACATGCTTTTATGAAACACACTGGAACATTTGACTTCCTTATTTCATGTTCCTTGCTAGAAAATTGATCTGCAAAGATATGCATGCTGGGCTGATAATACACTGTCCGTGACAATACTCAGATGTCATTTCATTGACTAACTCTTATAAAACCAGCCATATTCCTCATGGTAACTGATGCATTACATGATCCTCAGAACTATTAATAGTCAACAACCATTCCAATTGAACTAATCAACTTGAAAATGCCTAAGATATTCTTGTAAAGGCTACATACGGTGTCTCACTTAGCCAATCCTAAAAATTCAGCTATCAGCTAGAAATTCTTACAAACTTATCTTTGAAAACCTGTATTAAAATACAGACCAAGGTGGACACAGTGTCATAAATATGTAGTTCCAGTTACTCTTGAGGCTGAAGCAGGAGGATTGTTTGAGACCAAGAGTTGGAAGATAACCTGGGCTGCATTGTAAAAGTACAGATGAATAGATAATTTTGAAGTGTATTTGTCCCTTTTTTGCACTATTTGTCCCTTTGCTGCACACTATATTACTGTCAGTGGCTGCTCTAACACCTACTGATTCCAGGAAGGGATCAAACAAAGGTCTCATCCCTAAAGGAAAGAACCATCTTTACTGTCTAGGATGACAGACAGCCTTGTCTTCTGTATGGGAGGCCAATTCAGAGTGAAGAACACTCATGAACGGACAGTTGGCAACTCTCCTCAGTGACTGGAATCCAAGAGCAGGAAGCCCTGTAGTCGCCAGTTGATAAGCCTCAGGCCCAGAAGCACATGTGGAGACACTTGCTTTTTAAAATATTAAGTTAATATTTATGCAGTTCTGCTATAAGTTGTAGGAAATAGAATGTTGTCAAAGGCTGTCTTAGCTTGTTGTGTGATAATAAAGCATTACATGTTATAAAATTAGAGTCCAGTTAATAAGCAAGAAGTGAGTAAAATATGTTTAAGACGTGGAGTATCTATAATATCCGAAAGAATTCGGTTGAGTTATAGTCATGTGTGTGAAACATTGGTTTTTAGTGCTTTTCAGTTCATAAACATATTCTCCTTGATGATATACTTCTCAGCTCTTCTCCTACTCATGGTAGAGATCGCTCTTTACATGCTATAAATGAAAACATGACAGTCTCTCACATGACTTTAATTGAATCTTATTAAAATTGCTAATACCAGGCCTGGTGATGCTACTCACACCTAAAATCCCAGTACTTTGGAGGATGAAGAAAGAGGATTGCTGCAAGTTTGAAGCCATCCTGGACTGCATAGGTCTGGGATAGCCTGGGCTATAGAATGAAACCCTGCCTCAAATGAGAGAAAAAAGAGTAGGGGGCGCAGAGACTCAGAGAGAGACCCTATCTCTAGTGACAGAAAGATGAGACAGACAGACAGACAGACAGACAGACAGAAGGGGGAGGGAAAGCTAAGATAATAGGGGATTTTTGCTTTCCTTCTGTTGAAGTGATGTTTGGACTGTCCATATCATTGCGGAAAAGAGTGCTCTGCTGAAAAACAGTACTAAGTTGATCACTCCCCAAATAGTCTACATGTACATATCGTCTGTACAGGCTAACACCCACCCCTAAAAACTATCTTATCTACCTATAAAATAGTGATAATAATATTTTCCTAGTGTGTATTTGAGAGAGTATAAGGGAAAGTGTCCATGGATGTCCAGTATGCTCCTGACATTTTATAGGTGTGTGGTAACATTGGGCTGCTGCTGTTATTATGAGATTGGCAATAAGTTGACTGGTTCACCAGGGTTTAGGATCTAATAGTTTTAAAATAGGAAGATAGGAAAAATAAAATTCCAAATGAAAGACATAATATTTTAAAGATATCAAATTACGAAAAACTACCAGGAGATGTAGTGTGTTAAGAATATGCTGTATGAAACAAAAGAAAATGCTATATAGTTTACCAAGATCACTATGCCTCTGATAATGTTGGAAGTTTGGCAGTGGGTGGTAAGATGTATCTTGGCCTTGGGTGGAGAAAGTGGTATGGCTAACACATTGTGGGTTCTGAAAGCCACTGTGCAGATAGTGTGGAACCTCAAAGGTTTGGTTTGGGATTTTGATCTGTTCTTGTTTTATTATTATTATTATTATTATTGTTGTTGTTGTTGTTGTTGTTGTTGTTATTTTGGTTTGGTTTTGACTGATCTCAAAAATCACAAGCCCCAATCCCCAGCCCCCGACTCAGCCTCCTGAGAACTGGGACCACAAATGTGCACAAATGGGCTTGGCCCATCAGACCTTGGATGCAGGGTGAAGTCTGAACTGTGCTGGAGTTCCAGACCGTCCTGAGACTTGCAGTGTGTAAGAGTGCTTGCTGTAGCACGAGCCTGAACACGAGATAAAGTGCCCAGGCCTCCATGTAAAATGAGGCAGGCCTGGCTGGCTCCCTGTAACTCCAGTTCTCTAGGGATCCAGAGACAGGACAGTCTCCAGAGCCTTCTGACTGCCAGCGTAGGACTTGCCAGCCTAGGATGATCATATCTCAATAAAACCAAAACCAAACCAAAATTAAAAACAAAACAAAACAAAACAAACAAACAAAAAAAAAAACCCAGAACAGAACACAAGTCTTAACCAAACCTTCGAGGTTCTGTGCTATCTGCACAGTGACTTTCAAAACCCACAACATGCTCTGAAGAAACCTCTTTCTCCTTCCAAGGCCAATATGCATCTTGCCACCCACTTCCAAACACTCTGTTCAGTGAGAGACACTGTTCCAAAGGAATAAGGCAAAGACTGAGCAGGACACCCAACATTTTCCTCTAGCCTCCTCCTCATGTAATCACGACTATGCACACTAGTACTCACACACATGAAACACCACACACACACATACATCAGTCACATATATACCTACCCAAAAAATAATAATAATAATAAACTGAAACAGGAAAGACCAGCTTCACTCTGGAAGCAGATGATATCCTGGGGTAGCTGAAGAGAAACTAAAGCAAGAAAAAGTCTGGTTGATGGATAGTGAAGTACAAAGAAATCAGCCGGAATACCATGGTAGCACCGGAACTTAAAACAGACTGATTTGGTAACCAGCCTTGAAACATCATTTACAGAATTTGGCATCCAATGAAAGGTCAGAGAATGGCAAACAGTGCAGGCTACTGTAGTGAGCTGAACTTAGGGCTTCATGTGTCCTTGTCCAGGGCGGAAGGCAGAGAATGGGCTATGAAGGGAAAGACCTCATCAAAAGAGTGAAGAAATGGAGAAGAGCATTGAAAAGTGAGGAGGGGTCCCAGACCCGGTGAGAGAGAGACCCAACCGCCTGGTCAGGTGGGCACTCCTGAGGCTGCAGAGCGGAAGAGACCACCAACACTGCTCACCCCTGCCCACATCCCTGGCCCAAGAGGAAACTGTATAAGGCCTCTGGGCTCCAGTGGGGGAGGGCCCAGGAGCGGCAGGACCCCTGCCAGAGACACCGCCGGACCCTGAAGGAAACAGACCGGATAAACAGTTCTCTGCACCCAAATCCCGTGGGAGGGAGAGCTAAACCTTCAGAGAGGCAGACAGGCCTGGGAAACCAGAAGAGACTGCTCCCTGCACACACATCTCGGACGCCAGAGGAGAAAGCCGAAGACCATCTGGAACCCTGGTGCACTGAGGCTCCCGGAAGGGGCGGCGCAGGTCTTCCTGGTTGCTGCCGCTGCAGAGAGCCCCTGGGCAGCACCCCACGAGCGAACTTGAGCCTCGGGACCACAGGTAAGACCAAATTTTCTGCTGCAAGAAAGCTGCCTGGTGAGCTTGGGACACACGGAAGCAGAATTTCTCTAGAACCGGGCACGTTCTGTGTTTACCGGAAGTCCCACACCCGCGGATCCCGGCCCGCAGCAGCTCTCTGCTCCCAGACCCGGTGAGAGAGAGACCCAACCGCCTGGTCAGGTGGGCACTCCTGAGGCTGCAGAGCGGAAGAGACCACCAACACTGCTCACCCCTGCCCACATCCCTGGCCCAAGAGGAAACTGTATAAGGCCTCTGGGCTCCCGTGGGGGAGGGCCCAGGAGCGGCAGGACCCCTGCCAGAGACACCGCCGGACCCTGAAGGAAACAGACCGGATAAACAGTTCTCTGCACCCAAATCCCGTGGGAGGGAGAGCTAAACCTTCAGAGAGGCAGACAGGCCTGGGAAACCAGAAGAGACTGCTCCCTGCACACACATCTCGGACGCCAGAGGAAAAAGCCAAAGACCATCTGGAACCCTGGTGCACTGAAGCTCCCGGAAGGGGCGGCACAGGTCTTCCTGGTTGCTGCCGCTGCAGAGAGCCCCTGGACAGCACCCCACGAGCAAACCTGAGCCTCGGGACCACAGGTAAGACCAAATTTTCTGCTGCAAGAAAGCTGCCTGGTGAACTCAAGACACAGGCCCACAGGAACAGCTGAAGACCTGTAGAGAGGAAAAACTACACGCCCGAAAGCAGAACACTCTGTCCCCATAACTGACTGAAAGAGAGGAAAACAGGTCTACAGCACTCCTGACACACAGGCTTATAGGACAGTCTAGCCACTGTCAGAAATAGCAGAACAAAGTAACACTAGAGATAATCTGATGGCGAGAGGCAAGCGCAGGAACCCAAGCAACAGAAACCAAGACTACATGGCATCATCGGAGCCCAATTCTCCCACCAAAACAAACATGGAATATCCAAACACACCAGAAAAGCAAGATCTAGTTTCAAAATCATATTTGATCATGATGCTGGAGGACTTCAGGAAAGACCTGAACACACTTAGGGAAGCACAGGAAAACATTAATAAACAAGTAAAAGCCTACAGAGAGGAATCGCAAAAATCCCTGAAAGAATTCCAGGAAAACACAATCAAACAGTTGAAGGAATTAAAAATGGAAATAGAAGCAATCAAGAAAGAACACATGGAAACAACCCTGGATATAGAAAACCAGAAGAAGAGACAAGGAGCTGTAGATACAAGCTTCACCAACAGAATACAAGAGATGGAAGAGAGAATCTCAGGAGCAGAAGATTCCATAGAAATCATTGACTCAACTGTCAAAGATAATGTAAAGCGGAAAAAGCTACTGGTCCAAAACATACAGGAAATCCAGGACTCAATGAGAAGATCAAACCTAAGGATAATAGGTATAGAAGAGAGTGAAGACTCCCAGCTCAAAGGACCAGTAAATAGCTTCAACAAAATCATAGAAGAAAACTTCCCTAACCTAAAAAAAGAGATACCCATAGACATACAGGAAGCCTACAGAACTCCAAATAGATTGGACCAGAAAAGAAACACCTCCCGTCACATAATTGTCAAAACACCAAACGCACAAAATAAAGAAAGAATATTAAAAGCAGTAAGGGAAAAAGGTCAAGTAACATATAAAGGCAGACCTATCAGAATCACACCAGACTTCTCGCCAGAAACTATGAAGGCCAGAAGATCCTGGACTGATGTTATACAGACCCTAAGAGAACACAAATGCCAGCCCAGATTACTGTATCCAGCAAAACTCTCAATTAACATTGATGGAGAAACCAAGATATTCCATGACAAAACCAAATTTACACAATATCTTTCTACAAATCCAGCACTACAAAGGATAATAAATGGTAAAGCCCAACACAAGGAGGCAAGCTATACCCTAGAAGAAGCAAGAAACTAATCGTCTTGGCAACAAAACAAAGAGAATGAAAGCACACAAACATAACCTCACATCAAATATGAATATAACGGGAAGCAATAATCACTATTACTTAATATCTCTCAATATCAATGGCCTCAACTCCCCAATAAAAAGACATAGATTAACAAACTGGATACGCAACGAGGACCCTGCATTCTGCTGCCTACAGGAAACACACCTCAGAGACAAAGACAGACACTACCTCAGAGTGAAAGGCTGGAAAACAACTTTCCAAGCAAATGGTCAGAAGAAGCAAGCTGGAGTAGCCATTCTAATATCAAATAAAATCAATTTCCAACTAAAAGTCATCAAAAAAGATAAGGAAGGACACTTCATATTCATCAAAGGAAAAATCAACCAAGATGAACTCTCAATCCTAAATATCTATGCCCCAAATACAAGGGCACCTACATATGTAAAAGAAACCTTACTAAAGCTCAAAACACACATTGCACCTCACACAATAATAGTGGGAGATTTCAACACCCCACTCTCATCAATGGACAGATCATGGAAACAGAAATTAAACAGTGATGTAGACAGACTAAGAGAAGTCATGAGCCAAATGGACTTAACGGATATTTATAGAACATTCTATCCTAAAGCAAAAGGATATACCTTCTTCTCAGCTCCTCATGGTACTTTCTCCAAAATTGACCATATAATTAGTCAAAAAACGGGCCTCAACAGGTACAGAAAGATAGAAATAATCCCATGCGTGCTATCGGACCACCACGGCCTAAAACTGGTCTTCAATAACAATAAGGGAAGAATGCCCACATACACGTGGAAATTGAACAATGCTCTACTCAATGATAACCTGGTCAAGGAAGAAATAAAGAAAGAAATTAAAAACTTTTTAGAATTTAATGAAAATGAAGATACAACATACTCAAACTTATGGGACACAATGAAAGCTGTGCTAAGAGGAAAACTCATAGCGCTGAGTGCCTGCAGAAAGAAACAGGAAAGAGCATATGTCAGCAGCTTGACAGCACACCTAAAAGCTCTAGAACAAAAAGAAGCAAATACACCCAGGAGGAGTAGAAGGCAGGAAATAATCAAACTCAGAGCTGAAATCAACCAAGTAGAAACAAAAAGGACCATAGAAAGAATCAACAGAACCAAAAGTTGGTTCTTTGAGAAAATCAACAAGATAGATAAACCCTTAGCCAGACTAACGAGAGGACACAGAGAGTGTGTCCAAATTAACAAAATCAGAAATGAAAAGGGAGACATAACTACAGATTCGGAGGAAATTCAAAAAATCATCAGATCTTACTATAAAAACCTATATTCAACAAAATTTGAAAATCTTCAGGAAATGGACAATTTCCTAGACAGATACCAGGTATCGAAGTTAAATCAGGAACAGATAAACCAGTTAAACAACCCCATAACTCCTAAGGAAATAGAAGCAGTCATTAAAGGTCTCCCAACCAAAAAGAGCCCAGGTCCAGACGGGTTTAGTGCAGAATTCTATCAAACCTTCATAGAAGACCTCATACCAATATTATCCAAACTATTCCACAAAATTGAAACAGATGAAGCCCTACCGAATTCCTTCTATGAAGCCACAATTACTCTTATACCTAAACCACACAAAGACACAACAAAGAAAGAGAACTTCAGACCAATTTCCCTTATGAATATCGACGCAAAAATACTCAATAAAATTCTGGCAAACCGAATTCAAGAGCACATCAAAACAATCATCCACCATGATCAAGTAGGCTTCATCCCAGGCATGCAGGGATGGTTTAATATACGGAAAACCATCAACGTGATCCATTATATAAACAAACTGAAAGAACAGAACCACATGATCATTTCATTAGATGCTGAGAAAGCATTTGACAAAATTCAACACCCCTTCATGATAAAAGTCCTGGAAAGAATAGGAATTCAAGGCCCATACCTAAACATAGTAAAAGCCATATACAGCAAACCAGTTGCTAACATTAAACTAAATGGAGAGAAACTTGAAGCAATCCCACTAAAATCAGGGACTAGACAAGGCTGCCCACTCTCTCCCTACTTATTCAATATAGTTCTTGAAGTTCTAGCCAGAGCAATCAGACAACAAAAGGAGATCAAAGGGATACAGATCGGAAAAGAAGAGGTCAAAATATCACTATTTGCAGATGACATGATAGTATATTTAACTGATCCCAAAAGTTCCACCAGAGAACTACTAAAGCTGATAAACAACTTCAGCAAAGTGGCTGGGTATAAAATTAACTCAAATAAATCAGTTGCCTTCCTCTATACAAAAGAGAAACAAGCCGAGAAAGAAATTAGGGAAACGACACCCTTCATAATAGACCCAAATAATATAAAGTACCTCGGTGTGACTTTAACCAAGCAAGTAAAAGATCTGTACAATAAGAACTTCAAGACACTGAGGAAAGAAATTGAAGAAGACCTCAGAAGATGGAAAGATCTCCCATGCTCATGGATTGGCAGGATTAATATGGTAAAAATGGCCATCTTACCAAAAGCAATCTACAGATTCAATGCAATCCCCATCAAAATACCAATCCAATTCTTCAAAGAGTTAGACAGAACAATTTGCAAATTCATCTGGAATAACAAAAAACCCAGGATAGCTAAAGCTATCCTCAACAATAAAAGGACTTCAGGGGGAATCACTATCCCTGAACTCAAGCAGTATTACAGAGCAATAGTGATAAAAACTGCATGGTATTGGTACAGAGACAGACAGATAGACCAATGGAATAGAATTGAAGACCCAGAAATGAACCCACACACCTATGGTCACTTGATTTTTGACAAAGGAGCCAAAACCATCCAATGGAAAAAAGATAGTATTTTCAGCAAATGGTGCTGGTTCAACTGGAGGGCAACATGTAGAAGAATGCAGATCGATCCATCCTTATCACCCTGTACAAAGCTTAAGTCCAAGTGGATCAAGGACCTCCACATCAAACCAGACACACTCAAAGTAATAGAAGAAAAACTAGGGAAGCATCTGGAACACATGGGCACTGGAAAAAATTTCCTGAACAAAACACCAATGGCTTATGCTCTAAGATCAAGAATCGACAAATGGGATCTCATAAAACTGCAAAGCTTCTGTAAGGCAAAGGACACTGTGGTTAGGACAAAACGGCAACCAACAGATTGGGAAAAGATCTTTACCAATCCTACAACAGATAGAGGCCTTATTTCCAAAATATACAAAGAACTCAAGAAGTTAGACCGCAGGGAAACAAATAACCCTATTAAAAAATGGGGTTCAGAGCTAAACAAAGAATTCACAGCTGAGGAATGCCGAATGGCTGAGAAACACCTAAAGAAATGTTCAACATCTTTAGTCATAAGGGAAATGCAAATCAAAACAACCCTGAGATTTCACCTCACACCAGTGAGAATGGCTAAGATCAAAAACTCAGGTGACAGCAGATGCTGGCGAGGATGTGGAGAAAGAGGAACACTCCTCCATTGTTGGTGGGATTGCAGACTGGTAAAACCATTCTGGAAATCAGTCTGGAGGTTCCTCAGAAAATTGGACATTGAACTGCCTGATGATCCAGCTATACCTCTCTTGGGCATATACCCAAAAGATGCCTCAACATATAAAAGAGACACGTGCTCCACTATGTTCATCGCAGCCTTATTTATAATAGCCAGAAGCTGGAAAGAACCCAGATGCCCTTCAACAGAGGAATGGATACAGAAAATGTGGTACATCTACACAATGGAATATTACTCAGCTATCAAAAACAACGAGTTTATGAAATTCGTAGGCAAATGGTTGGAACTGGAAAATATCATCCTGAGTGAGCTAACCCAATCACAGAAAGACATACATGGTATGCACTCATTGATAAGTGGCTATTAGCCCAAATGCTTGAATTACCCTAGATCCCTAGAGCAAACGAAACTCAAGACGGATGATCAAAATGTGAATGCTTCACTCCTTCTTTAAATGAGGAAAAAGAATACCCTTGGCAGGGAAGGGAGAGGCAAAGATTAAAACAGAGACTGAAGGAACACCCATTCAGAGCCTGCCCCACATGTGGCCCATACATATACAGCCACCCAATTAGACAAGATGGATGAAGCAAAGAAGTGCAGACCGACAGGAGCCGGATGTAGATCGCTCCTGAGAGACACAGCCAGAATACAGCAAATATAGAGGCGAATGCCAGCAGCAAACCACTGAACTGAGAATTGGTCCCCTATTGAAGGAATCAGAGAAAGAACTGGAAGAGCTTGAAGGGGCTCGAGACCCCAAAAGTACAACAATGCCAAGCAACCAGAGCTTCCAGGGACTAAGCCACTACCTAAAGACTATACATGGACTGACCCTGGACTCTGACCCCATAGGTAGCAATGAATATCCTAGTAAGAGCACCAGTGGAAGGGGAAGCCCTGGGTCCTGCTAAGACTGAACCCACAGTGAACTAGTCTATGGGGGGAGGGCGGCAATGGGGGGAGGGTTGGGAGGGGAACACCCATAAGGAAGGGGAGGGGGGAGGGGGATGTTTGCCCGGAAACCGGGAAAGGGAATAACACTCGAAATGTATATAAGAAATACTCAAGTTAATAAAAAAAAAAAAAAAGAAAAAAGAAAAGTGAGGAGGGACGAGCATAGACTGAGAAGAGAAACACGTAGGCCCCAAGTAAGGTATACGAAATTCTTCTCTTTGGGGTGACTGTTTATCCAAGAATTTTCTCAGTCACATGAGCAAACCTGTAATGTCAGGATGCCTAATACTGCCTGCTTCCAAATTGTGTTCGCCCAGAACTTTCATTTTCTGTTGCAAGTGCATTAGCATAGAAATAGCCAGAAAGTATGCAAATGGGTTCTTGAAGGGAAATCTCACTTCTTAGTTTTGCTTTGTTTTCTCTGACTAGAAAGTACGTTTTATCCACTTTGCTACATTCCTCTTTGTAGAGGCAGGGGGATGGGGTTAAAGGCCTTCTGGTTTCTCTGGCAGTATTTGGGATTGTGTGACCAAAGGATCTGGTCTGGATCTCAGCCGTCATCAGTCACAACCAGAATCCGTCACAAAGGTAGACCAGGAATCATGGCTGCCATCAAGATGCTGCCCCCTTGATAAGAACCAGAGGGAGCCCCATAAATGGCCACAGACAAAGCTGTTTGCTTATCAGCTCAGGCACCAGACATTCAAAACTGAGCTGGAAACAGCATTGGAAAATTGCGATCTCAACCAGGCCAGGGTAACAGTTGCTCCCCGTTTCCACAGTGTCAGGTCTTGGGCTTTGGCATTTCATACGGTTTCCCATTATCTAAATGTGTTCCCGAGGTGGCAGAAGAGATCAATTACAATCCAGATTCTTCTTTGTCAATGATAATCCTAAAAATGATTTTACTGAAAGCATCTCCAAAGACACAACGGTCTCTAGGAATCAGTATTGTTTCGAGTAAATAGTGTGTTTCAGCCTTAGACGCCCCCCTTTTAAACAATGGCACATGTATTTTCTTCTAGTAATTTACTTCATAGGTGATCAATTTGTCTGTTAAGATCACAAGATTTTACTCCAGGGTTTAATTTGATACCTGTTTGGCCGTAGGCATTGAATTACCTACCAATCATATTAAAAGGTCATGATTTTTTTTTTTTTTTTGGTTCTTTTTTTTCGGAGCTGGGGACCGAACCCAGGGCCTTGCGCTTCCTAGGCAAGCGCTCTACCACTGAGCTAAATCCCCAGCTCCAAAAGGTCATGATTTTAAAGCTCTAGATTTATTCCACTTTAGAATGAGAATGTGTAATCTGAACTACCATATATTGTTTGGCTTAACCACGTGCTCATAAATAAGAGTTCGCGTGTGTCTCAAAAGAGACTTCAGGCTTTTGAAGACATTTAGAGTGTCGTGAAGTTGGACTGACTGCATTTTGGGGTAGGACATGGCCATTAGCCTATGGGGGCTATGGCCAGAATGTTATGATTTAAATTTGAAGTGTTCAACAGGAGCGTCTGTGTTTAAACATGTGGTGCCTGGGTGGTGGGTGGCACCTTCCTCCCTAAGGAGGCTGTGGCATCTTTAGGTGGTGGATTTCGGGTAGAGGAGGTAGCTATAACTTCTAAAGGGCCAAAGTCCACGCTAGGTTCTGGCACACGCTCTTTGCTCCCCAATCTCATTGGAATGTAACAACCCTCACATTCCTGCCTTGGGATTGCACTATCATGAATTCTCTACCATGAGTGTGTGTGTGTGTATGTGTGTGTGTGTGTGTGTGTGTGTGTTTAGTCAGGATGCTTTAAAGAAACAGAACTGATGGCATAACTATAAACTAAGAGAGGATTTATTGGACTCTTGGATATACTGGATAAATTGGACTTATTTGCTTATTGGATTGACCACACTGGTCAATGGTTCTGATAGCTCAACAATTCGCGAGGCTGACGTCTCTGCAGTCCCAGTCTGGCAGTGAAAGCCTGATAAATTCCCAGAGAGCAACTGGTTTTCAGTCTACACTGGAATCCTAAAGAAGTTGGTTCTAAGGTCATCGTCGTCAGCAAAGGAGTGCTGCAGTGGCAGGATAAACAAAGTTGACAGTCAGAGTGGAGGCAAAGAAGTAAAAAAAAAAATTTCCTTCCTCCATGTTCCTTTGCCCAGGTTGCCACTAGCAAGTCTTGGTCATATTTAGGGTGGAGCTTCCTGCTTCACATAGTCTTTTCAAGAAAATTCCTCATAGGAGTGTGCCCAGCAACTTGGATTTTCATCGACTCAAGACGCAGTCAAACTGACAGCTGAGATTAGCCATCACACAATTTTACTAAACCACGAGACACAGTGAGCCCCATCTCCCATATGGGGACATGTTGTTATATGGGAGGTATCAGTTATCTCTTACTGATACTTAAAAAGTCACTATTACACTGTTACATGTACCAGTGAAGGAGACAGACAATGCCATCTTAATGTTCCGTACACAATCTGCAAAGTTAAAAAGTGAAGGTTAAATCAAAGTTATCCAGTTAGAGATCATTCTCTTAACGCTAAACCTAGGGTTCTGTTCATTACTCTATTAGCTTAGGAGTCATGCCTGGCATGTAGTTTAAGTTCAAAATTTGTAGACCACAGATTAGGGTGTAAGCCAAGGTATCATGACTTCTAAGAAGCTTGCTGAATAAACCGTTTGCTCAGAACATAAGGCAGGGACAAGAATTTGAAGAACTTGGATTAAATTGCTCCGAGTAGTTCTCATTATGACCTCCTAAATTCAATTACGAATTGAAATACAGCTGAAATAACTCTACCACTGGTGCCGTTTCGGCTAATGAAAAGCTTTCAATGTCTAACGCCATCTCTGGCTCGTTTATTGTCAGAAAAGTGAGTTTCATTTGCCAAATACTAATGAGACATTTGGAACTCTCAAACTTGGTGTTTGGAGTCTTAAGGAAATCACAGCACCAAGCTCGGGGAAGCAGTGGGCTATGACTAGGATGCCAATTAGTGCCGTTCCAATTAGTGCTAATTTCAAATTAGTGCCGTTGAACTTCAGCTACAAATTAGGGTCCATTCTTGGCACTCTTATGAACCTTGTAACATTTCATCTCGCCTCACTTCAACCCTGGTCCAGACTTCAGTGAAGTAACTCAGTATTACACATGATGAAATGTCAGGATGCTGAGCCTTAATTAGAGTGTGACATCCCTAAATCAATAACAACAAGTGAGATGAAATCTGTGTGCTTCTGGAGGGCCCCATGATAAATTAGCATGTTCAAATTTTAGTGTTTATCATGGGTTAGCTAGTGGGTTTTAAATCAAAGCAAATACGTGTACTCTTAAATGAAAAGTTTTGGCTGGGCTGTGACAATTAGACTTCAGATGTTCCTACATTATTTAACAGTTCATTAGAATAAATATTGCTGTAAGTAAAAGGTACAGTGGTGGGGTCAATGGTTAGATTTCTTTAAAATCTGTCACTATCCACTCTAATTTGATGCCAGGTTTCTGAAGAGATATTAATTATAACAAATGTGTATACTGAATTTACAATACCTACATATGTCCTATGTATGTATTATCTTATTTAGTGCTCATATAATCCTTTGAGTTACAGAATATTATTACCACTTCCACTTTAAAGATGAGAAAATTGCAGCACAGAGAAGTTGAGGAACTTCTCCCAATTTACACTTCTCGTGTAACACACATGCAAGCAGTCCACCTTGGCTCTTCAACCCTACTCTCTATGACCATGAACTCTGGGGTCTCTAGAGTCTCATTCACAGTGTATGAAGCAAACAGTCATTTTGATAGCAATGCTTTGACATTAGGACTCCTAAGCTTCTAATCCCTTATTAATTTTAAAATTTCACCCAACCAAAAGTATGTTATGCCTAAGATGATCTTCTGGGTATTTAGTATAGAAGAAGTAAGTCTTGGCTTGGAAGATACCAGAAAGTAGAAACAGTATTTTTTTTTTCAGTGAAATGGAGCCTCTGGTGATGTCTTATTAAAGTGAAAGTGTTACTTGGGAGCATATCCTCTGTAGATGGGAGACCGAACTGGGACCATGTAAGGTGAACCATATGTCCTATGTGGAAGACAGAAGGAATGGTGAGAGAAGCCAGCCTTGACTCTGGTGTGAGGCATTCTATCCAGCTGGGCAGTAGGAAGGACCTTCCTCCTTACCTGAAGCACTCTCCTCTTGCTCCATGCAGACCTGTTTGCTGCTCTTGAGTTTGAGGTGTCACTTTTTCCCTCCTGAACTCCCCCGCCCCCTTGACGTTAGATGAAAAACTCCTTTACTTCCTGTCTTAGTGTTACCATAGCTGTGATGAAACACCAGGACAACAGCTACTTGAAGAGGAAAGGGTTTATTCAGCCTAAACTTCCATATCACTGATCATCCTCAAAGAAGTCAGGGCAGGAACTCAAGCAGGGCAGGAACCTGGGAATAGGAGCTAATGTAGGGGTGCTACTTACCAGCCCATTCCCCATGGATTACTAAGTCTGCTTTCACATAGAAACCAGGACCACCAGCCAGGAATGGCACTACCCACAATGGGCTGGGCCCTGCTTACCAATAACTAAGAAAATGCCCTACAGGCTTGCTTACATCCGGTTCTTATGGAGGTATTTTCTCAATTAAGGCCCTGCTCCCTCCTCTCAAATGACTATAGTGAAAGACCCCAGCTTAGCAGCAGTAACGCCATTTTACAAGGCTGTACTTAAGATGACTGGTTCAGGGAAAGGTTAGAACACTGAGTATACAGCGGCTGCCAAACAAGATGTGTTTGGTTGAAGGCCTGGCAACAGGAGGACTGCCGTTGAGCACCTGACAATGAGAAAAGCCCTGGGAGAGGTCCCACACCCTGGTGGGGGGCCGAGTCAGCCGTTATGTTCCAAGAAGGTAGCTAAGAAACTTGTCCCCGGGCTGAACCCTTGGGGGGCCGAGTCAGTCCTTATGTTTCAGGAAGGTAGCTAGGAAACTTGCCCCCGGGCTAAACCCTTGCCATATTAGAATCCACCAATTATATCCCTGTAACCATGCATCTGCTTCTGTATGCTTGCTTCTGCTCCCCAAAATCCTATAAAAGCCCATTCTTGGTTCGGTGGGGCGCGCCAGTCCCCCGAGTGACTGAAGCGCCCGCAGGTGCCTGTGCCTGTGTATCCCGACAATAAACCAAATCCTCTTGCTGATTGCATCCTGTGGTGTCTCGGTCTGGTCTTTGGAGTTAGAGGATCTCCATCCCGAGGGAAAGTTCTCCCTGAGAGCTTTTCATTTGGTGCATTGGCCGGGAAAGGAGATCCTCCACCCAGGGACCACCGACCACCCACTGGGAGGTAAGCCGGCCGGCGTCTGTCTGTCTGTCTGATTTTGTCTCGTTCTGTCTTATTCTGTCTGTTCTGTGAGCGCTCAGCCAGGTTCTGTGAGCGCTCAGCCAGGTCTGTTCTGTGAGCGCTCAGCCAGGTCTGTTCTGTGAGCGCTCAGCCAGGTCTGTTCTGTGAGCGCTCAGCCAGGTCTGTTCTGTGAGCGCTCAGCCAGGTTGTTTGGAATTTGGGCGGGACGAAGAAGGAGCTGACGAGCTCGGACTTCTCGCCCCGCAGCCCTGGAAGACGTTCCAAGGGTGTTAGGGGCCCGACTTTTCGGGGCCCAATCTGAGAGAGGAGAAAGATCCGGACTAACGGCACCTCTGTCTGTATTTTTGGCTTTCAGAGGGCCCCGGACCTTTGCCACCTCCATCTGACTTTTTGCTTTCAGTTTGGTACCAAAGCCATGCAGCACGCCTGTCTGTTGTTTGTTTGACTGTTGGTGTTGTTTGTTTTCTCTGTGTTCTAATCTTCCTTAGAACTAACATGGGACAGTCCCTAACAATGCCTCTAAGTCTCACTCTTGATCATTAAAAAGACGTCCACGACCAGGCACACAACCAGTCCGTCGAGGTTAAAAAAAAAAAAGAAAAATGACAGACTCTCTACACATCCGAGTGGCCCACTTTCGGAGCGGGATGGCCAATAAATGACACATTTAATAAGATCATTATTTTACAGGTTAAAGATCGGGTCGTCCACGGACATCCTGACCAGGTTTCTTATATTATCACTTGAGAGAGTCTCGCCTTAAACCCCCCCCCCCGGGCGGAACCCTTCGTGGACCCGAATTGGCCTCCCCTCAACCCCCAGCCTGTCCCCTCGGCCCCGCCCGGTCCGCTGGCCAATCAGAGCCTTCTAAGAAACCTGTCCTCCCGGCAGACCCAAACTCCCCTCTCATAGATCTTCTCTCTGACAGGCCCAGCTAAAACGGAGGAGGCAGAGCCGCCAGCCAGATCAGTTGCCGGGCCACAGTCTGATAAGGGTTTCTCCCCTGTCGCAGGGAGATTGCGCAATAAGCGCGAGGTGATGCCAGATTCAACCTCCCAGGCTTTCCCACTTAGACAGGGAACCGGTGGCCAGACCCAATACTGGCCGTTTTTAGCAGCTGACATTTACAATTGGAAACAACACAACCCTTCTTTCTCCAAAGATCCGGTGGCACTCACCGACCTAATAGAATCTGTTTTACTTACCCACCAGCCTACTTGGGATGACTGCCAACAGCTCTTACAGGCCCTCTTAACCTCAGAAAAAACAAAGAGTGTTCCTAGAGGCCAGAAAGCATGTTCTGGGAGATGATGCGCGTCCCACCCAGCTGCCTGAGGACCAAACTGGGATTTTAATACAGCTGAAGGTAAGGGACACCTACGCCTTTATCGCCAGTTGCTTCTAGCGGGTCTCCGAGGGGCTATATGACGCCCTACTAATTTGGCTCAGGTAAAACAGGTATTACAGGAAGCAGGGGAAACTCCCTCCGCCTTTCTAGAGAGACTTAAGGAGGCCTACCGTATGTACACTCCCTATGACCCAGATGACCCAGGACAAATGATGAGTGTCTCTATGTCCTTCATCTGGCAGGCTGCTCCAGATATCAAGACTAAGTTACAGAGGTTAGAAAATTTGCAGGGCTATACATTACAGGATTTACTTAAAGAAGCTGAAAAGATTTTTAATAAGAGAGAGATAAAAAAAGAAACAAAAAATTGAGTTAAATCTTGGCCGCCGTAGTTCAGGGCCAAAAAAAAAAGAAGGGAGATAGGGGGGAGCTCGAAAGGGGCTGAAGCTGGATAAAGATCAATGTGCCTATTACAAAGAGAAAGGGCACTGGGCCAGAGAGTGCCCCAAGAAGCCTGGCGGACCCCGAAAGCCTCGACCACGAACCTCCCTCTTGGCTCTAGATAAAGATTAGGGAGGTCAGGGCCAGGAGCCCCCCCCTGAGCCCAGGGTAACGCTTAAAGTTGGGGGGCAGCCGGTTACTTTCCTGATAGACACAGGAGCCCAGCATTCAGTCCTCACTCAAGCTTCAGGACAACTCAGCGACCGGACGGCCTGGGTACAAGGAGCTACTGGTGAGAAACAATACCGATGGACTACGGACCGCCGGGTTCAGCTGGCTACCGGTAAGGTGACCCATTTCTTCTTACATGTTCCGGACGCCCGTACCCTCTGCTGGGCTGTGACCTGCTCACCAAACTAAAAGCACAAATTCATTTTGAGGAAGGAGGGGCCCAAATAACTGGCCCCCACGGAACTCCCCTTCAAGTTCTAACCCTATGAACCGGGACAGGACACTGGCTTGGGCAGAGACTGGTGGGATGGGGTTGGCGCTCCAACAGCCCCCCTTAATTACAACTCCAGTCTCCATAAAACAATACCCCCTGTCACATGAAGCTTATCAAGGTATAAGGCCTCACATTACGAGGCTTCTAGATCAAGGCATCCTAGTCCCCTGCCGGTCGCCTTGGAATACGCCTCTTCTGCCTGTTAAGAAACCCGTCACTGGAGATTATAGGCCAATACAAGACTTGAAAAAGGTCAACAAGAGGATAAAAGATATTCATCCGACTGTTCCAAACCCTTACAATTTGCTCAGTAACTGTTCATCGATGAGAAACAGGGGTATGCTAAAGGGGTCCTAACACAAAGGTTGGGACCCTGAAAACGCCCTGTGGCCTACCTGTCTAAGAAATTGGACCCTGTGGCCTCCGGCTGGCCACCGTGCCTAAAGATGGTGGCTGCTATTGCTGTCCTGATCAAGGATGCTAGAAAATTGACTTTGGGACAGCCACTCACCATCCTAGCACCCCACACAGTGGAGGCCTTGGTAAAACAGCCCCCAGACCGCTGGCTCTCTAATTCCCACATGACCCACTACCAAGCCTTGTTACTAGATGCAGAACAGGTTCAGTTTGGACCCGTAGTCGCCCTCAATCCTGCCACCTTGCTTCCCCTACCAGAGGAGGCAGAACAGCATGACTGCCTACAAATCCTCACAGAAGTACATGGAACCAGGCCGGACCTATCGGACCAGCCTCTTCAGAATGCTGACCACACATGGTACACAGATGACAACAGCTTCTTGGCAGAGGGAGAGCGAAAGGCTGGAGCTGCGGTCACTACGGAGGACAAAGTGATTTGGGCGAAAGCCCTGCCTGCTGGTACCTCCGCACAACGGGCTGAACTCATCGCCTTGACTCAGGCGTTCAAGATGACAAAAGATAAGAGGCTAATATATATACAGACAGCCGTTATGCCTTTGCCACGGCACACATCCACGGGGAGATCTACCGGAGGCGGGGGCTGCTCACATCTGAGGGTAAAGATATGGCTAAAATTCTGGCCCTCTTAGAAGCCCTATTCTTGCCCAAAAGACTGAGTACATTGTCCAGGACACCAGAAAGGGCACAACCCAGAGACACGAAGAAACCGGCTGGCCGATGCCACGGCGCGAGAAGCGGCCATGAGCAAACAAATCTTGCCCTTAAATAGCCCAGACCAACCCACGCCCCCACCAGTGGGACAAACCAGTTGGGTTTATGCCCATGAGGACATAGAGCTCCTAGAAAAAATGGGGGCCATCTACCACCCTCAACTAAAACAGTGGGTCTACAAAGGACTTTTAAATTGATCTCCTTTTTACATAAATTAACCCATTTGGGGTTTAAGAAAATGAAAACCTTACTAGATCGGGAAGAGATAAATCTGTGTTTTTTTGAATCGGGACAAAGCGATACAAAAGGTGACTGAGAGTTACAAAGCGTGCGCTCAGGTTAACCCGGAAAGGACCATGATTGGACAAGGAGTTCGTCCTAGGGGACACCGTCCTGACATCCATTGAGAAATTGATTTTACTAAAATTAAACCAGATATATATGGATACAAGTATCTCCTAGTGTTTGTAGACACCTTCTCAGGATGGGTCAAAGCCTTCCCCACAAAACACGAGACTACAAAAATGGTCACCAAGAAGCTCCTCGAGGAAATCTTTCCCAGGTATGGCATGCCTCAAGCGTTGGGGTCGGACAACGGGCCCGCTTTCGTCTCCCAAGTAAGTCAGTTGGTGGCCAAATTGCTGGGGATTGATTAGAAATTACATTGTGCCTATAGACCCCAGAGTTCAGGTCAGATAGAACACATAAATAGAACAATTAAGGAGACTTTATCCAAACTTACGCTTGCAACTGGCTCAAAGGATTGGGTGGCCCTCCTTCCCCTAGTTCTATATCGGGCCCGGAATACCCCGGGCCCCCATGGTCTAACTCCTTTTAAAATAATGTATGGAACACCACCCCCATTTGTCCATTTCTTTGATTCAAACATTGCTGATTTTGCTGACAGCCCTTCTCTGAGGGCCCATTTACAGGCCCTACAGATTGTACAGAGAGACGTCTGGAGACCTTTGGCCGCTGCTTACCAGGACAAGCTTGAACATCCGGTGGTGCTACACCCGTTCCAGATTGGAGATACCGTGTGGGTGCGCAGACACCAGACCAAGAATCTCGAGCCACGGTGGAAAGGACCCTACACCGTCCTCCTGACTACCCCGACCGCCCTAAAGAGGGACGGAGTATCGGCTTAGATCCACACACCACACGTCAAGGCAGTCCGGTCTGAGGAATTGACTAATCACAACACTACACCCCAGACATGGAGAGTTCAGCGCACTCCAAACCCCTTAAAGTTAAAACTCCTACGTGGCTCCTCCTAGCCCTTTTGTGGCCTAGAGTCAGTGGGGGAATAAGCCCCCACCAGACAGAAATTTCTTGACCAAGTCGAGTGAAAGATTTCACTCAAAGTTAGCAAAAAAATGGGGGAATGAAAGACCCCAGCTTAGCAGCAGTAACGCCATTTTACAAGGCTGTACTTAAGATGACTGGTTCAGGGAAAGGTTAGAACACTGAGTACACAGCGGCTGCCAAACAAGATGTGTTTGGTTGAAGGCCTGGCAACAGGAGGACTGCCGTTGAGCACCTGACAATGAGAAAAGCCCCGGGAGAGGTCCCACACCCTGGTGGGGGGCCGAGTCAGCCGTTATGTTCCAAGAAGGTAGCTAAGAAACTTGCCCCCGGGCTGAACCCTTGGGGGGCCGAGTCAGTCCTTATGTTTCAGGAAGGTAGCTAGGAAACTTGCCCCCGGGCTAAACCCTTGCCATATTAGAATCCACCAATTATATCCCTGTAACCATGCATCTGCTTCTGTATGCTTGCTTCTGCTCCCCAAAATCCTATAAAAGCCCATTCTTGGTTCGGTGGGGCGCGCCAGTCCCCCGAGTGACTGAAGCGCCCGCAGGTGCCTGTGCCTGTGTATCCCGACAATAAACCAAATCCTCTTGCTGATTGCATCCTGTGGTGTCTCGGTCTGGTCTTTGGAGTTAGAGGATCTCCATCCCGAGGGAAAGTTCTCCCTGAGAGCTTTTCAATAGTTTGTGTCAAGTTGGTGTAAAACTATCCAGCAAGCTTCCTTAAGATGTTTCTTAACAGACACATTCTCACTAAATCATTCTCCTTCACCAAGACCACGTAACTCATGGTAGCATTTCCAACTGCTTTCACGTTTTTCTTCTTTTTCTTTTTGAATGGTTTATGTAATTTTAGGTATGAATGGCTATCCACATGTACACCTGCAGGCCAGAAGAGGGCATTGGATCACATTACTGATGATCGTGAGCCACCATGTGGGTGCTGGGAATTGAACCCAGGACCTCTGGAGGGGGTAGACAGTGCTCTTAACCACTAAGCCACCTCTCCAACCCCACATTCTCATTTTCTACTGTTTCTCTTTCCATGAGCATCGAAAACCATGCCAAGCACTACAATTTGCTCATTAAGTTTTCCTTAAACAAAAGAATACTGTAGATAGAATATCTTATGTCTGTATGAATGTGGCACTTGTCAGTAATAAATCTGATGGCCTATGGCCTAGGCAGGAACCAGAAGGTGAGATATCTGGGAAAGAGAATTCTGGGATAGAGCAGGTAGGAGATCCGCCTAGGAAGATGTGAGAAGACGGACCTGGGCATAGGTAACCAGCCATGTGGCAGAATGTAAGGTAAAATAAATGGGTTATCTTAAGGTATGGAGTAGTCAGGGAAGAGCCTGGACCTATGTGTCCCGTGCGCGACCTTCCGCCGGCAAGAAGCACACGGACATTTAGAAATCCTTACTGTGACCACTTTATTAATCTTAGAAGAGGAAAAAGCCCTGCCCCGCCAATATGGCGCGCTTATAAAACCCTAGTGCGGCGCACCCACACCTGATTGGTTGTAACCCATGATCTCATAAGGCACGCCCCGGAGTGGGCAAAGACCTGGCACGAAGGCACTCTTGCACATGCGCACAGTTAACTTCCTGAAAGGGGGCCGGCTGGCGCGGCGAAGGCTGGCGCCATCTTGCAATGGCGGAGTCTGTCCTGGCCTTCCACGTGGGGCGCAGTGGAAGCCAGCGCCATCTAGTGGTGGCGAATGTTATTGCGGCCCTCTACACCTATGGCCATGGTGTTTGTAAACATATTTTGAGCCTGGGTCTTATTTCTGCAAGCATGGGGCTGGAAGGCAGTACTAGACCTAACTTCTACAGAATCGCCAAAGTGAGGCTTCAGGTGTATCCAGTTGTCTCTGGGGTTGTTATGATCATAGCAGAGATAAATGCCAGCAAGAACAACAGTATTAAATCGGGGCTAGAGAGATGCTCTGCAGTTAAGAACGCTTGTTGCTCTTGCAGAGAACCTGGATTCGGTTCCCTGCACCCCCAGGTTGACTGTAACCGCAGGTCCCGGGGATCTGACCCCATTCCTCTGGCCTCCATCCCATGTCAGCAAAACATTCATGCCCATAAAATAAAAATGTAAAACTCCTTAAAAATAACAACAAGGGGAAAACTTGAAGCTCTTGAAGCCAAACCTTAATTTTGGAATATGCAGTACTCAGTAAGTTTCAATGTTAAGGCCTGTGCGCAACAACAAAAATTAGTTCTAAGTTTGTTAATTTCTCATAAGCACATTAAGAACAACGTTGGTAAATCAGACAGCAGGGTTTTATTATTGAACACGGAGAGGAAAGTCGTAGGGGTAAAAAAAAATCTGGTAAAATTTAAATGCAAACACAACAATATTACATCAGTTGATTTGGAAAACTACAATCTTTTTCTCTCATCTAACACTATAGAAATGTCCACGAACAAGGAGGTGCTCATCAAATGTAGTCTTTAAGGTTTCTGAAGTTAAGCTTTTCAATAGCAAAGTTTAAAAAAAGAAAATCTTCACATGAAGGAAAATTTCCAAAGCTAGTAAGGATCAACTACAATCATACTATAAAGTACAGTGCAGTCTAAAGTGTGCTTCAGTCAAGTAAACTACCTTTCTATTCACGTAAGCTCAGAAATAAATAAGGACAATAACAAAATGGCCAATGATTATTCCTTCAAACAAAGGGAGTCTTGTCTCATTGTTTCTTGAGTTTCCAGTCTTAGAGAAGGTGTTAATTAACTCTGTAAGCCTCCCTGCTAAGATCAACACAGCCAGAGCCATGCAGTACTGAAAACCCACCCAGGTTGGAAATTAACCTAAGTAAAACTTTCGTAAGTAATCTCAAATAGTCTCCCTTATTCCAGACTTTTAAAAATCAGTTCTCTCAGTTGTCTTAGTCCGAGACTAAGGAATTACAGTCAAGAAATTCATTTCAATAAAATTCCTTCTGGAATATACGTCATGGTAAATTCTTTTCTTCTCAAGGTCCCTAAACTATGAATTATTTACAGCCAGTAATCATTCAGAAACATATCAGAACAATTTTCTAGAATTCTTTTATAGGCACGGAGTTCACTATGCAGTACAATCTATGTTCTTTCACAGTGGACCAGGTACAGCTATATATTCTTACATGCAGCACTCACAGGAACTGTTTTGGCTATACAGTTCATTTGTGTAAATATGTCCTGATAAAAATAGCAACAGAATCTTTTGTGCCTGTGCACTGAAACATAGTTGTCACCTTTTCAAAAGGCAGAAAGCCTCAGTAACATGGCAGGTCGTGAAATCAGAAGTCTTTGGAAAAGTGAGTTTTTGCAAAGGTTCATTAAACTGAGGAGGAGGAGGAGCAGGAGGAGGAGGAGGGGGGGAGGGGGAGGAGGAGGAGGAGGAGGGGGAGGAGGAGGAGGAGGAGGGGGAGGAAGAAGGAGAAGAAGAGTTTCTCTGTATTCATCAAAAAGAAAGAACATGAAAAATAATACCAGTTAGGTTTCCTCTCATCTTTAAATCTTTGATGCTACATTAGCAGTTCGTTGTCATTCTTTCAAGGGAAGCATCAGATAATAAATATAAAGTACTTATGTGGCTCTCCAGTAGAAGTTTTCATTAGTTTCCAGTTTAACACAGTTATAACAAAATCACCAGAAAAAAAAATAACTGTATCGCCCATTCGTGTTTTTCTTTTATGTCTAGTCATTGTGTGATGCCTGTAAATTGCAGGTGAACAGGAAAGTACTGGAACCTTGTGAGAGGGACTGTGTACTCAGCAGAATCCTAAGGCACCATGCAATCTCCTCAAGACTTTCTATGGGGGCTGCAGAGATGGCTCGAGGGGTTAGAGTGTTTATAATCAAGCCTGGTGACCTACATTCAACCTTGCAGAACCCATGTGCTTGAAACAGAAAATCAACCCCAAGTTGTCTTCCTACCTCTACTGACCTCCACATCCAAGGCATACCAGTGTGTATGCTTCACAGACAAAATAAATAAGACAAACAAACAAATAATACATAAATTCATAATCAAGTGTTAAAAATTAAATAGTCTATTATAGTCACAGAACTGTGGTTGTGATGAGATACCATGTCTGAAATGAAAGTGTTGTGATCCCATGTAATTAAATATCTAATTGATATTTTCTTAAGTTGTAAGCTTAAGAAATAAAATAAGTTGCTTTATCTAATCACTAAATTGTAAAATCTTAGTGAATCTAGCTCTAGTCTCTTTATGAGAAACCAAATTCAAACCCTAAATAATAACGCAACAAATAATAATATCCTTTTTTGTTTTCCACATAAGGAAAGTATGCTGCAGTTTTAAATCTGCCACCACCATGCCATCCAGACCGAGGAAGACCTGGAAACTGTGGGGCCACATGAGCCACGATCACGGTCGCATCAGAACCCACTTCGAGCACCCAGGAGAGTGCGGGAGGCATGTATCACCACAGGATCAACTTCAACCAATATCATCCAGGTTACTTCGGGAAAGTTGGTATGAAGCATTACCACTTGAAGAGGAACCAGAGCTTCTGCCCAGCTGTCAACCTGGATAAATTATGGACGTTGGTCAGAGAGCAGACATGGGTCAATGCAGCAAAAACATGACTGGAGCTGCTCCCATCATTGATGTAGTTCAATGAGGTTACTACAGAGTTCTAGGGAAGGGAAAGCTAAGCATCCTGTCATTGTGAAGGCCAAAGTCTTCATCAGAAGAGCTGAAGAGAAGATTAAGGGTGTCGGAGGTACCTGTGTTCTGGTGGCTTACAGTCACATCGAAGGTTAATTAAATGCTAACCTTTTCTATGTTAAAAAAAAAGATTTCTAAAGAAGAAGAAGGAAAAGAAGAGGAGGAGGAGGAAGAGGAGAAAGAAGAGTAGGAGGTGGAGGAGGAGAAGGAAGAGGAAGAGTTTCAGAGATTGGCTGGGTGCCCATCCAAAGTGGTTCAACGAAGAAGTCAAAGTCCTTTATAGCCATGGACTACAAGATGGGCACACAGGAGTAAGTGGGAGATTTATTCAGACCAAATGTCTGATCTAAACTTGGACCTTGTCCCCAGCTTGCCTGGTATAAGGGGAACAACTTTGCCCAACTGGTGCACCCTTCGTCTTGCTCTTATTGCCAAAGGCCCAAAGCAACCAAAGGACCAAACAACTCTGCTGAAACCACAAGCCAAACTAAGAAAGATTTCCTCCTTGTACGCTAACGGTCTTTGTCAATATTGTCAGAGTGGTAGAAATGTGCCTAACACAGATAGCCAGTCATTTCTGCATCTGTTTGAGATAGAAGGTGGCCCAAATCACAATTAAGAAGGGCAGAGATGGACTGGCAGACTACCAAGAACCAGAAACAAGCAGAAGAGGGGATGAGAAAACAGCCAATTCTAAGAAAGGGAGGCTTAGCTACAGTAAAATTATTGAGTTTCTTGGGACTCCCAGAGATCAGAGGAAGCTAAGTGCCTGATTTAACCAGTTTAGGGGTTGCACTTCTTGCAATGTGCCATCATTGGTCTTGGCTGAAGTGTGCCTTATGGACAGTTTACTGTGACAACTACCAATATTGTATGACATAATTAAAAACATAAGCATGTTGTTACTGAAGAAAGTAACAGAGGAATGTGTTTTTAAAGTCATCATCGTCATCATCATCATGTGTTTGCTCATGTATGTTATGTATGTGTGGGCATGATATATATGTATGTACTGCATGAGTGTAGAGAGAAGAGGACCCAGCTCAAGCTGTCAAGCTTGCACCCCGATTTGCTGAGGCAACTCACTGACTGAATGTGGTTTTAAGAGCAGAGGAGGCACTCAATAAATGAAAGAATGTTGAAATAAGGTGACTAACTTAAACACAAGATTGGCTCATGCCCTTAGGGCCCTTTCTACTGGGCAAACTCTTTACATCTCTGATTAATAAAACCCCACAAGTTAAAGCCAGGCATGGTCACATACCTTCAAGGCTGAGGCGTGAAAACCACCACTAGCTAAGACCAGCTTGGGCTGCACGGGACCAGGTTACATAACAAGACTTGCCAAACTCAAAAGGTTAACAAGTGACCTCACGGCCTCTGTTTCTTGGCCAGTTTCTTTGTTTCACTGGCACGAGTTCACTGTACACAATACTGTACTCACACCTCCGCAGTGGATATTACACGTCCAACAAATAGACTGCTGCTGTTGGATAATGTGCCATTCGCTACCGAAAGAATACATAGTTCCTTTTGCTTTATTCCCAAGGTGTCAGAAAACTTTCCTAACAATTTTATCCATTTACAAACATAAGAATTCTTATAGCTTCGACTAACCCAAGCACGAACATTTCTCTGACACAAAGTCTACGCTGCCTATCAGAAGCTTATCTTCAACCTGAATTTCCGCTGTTACCAACCACCAACGTGAAATCCCTTAGATTCACGGAGGTCAAGATTAGAAATCTAAATGTGGCATTAGAAAGGAATCAAACTATCAACTAAGGGCGCAGAGAGGGTGTTTGAACACATCTTCTTTTCAGGCGATAAATGCACAATACAACTTGGGTTCGGGGAAAGTCAGGGATGTTCAGACATGTTTGAAGAAGTAATTAAACGGGCCCTAGGAATTGGCTTCTGTGTGCCCTAGGGTGAGAAGAATTCTGAAAGAGTTTGAGAAACACCAGGATTAAAGAACTGCAGCCAATTAGTGGTCACAGCCTCGGGGGACGAAAGACTCAGCAACAACAGCCTCCTCTTTGGCATCTTGAGGGTGGACAGCTTTGAGAAGGCAGTGACCAACCTCTGTGACCCGACAGCTGTGTGTTTGTGGTGTGACCATGGGGCAAATGTAGTAAAAAGATCTTTACTCTCAAGTACCTTGGGGTGACAAAGTTTACAAGAGGACTAGAACTGAGTAATCTAAGACTATTCCCGAGGTCAAATTGAGCAATTTGAGCCCTCTACAGCAGCAGTAGCAAGATGGATGAGTCAGCCAAATGTGTTCTGTTTAAACAGATCCAGAAGCATTCATACCCAAGGCTGGTGAGACCAATCAAATAGGAACAAAGGAAAAAAAAAGAGAGATGGAGCTGTTTCCCAGATTTCAGGCTTAACAAAAAGGAAGGTCTGCACTGGTAGGTATGTATCTTTGAGATCTAAGGTTGTTTTTCTTTTTCCTGTCATGTATGACTTATCAAGACGTAGTGATGGTATTGTTGGTATTTGGGGTCTTTTTGAAAGTCCACTTAAAAAAAATGAAATAGACATAAGCCAGCTGTGGTGGCACATGCTTGCTAGGAACAAGACCCTCACTCTAACAGTTTTGAGAATTGTGCAAATGGAACCCTTTTGAATATGCCACCTGCCAAAAGGTACACCCATACAGAAAAAAGGTAAAATTGTTGGTATGTTAATCTGTCACCAGTCAGTAGTTACTAAAGTTGTCATTCTATTGCTTCAGCTGGGTCTAAAAAATATTCTGTGCTTGAGAACGCTCCTTCTTTTCCCTTTTGTGGGCTCAGTACATAGCAGATGGAGTCCTGAGACAGGCAGATACCAGCTGGAGACAGGGAGGGCCTTCTGCTTATTGGCGACTCTCCGATGTGCTCTAAGTGCACCTCATACTACAAATAGACCACAAAGAATGTTTCTGACTAGTTCATGATGCCAGCATCCCAGAAATGGAAACAGGAGGATCAGAACTTGAGGGTCATCTGTAGTTACACAGTAAGTGGCACAGCAAGCCTGGCCTAAATAAAATTCTGTCTATACACACATCAGACACACATGCGCACACAAGCGCATGCACACACTTGTCATTTATGCATAATAACTTCAAAGGGACAAAAAAAGAAGAGACCTCTAGAGAGGACAATGGGAGACATGATAAGCTGAACAACTCTGGATAACAGGAAGGCAAGAGCCTGCTCATCTGTCAACGCATGTGGAGGAAACCTGCTTAAAAGCAAAGTATTTTTATGTGGACTTTAAGGAGTAAAGTATCGCTAATAAACCTTGAAACAAATAAGCTAGTTACATTTGGTTAATACAGCAACACAGACTCCTCAGCAAATGTCCAGACCCTCTCTTCCTAAATGACTTGTGTCCATTAATACTCCGCAGACTTAACTTTTGAAAAGTTCAAAGAGAAATACTCTGGGGTCACCCTCAAACTCTCCCAAATCTCTCAGTGTATTCACACACACACACACACACACACACACACACACACACACACACACACACACTCCATCAGTGTTTGGTAACCGTTGCACAGGGGAAAATGTATGTCTTTCTCCATCCAATTTTGCTGTGTCCACATTACGCCTGCTCAATATATCACCCTGTTTACAGTTCCGTCTAGGTCTGTGTAACACTTTGATAGTGCTTCAGCTTGAGCTGGGAACCTCGTATGTAGATAAGTACCAGCCGCCCTGGGTCCTTGTGACACTATACCAGCTGTGCAGAAAGCTGAGGCTTTTCAATTTGTTTGTTTGGCTTTATGCAGTGCACATTAATTCTTACCAAAAATAAGTATCTGGATATGGCATTACATGTTTTCCACTGACATAACCCCGGAGACACTTAAAGACTCGAGAAAGTTAATCCTGGAGCATGGTTATAGCACATTTAACCTAGACATTTAATAAGAGTCACACTGAAGATCTTGCAGAAACCTTGGCAGCCCTGTCTGCATTCCAGCAACATTGTTCTTTACATTAGAAAGAAAACTAGCAGATTGGGAAGGTGGCTAAGGACTTGACAGGCAGCCACAAGGACTTGCAGTCTCATCACGAACATCCACATAAACGTGACAGAACAGGTCTATATCCCAGTGCTGAAAAAACAGAGCTGTTGCTGCTGCTGCTGCTGCTGGTGGTGGTGGTGGACTAAGGAAGACACATAAGTTTGACCCCTGTCCTTCATGTGCATCTGCACACACCCTGTGCGTGCACACACACACACACACACACACACACACACACAGAGAGAAAGAAAAAGAAAACAAGCTAAGGTTTGACAATCCAATTAAAATTAGTCACCTCATCTGTCTAACACTTGGCAACTCCTACTTTGCTGCAAATACCGCTTTAGCTTCCTTTGCCCAACCCTCATATTACAGACTTTATTGACATAAGGTTAGAGCACTTTCTTATTTCCCTGTGATTTGTTCCATTCACTATGTAGAATCATATGTTTCCAGATACCTTGTCTAATAATCTCTACTATGTAGTTAGAAAGGACAGCACATGCTTTCAAGTGTGTGGATCATCTTCAGATTTGTTTACTACTTCAGAATATGGCCTGTTTTCATCAGTACATCACGTGTGATAGAAAAATGTGTTGGTATCTTACTCTATAAATGTCTAGTAGATCATGGCTGGTTCAGTGCTACACGGATCGTTTACTTACTTTAAGGTTTGCTTTTTACTGTTTGCTTTTGACAATTAGACTTAAAGAATATATTTCTTTGTTTTGACCCAAGCAAATTCTTTTAGATACCATGTTTTAAAGAGAAGGTGAAGGAGGTAGGGCAGAGGAAAGAGGGAAGGACTCCTTCTGTAAATATCTTGAATTTAGGGGTTGGGGATTTAGCTCAGTGGTAGAGTGCTTGCCTAGGAAGTGCAAGGCCCTGGGTTCTGTCCCCAGCTCCGAAAAAAAGAACCAAAAAAAAAATATATATATATATATATATCTTGAATTTAGAAGAGCAAAAAAGATGTTCTTGCTCTCTTCCTCTTGCTCTGTCCTCTTGCTCCTGCTTCCTCCTCTCTCCCCATTTTCCTGCCCTTCTCTCTCCATGTGCTCATGGCCAGCCTCTACTCCTCTACTCTGCCTGTCTGCCTGTTCTCTCTCTCTCTCTCTCTCTCTCTCTCTCTCTCTCTCTCTCTCTCTCTCTTTCTCTTTCTCTCTCTCTCTGCCTTTTTCTGTGTTTATTCCTTCAACTCCCCTCCCTATGCCCTGAATAAACTCTATTCTATTCTATAAAAAAAGGAGCAAAAGAGAAATGATTCATGCACTTGAAAATGGCATTCTGGTTTTTGTGGGGTTTTTTGTTTTTTTTTTTCTTTTTTTGGGGTTTGGTAAGAAAAAGAAAAAAGGAGGAAAAAGAGAAGAAGGAGAAGGAGGAAGAAAAGAGGAGGAGGAAGAAGAACAACAAGAGAAGGAAGGGGATGAGGAGAAGGCAGAAGAGGAGGAAGGAGGAGGAGAAGGAGGAGGAGGAGGAGGAGGAGGAGGAGGAGAAGGAGGAGGAGGAGGAGGAGGAGAAGGAGGAGGAGGAGGAGGAGGAGAAGGAGGAGGAGAAGGAGGAGGAGGAGAAGGAGGAAGAGGAGGAGGAGGAAGAGGAGGAGGAGGAGGAGGAGGGACTCAAATGAAAACTATCTGTAGCGACCCCACATTTCCAGAGTTCATTGGAAGGAACAGACAGGAAACCCTGTGTGAGGATGAGAAAAGCTTTTCCCTCTCTCTCTGAGGACCAGGAACTTGAGCAACAACAATCACACTTTCCATTCTTCCCTTCCCAGACCAAAGAACAGGAACCCCGAGCTGCTGTGCCCAGCTCTACCCTGCCAAGGATAAACACATGCTGTTTGCCATTTCTGTAGGCTTATTACAAGGATAGCTGAATCAGTAATCCTCAGGAGCCCCACTTTGTGGATGCTCTGGCATAAGCATACTGATGTTATCATGCTAATATTACTGTGTGTCTGTTAAATGATTCGAAGTGTCTCTTCCTTCCTTCCTTCCTTCCTTCCTTCCTTCCTTCCTTCCTTCCTTCCTTCCTTCCTTCCTTTCATTTCTATTGCTGTGATGTAGCCTCTGTCTGGACATATAGGAACATGGAGCAAAGGTCAAAGGTGTTCAGAGACCCAAAGTTCTGTGTTTGGATCCAGCTTGGCTGAATCGATCCCTGCGTTTGTTATCACCATGAAAGGACTCCGTGTTGAGTTATTTTGACCTGATGGCTCCCTTGCCCTGATCCCAGGCCAGTCAGTACAAGCTCACTGGCTTTCTACAACTTCAAAGATCCGACATGAAGACAGTGACACTGATAAATCATCTCACCAATGCTTGAGCTCTGCATCACACTGACATGCCTCCTAAATGCCTTGCTTTTCTTGCCCTGAAAGCCTCAGGACATGTGCTTCTGCACTCTCAGGCTACCCCACCTGAGCAATTCTGGCACACTATTTGTAATGTCACTGTTTGTAATTTCACTTTTGAAGAGGAAGGAAGGTAGTCCGAATACCAAACAGTTTTCCTGACAGTTTTCCTTCCACTTTCCTTCCTCTTTCTCTTTGGCAAGCCCTAGAATTTGGCTCTGGCCTCTTGAGATAACACCCGGCCTGTTGCCTTAGCCTTAAGGTATTGTTTTCTACTCATAGGGGAAAGCTCTTTGATCCAGGAGAGCCAGGCATGCACTCAAAATGCAAGCTGCAGCTTTCCTGGGACCTGCAAATGGCGAACCATGAAGGTACACCTTATGCCAAATACAGGAGTTTTGTGACAGCCGTTTCAGCTTCCAGCTCCTGAGAACACTCACTCTTTTAAAAGCAAGGTAAAAGCATGGGCGTGGGAGAGTTGGGGGGGGGTGAGTTCTTTCTTGTCCTCCAAAATAAAAAAGGAGGATAGTTGCATAAGGGAGAACTTCCTGGGTGAAGAGTAGCAAATGCCTCAAATAGTTGCACTATGGGTATCCAAAAAAATCACACCCAGGAGTTCAAGAAACAGATGCAAAGTGCTGGAGACAGGACAATATAAAGGGAACTTCTTCCTGATTTTTTTTTTTTGACCTACAGACCACACTAGCACACAGGTATAGATATATGACACTTAGAACTTCAACAGACTACCCCAGGAATCAGAGAGGGCTGACTTTCAAAGTAACAGAATTCTGTGTGCTTCAAGACAGAGTGACTCAGTTAAGTTGCTATCAAAAGTGTTTCTTTCCATTTTTTTCTTTCTTTCTTTTTTCTTCCTTCTTTCCTTCCTTCCTTCCTTCCTTCTTTTTATGAGGCATGAGAGGTAGATCAATTAATTCTTTTCCTGGGAACTGCAAGGATCAATCAATTCACTCTCAGTGTGGATGGACACTTACATGATGTGTTTTTCAAAAATGATTTAGTTTTAATTTTTATGTGGTATGCCCTACCACTGAAATAACAAATACATGCTAAAATACTGGTTTTAATTATTTATTAAATGCCACCACATGCAAAGTTGTGTGAAGCAAATATTAATAGTTTGGGGTTTGATTCAGTGTATTTTTGTTGTTGTTGTTGTTTAATAAGACGGGTCTATTCTGTATTCCAGGCTGTCCTTAAAGACCTTATGCAGTCCGGTTAACCTTAAACTTATGAGTCTTTTGACATAATCTTTGAATGTATATGGCACCACACCTGATCCCAATATTAAATAAGCTTTAGGATTCAAAAGAATTAGTAAGAATAAGAAAGAACCAGCAAAAATTTACACATAACAAGAAAGAAAAATGTAGGCATATATGGTTAAGAAGCTCATGGTGAACTGGGCATGCATTAAATTCTAGCACTCAGAGATCCTCTTTCAACCTCTTTTTTCTTTCTCTTGGTAATGGGAGAAGGAAGAAAATACTAATGGACATGGATTTCATTGTGAACTTTCATAATGTAAACATTCAAGAGCCGTCTTACTGTAGATGAAGATACAAAGTCAGATGAAAAATAGTGTAGATTCAATAGTTATTAGAAACATGCCAAACCAGTCACATGGTGGCAAATGCTTCTCATTCTAGCACTAGAGGGGCGGAGGCAGGAGAATTGTGAGACTGAGGCCAGGCTGGACCGTGTAGGAAGGCCCTCTTTTTATTTGTTTACTTATAAAGTAAAACCAGATACTAGGTGAAGCTGTGAAAGTGAGTAAGCTCCCTCAAAGACCAAAATATTCAGATTAATCCCAGGCTGGGGGAAAAAAATCAACTCAGCAAATACAGTTGGTTTGTTTAGAAGAAATTCTTTATCAACTGCCTATCAAACACACCAGGGAAGCACTATAAATAAAACCTGGCTGGATAAACAGTAAAACAAATAATAATTATTATCATTACTATTTACAGTGCTGAGGGTGGAGCCAAGACTCTAGCACACTGGCCAAGTCCTGTACCAGAGAGCTTTAGGCTTCTTATTAGTAAAGAAACATGTCATTATCTGCCAAAGATTCCTCAGCCAAAGGAACATGTACTTGTTTTCACCCTCGTTGTCACAGGAGGATTTCTTGACTGTTTGGACCTCAGCTCCGGCATTCCTAAGGTCCTATCCTCTGACTGGAAGGTCATGCCCCTGAGAGAATTAGCTGTTCTTACATAAGAAAAATGGAAGGTGTAGATAGACATTGGTACATTGAGTTGAAGTGACCCAGGTCCTTTGATCGGTCCCTAAACTGACAAAGGCTCAAATTGTGAAATGCATTCTGGTGGCAGAAGCCTGGGTGTGTGAAAGAACGATTAGAATAGCAGGCTTGCTAACTGTGGTGGAGGGAGGACCTGTGAGTCGGCCCTAGCTTCACACAGAGAGTGTCTACAACAGCAGAACGAGCCTGCTGCGCAGAAGGTGCCACTCACCCCAGCAAGCCAAGGGCCAGTTCCCTTCTACTTTCCTGACAAAGCACATGTGTTTTACTCTGGCTAGTGGGAGATGGTGTAACCCATGATGGTTTTGTGATTGTACTCCCGTCACGTGGCTTAGAGAAGGGAGAGTACAGATTCAGGTTGATTCACAAAAGTGAAGGAAAGAAAAAAGGCAGATTTTTTTGGGGGGAGAGGGGACAATGTATATCAATTATGTACTGTGACTTAAGATGCAGTCTATTCACTGAAGCATAGTGTTTGTGTAAAGTGTCTGTCTAGACAGACATGGCATGTTAAACACTGTATACAGAGTACTAGAGCAGAAGGATTCCATTGCCCAAGGTTAGGATATCTAACACAGAAATGGCTGTGGACATGTGGATATATTTAAGTTTCAGAGAGGAATCTGCTTTTACAGTTTGCTCGTCCTCTGCCTCTCTCCCCAACAGTGATGTTAGAAACAACAGAAAATTCTTACTGTGAGTGGTAGTGGTTTGAATACACCTGACCCAAGGAGGGGCACTATTTGGAGGTGTGGCCTTGTTGGAGGAAATGTATCACTGTGGGCCTGGGCTTTCAGACCCTCATCCTAGCTGCCTGTAAGCCAATCTTCTCCCAGCAGCCTACAGTTGAAGATGTAGAACTCTCAGCTCCTCCTATACCATGCCTGCCTGGATGCTGCCATGCTCCCACCTTGATGATAATGGACTGAAACTCTGAACCTGTAAGCCAGCCCCAATTAAATGGTGTCCTTACAAGACTTGCCTTGGTCATGGTGTCTGTTCACAGCAGTAAAACTCTAAGACAGAAATGTACATGTTCTTTGTCATTCTGAAACACATGTTGACTAAAAGCATAAACACAGTGATGACATCACCTTCCTAAACTGTACCATGCTCTGTGAGCTACTTCATATTTGGGTGAAAAGTTTTGTTCCTTAAATAAGATTCTAAACTTTGACCAGAATCGCATGTGTATCTATACGCATGGGAATGATAAATCTATTAGGCAGTCCCTGAAGCAAGAGGGTAAAGTGGAGTAAAAAAAAAGCCTGAAGCAAACTCACCAAAAACTCTTGCACAGTGACCCTGAAATAAAGGAACACAGAGACTGAACTTTTTTTTAAATCTTCTTTCTCTTTCTCCTCCTCCTCCTCTTTCTCTTCCTCCTCCTCCTCTTTCTCCTCCTCCTCTTTCTCCTCCTCCTCTTCCTCTTCCTCCTCCTCCTCCTCTTTCTCCTCCTCCTCTTCCTCCTCCTCCTCTTCCTCTTCCTCCTCCTCCTCTTTCTCCTCCTCCTCTTCCTCCTCCTCCTCTTCCTCTTCCTCCTCCTCCTCTTTCTCCTCCTCCTCTTCCTCCTCCTCCTCTTCCTCTTCCTCCTCCTCCTCTTTCTCCTCCTCCTCTTCCTCCTCCTCCTCTTCCTCTTCCTCCTCCTCCTCCTCTTTCTCCTCCTCCTCTTCCTCCTCCTCCTCTTTTTCCTTCTTCTCCTCCTCTTCCTCCTCCTCCTCCTTTTCCTTCTTCTCCTTCTTTCCTTCCTTCCTTCTTCTTTTAGGATTGAGGCCTTGGGGATATATTACCCAAGTATTATGCTGATGAGTAACATCTTAAACCCCAGTTGAATTTATCCAAAACCACCCTATAGGCCAGCAAGATGGCTGAGTGTGTAAAGGCATTACCCATCAAATCTTAAGACCTCAGTTCCATCTCCAGGACCCAAATGGTGGAAAATGAGAAATGTCCTGTGGTATTATAGCATGTGGATCTCCAACCCCAGACATATTGTGCACACAGATATACCAACATAAAAGTTAATTTAATTTAAATGTTTTTAAATACTACAAATTGTACTAACAACATGTTGGCTTTCTTAGAGAATACTATCTAATACAGAATAAATCCTTTCCCTCCTACTCCCAATCCTTGGTTAAAGGAGACTGAACTGGAGTTATCTGGGGGAACCAAAGAGGAATGTACCAGAAGTCCTAATTTCTCAAGGTCACAGAGATGATCTGTTCTGCCTTAGGACACAAATACTTCTCTTACCAATAGCCAGACGTGCAACTAAAGAGAAGGCACAGGGACCTCAGGGTGACTTAAATACTGAGAGAATGCTCAGCTTCTGTTGTGATTAAGATTACTGTTATACCTACTTCTATAAATTTTCAGAATGGTTGACATTTAAAAAGCTGAGACACGTGAGGATCTTCAAATCATTGGATCTGAAAAACAAGTTCCCAGGCACATCAGCTGATTTAAAATCACAGAGCACTGGGCTATTTCATCTATATCACAACGGCATAATTACATGGTCAAGGAGAAGAGATAGAAAAGACATTCTCTAAGCAGGCTTGTCCATCATCTTATTCTTGTTTCAAGGCAAAGTAAAAAGTTGAGCTTAAACCAGGCAGAGGATCTGGAAGGGGTCAGGGTGCACATATACCAGCCGTATCCTAAAACAACAAACAACAAACAAAACTGAGGCAAGCTGGGCACCTGTGTTTTGCTGAATGAAATCCAATTTTATTCCTGCAAGACATTAGTTAATAACTAAACAATGTAAGTAATTATCGTGGGGGAGATTATTATCACGAACCACAGCCCACGTTACATGTTGCAGGGATGGGCTTGGTTGTGTTAGAATCCTTTCTGCCATAAACATTTATACTACTTGGGTACACAAAGGACTAGTTGTCTTGGTTACCCATGCTGCTTATCAAAATCGTTGTTTTACTGGTGTGCTTTTTGGGCTCTGAATTGTGATTATTCATAATTATGTTAAATACTAGTAATTATAGATTGGCAGCTACACATCAGAGGTGGTGTGATGATGACTCACTTTCGAGTGTGCCTGTCAGCAAGAATCTTGTGGTGAAAGGAAACTTGTAAGTTGGGAAGAGTGGAGGATTATTAACCTTGAGGGTCGGAATGCTCCACTGGACGGTTGCCCGCTCAAGAGTATATGGGCTGTTGGACTTGGTGGGTTATAAAAAAAAAAAAAGCAAAACAAGAAGGGGGCAAGTTGGGAGGGGGTGTGGATGGGAGGGAGGATCTTGGAGGAATTAAAAGCAGAAGAGTTGAATATGATCAAAACACATTGTATGCATGTGTGACATTCTCACGTAATCAATAAACATTTTTTTTCTTTATTTTTTTCGGAGCTGGGAACCGAACCCAGGGCCTTGTGCTTGCTAGGCAAGCGCTCTACCACTGAGCTAAATCCCCAGCCCAATCAATAAACATTTTAAAATACGAAACAGCAACAAAAGTTCTTAAGGGTCAGGTATACTAACGGAGTTTATGACTGACGTTAATGATTTCTTAATTTTGTTGTGACTACTTAGAGTTAACTAGGCTTGCTTAATTATTAACCTTATAGTAAATAAAATGTAATATTTGAACAACTCTGCTTTGTCAAGGACATACACAATCCATGTGCTCCAGCATTAAAGGTTTCAGTGTTATCCCAAGGAAGTGTCACACATATGTGTGTGCACACGTATGCTCACACATATGTGTGTGCACACGTATGCTCACACATATGTGTGTGCACATGTATGCTGGGCAATCATTTTATGCTTTTATTGCTTAGGGTGTTGCTAAAGGTTGAACCCGGGTCCTTAAGCAAGTACTTTAGCACAAAGCTCAATCTCTAGTCCTTATTTAAAACCTTTTGAGGGAGGGATTTACTTCAGGCTATTCTTAAAGTTACTATGTACTTGTTGAAGTAGTGATTATGAGTTTTCTCATCAGCAAAATTAAGGTAGTAATGTCATTTTTAGTACGTTCTTGTGGTGATTAAGATTTTCTATGAAATATTAAAAACACTGTTTCAATCTAGTACATATAAAATAAATGATAATGACTGTTATTTTCTACTCCTCTTTGTAGCTTCCTCAAGTGCTAAATCCGAAGCCGGAGATCCACATGCCACAGTTCTCAGGGCAGCTGCTTCCTGACAGCACAGAGCCTGTGGCCCAGGGCAAGTCTGCATTCGAGCAGGGTGTCAGAGCTTGGGAAGTCAGCGGAACTTGCATGGAATCTTCTTAAATGGATTCCCCCAGTTTTTCACTGTGATAGGCTAGTGATGTACCACAAAAACTCGTTCATGAAAATGGACATGCTTCCCTCAAAAACAACCACGTCTGCTCAGGAATCTTTTAGCCGTTGCATTAAGCAAGACTTTTATTACTGTAACCAGTGACTAAGATCAATTAAAACAATTCGAATTTGTGTTTAACTACTAGCTTTCAGATTGGGATACAGCTGTGGTAGAACATTTGCCTAACATTCAGGAGACCCCGGGTAAATCCCAAGCAGTAAAGAAAAAGGAGGAGACAGAAAAGCAGAAAATGTGAAGGACAAAGAGAAAGGAGGAGAAAGAAGAAGAGGAGGGAGAGGGGAAGGAAGAGGGGGGAGGAAGAGGAGGAGGAAGAGGAAGAGGAGGAAGAGGAAGAGGAGGAAGGAGGAGGGGAAGGAAGAGGGAGGAAGAAGAGGAGGACAGGGTTTTCCAGTTATTAGACATTTAAATTTACAAAAATAGCTCTTCTTTGTGCTGAAGAGGTGACTTACTGATTAAGAGCATTGGCTGCCTTCCAGATCTGAGTTCATTTCTTAGCACCCACATGATGGCTCACACCCATCTTTAACTCAGTTCCAGGGGATTAGCGGCCCTATGCTGGCCTCCTTGGGGAGCCAGGCATGCAAATAGTGTACAGGCATGCACACAGGGAAAACACCTATACACATAAAATAAAGTAAAATATTAGTATTAAAGTTGTAACCCGTGTTCTTTGCTAAAAAGACTTGAGTATGCTTTTTTCCATTAATTTGAGTGGCCTTGGGGTAGCTAATAAATGTATGCCTCCCCATTACTTTATATGCATGCAGTGAGAATTAATTATACCCTTAAGAAATATGGAATGCTTTAGCATCTTATAAATAAACACAAGAGAGCTAGGGAGTTTATACAGAGGTAAGGGCACTAATTGTGCAAGTCTTAGGGTCTATGTTCAGATCCCTAGAACCCATGTCAAAGTGGAAGGCAAGGGCTCATACCCACATGCTCTGCCAGTACCCACATGCCAACACATACACACACACATAACACACACACACACACACACACACACACACACACAAAATACAGAGAGAGAGAAAGAGAGAGAGAGAACGAGAACTCTCTCTCTGAGTGTCTCACTAATCATATACACATCCTTACACAGAAACAAACATTTTAATAAAAAAAGCAAATATGCAAATAAGAAACTCCAAAGGCCGCACCACCCACGACTACAATTTTGGTAGAGTCTCTCTGCTTGGCTTCCTGCGACACATCATGTGACATACTGTGTAGTTCCCACAGGTGCTCTTCTCCGGGATCTTAAGATCTTTTATATTTTATTTTATTCTATTTTCCTAAGGGATATTTTAAAGAGAGAATTATGATTGGAGTTTAAATGGCACATCACTCAAAAGCAAAGATTTCAGATCGGAGGGTAGATGTCTACCCGATTCCGGGTAGTGACTGACTTCACAGACCTCTAAATTCTGCTTGCCGGCCCAGGAGTCCTGGGAAATGCCATCTGAATGAGTGAATGCATCTTGAGAATTTTAAAATACATGTGCAGTGGGCACTAACAAAGCCAATACCTCACAAAACTCAATGCCTATTAAGTCTCCAACATGTGATCTTTCACTATCCTGTGCTCAGGGCCCCTTAATAGCACTTAAAGCTAACTTTAATTATCAACTAGAAATATCAATAAACATGTGTTCTGAAATACTGGCATCTCAGTTCTGGTCAATAAAGATTGTCAACCAAGCTATCTACATCAGAACAAAACAAAAAAATGAAAAAAACAGATTTGCATGTGGAAGTGTCCTTCAAATAGAGAATAGAGTCATTCAGAGAATGACAGCTCAATGCTATAGAGAAGCACTTTAAACAATTCAATTATTTCCAGTTGTGCTTCTGTTTATTTTTCCTCCCATTACAGGCTGCCCTGTAGTTTAGTGTACTGTGTCATAACAGTACAGATATGCAGAGGAAATGAACAGGCACTTTCCACAGAAGACATGTAAATAGCCAAGGGGTTATGAAAACACAGAGCCTCTCCCTCCCAGAATGAGGCTCTCAGCTACAGTTTCCAGCACCATGTCTGCCTCTACACTGCCATGCTCCCCACCATGATGCTAATGAACTAAGCCTCTGAATCTGTAAGCAAGCCCTCAATTAAATGCCTTCCTTCAAAACAGCTGTGGTCATGAAGTCTCTTCACAGCAGCAGAATAGCGACTAAGACAGTAAGAAAAGGCAAACGGTCGTCTTAAATATACCTCCTGTTGAACTCTAAATGCCACTGAAAATTTGTGTTCTCGTATCCAAGTAATAAGCAGAACTCGGGGCTTGGGGATTTAGCTCAGTGGTTGAGCGCTTGCCTAGCAAGCGCAAGGCCCTGGGTTCGGTCCCCAGCTCCGAGAAAAAAAAAAAAGCAGAACTCGGTGGCTCGGACCTGTACTCGCACGAAGCACTCTGGGAAGCTAAGGCAGGTCGGTTGTCACAACTTTGAGGCCACTTCATGCTACCTAATGAACTCAAGGCCAGCCTAGATGACATAGCACGACACTGTCTTTAAGACACCCAGAAAAAAATTGAAAAGAATCATATTTCAAAGGTGTTTAACATCTTTCTATACAGCTCACTTTTGCATATTATAACCTAAAGGGAGCACGTATTGTACTGCTTCCTAGAATGAATATGTGTGCTGTTTTAGACACCAAGATTAGTGTCATCACATAATTGTGTCCAATTGGAACAACAAGATTTTGTACTTTGTCCAAGCTTTTTATTCTTAGGGAAGCATGTATTTATCTGAGAGTAAATGAAGTAATAAAAAATAAGAAAACATAAAACTGAACATCTGCTTGAGGGATGTATACATATTTTTTTTTATCATTTTGCCTATGTATGATACTTTCATCATTTACAAGAGTTCGAATCCAGTGTCCACTGTCAGATTCCTCCATGGAAGTCTCCTCCATGGCTTTGGCTATAGGAACCCTTTGCTGGGCTGGTCTCTTGTTCATACTTTCTTTGTTTTCCTTTCCCACCTTTTCTATTTGTAATCTTAATGTCTTTTTCCAAAAACTATACAAAACTTAATTACGGGACTATAAATAAAAGTAGTAGTAGATGTTTGTTGGTATAGTAAAGTTTACATCAAAATGTAATATATACTGGATCGAAGTTTTCATAATGAAATTCACGTACATGTAATAATGTAAATGAAAACACTTTTAAAAATATAGTTTATACAGAAACAGCTGTTCATGCTCCATTTCCCTAAAAACATATCTTGATCTTTGTTTCTTTGAAAACCTATTTTCCTCTTTGCACTGAAGACAGAAACATGCAAGCTGATTACAGTTTCCAAATGGGTGGGATGATTATTTGAGTGTCCAGTGTGTTGAAATAAAAACTGGGGAGAATTAGTTTTCCACTACAATTACTTAGGGAGTAACTATTACTTGATATTTTTATAGGAAGCCAGGTACAGTGACATGTTGGGACATGGTCCAGGAATGGGGTGCTGTGGGGGGAATTCTGTGCTTGTGAAAAAACTCTAAGAAAACAAAGTGTTTTGTGACCTCTGTTCCTTCAAAACAGAATTGTGCATGAAATGTGATTTTGTACTCCTCCCAGGTGGAGCAGATAGGGGTGAGTTTACTTCAGATCACTCATTGTCTGCTGTTGCTATTCAATTAACTGAAGTATATTTTACATGCCTTTGTGGAAAGCAAGGTTTTGCCATGTGCGGCTTTTGTTATTGTATACAGCATAACTGATGAGAACTTTACTCATGTGACCTTTCTTAACCAGCAGAGTAGAAATTATCTGGGGTTCAGAATAAAGTTGGCTATTGCATGAGACTTTTTAGTCTGCCACATTTATAGGCTCCATTCTCCCAGGTCCTTTAGAGCAGTCACAGTGGTTCAGTGCCTTTAATCCCACTACTCAGGAGGCAGAGACAGGTGGATCTCGGTGAGTTCAAGGCCTCCCAGTGCTATACACGAAGATCCTGTCTCAGTAAAATAACTGACCATTACACTGTTTATGCACTTTTCAACAGGTATGATAACCATTGCCATTTCTATTCTCATAAAAATTATTACGATTGTGAGATAAATCGCATGTCTCAATCAAATCAAATACTAATACAGCTAGCCATCATATTACCAAGCGCTTAATGGATAAACCCTTCCAAATACTGCAAATCACAGCGATGTTTGGGGAGACAACTGAGTATGCAGAATGTTTTACTATAGTTAATTTTCCATTGTTTAATGGAAGAAAAGGATGTTATATTTGGAATTACCTTCCTAAAATATAAAAATTTACTGGTTTTGGATATGAAACTTAATGTTTACTCACATCAAAGTTTAAAGAAAGGGGACTGGAGATACAATTCCACGATAGAGTATTTTCCAGACATGCAGAGGCCCAGGGATCGATCTTACTTCTGAGAGTAAAAGAACAATACTATGCTTTTTTGTTCATTAAGTCTTGGTTCTGGAAACAGTCTCTTACTCTTAAACCCATACTAGTCTAGAACTAACTGTATAGTCCTTGTTTGTCTCAAACTAAAGCTCCTCCCTGCCTTAGCTTTGCAAAGTGTCTTAATTATAAACACAGGCTACCATTTCTGACTAGAATAATACTATTTTCAAAAAGAAAATATAGGGGCTGGGGATTTAGCTCAGTGGTAGAGCGCTTGCCTAGGAAGCGCAAGGCCCTGGGTTCGGTCCCCAGCTCCGAAAAAAAGAATTAAAAAAAAAAAAATATAAATCCTGCCTTTCCTCTTCCTATGTTTGGAAATATACGTGCCTTATCATGTTCTGCCTTACTTCCTTTGAATGGTCATGAACTATTCCTGGGGAGATGTGAATAAAGATCTTATCACCTCAGATAAGGGGCCAAATAACAGAACAAACAAGGGGTTCTACCAAGTCAATCTTGAGGAACCAGTAACTATAATTCCAGTTTTGTTTCTTTACTAATAAAGTTTTGGGCAAATTGTTTAGTTACAATTTCAAAATTGTAAAATGAGGTTAGGGATATATATATATATATATATATATATATATATATATATATATATATTCAAATATATGTATAATATAATATCAAATATATATACATATATATTATATATATGAATTCAGAGTTCAAACACTCTATAGTTTATAGATCTGAGCGTTTTGCCTACATGCAAGTAAGTATACCCTGAGTGTGTCTTCTCTCCATGGAGGCAGAAGGTATTGAATACCCTGTGCCGGAAGCGATGGGTGACTATAAGCCCCCGTGTGAGTTGTAGGAACCAAACTTGCGTCCCCTGAAAGAGCAACAAGTGTTCTTAACAAAATGAGGCACAGACAGTTTAGATACTTAACATAGATAGGAAAAAAAATTACTTGGAGATCGTGGAATATTTCTGCACTCATAATAGAGATAAGGAAATTAAATATTCCACAGCTAAGTGATTTGCCCAAGGTCATCATCCTGCTAGAAGCTTACTGACATTCCTTACAGAAGCATGGATGACTGGAAGGCTGCTGCCTCACTAAAAAGGGGGACAACATGGGGGACAGCTCATGGAAACTGCATATCGGAAGCTTGCTGCACAACTTGCAGGCAGCTGAGTAGGAGTCTCCTACTTGAGTCTCAGGTCTCCTACCTGAGTCTCTTCAGGAGAGACTCCACCTAGGAATCTTTCCTGCTTGTGTAATTTGTGGAGGAACTCTGTGAGTCTTGTAAGTTTCCTAGACTTCCTGTGACTTATGGGATGTTTACTTCAAGAGCTTTGTAGGTTTTGTTTATTTCTGCCATCATAACAAACCTCCCTCTAGGATGAAAGTTTTTACTTTGACAGCAATTGCTACATAGTATTGTCTCTTGCAACCATTCTGGAAATGAGAAAGTATCCAAGTGGATGCTGTTTTTTTAAATAGTCAGTTTTATTGAATTTTTAACTCATCATGTTTTGCAGTTTTTAAGACAAAAAAAAATCACTCTGTATTTTCCTAGAATAGACTTTCCAGGAAGAGTAAGTAGTCATTAATTAAATTTTATCTCAATGTAAAAAAACATTTATTTCAATGTTAAATCATATATTGGACTAGGAGAACAAGATGGTGAACATGTATGCTGTGCCTTTATGGGGCATGAAGACCTCTGAGCTCTCAAGTCAAAGTGTAAAGGAATTTGGCTAGCAGTAATTATAGGGTCCTCTACCTTTCTTCCATAAAAGAAACTTGTTTAAGAATCCTGGCTATCAAAAGAAGAAATGATTGATTTTTTAATATTCTACAATCTTTTAAAAATAACACTATATAGTCATGTGAAAAATATTTGGGACTGTTGGGCAAGATTTTCATTGCCTACCCATGTTTCATGTCCAGATTCTGAGACAGCAACACTAATGTGTTTAAAATGTATAGCATACTCTCTATCCCTTTAAAAATGTCTTCCTACCAAAATGATTTTTTTCCTAGATTGGATTATTCTGATACCGATTGGTAACAATATTTTTACTCATTGAAAGTGAATAAATCCCTATATTTAAGAGCCAGTTCTATTCAAAGTACCTGGTATTCATATTTAAATCCCATTCAAATATAGGGTTTTTTTTTTTCTTTTTCTTAAAAACAAACCTAAGGACCAAAAGATGAGGTCAAATTTCACCTATTTTGACAAAATTAACTAAATTTTTTTGCTTAGGACTTTTTCATGAACCATTTATTTCATGCTAGTCATAACTGGGTATTGTATTCCTACTTTTAGTATAAATATGAGCTTTTTAGTATAAATATGGAAACTTTCTATGGAAGGCACCTTTTCACATATGCAGAATATAGTAAACCCCATTCAGCGACCAATTTGGGGACCTTTAGGGCACTATTTTATCTAGTGTTTTCACTCTCTCTTTCTAAGTCTTAGGAGCTTTGCAAACTGCCTGTCAGTCCAGATCACAAACCATACCTGAGCCAGGCCCCCACTGATTTGGGCAAATTACCCAACAAGTCCTACCACATTTCCTCCACTGGAGGCTCCTCAGGCCCCTCCTCTGCCACTCCTCCTGGGAGGCTGAACCTGTGCGGCTAACTTACCACAGCCGAGGTTCAAAGCTCAGATACTGGAGCCAGACAGATTTGGCTGAAGATAACTGAGTTCACCACTTTCTCTAAGCGACATTAAGAAGGGAGCCGCTCTCGGCTAAGAGTGATGCAGAGACCGCCTTCAGAAAGGGCAGTGGAGGCTCTTTTAGCAGGAATGTTGCAACGGAGAGCTCTCTGTGCCTGTGTTAAGGCTCGGCCCTTCGAGCCATTGTCCTGTTCCAAGTGCAGAGCTCTGGCTTCTTACAGGATGGTGACCTTGGGCAAATCACTTAGCTGTGGAATATTTAATTTCCTTATCTCTATTATGAGTGCAGAAATATTCCATGGTCTCCAAGTAATTTTTTTCCTATCTATGTTAGGTATCTAAACTCTCTGTGCCTCATTTGGTTAAGAACACTTGTTGCTCTTTCAGAGGACGCAAGTTTGGTTCCTACAACTCACACGGGGGCTTATAGTCACCCATCGCTTCCGGCACAGGGTATCCAATACCTTCTGCCTCCATGGAGAGAAGACACGCTCAGGGTATACTTACTTGCACGTAGGCAAAACGCTCAGATACATAAATTATAAAGTGTTTGAACGCTGAATTCATATATATATTTGATATTATATTATATATATTTGATTATATATATGTGTGTGTGTGTGTGTGTGTATGTATCCCTAACCTCATTTTACAGTTTTGAAATTGTAACTAAACAATTTGCCCAAAACTTTATTAGTAAAGAAACAAAACTGGAATTATATTTATTATTGTTGCTTAATTTTCAGTAACGTTACAGTCCTTGCCCCCAAACATGAAGCAATTCAAAAGGTCACTCATAAAAATATTGCTATGTAAGATATTCATGCTGAATGTCTTTCCCCGTCTCTCGGTTGGCTTCAAAGGCCTTGGCTGCCTGAACCTGCCTTGTCCCTCAGGATCTACTTCAGTCTTAGGCTGTGCTCTGGAGTCCGGGCCCCACAAGCTACTCCTTATCTGGAACGAAGGCACTGTAAAATCTGAAGGTTTGTTATCAATAGAGCCTGTTCTGCTGTGGGGCTGCAGGACTTCGTGAATCACTCTGGATACTGTGGCAAGTGGGGAAAAGCTAAATCAGGGCCCTCTGTATTTATGTCAAGGTTCACCCTCTGAGGAATTGAATAGAAGTAATTACACTGTCTATGTCTCTGTACTAACAAGGGGACGGAGGTGTGGGAGACCGTCTACCCATAGAAAGCAGCCAGACAAGGAAAACAGCTCACAGAATTTGTATTTGAAACACTGCTAGCAAGAAAGGGGCCCCCAAAGCCCCAGAGCTCCAAATCTAGTTAGTCTTGTTTTTTTGTTTTTGTTTTTGTTTTTTGTTTTTTAGTATATATCAAACATGAGTTAAAAGCCTTCTAATATTTATTACCCCCATCCCTTTGTTTTTCTTTACAGCTTCGACACTACTGTGGTAATCATGACAGGAAACATGGCTGTAAGAGCATTGTGTGTGTGTGTGTGTGTGTGTGTGTGTGTGTATGTGTGTTTGTGTGTACATGTGACCTCATAACGTTGATGAGAAACTAAATAATACCCCAACACACTTTACATGTGTCCAAGCCATACAAATCCAGCTTAACGGCCTACATGTTCAAATAAGCCAGGCAGGTAGCTGTTGACTGGAGTATTTTCTTGTGGGCTTACAGGATTTATCAGCTGTCATAAGACAAGAAGCAAGACGAGGTTACCTACACAAGAGAGCTTTATCGTTTTGTCATTTGTCTAAGACCTGAAGTCTCTGTGCCTATTTTAGGGAATCCTGACATATTCTCTGGAATGATCTGTTTGTGATTTCTCTGTCATCATAAATAAAACGGGGAAAGATCTGGCCCCGTACTAAGTAAACACTTAATTCCAAAATGAAACCATGAAAATGGGATTAAGATGTTCTTTCTGGGTTTGCTAAACAAGGTAATTCAGAGTTGCATTCCGTGTTCACTTTAAGCTCTGGATTGGGTAACTCCACAGGGACACCATGAGTGTCACCTTTTCCCTGAAATACTTCTCAAGGACAGCCTTGCCTCTGCCCAAAGGAAGAGACACTCATCCTTCCAGATCTGGATGTGGATTGAGTACTGCTAGTCAGTCCAGGTGTGATTATTACGCATATTTTAAATGCCACGCTCTGTCGATGCCACGGAGCGCACTAAGTATGACTAACAATCCTTTAGCACTCAAGAGCTTCCTGCCAACTCTTGCTGCAAAATCTCACTCTTTAAAACGTCGGGGGAATTTTAAAAATCAGTGGAATATGCTGATTTTTATGACATTAGTCACAAAGGTGCAACAAAAGCCAGCATACTGTCATTTTAGTATTTGTATATGCTTACATATCAAAGTCAAATCAGTCAGCAAAGCTTGGGATTCTGTAATTATCCTGGTTTCATTATTGGGAGTTCATTATTTGTTACCTGAAAATAAAAAGTAATTTCTTTTTCTCAGTTTTTAGCATCTTGGCAACACAGTGGTGACACACTGGTGATCAGTTACGATTCCCCACAGTTACGATTTCTAATAATCGTGTCTGTAAAATCAGTCAGTGCGACCAGAGTTGATTAACACAGAACCATTTATTTGGTTCTTTGTGTTTGAGGCCCAGTGTGATGGTTTAATGGAGAAACATTCCCCATAGTCTCTGGCATTTGAATGCCCGGTTCCCACTAGGTGGCGCTGATTAAGTCCTCAAGTCACGTTAAGTTTGTGCTCCTGCATTCAGTTTATGCTCTACCTGCTGCCATGCTGTCACGACCATTATAAACTCTGGAGCCATAAGCCCAACATTATAGACTCTCAGTTTCTGGAAACACGAGCCCAAATAAAATCTTCCATAAGTTTTCTTGGCCCCATTGTTCTACCATAGCAACAGAGAAGTAAGCAAGAACCATGGCTAATGTTGAGCCCAGTCCTCTTGCCTCCACCTCCCAAAGGGTGGCACTGAAACCAAGTTGTGCCACCACCACCTGTTAAATCTGAAAGGGAGCATAGAGAAAACATACGATAGTCAACCATCGAATCAATGAGAAAGTTGAACCTTGCAAATTCAATTTCCAGGTTTAATAAACAAAACACACAACGTCAGTATTTCAAACTTCTGAGAAATGGCAGTCGCTTAGTAAACATGGGACACGCTTATAGCCACAGGAAGACATGGTGCTGGAGGGGTAGTTGAGAGTTCTGCATCTGGATTAGCAGGCAGCAAGGAGAGAGGGTGATGCTGGGTCCGGCCTGAGATGTTGAAAACTCAAAGTCCACCCTTAGTGGCACATTTCCTCCAACAAGGCCACATCTCCAAGATTACCACTCAGTATGCCCGTGGGGGCCATTTTCATTCAAACCACCACAGTATAGACTTTTACTTTCCTTTTATTACTCCACAGTGAGAATTTTCAAGCTAGGTGTGTTGGCTATTCTTGTTTGTCATGTACTTAAACCTAAGCAGACAAGTACATCCGTGAGGGATTTTTTTTTTCTTAAATAAGTCATGTGAAGTGGGATGACCCACTTTTAACCCACATCTTTTGAGGTAGGAGGATCCACCTTTACTCTGGGCTCTGTCTTCTGGTGGCAGTTAATATAAGCAACATAGAAGAATAAAGGTCTCCTTCTTTTTACCCTGTTTACCTGTTTACCCCCATTCTTGCTGGACAGTCCATCCCTTCACTAGTATTAGAGCCTACTTTGAGGTTCTGGCATATACTGAAGACCAGCTGAGATATCTAGCCTCATGTACTGGAAGGTTCTTGGACCTTCCATTTGTATACAACCATTGTTAGACTGGCCAGACTACAGAGTGTTAGATATTGTGATAAATTTCCTGTGTGTGTGTGTGTGTGTGTGTGTGTGTGTGTGTGTGTGTGTGTTTTCTAGAAGTTCTGCTCCATTAGAGAACCCTGACTAAGTTATACTCCAAGATATGCATTGAAAAGTTGATATTTATTTTGAGTCAAATGTAGCTCAGATTGGCTTTAAACTCAGTATGTAGCTAAGGCTGAGCTTTATGTTCTTCCTGCCTCTACCTCCCAAGTGAGAAGAAGCAGCAATGTTTCCTCCTTATAAAGTCTAACTTACCTCCCATCTGTTGTTTTCAGTCATCCTCCAGAGCCTTTGATGTAAAAAGTCCTCCTTAGACTCCTTTGTTTTAAGAATGTTAACAGTTTCCTCCTATATAGAAACATTCCATCCTGTAGGAATGCTCCTTAAGCAGGGAAGCAAACAACTCAAGCAGCTTCAGGAAGTCCCTGAAACTGATCAGATGCATTAGATCCTTCCCTGTCAGAGTAATCAATAAAAGCAGAGAATTCCTCTCAGATCAAGCGAAGCCAAGTTGCTTAAAAGGACTCAGGCAAACTGAGCTTCCAGGAAGGTTCTCATGAGGAGAAAAGCTGCAAAAAAGTCTCTTGAGACTGATAGAAGCAGAGCCCAGCCAAGCTATCTGGAAGAGGTTTAGACCAACTGAGGTACCTAGGAAGGACACCTCCTAGCTTGTGGAGCTGCCTGTAGGCTGTGCACTGTATTCCATGTTCCCAGCCTTATGAACTATCAACCCAGGATGGGGGTGGGTTTTGGTGATACAGGTGTTTTGAATCATTTCTGCTCCTTTAAGTAATCTTAACAAAACTCACTTGTTCACCAAATCGGACTTTAGTGGTATCTGTACTTGGGTCTGTTGTAAGCTTCCTAGTTGGGGTGAGTGGATGTGTGTTGCATCTCCCCAGAAAAAGTTTTTTTTTTTGTCACACAACAAATCTCTTAAACGAAATCCTAAAGTTTCTTTCATTTCCCTATTCCACAAGTAGTTGCAGACCGCCTTCTGTGGTGTGAGCTACATTCAGAAGACAAGGGTGAGCACAAAGCCTCTTCTGCCCAAACCCCTCCTAGTCTGTTTAGTAGCCAATAATCACTGTCCATTTTCCTGAACTTAGATCATCACCTAGATTAGTAAAGCACACCCATGGGTCTGTGGACAAGAATAGTTCTAGAAAGATTGACTGGTGAGGGACTCCGATTTGGAGCAGCACCTTCTCTTGGGCTAAGAGCTCATAGGAAATAAAGGAGGGAGCCAGACCAGAGCTGGCACATGCCTTTCTTGTTTTCCTGGCCACTGTGGCATGGACTGCCCCATTCCATCACACCATCCTTGACCTGATGAATGGACACCTCTAAATCCCTAAAACCATTGTCATCAGGTATTTTGGTCACAGCAATGAAAATCTAACTGAAACAGGTGTGGCAGTCACTGTCCACCTAATAATCTACTGGGTTGAAGAGAGAAAAGGCTATTTCTATCTGTGCTGTCTGTGAGGCCTTCCCAAAGTGATGATCCCTGAGACAAAACCTTCAGTAACAATGACTGCATGGAGTAAGAGGGGAGATTTCCAAACAGGGAAATTGAGCAACATCTGGACAGACTTGAACAACTTTTCAGAGGGACTGGGATAGGGCTATTTTCCAACATTATGTATGAAAAAAAAAGGTTTTTAGCAACTATGTTTACCATTTTGCTGATAAGTTATGCAGTTACAAGACTGCAGCACGGACAGTAATGCATAAGAACATGAAGTCTAGTCTTGGTTCTCAAAGATGTTGAACACAGTTTATTGAATTAATCTCACAATAGATTAATAACTGCTTTGGGGGATTCTCTTGTAAACCCTGAACCTCTCCAAGGAGCTGTGCTCAGGGTAATAGTATAACATATTTAGAACCCTTCAACTTAATGTCACCTCCATCTTAACCCATCTCTGCACGGTGACAATGGCGGGTTACACTGTGGAGGCTCAGCACTCTCCTCGGTGTGATTCTACCAGGAAATGAAGCGTCTCACTTGTCAAGTAAGCCGTTTGGATAGGCTCGATGTAAGTGCATGGAAAGTGTGGCCCTGCCCTGTGCCCAAGAACAAAAGGATGTAAGGGAAAACTGGTGTCATGAAAATTGCTTTCAGCAGTTACGAAATGTTGTAAAAATGTCTTAACCTTTAAGATCAGCCTAACCGTGATCCATGATATTACTGCTGTGCCATAAATCAAGGTTGAAACTAATTAAGTGCTTGATCCTGTGATTCAAAGTTATAAACTTTAAGTAGTTTCCATGTTACTCACTATTTGCAGCCTGTCTATGCAACAGCTGTAAATCTATCCATTTACGGTCAGAAAGGATTCATGGACTTGTCAAACCTGTGTTATTATTTAAATTCTAAAATCCCGATCCGTTTCAAACAATTGCCTCATTATTAGTCAAATTAGTTAAAAGCAACTTCTAATGATATGGTTCTACTGTAGTAATTGCAGAAGTCACCAGGATTTCTGCCTCCATTTTATATTTAAAGATGCGCTGAGACCATATTCTGCGCCATGAGGGACAGTGAATCGATAACGGACTAAATCTAATTATATGGAGTAGCACTTAGTACTTTCAATTCCAGAAATCATTGGAGGTGGTTGCAATGAATGAGAACCTTTTATTAAGCACGGGTTATAAATACTAGTTTAATTTTAATGTGTGCCAAAAATGTAAGTCCTTTGTTAGCCCACATCATGTTTTTATGTCTATCACAGATTTGTCACTTGGGGTATCCATTTATATATTCTTTAATTTAGCATTATTTTCTGAGGTAAGCTTTTGGACTCATCAATATGACTTTAAAATAGTTGGCAAGCTTCTAAGAATGAGGAGAGGATATGCTAATACCCTTGGTTGTCAGGTGGGACACCTCCTCTGAGAATACTTGTAGGAACCGAAACTACAAACAAGCAAGCACTGAGATTCCTTTATTTCTGTGAAACTTCCAGGAGGCCACTAAATCTCTGCTGTTCTTTCTTAGCTTATAGACTGTCATCATGAGAACGTCCAGTCCTCAGATCACAGCTGTTGGATGTTTACATCAAGAGAAGCATGCCTGGGAAGACAGGACGAGCTTAAACCTGCCAGGGATTAGAAAGATCACAATGTCAGAGGTGCCATTTACAGGCTAGCAACCGCAGGGGTCAGTAAGGTTAAAAAGAAAATCCAGCACTTGGAAGGTCAGACTGCAGGTAGTCAATCAGCAGAGCTCGTTCCACGAGCTCTCCTCACTTCCGCTACAGCTTGGGCCCTCCCTGGGGTTTTGCTGGCCAGGTATCCTCCCTGTCCGCCCACTGTCCCTCTTGGGTTCGCGGGGCTTCCCAAAGCTATGCTCTGGCAGTGGGGGCTGGAACGAGCCGCCTAGACGATTCCTGTCCACCGGTCTCCCCCGCGGTACCCTAAAGCCGCGTGCCCCGGGGAGGGGTGCGGGGTGGGGTAGGAAATTCCTCCTCGCTCCACGTCCCCGCCCGCTCGCCCTATCCGTCCCCTCTCCGGCTGGCTGCCCTGCTCGCTCCGATGCCGACCTCGTCACCTTCACTTCTGCAGGGCGAGTTGGCCGAGGCGACTGCGAGCTCGGGACTCCCGGCAGGGCTATGGGGCAGGGTGAGTTGGGGCGCTGGCGCGGCGGCCGTTCTTCCGCCGCGCGCTCGCTCCGGGGCGTCCGAGCCAGCCGCGCGGGGGAGGAGCGGAGCTCCGGGCGGAGTGCGCGGAGCCTGGACGGGCCGGGTCCCCTAAAGCAGGCAGCGGTTTGGGAAAGCGGGGGCGCTGTGGTCCGCAGCACCTCCGGAAAAGTTTACACGGGATTCTGTTGGTGCGCAGCGGGCTGCTGGAGCCCAAGCACCAACTGCGGGCGTGGCGACCGTCCCGCGCCCGGTCCGCTCCTCCTCCTTCGCAGCCGGGGCGGCCGCGCGCCGCCCCTTCGCCCCCGACTGGCTGCGGGTTGCGGCCGGGGCGGGGACCTGTGGCTGGCATCGCGGCGCCCTCAGGCAGGGACCGACCCGCAGGTGGAAGCGCCCCGGGGAGGCGGGGCTGCCCCCAGCTGCCGTGGGTCGAGGCGGGCTCTTGGCTGTCCCGCTCCCGCCCTGACCCGCCGGCCTCTCCCACCCCAGCAGTGACGCGCCGCCTCCGAGCTCGAGCCCGCGCCGCGGCCAGCAGCGCGATGGACCGCAGTGCCCGGGATCCCGTACCCCGCAGCGCGCCTCGCACCCCCGCCACGCAGTCCGCCGGCTCTGCAGGGTAAGTAGGGTAGTTGCCCTCCCGGCTGCCGAGGCCTCGCGCGCTTCACCTGTCCTCAGCGAGCTCCCCGCGGGGCCGCCCGGCTCCCGGGCCGACCCACACGCGGGCAGGAGACTGCGTCCTCCCGGGCGAACCGGGGTGGGGGGTTCGCTGGTTTGGGCGAGCTTTCCGATCGGGGGGTTGCGGAAGGCCAGTCGAATGGCAGGCGTTGGGTGAGGAGTCCCGGAGCAAAAGTGGTAACAAAGGGCCCCTTGTTGGGGCTGTGGAGCGGCGGGGGACGACACCTGTAAGTGCGCTCCGGGAAAGGAAGGAAAAGTTTCCACGGCCAAGCGCTCGGGCCCAGGCGGGTGGCTTCTGTCAAGGTGACTGCAAGAAAGGGGCTTCCTAGAAGTCCTCGGAGGGCTCAGCAAGGTGTGCCAGCTGTCAGCCCGGCTTGACAGTTCCGGGAGCAGGCGGGGTGCTCGCCTCTGACTGGGGGTGTGTGTGTGTTGTGTGCCTCTGGCCAATTGGTGATGCCAAAGCCGAGCGCGAAGCCAGTCGCATTGGCAAACACCTATACTTTTTTTTTTTTTTTACCGTCACGTGTTTGAGGAGCGATTGGAAGGGAAGGGGCTGTCACATGGTGAGTTAATATTAAATGAAGCATGCCTTCCTGCCAAATATGCTAAAAATCACTCTGTTAAACGTTTGGGTAAACAGTGGTGAGAACAGGTAGTCCTGCAAGGGCCAAGCAGAACTTGAGAATAACCTTTGTCGTGGTAAACGGTCAAACTACACAACCCTGCTTCAGTTGAGAACGCCCCATTGCTATCTTGTAGCCTCTTTACCATAAAGCACCCCCAATTTCTTTTTTCTTTGTTAATCAGAATCTAGAAATGCCCTAAACAAAGTATGAACATTCCGGAAATGGGAACGTTAAGGAACAGGCGACTTTGTAAGCAATGAATGAGAGTCGTTCAGTTTTTTGTTTTTTGTTTTTTGTTTTTTGTTTTTTTTTTTTTTTTTTTTTTTGTGGTTTAAGAGTGAAGAAGTCATTTTTCCCTGGAACATGACAGGCGTTTCCTTAGGAGCAAGTCACAGCATGTTTATTCGTCAGAGGCCATGCGAGCATTGGCAGTTGTCTAGAGGAAACATGGAAGAGTCTCAAGGCTGCATGACTAATCTAACAGATATTTAGTGTAATGCATACGTAGAGGAAATTTGCAGCGTATGAATTCGTTCTTTTTTTCTCTAAAGTTTGATCTTCTCCATGCAAGTATCCCTATTGCTACAGAGCTCCACTTTTTCTTGGCGGGGGGGGGGGGCAGTTTAGATACTAATGTGTCTCCTTCCATGTATTTTAGCTGTGTGAAATAGTAAATATGTTGATGGGATTCTGAATGTAAAACAAGGCCTGGGGACAGAGCTGTGGGTTTATGTAAGTTAACGATGAACCAGCTTTCACCCGAAACTGAATTAGACTCTTAAGAAAATAGCAGAGAATTCCATTGTGCATTTGTGTCATACATTTACACAGAACGCAGTCACAGATGCTCGAGGGTCAGTTCTTTTGAACAAAGTAGGGGAGGGCAGAGAGCTCTGTGACGGAGCAGCGTGAAGAGCTTTCTAGTGATAAGCCTAGAGCACCCCAGTTTGTATGCTCGAGAACGTAGGGGCTAAACCACTGAGTTCCTTAAGAGCATGAATATAATTAAATGCTCAATGAGTCATTCATTCATTCATTCATTCATTCATTCATTCATTCATTCATTCATTCGAGACTCCCTTTAGCCCAGGGTGGTCTGGAACTGCATTTATAGTTGAGGGTAGCCTCCTGCTTCTGACTCCCAAAATTGAGGTTACAGGCACACACACCACCACACCCCACAGAGGAAAATATTTTAAAGGACCTTTGCACTTACTTTTCAAACTTCAGGGAAGACATCTGGGAAAATGCACCTGTAAATAGACCGCAAGAATACCTAACACTGTTCTTTTAAAAAATACCTAACACTGTTATTTTAAAAAATTGAGCTTCTAATGGCTCGTCTTCTCCCACTTGTCTAGTCCAAGGCTTGTTACGTCCTTTGAGTATCCAGGATTAGCGTTTGCTTTTGCTTTTTCTAAAAAAAAAAAAAAAAAAAAAAAAAAAAAAGCCCTTTAAAAAAGGTTTAAATTGTGGGAAAATGAGAATATTCAGGAGGTGGCAGGGTGCGATCCTGATATGCTATAATTGTTGGTTTTGAAGGAAGGCTCCTTACTATAGAACTAATTATATCATGACTCAATAACCTAATAGGTGGTGAGGCCTCCTTTAGTTCTTATCCCTGGATATTGTTGTTCAAAAGAAGTCCTCTGTTGTCTGTAATTTTCCAAGGTCTAGGCCTCTGTAACAGGTTATTTGAAGGACAAATCAGTGCAGCTCCACATTTTACGACGGGGTGGGGTGTGGGGGAGGAAACGCTCTGCCAGAGTTACTGAACCAATTAGTAAAACCTGAGGTTTGAGGTGTCCGTTCACTGTGGTAATTGATTTGACTGTCTCCTGACTGTGATCTACATTCTAACATACTGGTGTTGAATCGTTAACTGACTGCTAGAGTTTTAGGTATGGTTTTCCTCATGGAGATTTCCAGGTTGGAAACTTTGCCCCTCCCCCTCCCCCACATAACGGAATTGGGGGTGTGGCCCCTTTAAGATCTGGGGCGAGGTCATTAAGAGGGATTAACAGGAGTGGATTGGTTATGGGCACAGAATACAACTGTTGTAAAGTGAGCCTGGCTTCCTCTGCTTGCCTTCTGCTCCGTTTCTTGTGGTCTCTTACTTTTGCCTACTGTACTGTACTGTACCTCGGAACTAACAAGCCCTCACCTGGTGAACACATAGAGCTGTCTGAGGGCAAGCTTTCAGTCTCTACAGCTGGAGCTAAACACACCTCTTTTCTTCATGAAGTACCTAATCACAGGTATTGTATTGTAACATAAGATGTTAGCACCCTTGAAGGGGAGGGGGAGAAACAACATTATTTTAGGAAAAAAAGATATTTTGTAGCCTCTTGGTTACTGTTGCTTTGAAACATTCTAAACAATTGTAATATTGCATATGCAAATAAAAATGTGATAGTTTGTTTTCATAGACTTATGTTTAGCATAGCCTGCTGAGACACCTGGGAGAGACAGACTTACCTGCATAGACGTTGTGGCTGCCTTATGCACACCTCCCAAAAAGACCCTGGCCCTGCAGTGAAAGGTTTCTAGTCATCACACCTCCTCAGGGGCTTACCCTGGCTGCCGGTTCACCTCCTCAAGTCCTCACCACCTTATTGGCTCTCCTTCACAGTATCGGGTATAAGTATTCACTGGCCATTGCAGGTCTCGTAGGCTTGGCTTTTTGACTTTGAAGAATGCTGCTGAGTTTAGACTTCAAAGCCACAGAATTCCGACAGCTTTGATTTTTTTTACTTGGAGATTAAATGTTTGTGTATTTGTTTTCCCCAGGAGTTGGTTTGTTTTGAGACGAGTCCTACAAAGGGGAGGCCAACATTCATCTGGATCTTCCCACACCACCCTCTTGCAAATGATGTTTTTATGTGTTCTAGGATACCAGGCTAGATTAAAGTTTGCATGTTTAACACACACACACACACACACACACACACACACACACACGATTTTAAAGTAAACTTGCAAAAAGCAATCTATTTGAACTGGGCTCTGGCACTTATTCCATTGGATTAACCTAATACAGAAGATAATCCTAGTAACTGAGCCTTGTAACCAAGTAATGATTTAGCTGTAAACTAACTAGTTATGCCTTAACTAGCTCCATGGCCAGTAGAATTGTTTTCTGTAAGTGGTATGCAGCCATCTTGGTGGTGAGTGTTTTTAGAAACTGCTCTGATTGTAGGAGCTGTGCAGGTCTTAAATCTCTGCTCAAATTAACAATGGTATTTTGAATTCATCTAAATAATTTTCCTTCTGAATATTAATAGATATCACATAATATATATCCACATATAGGTATGTTAACTGACATCTATTATCTGTATTTATTATATAGATTTTCACATAGATGAAAGTTAGCTGGTTTAATTTGTATTGTGACATAGGAAAATTGCTTACTAGTTTCCATGGTTGGAAATGCTAGGCCAGTGTGTCTTCGAAGAGAAGAGCCCTGTTGAGACACAGATTGAAGAACTAAAAGGTTTTAGAGGTGAGGGTAGTAATCAAACTGATTTTACTTTCTACCGTGGATATCCACTGTTACTGGTTAAGAGTTTCTTGTGGTCAGTGATGGCCCCAAAATATTACATAAAACATTCCAGAAAGGAACAGTTTGTGAATGTCCTCACATCTCTATCTTAGTATATTTTGCCATCTGGATTTAGGCCATCTTATCCAACCCAAGAGATAACTTTGTTTAGTATATGGTACAGTGCCTAGCCATACTTTGTCTCCTAGGCCACAGTCACTTGGTAGCCTTCAACCAACTCAAAGCACAGTAGTGTTTTAGGGTCAAGAAAGCATTATTTGTTGGGTATCTCATGCTTGTAATCCCAGGACTTCGGAAGTTGGGGTAGAATAATTGTCCCGAGTTTCAGCCATCTTGGGATATAGAGTGAGATCTGGTCTCAAATAATAATGATAAAACCAGAAAAAAAAACTTCCTCATTTTAATAGTGGTCTCATCATTCCAAGATTTGCGATTCTGAAAATTCAGATATGCCAAAAAAAATTAAGTACACCATGATTTTAAAAAGGCACATTCACCTCATGTAACCTTTGTTACGGTAACATTCTATTTTCTAGTTATGGTTTCTAGCATCTCTTTGTTCCTAATTTATAAATAAAACTATCTGAGGTAGGTGTGTGTATAGGGAAACATGGTATGGATAAGGTTCAGAACCAGCTATAGTTTCAGGCAACCATGGGAGACTTGGAACATGATCCCCACAAAGAAGAGTATGCTTTTTCTCCTAGAGTGAAGTTACCCAAACTTTGTGTCTTAGTCCTCTGTAGTGTGGCATTAATCACTGAGAAAAAGCAACATGCGTGTGTGCGTGCGTGCTGATCTCAGCTTGAGACTTTATCTTTGAAATCATGTGCTTATGCTGGCAATCTTTACTCACCCAGATAAGCTTCTCCTTTGCCTTTTCAAAATGTAAATGTCAAAGTTTTAGTTGACCTTGCTTTGAAGGATCATACTGTCTTGATTCCGAAACAAACCTGGAATAGACGGGATGTCAGCAAACTCACTTTATACTTTTGTAGCTTGGGAGCAATGGAGTTAACTGGAGGAAAATTGAGGAAGGACTTCCCAACTGCTTCTGTCTCTATTTGGATTCATTATTGGTCCTAAAGATTGACTATTGAATATTTAGCATATGTTTCAGTGTGAGAATCACTCAGGTAACTTTAAAACTAGTAGCCGTGCTTTCTCACACATTGATCTGTTCTGGTTTGATTGGCTTGGTCTGGGCCCAGGGCATTGCTAGGATTACTGTGCCACCAGGTTTGAGAGTGACTGATTAGCATCAGCAGCTGAAGTTGGGGCAGAGGCACTGATCATTTTTAAGGAACTAAGCTTGATTTTGAGTTTGTAAAGATTATATTCACAATTTGTATAGTATCTTTTTTTAATTCTTAAAATAAATTGCTTTTCCTTTTCCTTTTTTTTTTTTTTTGAGAACGTATATTCACTCCATCTTATACTCGCTGGATTGGCATGGCCATGATCACACAACTGTTGTGAATGCAGGGATTGTGGAAGCAAGACCCTATTTCCAAACCTGTGTGTTTTATGGACAGACTTAGCATCATCACACATTGAGTTTACAACTGTGTCATGTAATTACATTTGGTGCTATGGTTTATAGGAAATGGGTGAAAGTGGTTTTTATTTCAAGTTGTCTGGAAAGTTGACTGTCCCCTCTCTTTTCGAAACAGTGTCTATATGATATGGTTTTAAAAATGCTACACACTCCAGTGATTATGAAAGTGTGTAACACTGAAAAGGAGATTGGATACTTGGGCTGCATGTTGAATCTCATAGTAAATTATTTGTGGTAAACTGTTTCCAAACTCACAGTTAAAACTTGTATTCTTAGTTTAGGGCGATCATCTGTTGTATGAGAAGGTGTTTAATTTTGTCAGGATGCGTCTGTGAAGTGTACTTCCAGCAAAATTCCAAGAGTAAGAGAGCTTACCAAGTGAGAGACATGAAATTGTTCAGTAGGACAATGCTTATTTTCTCCTTCAAAGTCTTAATTTCCTCTGAGTGAGGTAGAGAGAAACAGAAATTTGCTCCTAACCATAAGTGATTTGCTGAAGAAATTAATCTGTACCCTGTAGGGGAAAAAAGGGAATGTGATATTAGGTGCAATTAGTGTTTTGCTGCCAACTTAATGTCTGGTTTATGCTTTTAACTTGAGATACTATACCCTTCCTCATGAGTTTGCAGACTGTGGCCTGACAGATGTGACCTGCAGGTCAAGATGGGACCCTGCCAGTGCTTTTCTCTCATTTTAAAAATTGTAGTAAGCAATGCACACAATGTACAATTTACCATCTTAAAACATTTAGAAGTGTACATGTAGTTGTGTTAAGTGTATTCACATTGCACCCCCTTTTCCATATCCACTGTTCTGTTGAAACGGAAAGTTTGTTTCCATTAAATGGGTCTGCTTCCTCTCTTGAGGCTCCTGGCAGTTTATTCTTTTTTGGTCATGATTCTGACCACACTGAACACTTCTCCTATGTGGGGTCTTTTTTGATCGGCTTAGTTCACGTGGCTTATTGGCTTCCGTGGTTACATGTTTTAGCTTGTATGAACAGTTCATCCCTTTGGGTTGGTTAAATGTATGTTCGTATGTAAAGATCCAGTCATCCATCTCTGGATGCTTGGTTTCCTAGATTTTAGTTATTGTGAAGAGTGATGTTATACATCTGAGTGTACAGATAGTGCTTAGAGATCCAGCGCTTGGCCCTTAGATCTGTGGTGAGATGTGGAATGGGTATCTTCGCCCTTCCTTTCTCTCTCCCTCCCTCCTTCCTTCCCTCTCTCCCTTTCTCCTTCCCTCTTTCCCTTCATCCTTCCTTCCTTCTCTCCCTCTCTCCTTTCCTCCCTCCCTCCCTCTCTCCCTTCCTTCTTTCCTTCCTTCCAGATAGGATCTGATTATGTACTTCAGACTGGCCTTGAACTCAAGATCTGCTTCAGGGTCCTGATACTGGGAACATAGGTATGTGCTATCATGGCTTTACTTCTTAAATGTATTTTAAGTGTTTGGAGACAGGGCTTTGCTCTGTAGCTGTGGCTTCTTGAAACTCAGTATGCAGTCATATCTGCCTCTGGCATACGGGATTCCAAATGTGAGCTTCGATGCCTAGCTCTTATTAATTTTTTTGAGGAATTCCTATAGTGTTTTCTTTAAGAGTTGTATCATCTTACATTCCTATTAAAGTAGATAAAGCTCGTAATTTCTTCACTGTCTCAACAACTATAATTTTCTGATTACCCCTTAGGCCAATAGTAGGCATCCTAGTGGTATGACAGAATCTCTCACCCTGGGCTTGGCTTCTGTTTTCCTTCTGGTTAATGACTTCATGTAGCTTGTCAGTTACCTTCTTTGGGCTACTTGTTTACTCTCTTGGGAGAATGATCTGTTTAAGTACGTTCAATGATTTTGAAAACAGATTTCTATGCTTTGTTTCTTGAGCATAGGTGTTCCCTGGATATTAATTTCTTGTTCTCTGCCTGTGAGAGCTGAATTACCTGGCACTGGGCACCATGTTCACAGTGAAGTTGAATAGACAAGATTGTACCCTTGTAGCCTGCAAAGCTAAAAACATACACACCTCAGATACTTTATATGGAAAAGTTGACTGACACCCAACCTAACTTAGGAGGTGGAAACATGATGTATTAATCTTTTAAATTAGAACATTTATTTTTCTTTTTAATATTGAACATAAATGTCATTGGGGTCTAAATGACTTATGCATTCAGAAAATAAAATAACATCATATATTAGAGGGTTTTCATAATAGTAAATTGTTTTTTTCATTTTTTTAAATGAAGACTAGGCATGTTCCTTGGCAAATGTATTTGAATTTTTACATTTAGAAGATATAGGATTTCTGTTATCTTATATTGGTTGGACTTCTAGACTCTTGTACGAGAGAAACCGTTGCAAACAATGAGGGATGTGGTTAGAGTTTTTAGAAATAAATGTCCAGGAAAAAAATGGTTCCGAGGCAGATGGAGTTCCTATCTATTTTTTTTTTTTCCTGCAAGTTGGAAAATTACTTTATTTGTTCTAGGGCGTTGGCCAGAGTCCCCTTGGGACTTCTGAAACTGCTTCTTAGTGTCCGGAGCCTTAGTGAACTTGAGCACATTGAATCGAACAGTCTTGCTCAGGGAGGGGCCTGCACTGTCCCTGAAACAGGGAGACGGATACACAGACATGTTCTTGTACACAGACATGTGTTCTCAAAGCGGTTGTACTTTCGGATGTAATGGAGATTGTACTCACAGATGACAATGGTTCACTGCAGCTCCATCTTGTCACAACCCTAGACGGGATCTGACTTCAAATAAAGACAGTATCAGTTAAGGGGCTTTTCTTGTCTATATAGGTGGCCTCGATGGCCTCCTTGGGTGTCTCGAAGCCTAGATTGATGATTTTGTAGTACAGGGGGAGTTTTTCCTTGCCAGATTCTCCCAGCAAAACATGATTCTTGTTTTGAAAGATCGTAGGCTGCTTTTGGTAAGTAGGCTCCGTCTGAATGCCCACCTTCCTGTTCGCCTTCCTCCTGGCAGCCTGAGAAAAGGAAGAGGTAGCACTATCTAATTTTTAAAAATTTTAATTTACATTCATGTATGTATGTGTGTGTGCATATATGTGTGCACAGAGTCTGAGGTTCTCCCCTGACACTGTGTGTGTTCCCTGAATCGAAGTCACAGTGCTGGCCTTGGTAGCAGCCATCTTTCCCGCAACGCCATCTCATCAGCCTAGTCAAACCAACTTTACATTTTCCATCATTTTCTTTATGGTTATTAAAGATATTTCTTAGCCTTGGGCCTTTTAGTTATCATGCTAATGTTAGTATGATAGCTATGAGACTTTTTTTTTTCACCATTTTGCTTTGCTGAATTTTTTTCCCCCATCTGTTATAATAAAAACAAACTAAAAGTATGGGAGAATGAAGTTTCCCATGACTATTTATAAAGGGCCAAGGGGCTCCGGATCTGCATACAAGCTCCCTATCTTAGGAATGCCTGTCTTGGAAAATGCTTTTTAAGGACTGGCTGGTCCTTAGGAAATGTGAGGAGTGAGCTGTGGTTGCTGGCTTTTCATAGACTGAATCTGCAGTGCTGTCCATGAATTTGAAGTTTTAGGTATGGATTTCAAACATCTGGAAACCATGGAAATGAATTTTGATTTCTTCTGGGGGAAATGATTCAAGTATTTTACAGGCAAGATTTTGAAATATTATTGATTTTGAACTTGAGTTATAATATCTGGGCTTCATCATACGGTTCTGTATAACAATTTTGATTGTGTGTGTGTGTGTGTGTGTGTGTGTGTGTGTGTGAGAGAGAGAGAGAGAGAGAGAGAGAGAGAGAGTAGGTTGATTTTGAATAGAATCAAATGCTCGAAATTACTGTAATCTATTATTATAGTAATGACACCATCATAGACAACCTGTATTCTCAGTCTGATCAATTCGAAACCTTAATACTGGGCTTCTTTTTGCTGTTGCTCTGAGAACATTTTGACAAAATCAACTTAAGGGAAAAAGGGTTTAGTAGGGCTCACCATTCCTGGGTACGGCCATCGTGTTCGAAAGTCAAGACAAGGAGGGCTTACGTTTACAGCGAGAAAGCAGTGAGGGATGGGTGTATGCTCAGCTCTCCTTGTCCTTTGTCTACAGCGCAGGATGTCAGCCTGTGGGATGGCACTTTGGTTAATCAGGAGTATCCTTCAGGCACACCCAGAGGTTCCTCATCCAGGTGATTCTGTAGCTTATCAAGCAGTCAATTGAGATTAATCATCATAAATACCGCCAAGCAATCGACTGCCTTTTGGCATATTTGCTAAAATCACAGCATTTCCGTTCATGACCTAATACCATAGTATCTGTAAATAGGCAGTCTATTTCTAAGGAAGTAGTTAAGATACTGAACCCTAGGTGAGGAATTTATGGCCGGCCCTGGAAGATTTCCGTCTGTCTACTCTGTCTTCAGGGTATTATTTATGCAAAAACAGAAGTCTGGAAGCACTAGATGAGCCCAGGGGGATCAGTGGTAGCCAGCCAGCATTTTAACAGCTGTCGCAGTGGTGTGTCAGCCCATTCAAACATTCTAGAATAACAGGAAATTGAGCTACTAATGGGAAAATGACTGAGACCCCTCCATTCTGGACTCCCTGGGATGTGCTACGCCTTCTGGACCAATCAAATCAAGAGTCGTCAGGATAGTTATGGGAACCACTGAGTTGACTTTCTCACTTGTGGAAAAGGATGACGGGTTAGGACAAACTGGAGTGTCAGAGAAGCAACCTGCCCTCCACCCGCCTTCCACCTGGTTCTTTAACATTCTATTGCCACTTGCTGTATAAACTTACAGGCAACGATAGAAAACCCCTCCTCATAGGAAAGAGGTTGCTATCTAAGAGGACCGTATCTGTGTTTCCTGTTCTTTGGCCCACCCTGTTCCTCTGCTGTCTGTTACTCCATGGATTGCTGTACCATTTCTGGACAAGGTATCCTACCAGGCTAGGGAGTGGCTTCTTCCTAACTCTTGTTGCTATGTAAGATATGCCCTTCTCCATCCCTAGAGAGCGGTTAGATACTCTTGGTTTTTTGCCGTGCTTCAAGAGAGTCAAGCTCAAAGTGGCAGAGAAGAGTGTGTGTGGGTGAGAAGAGGTGAGTTGAAAGTGTGCGTTGTGTGATCATATGCTGCAGTCTATCTCTGTGTAAATGTTTACGTGTGGTGAACAAATGTTAACGCACCCATGCATGCGGGTACATGGACATTGGGTTAATGTGGAGACCAGACGTTGGCTGTCAGTATAGTCTTCTATTGTGCTCCTTAGTTTTGGACCATGCAGCCTTAGGGATCTGCCTGTCTCCAGTTCCAGCACTAGGTGACAGGTGTCCATCCCGCCCACCATGCCCAGCTTGGTCTGTGACCCTGGAGATCTGATCACAGCTCTTTCCGTGTATGCGGCAAGCACTTCACTCATTTTTCTGCTTGTTCTTTCTTTTGTTGTGGTTCATTTTTTATTGTGATAGTCCATTCCCTATGAGCTGTTTTGCCATCTAAGAAAGTCTGAGCTGTGGCATCACTTCAAGAAAAATATTTAACACAAGGAAAAGAGGGAAATATACTAATTTTCCTCTGGACATTCTACTTGGAGCAGATTGTTTTTTTTGGGGGGGGTGTCTCCAATGTATTTCTATCTCTGGTCCAGTCTTCTTTACCATATTTTCTTTTAGAAATGGCAGTGTGCTTGGGAAGGTGCAATTTTCAAAAAGAACTCTCCCCTCCCAAGAGTGATGTTATGTGTTCATAGAACTGTATAAGGCCTTGATTCATACAGCATGCTAAGAAAATTCAGACCTGGGATTTGTAAAGAACACATTTCCTGCCCTCATTTGGGTCCATAGCTGTAAGACACATAGTTTTGAATTTATTTGGAGAAGTTCTTTTTTTTTCAAAGGACTTATGATTTTATTACATATTTGAAATGCAACATATTGGGATTTACATTTTTAGGTGCTGAGCAGGCTCTGCAAGCTTGAATTGATCGCAATAATGCTGTTATTGGGAACAATTGAACATCATAATAAGTCTTGATTGCTCAAATCCATTCTTTTTTTTTTCTTTCTTTTTTTGTGTCCTGCCCAGTAAGCACATTAAAAGTTAAAACTGGTGGCCTGCTATGGCTGACTGCAGTCTGAGCAGTAAGGAGGGTCAAGCAGGAGGGCTTCTCTAAGGTCAAAGGAAGCCAGGGCTACATACACAGTTTGGGGTTTACCTGTTACACAGAGTGAGCTCTTGTCTCCAAAATTAGAGAATGAGAAGAAAGACAGACTGGTTGCCAGCAGTGGGGCGTCTGATCGTTAGGTTTGGACACTCATCGCTTTTTTATAATTACTTTGAAAACTTAAGTGGCCTAGACACCGTGGTTCTGGAATTTTCATGGATGCTTGCAATGGCTTGGACACCAAGGTGATGTCAGTCAGTGGTAGTAATGGTTTGGGCACTTAGAACAACAACCAATGCCACAGGGACCAAACGGTGAACGTTTTATAACTTCTGGTGTATTAGTCTGCAGCATGTCCTTCGGGAGATTTGCCATCAAGAAGCGGTTTGTAGATGCTCTGGCTGCTGTACTCTAATCGTTGAAGGCCTCTGGGATGTTCTCTGCATTGAAGCAGAAGGTCAGACATTCCGTTGATTGTCGAGTTACTCATCCTGCAGCAGGATTTGGGTGGTGGGTGAGGACTTGTCCCACGTTAGTTGCCACATAGTTGCTGAGCCATGGTGGCTCTAGGACATTTTCTGGGAGTGATGCATGGCCATGCAGGCTCTCCCAGACCCTCTCAGGGACACGTAAGGAGGACAAAGGTAGTGTTGCTCAGAGGCCTTTAACTCAGTTTTAGAGACAAAACAGTTTAACCCCGTCAAGGAAAGGCTGTTGGTGGTGACATATGCATTTAAAGCCACAGAACTTAAAGATAAAAAATCATGTTTATTTTCAAAATAAAACGGCAACGCTTTTGTAATTTGGGTTAACAACTCTATTCATATGCAGTATGACTTTTTAAAATTGTATATCAGTTGTGTATATTAGTTTCTTTTCTCTAGCCCTTTGTGATCACCTAATATTTTTACACTACCCTAGAAAACAATTTCAGGGAGATTGGAAGGGAGAGTTGTCTTCTATTCTGCTTAGGATGGCTGAGTAATGCCTTGTTTACTAAATGCAACTGTCAAGACGATCACATTTATACTTGGGATGAAGATAAAAGATAAAAGGACAAACAGCTCAGAACGTGTTATATTTAGGGGGTTGATAAATGAAAGATAACGGTTTCTGATGGTGGAGAAACACGTTCTTCTGACACTGACAGAGCTCTTCTGAGGGTTTGGATCTATGGCACTGTTGTGAAACTCGCCAGTGATCTCAGATTATTTAGAATGTTTTATGTGCAAGATTATGTACGACCTCTTCAAGAGCAACATCTGTAACTTCGGGGAGACAGCATGGCTCCCATAGGCTCATGTTTGGGGCCACCTGGTCCCCAGCCTGTAGCACAGTTTTGGAAGGATATTTTGGGACTAGGCTAGCTGAGGTGTGGCTCACAGAGGCTGTAGCCTTTGCTGGTGTAGCCTGTTGCTGTTTCAGGTTCTAGCTCTGTTTCATGGTCTAAAAAGTTGGGGCCTTAGCCAAGGTCCGGCTCTCTAGAAACCCATGGCTTGTCTACCACCAGGGACAATTTGTAAATTGTCTCCCCCTCCCTCGCAAGTTGGTTCTGTCAGTCTTTTGTCACCATGACAACCAAAGTAATATGGGAGTGAGAGGCTCTGATCCTTAGTCTGGTTGACAATTGTGTCAATGAAGGTAAGTCCTTAGTACGTATGGTTTGTATCATTTATCTAGTTGTTTTTCCAGTCAGTATATTTAAATGGCATGAAATGACACAATAATGAGAGAGCTCTCTCTAGCTCCCAGCACACGGGAGGCTGTGGCAGGAGGGAGGATTAATTACAGTGAGTTCAGGCAAGACCAGCTTGAGCAATAGCGTGAAACTCTGTTTCAAAAAAACAAAAAACAAAAAACAAAAAAACAAAACATTGAAACAAGCAAAACCAACACAAAATACACTAGCAACAACAAAATAAACATTTCCGGTCCCGTCCTCTCCAACCCCTGCTTGGAATCATACCTAGGGCCTCACGGCTGGTTTTGCCCAGCTCCAGTTTTACTATTAGTTTGGTATCCTGGTAGGATACTGTAGTTTGAGTTTTTTTCTCTGATGCACATGACAAGCATAATAAATACTGTGCAACACGAAAGTTAATAGAGTGCTTGCCCACCGATGGAGTTGTCTCTTAAGATTTTTAATTTTTTTAGGTGTCTGCATATGCATGTTTTGTGGTTTTGAGCACGTGTGAGTCCAGGTCCCCTCAGGGAATTCTGGGTCTCCTGGAGCTAGAGTTGCAGGTAGTTGGTGAGGCATCCGATGGGAGTTGCTAGGAACCAAGTTTGGGTCCCCTGTAAGGGCAGTGGGTGCTCTTAGTCACTAAGCCATCCCTTTGGCCACAGTACAGTCTCCAACAGAAATAATATTTTATAGTGAATCAGGTGTAAAGTTTCAGTCAATTCTATAATGTGAAGATTTTGTTTCATGGTCACGTAGCCTGTTTTCAGGTGCTTCAGAGCCTTACGCCTTGCACGTGAAGCCGTGTCATAAGCAAATGTATGTTGGTATTTTGTTTTCTTTTTTATTTAGTAATTCTCACTTTAAACTTAGACTTTAGCAACCATCCCTGTGTTGACAAAGGGCCTTGTGTTGTTGCTGTTGCTGTTCTTTACCCATTGGAAGCCTTTAGGTTTGCTTTATGTAACACATTCTACCTTTCGCTACTAAGTGTACACAGTGTATCTTTACATCTCCCGTGAAATAGGAAGAAGCTGAGGCCATGTTCCTAGCTGCTACCTTTATGTAAATACCAGGTTTTAATTTATTTTCTACAAATACTTAGACCAACAACACTTAGCTCTTTGATAGGAATCAATTTGTGGGAACTTAAGCCTTAGGTCAGTATTGGGAATGGACGCAGAGAATTTGCTAATCTAGTAAAGGAGACGCTTCGCTGTGGTCCGACGAGAGTGTCAGAGTACTGGCTGCTCACTCTTGTAAGCACTGACAGTAGGCTGTTGCCCAGATGCTGTCAAACGGGATTATAAAGTCACTGGTCTAAATAAATACCTTATCACGCTTGAGATTCAGCCCAGCTTTGCTTGTGCTGCGAAACATGCTCGTTATTCTGAAATTATACTGAACATAATCTTTAACAGCACGAGTGAAAGGTGTTAGTGCTGTGGTCATGGGTCAGAAGTAACCAGATGGTGAGACGATGGTGCTGTTATTTACTGGTTTGACTTTCCTGTTTGAATAGGGACAGGGAAGAGCCTTTGATTTGTAAGTCAGATTGGGGCTTTGGAAGGGAAATGATTGTTGAGTCCCCACAAGTAGGCAAGTAGCACTTAATCATTCTGACTTGTGTCAAGACCGGAAAATCTGAATTGTCAGAGGCCTTGGCATTTGGGGAAGGATCTCTGCTTGAAGAGGAATTGGCCTGTTGACATAAACAACAATAGATTGAAACGTAAGATAGAATTATGAATGGGTTGTTTGTTCTAGTTCCAGAAAGAAGAGACTGAGAATTCAGAAGTATTATGGGTGGGGGAGGGGGCAAGAAATTAAATTGTGTCAGGCATAGTAGTTCAAGCCTGTAATTCCAATTCAAGTCTTGTAATCCAGAATTTTGAAGGCCTAGGCAGGGGGATCTGAAGGTCCAGCCACTCTGGACTGTTTAATGAGACTCTGTCTTAAATAACAAAACCTGTAAAAACTTCCATTTCTCAGACTGCCCAAAAAAAATCACCTATAGAACACATCTGTTTCTCTGATGGTTTCGAGTGTTTTCTTTTTTCTTCTCTCACTAGATTTAAGTGCTGCTGAGTTTTTTAGTTTTTTTTTTCCTTTACCAAAATGGATATAAAACTGCAAACTTTTATAGAAAAGTTTTTTTTTCTTTATCTAGGAATATTTTGGCAATCTGTTGGCATTTTATAGTCGCCTAAAATAAGATGGACTCCTAAGTCAGTGTTTATCTTTAGAATCAACAACAAAACAATAAAACCTTGAAGGGATATTGGGGAGGTGGGGAAGGGGTTGAGAGGCAGGGGGTTGAAGATGGCTGTGAGGGAGGTGAGAGCCATCTGAATGCATTATATACATGTATGGAATCATCAGTGAATGAATTTAATTAAAAGACAACAAAAAGCCCTTTGTGAAATGACAGCATATGGGCAGGTGATCCGGCCGTCCCCGAGCATGGAGCATTAATGGTGAGTCACATTCTTTTCATTCAGAGCTTCAGCCTACTTACAATCCTCCGACGGAATGAGCCAGCATGCTTGGCTCTCTGGCATTTAGCAGCATTCGTTTTGGTTTCAAAGAAAACTGGTCCATCCAGAAATCAGCTGGCCTTTGGCAGGCTGCTGTTGTAGGGTAAGCTTGGACGGAAGAACAGGCACTGAGTCTCTCTGCACTGCTTGTTGGCTTGGGCACTGGGGGACCCCTCCATGGTGTTAGAAAAGTCTAGTACCACAGAATCAAATGTGGGAATAAGACTGGCAGGTACCAAGCATGGCACGGCCAATAAATTTCAAATAGCCGTCCTCAATTTTTCGAAAGCAACCCATTGTCATGTTGCTACCTTTACTGCAAGGATGGACATTTAGCTCTCCCAGGAAGTAGAGGATGGTATTTGGTGAAGCTTCCTCAGTATCCGTTCCAGGTAGGTGCCTCTTTTTTATTTTCACAATAAGAATCATAACCCCCCTCCCCCCATATATTAGATTAGGAATGTGCTAGCAAGGTGATTGCCACACTGTACTTCTTATCATGCCCTCAGGCCTTTCTGGGAACCCACTTCCTCCTGCATCTAGTGGAAACAACTGAAAGTGCCTTTCTTTGATTTTGGTGAGACAGGCTGTGACTACACATTTTCTGTGGTAACACTAAACCCAGCTGCAGCCAGCTGTATTCAAGGTAAACAAGAGCTTGCCATGGTTGTGACCACAGGTCCAACACTGAAGAGAACAGTCCGTTTACAAACTGATCTCCCACCTAGCCTAAACACTGCAAATGCTGTAAAATTGTGTATCTGTCTAGAATCTGACTTTAGTTACTGATAAGCACAAAGAGTCCCAGGGATTCCTTAATTTTGCTCTCTGAGATGAGTGCGGTACACTGCTCAGTGTTTTGAGGGGAGCATGCACAGTGCTTGCCTTGGATCATTAAAGCTGCGACTCTTTCTCCACCCCAGATCAAAAACCTTAATTGTGCCAGGCGTGGTGGTGCACACCTGGCCTCCTAGCTCCTGAGTGGCTTCAGGACAGTGCAAGCTTGAGGCAAGTCTGGACAGTTTACTGAGACGCTGTCTGACAGGGGAAAGTGCTGGCTGACAGATTGCTGGACTCTAATAAACACAAGGCCCTGGGTTCAAGGACTGGGCTGGAGAGCCTTCATTGGGGCAGATATGATAAAATGGGTCTCCTGGTTTTCTTTCTGTTGGCTATGATAATTACTCTGACCCAAAGCACCTTAGGGAGGAAGGGTTTCTTGGGCTTATACTTCCAGGTCATAGTTCATTGTTGAGGAAGTCAGGGCAGGAACTCTAGCTGAACAGAAGTAGGTAGAGGAATGAATGCTTGCTCGATCATTTCCAGGCCTACACTCGGCTAGCTTTTCTATATGTTCTGGGCCCACTGGTCTACAGATGGTGCTGTCATGGTAGACTGAACCTTCCGACATCAACAAATCTGACAGAGGCAAATTCTGAGACATTTCCTCTTCCCAGGTGACTGTGGGTTGTATAAACTCCATAGAGAAGGTAATGGCAGTGCATTCGTATATTCACTTGGATTTTAAAGGTATTTTTGTTTGTTTTAACAAAACCATATGCCAGAAATTGAACCCAGGACCTTGTACAGGCTAGGTAACAATTGCCTACCCCTGAGTTGTATATAGTTCTAGACATTTTTAAGTTGTTTGAGACAAACTTCCATATACCATTTTTCGGCAGGTCTGAGAAGAAAGTTTTCTTCAAAACTTCTTGACACCGTACCAGCTTTTTCATCGTAGATATTATTGGTGTGTTCTGATTATACCCAGACATAAACTCGGCATTTAAGAATGTTCAAAGAGACGGGGTGCTTCTACTAAGTTGGCTTTAATCAGTGTGTTTCGCAAGGTAATTTGCCAAATGGCAGAGACTTTGACAGCTGCAGAGGTCAAACAAATATTCGTAAAAAAAATTTTTTTTTAAATAAATGAGTATTTGTGAAGTCAGACTTCCACTTTTAAAAGGTGCAAGGTTGTGGTAACTTCTGTGGTGATATTGGGCATTAGAGACACACACTTTTAATCCCAACACTTGGAAGACAGAGGCAGATAGATCTCTGGGAGTTCTGTACGGTGAGTTTTGGGCCAACTAGGGCTACCTCGTGAGAACCTATCCCAACCCCAAAACCAAACCAAACCACCAAAACCCACCACCACCACCACCAACAACAACAAAACAAAAAGGACAATGGATTTTGATTTGCCTGCAACTAATCACAGGAGTGATGCCAGCTCCTGTTGGCATTTTACTGCTGTGCTCAGTGGCAACATTCAGCTGACAGCCACTACTTGTTCCAGAGAAGAGTCTGTATCTTGAACCGTTACTATGCAGAGTCACATGACCAGAGAGTGGCAGGTCTGAAAGCCAAACCTCAATGTTGTTGGAGACTGTCTTTATCTTACCAATCGCTGTATGTTCTGCCTTGGAGAACTATCATTTCGACAAGGACAGAGTGTAGCAGAAGTAACCTTAAGTGGGGCAAAACTTTTTTTTTAATTTTATTTTTCTTAAATCACTTTTCATTGTAAAAGAACATGCTTATTAATACAGAATATCGAAAGAACTAGTGACTTTAAAAAATACTTTTGCCTCCTGGACATAATAATGCAAATAATGGGCACTTGAAACGTTTCCCCGATGCATTATGAACTTAGAAATTGTCATGTTTTATGCAACATGGCTCCAATGGTCAAATACTCTGTTGAAAGTTGAGTTAAGCAGTTTTCGTTCATTGGACCCTGGGGATACGGCCCTGTGCATTAAGCAGGACCTTGATGGAAATGCAGTCAGCAGCATTTTGCAAATTCATTTATCAGAGTGATGGTTCAAACCTTAAAGTCCACAGTGTTTCCAGAGTAGTGCATATAACATTGTACATAGAATGCATGTTTCAAGACTGTTTTGTGGGCATTCAGGGTTTTTTTTGTTTGTTTGTTTGTTTGTTTTTGTTTTTTTGTTTTGTTTTTGTTTTTTGTTTTTTTTTTTTGTCTTTTTTGGCTATACCTACTATGTTCATGTTTTCTCTAGGTTTATGCTGTAAGTTGTTAGTAATTTAACATTCTTTTTGAAATGTCTGCCTAGCAAGTTCTCTGAATATCCTTAACATGGTTTGGTGTTAGTTTTGCTTTTCACCTTTTGAGCCTTTGAACTCTTCCCGGTGAAATCATTTCACTGAAAGGTATGTAAGCTTTAGCATCTAGAGAGGACCTTTTTCCAAGTTTGGTGCTAGGAAGGAACCACCCACAGGTTTAATTCCACAGCTAAAAACCAAAATATTTGTGAATTTAAAGAACTCTGTGCATGCCATTGGGGGTGAGATACAAGAAAAAGGACATTCTTTGGAGGAAATAGAGGCAGTTAACTTTTGGATGGAGTTGAACTAAGGTCTGACTGCATGGAATTGCCTCCCAGGTTCAGGATATCATTTCTTCTGTGGTGGCCTGGTTGCTTTAGAGATTTTTGAAAGAGGTTCCCACTGGGTAGTTCAGGCGGGCCTTGAACTTGCCCTTTGAGTAAGGGATGTCAGAGTTGTGCTACTGGCCCTGCTCAGAGGTGTGCCTTGTATAAATACAGCCCAGGTTAGCTCTGGGCTTCTCAGCAGTACAGGGAGGAAGTAAACACCTGACCCTGGGGTACAGGGGCATGAAACAGACCTCTCAGGCTTTTCTAAAGGGCCAAGAAGCTGGGTCTCTGACAGATTAGAAAGGGAGAGGGTTAGTCAGAAAAGATGTGGATTCAGCCTGTTTAGTAGATGACTCATTTGTAAGGATAGGAAACCTTTCTATTCTAATCAACAGTTAACTTTTAAATTAATACTTGCTGAAAACCAGCTGTATCAGATATCAGGTTGGGCATTAGCAGGAAGTACACTGATAATATTACTATAAGACAAAGAAATTATGTTCATAGAACAAGAGCATGTTGGCTGAGAGGAAAAGGTGGTTCTGCCTTAATAATCTTACATCTTTGGCTGCAGATGGCTCACATGGTAGAGTTGCTTACACTCAGGTATGACAACCTGAGCTCTATCTCTGCACCCCAAGGTGGCAGGAAAAAAACCATATTAGAGCGTTGTCCTTGACCTTACCTTGTGATGTGGTGTGCACACACCCGCTCTTACACTTATACTGATTGATTATATATATACATATATAATATGTGTACATATGTATATATAATATATAATATGTATCATATATGTATGTCAATATGTATATGTGTATATCAGTGTGTGTACTCATGTGCGTGCACATACACACACACACACACACACATCTTTAAACAACCTCTGAGATCATATAATACCTTGATAATATAAGGAACATCCCAAGTATTCAAAAACGCCAGTCAGTCAAATAGTTTTTAATTTTCCCGTGTTGAATGGTATCGTGTGTGGTTTGTAGTCTCTGGACCTTTTTGAGAAAGGATACAGGAATGTACATTGTGTGAATGTATGTATTCTCTTCCTCACTGGTCAGAGTTTTCCGCAGCTCAATGGACTCTGGGAAAGGCAGTGTGAAAACTGCCTTTCTTGGCCGGAGTTTGTAAAGGCAAGAGTGGAGAAAGCTGTCCTCACCAAGGAGCACAGACTGCAAGGGCTACTAAGGTGCCAAAGGGAAAATTCCTGCAGGGAATATTTCGTAACCCAGGAGGAGTGAGGATCATTGCCATGGCAGCAAAGGGCAGTCGACTCTCCCTGCGGAGCTGGCTGGCTCGGCGGACATGGGCCAGCCAAGCTGCCAGTTGGACAGGCCACATGGAGGTTATTCTTCCTCTGAAGATACTCTGGCCAGGCATCTTCATTGCCTTAAACCTGGGACGGGTGTTTGTGGAGACTCACAGGAAGCAGTTGAAGAAGCTACGTGTAGAGAGAAGAATTAAGGATAGTAATAACTCCTCGAGCACACGTTCATGTAACAAATGTCTATAGCTGAGCGGTTGAAAGTTTTGAGACGCTCCATATCATACGACCTATGCAAGATTGGCTTAACCTGCCCACTTCCAATCCCCCCATTTTGTTTTGAAACAGGGTCTCCCTCACTGGGCAGGCAGTCCCCAAATATGTTAGGCTGGCTGGCCACAGAACCTTAGCTATTATTCTGTCTCCATCAAGAGTCCTTGCCACCATGATGGGCTCTTCACATGGTTTCTGAGGGTCAAAGTAAGGCTCCACTGTTCATAAGGCAGACCCTCCATGAACATGGACAGGGACTAGCTCTCTCTCCAGCCCCAGCTCTCCAGTCTTTTGCTCAGGAAGTCGGTAGTATTTGGCTTGGGAGCATGGTTTCTCAAGTGTAAAGCAGGCTGTTTTGTAACTCATTATTTCGTGGAATGTGATCTCTGTCAGCACATTTTTTCTAGCCTGTAGCAATCATTAGAAAAGGCTCTACCTGCTAAGATATAGAGATAGTAAAAGTACACCGTGTCTATATTAAAAAATTTTACTACCTTTCCTCTAGGAGTGGTAATAAGCAAGTGCACAGTGGATTTTATTGTGAGTTACGGTTTCTCACCAGAGGACTTTGTCTCTGAGCCTGTGACCATCTTGTCGTGCATGGGAAGTTTTTCTTTGGTGATTTTATATCCATCCCATGTGCACAGACTGGACAATACTGGCTGAGGTGTTGAGCAAGTCAACTGTGACTTGAATAGTTAGATATAGGAACTCTCTACCACGGGTATCTAAGAAGAGAACCATTCAGATTGTTGAGGACATGTCTGAAGATGATAAGTGCTCTTACTTGAATGGGTGATGTGTTTCCTCTTCAAATTCCTCCTTAAAAATATGTATGTGTGTGTGTGTATGTATGTATGTATGTATGTATGTATGTATGTATGTATGTATGCATGCATGCATGTATGTTTTGTCTACATGTACACCTGCACACTTGAAGAGCAAAACAGATCCCAGGGGCTACAGTCATAGACAGTTGCATGTGAACTGTCTCGTAGGTGCTGAGAATCGAACTCAGGTCCTCAAGAAGAGTAGCCAGTGCTCTTAACAAGAAAGCCATCTTTCTAGCCTCATCTCTAAAGTCTTGATAAGGGTCCTTGGGTCCTTCTCCTGAAAGCACAGACTGTCTGGAGTACAGAGAATTGGGCGACACCTGAGGATCTGTTGCCATCCGTTAGTTGAGCTCTGAGGTGCTATCACTTGGCCAGTCCTCATGTGCACCTGAATCTATTTAATTAAAAAATTGCTAGGGCCGTTTTTGAAGGAAGACATGTTTTCTAATCACAGAGAGTGATTAGCACCCAACCAGAATACTAGTAGGCTGTGAACGGAGATAGACAGCGACGGTGACCAGCAAGCAGTAGGTCTGGGCAGCCAATGGGGTGGGAGGTGTGTTTCCCTTGTTATCCAGTGGTTTTTGTTTGGATAAACTCGCCAGAAATTTAAACAGCTTGAAAGCACATCACACATCAGTGAACTAGGTAACTTCCAAGATTTGTCAAAACCTCTTAAGTTTCTAGTGAGCATTTGTCTGTTTTCTGAAAATAACTGCATTTTGGTCTGTCCTGAATAGAAAGACTTGGAAATTCATGAAGTTAAGAAAAAAAAAAGTCAAAACTAGTTGTTCCTCATTGATTTTCTTCTGAGATAACCTTTAAAAACCTTCTAGCTTTTGAAATCAAGAATGCACTTTAAATGGAAGTTGTCGAGAAACCTACCATCAACTTGTGGAAGAATGAGCTCCTCCTTCTCCCCCCTCCCCCTCCTCCCCCTCCCCACCCTCCCCCACTTCCCCTCTCTCTCCTCTGCTTTGCATCTCCTGTTTTGGACATGGGCACCTCTCCTGACACCACCAAGCTTTCCTTTTAAGTTCCCATTTTTCAGTTGGAGTTGTCAAGCTAGCACAGCTTCTATGTAAGGGGAAATTACTCTTTATTTCTTGTCTCTTTGATGACTCGTGGTGTTGGGGAGCTCTTTATTTAATAGTGTTTGTTTTGCTCATATGCATTCACACAGTGGGCAGAGATCTCCTCTTCCTTCGCATATTCGTTTTATTTGATTTATTTTTCTCCCCTTCAGCTGGGGATAGCTCTGGATGACTTAGAACTGACCATTTAGACTAGGCTTGTCACAAATTTTAAGAAAGATCTGCCGAAGAAGTGGGGTACTAGGCCCAGGTAGCTGATTGTTATGAAAACTCTTAACACTAAAACCTTTCAACATTGTGTCTTGTTTTTAATATTTTCCAGCCTTAGTGGAGACGTTCAGCTTTGTTCATTGGAGAATTTTAGTGTTTTAGTTTATTACTGTTTTACAGATATATCTGTAAAATATTTTCTGTTACATAGCCACAACAAATAACTACCCAAAACCCGACCAACTACTAGGAAATTAGAAGAATGTTTTTTATTCAGTATATTGTGAAATAGTCTTTATGTCGGAAATTGGAGGTTATTAGAAGGTATAAAAAGGTGAGATTTCCTTGTGACTGGAAGTTATCATTGGTTGGAGGAAGCGGCTGAGAAATGTACTGCTCATCATGGTAAGTCCAGTAATTAAGGCTGCATAGGAAGGCCCGAGGCTTCCTGGGAGAGGGAACTCTTGGGCTGACCTTTTCCTCCTCTTCCTCCACCTCCTCCTATTCTTCTTCCTCCTTTTCCTCTTTTTCTTTTCCTCCTTCTCTTCATCCTTTGAGACAGTAGCTCAGGCTGCCAACTTGTGATCCTGCCTCACATTTCTGAATGCTAGAATTACAGGTACTAGCCACCATGCCCTGCTCTGGAACTGATCTTAAAGGGGTGTACATCCTGCAGCTGAAGCATGTAGGAAAAATGGTAGGAATTCAGTCTGTGACTAGTTCTGTCCCAGGGCACAGAGGGTCTTTAAAAACGGAGGTGTGAGGAGTGCATTGGAAGTTGCTGAACTAGAGCCGGAAGAGAAAACTTGGCCAGGTCTGAGCACACTAATGCTCTGTGTGAAGGAGATCCCTGAGTGGTTTTGTGTGAGTAAACCAAGCTGGGTGAGGGCAGCTGAGACTGTATGTGGAAGTAGCCTGCTTGCATACATTCTCTGAAGACTACAGTGGGCTGACTTTCCTGCTTGTGGAGCAGTGGGATTTGGCTTTTTATCTCAGTTGTGCTGAAGCTCTGACAGCACTGTCAATATCCCTTTGCCCGGGGCTATGGCCTTTCCTGCCTAGGCCTGGAGGCTTCCTTTATGAGATACAGGAGTACCTTTCACCAGGCTCTCATTGACTGACTCTCACTAACCACAGCTTCTTCCTGCTTGGGTTTCTGTGGCCTCCTCTCACATGCCTTTCACCCACCGGTGTGACTCCATTCAGCCTGTGCTGTTTCAGTCAGATCCTTGGTGTGTGTAGCTGCACCTAACATTTAACTTCATTTTACCCCAAATAAAAGAAAATATTTTCGTATCACAGGGGTGACATGTTGTTAAATATTTTAGAGTTTTAGAATCTAACGAGCTTTTTAAACTCCCATTTCCTACTGTTCTTAGCTGTTGTCTCTAGTCCTGTTTTGCTTTTTCTTGTAATGTTTATTACACTTAAAGGACTGTTGACAAACCTGAGGTCAGTTCACATGGAGGTCCTCTCCCCTACTCCTGGCTGCCTGACAAGGCATCAGGGATGCATGGATTCCTATCCTAACTTTCCTCTTTGGCCTCACCTCCCTATCTTCCTCTGCCCACATGCCTTCCACACCTGGGAAGTCACCTGTGCCCTGTCTAGATATCTAGAGCATTTCACATTTCACTCATCTCTACCCTGCCCGTCCCTCTCCACATGGAATTCTACTGGCCCAGCTCCCTGTCCAGAGGCGTCATGTAATTGTCAGTAGAGGCCAAGTTCCTCATTCTACATTCTTGACGCTTTCCTGGGTCCTTGAACCAGTACATTTATTCTTCCTGATTGCCTTCAGGGATGCAGGCTTTTACACAAAAGGATAAACTTTGGTAAAGATCTGTTCAACTTTTTTGCTACACTAACACTTACTCTCATTGATTTTTTTCCCATGTGCAATTGCTTTGCCCATGATTAGGACTTCAATGATTGAACAAACTATTATAAAAAGAAGGATGCAGTAAAATAATTTGTATTTTTAAAATAATTGCCCATTCTAGACCTACCTCCCACCTCTTTTTCTCTAGGAATCTGGATATATACTTTAAGTTATTAAAAGTGGTTTGGGTAAGGATGATCCTGTTATGTGGTAAAATTCATCCTGGGGAGGTGCAACACATATATCTACTCATCTCAGATAGGGACAGGCCAAAGTACAGATACCACCAAATTCCAACTGGGTGACAGAATGCATTTTTTTGTGGTTACTTAGAGAAATATGGGTGAGGGGTTACTTGAAGGAGCAGAAATAACTCAAAGATAGCTGCATCCTCAAAACCTACCCCAACACACATGACAGCACAACACTCATGAACCTGGAACAGATAGCACAGCCAGTCGGTAAGTCAACAAGTTAGAGAGTATCCTTTCCCGCTGACTCAGTGGTCTAAACCTCTTCCAAGGCAGCTGGTCTGGTCTCAGAGCATCTTTGCACCTCAGCCCCACTAGTCTGAGAAGACACTCTAAGCTATTGTTATTTACTCTGGCAGACAAGGGCCTAGAGAACCTGGTCAGTTTCAGGAACTTCCTGAAGCTATTTTGAGTTGTTTATCTTCTGTTAAGAGACAGAATGTTTCAGTCTCAGAGGATCGCTATTCTCCAATGGATTCCCTGGCCCTTTAACCAATTGGCTCTTTTGTGATGCTTGCTGAAAACTTGCTTGAAAAAGTATCATTAATCCTCCTTCTTTGATGTTTTAAGAACCAGGCCGCATGGCAGTGCCTTGACATAATTTAATTCTTTTCTTATGTGAGATTAATAAGGAATAAAGCCGTGTTTTCATGTCGGACCTGCCTTGGTTTAGTGCACATGCCTTTCATCACTGGGTTCATCTGTTTTATTTATTTAAATATTCATTAAGTGTACATTTCTGACTGTGCCTTTCTGCTTCAAGATCAAATCAAGTTCAGCTTAAAGATCTGCTCAGAGTGGAAGCAACTGACTTTAGCGTTAGCCTCTCTCCAAACTAGCTTAGTCGCTTGCAAGTTCTGAAGTCAGCAAAGTTAGGTTCATCAATCGAATTAATAATAAAAGAGGTTAAAAAATAAATATGGTTTCAGAGTCACTTACATCAACAATAGCTAGTCAGTCAACTCATGGAGAATTGAAGTTTTGCCTCTGCTTTCTTTGTTGCAGAAAGGACAGATAATGAAGGAGCTTGGTAGAAAGCCTCAGATAGCAATAGTGATGTCTTGCTTTTTCTAGAGTTGGGGTAGTTGGCTTTCAAATGGAAGAACGAACAAGCTATTAAATATTTTTTAAAATATCCTTGCCTGTTTATTTTTTTTTAGGTATCAACTATTTTTGGTGTTTGGTGGTGTTTTTTTTTTTTTTTTGGATAGATTGGTTTGTTGCTGTCTTGTCTTCAGACCAGTATCAGGGTGGTATTGTGGAGGAAAAGTTGGCAAAACGGTTGTCTTGCTGTCTTAGTATTTTCTTCCTCAGTCAGTATGGAAGCTTTGAGAAAAATGTGATTGGCAAATTTTTGGACCATTTACTTATTTACTGTTTGAGCACTGTGTGCCAGAATACGATTGGCCAGTATTTATTATTACCTTATTAGTTGTGAAGTCTTTTGTTTTTGTTAATTTTTTTATTTTTTGTGACTGGCCTTCTTTGCATATCCTGGCTGTCCTGGAACTAACACTCTCTCTGTCTCTGTCTCTCTGTCTTTCTGTCTCTCTCTGTCTCTCTGTCTCTCTGTCTTTCTGTCTCTCTCTCTGTCTCTCTCTCTGTTTGTCTCTCTCTCTCTGTGTCTCTGTCTGTCTGTCTGTCTGTCTGTCTGTCTGTCTGTCTGTCTGTCTCTCTGTAGATCAGGCTGACCTTGAACTTAGAGAGATCCTCCTGCCTCTGCCTCCTGAGTGCTGTGATTAAAGGCATGTACCACCACTGCAGGACTAGACATGAAGTCTTATGTGGTCTCTTGTAATTCTATCCTAGCATTTGGGGCTCTGTGAGAGCTACTGCTGAATTTGGCCCTCAGAGACAATAAGTGAAGTGTGTCTTCTCCATTGTAGCTCATATTTGGTACCTACAGGTTTATCTATTTTATTCAAGTGACAAATTATCTTCTTGTATGCATAGGAGAGACTTTCCATAGGGAATTTTCCAAAACTTTGTAAAAAGTAGCCTTCTGGGCCTAGACTGTGGCTCCAAACCCTTTGATGATACTGCTTGTCTGACGTGCACGAGGTCCTGCATTCAGTTCCCTGTACTTGATAGGCAGGGATGGGGATAGGGGAGGTGGAGGCAGTGAAGGAATTTAAAACACCAAGTTCTTGCTAGCTGTTCTAATGTCATATACACATAGACCTGAAAGAAAACAGCATTACTTTTTCTTGGCTGGGTGACCTTGGGCAAATGACTTAAATTCTCCTAGCTGTTGTTCTCTTTCTTACAAAATGAGATTAGAGCTGATTGTGTGTGTGTGTGTGTGTGTGTGTGTGTGTGCATGAAGTGGGATCCTAAGTCCATTTGTCATTCCTTTTCTTCCTTTTCCCTATAGAACCAATGGAGTCACATGACCATATTAAAATTCACTGAAAATATCGGTGTTTCTGGTACATTTTCTCATACATTTCCTTAAGGGTTCCAGTGGCTCAAGGAATGTTTTGGGTTTTGGAGAGCAAAAGCTGGAGCTGAATTGGCAGCCCCTGTGCTTCTCTCGTTACACTTTGTCTTTTAGAGGGAGGGGATGCTTCACCAGAGTAATTGGTTCATCAGTTTTTACTGCTTGGAAATGCTTCAAAGGCAATGCCAAATCTGCACTAAGCTGAGAAGGACTAAGGAGAAATGTGGATTCCTGGGGATAATGGGAATCCCTTAAGTGCCTTAGCTAAATCAAGGGGCCAGGTAAAATCTTCCTTCTGGACGAGTTTTATGCTCTGATTCTGTATCCTCTTTATTCCCACGAGACCTCTAGAAGGGTACATGGTTGTTTATCCAGTAAACTGCACAGGCAACCATGAAATTGTCAGTGTTGATTAAACAAAGACCTTTTATGACAGTGTGTGTGTTTCTAGTCTCTTGTACTGTCTGGCTGTGGTGTGAAAAGCAGTTGACTTCCAGGTAGCATATGAGTGTAGTGAAGATGTACAGTACCATGACTGTGTCAGCGTTTCTGCCCATATGATGACACACAACTGAATCTCTCATACACACACACACACACACACACACACACACACACACACACACACACACACGTGTGTGTGTGTGTGTGTGTCTCACTTTCTGAGATCTGATTCTGGAAAAATTGAATGTTCAGTTTTGGCTTTCATTTAGATGTGGAAGTTAAATATTTTGGTCTCAAGTCCTTAAGAAAATTGTTAAAGGACTAAATGCCTCAATCTTTGAAGTGAATCCATTAGCCCTAATTTATTTGAGTCTAGTTAAATGGATTTTATTTGGTTTTAGTGCATCATGGGAATATATAAAAAATAACTAAGTTACTTTTTACTTTGTGGTTTAATAATGATTAATAATGATTAACATCACAGAGCCTTGTCCTTGCCCATACTGTATTAACAGGATATCATGGCTGTGGTTTTAACAGTAAAGTCAGCTAGCAGGTATCAAGGGCTTATTATACACCAGGTGCTGTACCAGAAGATCAACTTGTGTGTGTTTTTATATCGCTTCACTCTGGGTAGCTAAGCTGTTTGTTTTACAACTTGAAAGATTAAGTGGGAAAAGTAAGGTCTTGGCAGGCACAGGTGTGCAAGGCGAAAGCATCATTCTGGAGCCACTAGACTAGGTGTCTGTCGCCTGTCATTACCTCAGTGGCACCACAAATGCGCTTCTTGACATTTATAGAAAGTACGTTTGTATGAATTGAAATTGAACTTATGAAATGAATTGACTTCAGTGTTGGAGAGCAAACCTGGAGGCTGGAACTAGTTAGACAGGCGCTTACCACTGAGCTACCCTCCAATTAAAGTTAATCTGCATGCTCTATTTCAGACTGAATTGTTAAACATATAATGAGATAAGTGGATTGCAGAATCTCAAAGATAGACTATGGCCTGCCTGCCATACTGGATAAATCACAAAACTGAGGGACTACCCACCAGCTAATTGAGTTTGGTGTGTGGTGGATTCCAAATTATTATTATTATTATTATTATTATTATTATTATTATTGTAGAACAGTGGTGCTGTTTATCCCATATACGTTATTATTTTGGATCTTTCTGTAAAGCAGGTATTCACAATTGAAAAGCATTCAAATGTTCTTGGCATCCCTAGTTCCTTACATAACATCACAAGTCTTAGAAATAAAACAGTTTTGTTGTCTCATTTGTGGTACTAGATGTCGGTTAACAAATAGTATGTCCCAAAATACCTTCACCTACTTGTGCTGCCTAGCTTCAGTGTGTGGTGTGGGATCCTATCTGCTGAAAATGTGGGTGTAACCAGTGACTTGGGGTCAGGAGAACCAAGAACATGCTAGTTTTAGAATGAGAGCACATGTGTTTGGACATCTCAGGCTTCTGAACTGTTGGCTCCCAGAAGAGAAAATGCCACAGTAGAGGATTTTGAGTATTAAACAGGTCTAAAGTTTAACTTGGAGGATATAAGCGAAAGCTTCATTTTCCTTTGAACTTGTTCTGGCTGCTGCCACAGTTCTTGACTTCTTTCTAGTCTTAACATGATAGTAGAAACCTTCCTGTATTTCTGGGGAGCACCTTGGCTCCATTGTTATGTTGGTTCCATCCCTAAGGTCTTTCAGATAGGGACTTTGTCAGTGATATTCGTGGGAGTCAGAATACCTTTGAACACCCAGTAGTCTTAGCCAGGCATGGTGGCTCGCACACCACGACTGGTGTGTGACGTCCCAACAGTCAGAAGCAGGCAGATCTATGTGTCTTAGGGGAGTCCAGCCAGGTGAGTGGCAGGATTCTGGGAGCTACACAGAGAAAGCTTGTCAAAACAAAACAAAACCAACCAACCCAGTAGTCTTCGAACCAAGAGCACGGGGAGAAAAAAACCTGTGAATCTGTTTGCATTTTGGTCAGGAAAGTGTACTTACATAATTGGTCCCAGATCATGGGATTTTAGTTCTCAAATTGGAGTCCCTCTTTAGATGTACTACCCTATGTTTCGTTGAATCGAGGATTCTTAGCGGATGTTGGAGTCAGCATTACTTTTTCTGGTGCCGAATTTTTACATATGGTTCTACAAGTTTTAAGAAATTTTATTGGTGTGTATGTATGGTGTATGTGGCAGTCAGGGACCACTGCTACAATGGGACTGGATCGTGATTTTATACACACTTAGTATTCTTGTGCTGTGTTTTGAGACAGGCCTCCTCATGTCGCACAGGGGAGCCTTGAACTCCTATCAGTTTCCTTGCCTTGGCCTCTCTGGTGCTTCTACTTTTGGTTTAGTGCCTCAGTCTTTTTGTTTTTATATTAATTTAACAAAAATAGACAGATTTAGAAGATAAGAACATGAAAGTGGGAACACTGGTGTTAAAAGGGTTAGAGTGGGACGAAGGCAGATTGATAGGGAAATGAAAGGGTTGGGAATGGCCAACCAACACCCAGTATGTAGGAACATACTGTAAAGAAACTTGCCACCTCGCATGATAACGCTTTTTAAAAGGAAGACTTTTAATCTGTCATGTTGCATCATTGTTGACTCATGTGACCTAGAATATAAAAATGCAGGGGCTGTGCTAAGAGATGGCTTCCTCTGGCTTTGAGTTCCGCCCTTCCCTGTAACTCAGTTGTCCTTCCCTGACGGCTGGCTCTGTGCTTTGTGTTCAAGAGTGTACCCAGAGTGACATGACACTTCTGGAACCAGACGGGCTCTGCTGGTGCCCCTGGGACTGTTTTTTAAGTAGATTATATCTGTTATGCAAGTTTTGGCTGCCATTTTCTAATTTGCCTAATTATAGACTTTTCCCCTTTTTATCCACTGAGTAACGTGCACTTTCAGGTTAAGTAGCCTTTATTCAGAGTCAAGAACTGACAGAATGAAGCTTGAAGCAGGCACCTGCACTTTCCTCTCTATTCCTTTAAAAGTAACTCTTGTTCGGGACAGAATTTTTATTTGAAACTCAACTGCAAACTCTGTCACTGATGTTTGAACTCCAATTAGGAAAGTTAAATTAAACATGAATTTAGGACATTGATGGTCTGCAGAATCATGACATTACAGGTGTGCTCGATGGGAGTGATTATGTAGTCACTGCAGTTGGGTGACCTGTTCTGGTGTGTTAAAAAACGTATTTGTAGCATTAGAGCATATTTATTTAATGGTCTGAGACTACTGTATTCCTCTCATGGGAACATGAACTCAGTTGGGGTTTAAATTGATCAATAACATTTATCAGTGGATCAATTACAAAGTTAGAGTTTTTGTTCTTTTGATTTGAGAATGTAACATGTAAGAAGGGATAACATTAAATACTCAGTGGGTTTCTTATCTTCCTGTCACTGTTTTTTGTTTGTTTGTTTGGTTGGTTTTTTATGCTAACTGATACTAGGAGACTCCACTAATAGCTTATTAAAGGCCAGTCCTATATTTGAAGCAGCTATCTTAAGAAGTTTAGAGCACAAAACCCCTTTTGTATCTTCCTTTCTCCCCTTTTTTCTCAGATTCCTGGTCTCATAAGTGAAGTGACAACATCCTGAATGACCTCAGATCCAGGGAGATTGTGCTATTTAGACATAAAAATTTATTAGATCAGATGGTCCATGATGAATAGGCATCTCCTTTGTATTTAGGTATTTTAAAAGTACTTTAGCTGAATGTTATCAGATACCAAAATACTAAGATAAATAAGCTGTATTTTCCTTCTCGACTCTGCTTCTACAGATGTTGGAAACATATTTCTTTTTTTTTAAAACATTCTTTTTTTTTTTTTTTTTTTTTTTTTTGGTTCTTTTTTTCGGAGCTGGGGACTGAACCCAGGGCCTTGCGCTTCCTAGGTAAGCGCTCTACCACTGAGCTAAATCCCCAGCCCCGGGAACATATTTTTTAAAGTTAGCTTTTTCCCTTAAAATTCAAGGCTATGTCTTACAGTTAATTGAAAGGAGAGGCTTTTATCTCACAAGTGAGAGAAATCAGTTACCAATGAGAATGGTTCCACTCTTTCAAATGCTGGTACCGCGTTGAGGATGACTTTCTGTGCTAACATTTTTCTCACTGTTGTGTAGTACAGAGCCGATGGCCAGCAAGACTGTTTAGTGGATGTTGTAGTAAGTGCCACATTGTTTGGCTATAAAGAGAAACATTGTTCTTACTGTTTGAGATTATGTGAGTGGGGCAACAAACCAGCTATTTCTGGTTCTAACAGTTTCACTAAGTGACTTTTTTTTCATAACAAATGGGGTGACAAGGAAGGTATTAAAAACTACTGTGGACCTTTTGTTTTATGTATTAAAATCTAAATTTTAAGTTTTTTTTGAAAAAAGAATGGTAATGTGCTGTGTTAGCTTTAACTTTTTACATGTGTTTGGGTGCTTTAAAAGTCTAGTACACTTTACCCTAGAAAGCTGGACTTGATAGAAAGGAATAAAGAATATGGCCAGTAGGTGAAGGACATGGTATAAAGTTCACATCTGTCTTCCCCTTGGATTGTGCTGACAGATTCCCTGATTAAATCCCATTAGTTTTATTTAACATTACTACTAACATGTAGTGCTGTGACCTTCAAGTCAAAGGCAGAAGCTATAAGAGATGGCTTAGAATAAGGCAGTTAGGCGGTTAGCAGCAAACAGACATGGCTGGAAGACAGAGGCAGAAAAACTGTCAGAGCTAAAGTCAGAAACCAGAGCGCCACCACACACCAGGAAGTCCCCAAGGTTACCATCATTCCAATGATACCAACTAAAGTAAGAGAGGAGTGTAAGGCATCAGACTAAAGTAAAATGTGCTTTTGTGTACCCAAGAAGCTTGTTAAAAAATTGATAGGGCAGCCCAGAAGGAAAACTTAGTTTATTTGCACAGATATAAATCCTTCAATCCAAAGATAGTATTTAAAATAAAGTTCAAATAAAAATAAATCAAGCTCTTGGAAGTAATGATCAGATTTCTCTAGACATTTAGAACAGCAAAGAAACAAATCAAAATGAGTAGAAGGCCCGTGGACAGAAGCCAGTATTAGCAGCAGTCTATGCTTAGAAGCCAGGAACTGTGTGCATTTCATGATGAACGTTAAAGGTGAGAGAACGTGAACTAAGAAATGTGCCCTGTTTTGTTAACTGATGATGCCAAGAGGAAGACTGGTGTACATGAAGAGGAAAGGAACAGGCTGGGAGCCATTCACCTTCAGGGAAGACAAGAAACTCTTACGGACTCAGAGAAAAGTAAAGCAGACATGTTAGGGGGTGCCGAGGGTCAAATTGGGGGGGCAGCCGTTTATACCAAGAATGGAACCCAGTCAGGAGATGGTGAGGGCTTGGCCAACCGAGCTGTGTTAAGTGTTTCACAGTCAAAGCCAAACAACAACAACCAAAAAACCCATTAGATTTGGGGATGCTAAATTAGAAATTCTAGCCAAAATGGAGAATTTTCAAAAGAAAAAAAAAAAACCCACATTGAATCATGCATGAGCTGTTGAGTCAGCTATAGAAATTTGATGTTGAAAACTGCTTCTTAATGGAGCTGCACTATATCCAGAAGGTTCTGGAGTGAGAACACATTTTCTCCGGGCATTTCCCAAGGCAGTTGGCATGAACTGGAGGACCCCCTGGTTCATGACGGTAGTGTGAAATCCTTGGATCAAATTACTGTGTAGAAGGTAAAGCTAGTGCAGGAATTCACCAACTGCTTCGTGAACCACTGCTGGAATTCCATATTAAGGGAAAGACGGTGTCCAGGGTTATAGGGAACCAGATTTACCTTTCATGGGCTGCTTCTTTTGTTTACCCCTTACGTATTAAAACACAGATTCTAGACTTCTCTGAAATGCATCTATCCTGCAGTTTCTCCCATTTTCGCTAAATGCTGAAATCATTTCAACGCCCTGGCTTACGTTCTGAGTCAGTTCAGGCTGTGACAACAGGGTCAACCTGAGACTGTACCTTAATCTCTGCTGCTCCTGTCCACAAGTCACCATTCTTTCACCTATACCTAAAAGGACTTTGTTTTGCCCAGGGCTGTCGCTTTTTCATGCTCTGGGAACGTTGAGCCGTCCATAGATGTTTCTTGCCTTCAGCTCCCTGAGGTCTGCCCTTTTGGAGCCTGCTGTCACAAAAGCTGGGTCTGAACCATCACTCTCTGGTTTTAATTGGGACAGAGTTCAAGAGTGTCTGGAACGTTTGCACCTGAAAGTCCTCATGTGTATCCTCTTCCGATTAGATTAGTTAACACCAAAGTGTATACGGAAAGTGACTAGAGATAAAGAATCTTGTGTCTGATCCTGTGTTGTAGGTTGTACATCTCAGCACTTGGGAGGGGGAAGAAGAAGAATCAGGAATTCATGTCAACCTTGGTTATATGTAGGTTTGAAGCTAGCTACATGAAATCCTGCCTCAAAACCTAGAACCAGACACAAGACTAAACAAAAAAGCCACCAAGGCGATTTAGCACAAATGTGATGTTGCCTCAGGGTTTCGGTTTTATCCATGCCTTTCTTAATAAGCACACTCGCCTCTCTTTGTCCCTTTGTCTCTTTGAGGTTTACTTTACAACGCTATTCACAACTCGTTAGCAATACATGAAGTTGAATGTTTCCTAGAAAACTTTTAAAAGTTAGACTTTTAAAAGTTAGGTATCAAAATTCTGGGTTTTTTTTTTACATGCTAACGGTTCTATTTGTTTCATTCTGTGTCTGTTTTTTGAGACAGAGTCTCTTTATTATGTAGCAATGGCTGTCCTAGAACTCACTACAAAAACATGGCTGGCATTGAACTCAGAGAGTTCAATGTTTTGACTCCCAAGTTTTTGACTCCCAAGTGCTGGGATTAATGACAAATGCCACCACATCTGACTAAAATCTCTGAGTAAAAAGCTATCCCAGAGTCCCATTTTAATTGCCCCAGGTCTCCTAGAGCATGCCAAAGTGGACGTATATATGTTCTGACTTCTTCACCCACATCACCCAGGAGACTTTACTTGGCAAGCATTGGACTTATGGAAGAGGTCTGCAGAACACCCGTGCATCCTGACAAGTGCTTGTCTGTTGCTGTACTTTTCCCTGCCTGAGTGGCTAAGTAGAATTTAGGTTTCCAAGATAACAATTAAATCTGTTTCAAAATTCATTACTTCGGGTACATAGCCATTTACTTGCTTGAATTGTTGAGTCTTAGCTTATATTACAAAGGCAAGTGTAACTGTATGATTCTTTTGTGAATTGCTACTGGAAAAAAACAATTCTTGGATTATACATTACAAAATGATGCTTGATAACATACTAAATACTGTGTCAAATGCCGTGGAATTCGTGACAATGAGAATAATATATTTTATAGTTTATTTATTATCATTATTATTTTCATATTGAGAGAGGGTTTCTCTGTGTAGCTTTGGATATTCTTTAACTGACTCTGTAGACCAGGCTGGCCTCAAACTCAGACATCTGCCTACTTCTGCCTCCTGAGTGCTGAGATTCCCGGCAAGAATCATGGCTACCTGACCCATTTTATACTGCCTTAATTACTTCCTTCAAATGTGCTTTTTCATTCCTAGCATTTTTGAATATTAATTTGCTATCTATATACTTGGGCATAGAGTATAAATATTAATTATAAAAACAATATATTTGTTATATATTTACATATAATTATATATTGGGGATGTATTAGTGTCCTAAATATATACAGTTAGCACATGCATGTATAAACCTAATTACATGATAGGCTGTTGCTAGAGGATCACTTTGAGTTTGAGACTAGACTAGGGAAAAGATTCAGGCCTCTCTTCAAAAGATATTTTGAAAGACATTTTGAATTAGTTGATAACTAATAGAACACTTTTTTGTAGAACACTGAAATGACACTTTATATTTTCTTCAAGTACAGCTACAAGGAAAAGGTATCAGTATAATACTGTATTAGGTTGCTTGTCCCCATTTGCATCAAAACGTAATTATGTAGCTGAGGTTGGTCTTGAACATTCTTCTGATTTCTGAAAGCTTAAGAAATAAAACAATCAGGCTGGGAAGGTGGCTCTGTGGATAAAACAGTCTCTGTGCAGGTGGGAGAATCTGGATTTAAATGTGCAGAAGCTGCATGAAGTCAGGGTGGAAGATGAAGGAATCCCAGTGTTCAGTGACAAGGAACCTAGGTCCCAGTGCTGTACAGTGACATGGAGGAGGGTCCCAGTGCTGTACAGTGACATGGAGGTGGGTCCCAGTGCTGTACAGTGACATGGAGGTGGGTCCCAGTGTTGTACAGTGACATGGAGGTGGGTCCCAGTGCTGTACAGTGACATGGAGGAGGGTCCCAGTGCTGTACAGTGACATGGAGGAGGGTCCCAGTGTTGTACAGTGACATGGAGGAGGGTCCCAGTGCTGTACAGTGACATGGAGGTGGGTCCCAGTGCTGTACAGTGACATGGAGGAGGGTCCCAGTGCTGTACAGTGACATGGAGGAGGGTCCCAGTGCTGTACAGTGACATGGAGGAGGGTCCCAGTGCTGTACAGTGACATGGAGGAGGGTCCCAGTGCTATACAGTGACATGGAGGAGGGTCCCAGTGCTATACAGTGACATGGAGGAGGGTCCCAGTGCTGTACAGTGACATGGAGGAGGGTCCCAGTGCTGTACAGTGACATGGAGGTGGGTCCCAGTGCTGTACAGTGACATGGAGGAGGGTCCCAGTGTTGTACAGTGACATGGAGGAGGGTCCCAGTGCTGTACAGTGACATGGAGGAGGGTCCCAGTGTTGTACAGTGACATGGAGGTGGGTCCCAGTGCTGTACAGTGACATGGAGGAGGGTCCCAGTGCTGTACAGTGACATGGAGGAGGGTCCCAGTGCTGTACAGTGACATGGAGGTGGGTCCCAGTGCTGTACAGTGACATGGAGGAGGGTCCCAGTGTTGTACAGTGACATGGAGGAGGGTCCCAGTGCTGTACAGTGACATGGAGGAGGGTCCCAGTGTTGTACAGTGACATGGAGGAGGGTCCCAGTGCTGTACAGTGACATGGAGGTGGGTCCCAGTGCTGTACAGTGACATGGAGGAGGGTCCCAGTGTTGTACAGTGACATGGAGGTGGCTTTGTGTTTGTACCGTAAGGTGGGATGTAGAAACAGGAGAATTCCTGGTTGTTTGTGGTCCAGCTGGCTTGGAATCTGCAATGGTGAACAACAGTGAGACTTTGCCTTGAATGATGTGAATACCAGGCATAGAAACCAAAGGTTGACCTGTACATAATAAGCCCTTGATATGTATGTGTGTGTGTGTGTGTGTGTGTGTGTGTGTGTGTGTGTGCGCGCGTATTAAGTGTTCATTTCTCCTGTGGAACCACATAGAAGATTGCTTTCTAAATTACATTGTTAAATATATGTTGAATTTTAGACACCCCCAAGCCACTTTCTAGCATGGTTGTACATTTTTCTACATTGCATGAAATTTTCCTCGTTTTGCAAACTCACCGAGTATGATCTTGTTCGCATTTATATTTAGCTGTTTTAGCACACTTGGAATATTTTTATTTTTCCTCGTTTTTAGAGTAGCTTTAACATTTATTATTTTTATGTGTGAAGAAATTCTAACGGTGGCATGGTCAGTGTTCAATTAACGGTGGTGGAGGTTACACCTAAACTATATAGGTCATGTGCTCATTTTGTTTTTAGTTTTCATTTCTCTACTTGCAGTATATTTATAGTTGCTTCCCAGGTGCTTATCTACTGTGTCATATACACTTTTTACATATCCGTGTAGGTCCTTGGGCTCTTGTGTATTTTCTTATTTTTGAGACAGACTTTCGTGTAGAATCCAAGCTGGCGAGGACTTGTGCCAATTCGTTTTCACCTCTCAGTTGTTGCGATTATGTGAGCAGCCATGCCTCCCTTTGTTTGCACATTAAAAATTGAGTGGTTATTGATGTTCTTTCATCTTTTCCTTTTCTCTCCCCCTTCCCCTCCCTCTCCCTCCTCTACTTCTCTTCCCCTCCTCTTCCCCTCCCCCTCCCTCTCCCCTGCCCCTCCCTTCCCCCTCCCCTCTTCCCTTCCCCCTCCCCTCCTTCCCTCCCCCCTTCCCCTTCCCTTTTTTTTGGTTTGAAAGGGTCTTACCATAGCTCAGACTATCCTGGAGCTAACTCTACAGACCAGGATGTCCTCAAACTCAGAGACGAGCCCGAATCTGCTTCCTGATTGCTGGGATTAAATGTGCTTGCTACTACTACACCCGGCTGTAGGGTTTTTGATTTTTCTGAGCAATTGATATTCAGGGTTTAATTTCATTATTTTAACTGTATATTCTGTAATACAATTTTTAATTTTGGTGAAGCAATTTCTAAAATTTCTTTTCTACTTATTACTCTGGTGTCCTAAGAATTCATTGTCTAAGTCCACACGGTAAAGATTATCTCTTATTTTGGAGAAAATTGTAACTTTCTAGTTTGTACTTAGCTCTATTACTTATTTAAATTATTTAAGGTACAACCTTTTACTGTTTTTGCTTTATTGTTTTTTTTAGTATAGAGATGTTCAGTTAGTCCCATGTTCTGTCCCTATAGGATGCTGCTTAAGATTTTCTCTAAATGAATTTGTGTACCTTTGTTCCCAGACTGCCCTGTGGTCTGGGATCTAGATGAGTATTTCTTAATGGTTTCTGTAGCTCAATATGAAGTCACCAAGTCATTCATTCAGTCTCCACTCGTCATCCTGTTCCTCCTCACAGCATCATGCATTGCGTTTTCTTTGGTCTGCATTTTGAATCAGGATGTCTGTCTCTGCTTTCCTAGGACTTGACTGTGGTTGTTAAGTATGTAGATGAGGAAGAATTGCTGCCTTTATGGGGCTGCGTTTTCTGGTCTACACATACGATACAGCTCTCCATTTAGGAAGGTCCTTTAGTTAAGCCTGCTCATTAAGCTTCAGAGTAGAGATTTTCAGCATACCTTGGGAAGAGTTAAAATCATTTTGACGTTCTTACTGATACTATACCATTGACTTTCGCTCAAGAAGACAAAGGGGTAACTTCTTTCTGGGTGTTCAGCACCCTCCCTGTTTTGTTTTCTTGGCTCCTTCTCGGTTTCTGCTGCTTTTGAGCCTTGAGCTGGTGAGTTCAGCAGGGTAATGGGAAGGAAGAAGAGTCGGATCTGATGCTCCAGTTCTGCTCTTCCGATGGCCTTATCAGATTTCTCATGCTGTCCTTTCATGTGTCTGGATTGGAGAAACCAAGTAGAGTATGTTTACTCATTTCCTGTGAAGCCAGGACCTGGTCCAGTGTCTTCTGCTGACTGATCAAGCAATGGTTAAAAATCTGTAGCTATGAGGAGGTGGTCTACCTAGATATTGAGACCTTGAGACCTTGTAACAGCCTTCTCTTGTTTTCCTGACAAGAAAATTATAATACAATTCTTTCCTTAGCCTGATTACCCAGTTATTATTTATAGTCAAAGTATTTATTAGGGAAAATTATTTTTGGCTGGAGTAGTTGTAATTAATTTTCTTTTAAAAAAAGAGAAATCTTGGTGTTGTTCCTAAAGAACTAGTTTTGAGTTAAAACTCCCCCCAGTGTCATCCTTTAAAATACTTAGCGAAGTGAAAGGAAACAGCGGTTTTACTTTGTGTGTGAGAAATTTAATGTTACGAAATTTAAACATTCTTAAATAAAAATGAAATTAAAGTGTAATTTTTAAATGGGGAGGGGGGACTGGTGAAGTGGCTTAGTAAAGATGTGTGCCCACTCATGGCGGAAGGAGAGAACCAACATCTGAAGGTAGTCCTCTGATCTACACACACCCACATACCCATACAGCGCAGCAAAATCAATATGTAATTGGACCTTTTGCAGTGTACATATAAGAGATGAAAATGAACCTTTAGAGAGGCAATCCTCTAATGGATGACTTACACGTCACTGCTTTCAAACTATCCATCTATCTATCCAGAAACCCTCCAGTGAGGTCGTTAAAGCCTTCCGTATTGAAATTAGGCAAAAGCATTTTTACTTTACATGTGTCGGCCACTCCTGTGTCTCAAGCTTGCTTAAGTATGCCGTCTAACAGCTAAACTGATACGGGGTTCTGATGCAGTCTGCAGTAACCGATCTTTTCAGGAGGTGTTTTAAATTATCCGCAGCTCCACACAGAGATGTAGGCATAGAGTTCAGGGTTTCAGTTCCTCTCCTCTCAGAGAAGCTCTGAAACTGAACATCTGTAGGAACATCTGTGAGGGTCATTCTGTGTTCTTACATGGAGAGAAGAATGCAAAGCATTATATGGTGTTTGAGATAAACGAAGAAAGGGGCTGACTGGCTTTTATACAAGTGAGGCAGAGCGTCCTGTGTCTTTCCTTAGGAAAAAAATATGTATCACAGTTCCCAAAATTTGTAATGAGAACTGTTTTGAAGGGCTGACTGGTGTTTATTTCCATTTTGTCTCATCTTGACGAGGACTAGGAGTCATGGGAATCATGTGATCACGACAAAGTGAGAGCAGAGGCATCGAGGTCAGAAGGGGCAGCGTGAATCCGAGAGCTTTGTCACTAACAGGTTGCTTAAAACTTTTCCTGTTTTCTTGAAGAAACAGATAGTGATATTTATTAGTAATATTTATTTTCAAAAATGTTCCCAACTGTGCCTGGCCTATAGTTATATAAATATTTAGAACTCTACTGGGGCAGTAATGGCAGACTGTTGAGGGATAACCAATCACTCTGTGATTGACTTTGAGGCTGGCTCTTCGAGAGAGACTGCAGATTGAATACTATACACTTGGTCAAGCCTGTGGCTGGGGAGGTTATAGGCCTTAGGAAGGAATACATTGCTGATGTTTTGCTAAATGGACATGTAGCCAAACTGTCTTTTAAGTATTTATGTTTATACCCATAAGACCAGTATTGTTCTCAGTTTGAATCAAGGAACCTTCTTTTCGCAGTGGTTAAAGCAGAGACTCTCAGATGGTCAAGGTGCTAAGACTATGTGACTGTTAAGTGCTTAGTCCTCAACGGAACCTTTTCATCACTTCTATTTTCATCACTTCTTTCTCAGATACAGGAAACCTCGACAGAACGGACAGTAGAAAGATTTTAAGATCCAGTGGGTGGGAAGGAGCATAGTGAAACACTGTTTTCTGGATATAGCATCACTGTGGTAATTATAAAAACATAGCAGCTACGGCTACCTGCCCCATGATTGCACTCAAGTGAAATATGAAAAGGAGAAGAAAGGTTGGGGAGGAAAAAGAGGTCAGCAGAAGCGAGAGTGGAAATGATCACAGAACAGTATACACAAGTGTGTCATTATAAAACAATGCTAAAAATAAAAAAAAAATACAGAAGAAATCTTTCCATCATGGTAGGTTAGAGATCAGAGGAGGAAGTCCTTAAATGACTTAGAGTTATTTATTTATTTAATCAATATCTTGGACTGTAGCCCAGGCTAGCTTTGTACTTAGATCTTCCTGCCTCAGCGTTCTGAGTTGTAAGGGATACATATGTACCTGTACACCTGACCACCGCAGGGATCTCTGAAAGATCACTAGTTACTGCTCTTCCTTGATTGAGGAGCATGCTTTGCTTAGTTAATGTTGTGTACAGTTTGGGGTCCTCTGGCTCCCTCGGTCTGTTTATGTATTCTGAAAGTCGAGATGCCAATTAGTATTAGGTTTAAATAACATTTTTGTCTGGGCAGGAGCCAGGCAACAGTGGGTTAGTAGGGTCTTTATAAAATGTTTTATTTCTTAAACTTTTTTAGGTACATGTGGATGCCATTTCTAAATATATCATGAATGTTAGAGGCCCCACTAGGTCTCTCTCTATATCATATGATAATAAGTTTAGAAAAGCACAGAAGCCATACCTAGGCATTCTGAACTCTGGGGTGAATTCATGAAGACTATACACTGATGAGAGGGGTGGGAGAATAAAGATAATTGGTCAAGTACTAATACAAGCACTTTTCCATTACATGCATAGCAGAAAACTACTATCTGGCATGTGTAGCAGTATGATTTTGATAGGGAAACAGGATCCATACTGGTATGTTGAATAGGAAACTCATGTGAAGAGTCATTAACTGTGTAAAAGCATAATTATGATAAATATATCTCTATCTCTATCTATCTATCTATCTATCTATCTATCTATCTATCTATCTATCTATCTATCTATCTATCTATCTATCTGGGAACACAAGGCACCCTAGGGTGAGTGAGACCATGGAAGAACAAGCTTGCAGCGGGGGCCACACACTTCCTTGGAGAAAGTATAACATCCATCCATTGGAAGCTTTGGTGGTTTGGTTTGGAGGTGTGGACAACTCTCCAGAGAACACCCAGAGGACAGGCGGTCAGTCAGCCACTAGTGGTGTGGACAGCGGTGGCAGCCCAAGAGCTGCAGGCAGACATTCTTCCTGGAATGCTGGATGACGGAGGATGGGCAAGTTTGAGCATGAAGACATGAAGGTTCTGTTCCGTGTGTAACCTTCCCTGTCCACCTGCAGCAATGCAGAGACCTTCAGAACATACAAGCCTGTGAGGGTTCTGAATTCAATGTCGAGATAAAGTAGAAAGGTGACATTTTTGTACCTGCTGGTGACTGGGGCCGGATCTGTCCATGGATGGTGCCAGCGTTGCTGGAGGTTCCCATACCCACATCCCGCATGCCCCGCCCAACACAAAGCTGGCCGCTTGGTCAGCCTCATCTGTGCTTGTAAGAAGTTCAGTGGCATACAGACATGATTGGAGCAATGCTAAAACCATTCAGTTGTTCATCAAAAGGTGCTCTTTAAGGAGTGTGTTTGGGGCTGAGAAGCAGCAGGTCCCGACACACAGCATCTTTCGTTTTGAAACAGGGAGGGATTACGTCAGTGTGGTGAATCTAGAAATGATGCAAGATACGGCCATGACTCAGTTGCAGCCTTGCCCTTTGAAGGGTTGATGTGTAAATCCTGGTATTTAGATAATATCAGTCTTACTGACTGTTGATGAAGGACACACTGACCTTTGATTATCACATCCCTGAGATCTGTGGGAAGAAGCTGCTTGGGTTTGAGGCAGCGGTTTGCATTTTCCATGGTTGTCATGGTGACAGTATTTCGGGGTTTGTTAAGGGGAACACCCCAGTTCCTTTCCTCTCTTCACTGGCCACCTCCTTTCTTATCTAGCCAGGTAGATTGGTGTTTGCCAAAATGAAGTGTTGTTTAGTTCATCCTGGTCTTCAGATGACTTAATAGTCTTCAGTTTTCTAAGTCAGTTCATTTTTAACTTACGTGAGTTGCTTCTCAGGTTTGCGTCATGGACTCCCAAACATTCTTGGTACCTGGTTATGTCCTGGAAATTTCCTCAAATGATATCTACCATGACTAATTTTCAATTTTTTGAGACTTAATTGTTTTGGTTCTATGAATCACAACAGCACACCACTACCTCCACCCTGGAGAAGGTGCTACCCAGCTCCGGGACTTGGCATTAAAATAGTCGAGTGCTTTCCCCAAAGGGCTCTCACTGATAGACGGGGGCTGTGAGCTTTGATGTAAAGAAGGGACATGGAGGCTTAGGCCAGAGCTCTGGAGTGTGCAGTCCCTAGCAGCTCACCTCCAGCTAGCTTTTAGGAATCTGGCAAGGGAGGGCAGGTTGCCCTGATGGACTTCTTCCATTTGAAAGCGCACAGGCAGCTCCCTTTACACAGCCCTGATTTTCCTGCTTTCCAATCAGGAATCAGTCTCTATAGCCTCCTGCAATACCACATTCAACCAGTTCTTTCCTCGTGCTTTTCTGCTCATAAAAGAAAGCAAAGATGGAGCTTTTGTGTTGAATGCTAAGTGTGGGCCACAGAAAATCTCAACTTTTCTCCTGGCACCGTGAGTGAAGGTCTCTTACAGCCTCTCATCTTCTGACCTGGTTTATTCACGATTGGCTTGGTCACCCCCTTCAACCATCTCCTGCCCTCTGTTGACAGTTAGGCACTGTTTTTCCTCACAAGGTAATTGGCAAAGATCTTAGAATTTCTTTCCCAAGAGAGTAATAAGAGGTAGTGAGCCCAGTGGGTTATTCTGTGAGTCTAAGGCTGCCTTCCTCTTGTGGCTTTGGTCTTTCACTTCATTCCTGCATGTCTGGCCTGTGCACTCTTGATGGCTTCCTCCTAAGGTAGGTTCCTCAGGGAGACGTCCAGCCCTGGCCTTTTGAAGAGGCTTTCATTTTCTCTACAAAATACTGTACTTTTAGATTATTCCAGTTGTTTCCTTGAGATGTTATAAGTGTATGTCACAGTAAATATCAAAAATGGGTAATCTTTTATCCCACGCTGGCACTGTAGGACCATGAGACACTGCAGGGCATCTTTATTTCAGTGACTCCACGCTGCTACCCCAAGTACTCTGACCCAGGCAGTCCATGAGCCATTCCAGTGTGGCACCTTCCTCGCCACACTGCTCCCCCCCTTTTCTTTAAACAGTCAGATTTATGTGTTAAATTCTCAATCTACGATACATCCACACAATACTCAAAACCAACTGATAAAGATATAAACAGCCCACCTACATAAGATAAAGTTACCTATAGAAATGCATCCCTTAAGAAATATATATATATATATATATATATATATATATATATATATATATATATATATATATAAAAAAGGCCATTTAAGACCACCCGGATCTAGGTTGTCCTTCTCCGTCTCCATCTTGATTCCCTCCCTTTTCCTTCTCTCTTGCCTTACAAACACTTTGTCCCCACATTTCTTTCTTACTGTCCAGTCATGGTCTTGACCTAACTGGTGCCAGCCCTCACCTGCCTATAGACATCAACCTACAGGTGTACTCTTAAATTCTTTCACAGAAAACACAGATCTAGGTGAAAGGGTTTGAAGTAAAGTCATTTTTGACAAGATGTCATAGCTGGCGATTGAATGTCACAGCATGTCCCAAAAGGAGACCTATTGCTCACGGCCTCTATTCTTGCATTCCCTTGAAATACTTAGTCCTGCTTGCCAAGTCAGCTAAACTCTTTTGTCTTATATTTGGGTTCATACATACTGAGAAATCATGTTTTCATCCTGATAAAAGACTTGCTTATTTCCCTTAGAATTTGGTTTTAAAATGCAGCTTCGAAAGACACATGTGCACTTTAATTCGCCATTTTACTAACTCTAAATACCAAAGGCTTTCTCTAACTCTGGTCATTCCTTCTCAACATTTAATGACCCTGGGTATTGTGGATGTATCTTCTTAGGAGTTTTAAAAATGAAGATTGTATTCATTGTCCTGTGGAGAATTTTATTTTATTTTTTGCACTGGTCAGCATAACTTGGGGGGGTGAGAAAAGATTAGACGGTACAGGCAAAGATATGTTTAATCAAACATAGTGAAAAAACATATTATCAATAGCAGTGCTATGAAGAGATTTAAATTTAAATATCTTAATTTAGTAATTAAATTTTGAGGAAATTGTATATTTTTCTTTCACACTTGGCTGTGTAATATCTCTGCTTGCCTGCTCTTCTGTGTGCACAGTAGTCTCTTGTTGGAGGATTTTTATTTATATCCTCTGAGCACACTGCGGACTTCAAAATATTATGTTGTTTAAACACACTATAAAGAATCCCCTTTTAGAATGTTATTGTAAAGGAATCGTTTTTAAAGGGACGCTTCAAAAAGTAGTTTCCCTTTCAAAATAAACATATTTGATTACTTGATATGTGGAGCCCACTTTCCCTAGGGACGGAGATGAGAAGAGTCTAGAAGGAAGTGGGTTTCGTGAAGACTGGTCTCGGTGATAAGTATTTCTCACAATTCGCTTTTGTTTTTATTGGCTCCGGCTTTTGGCATTGACTTAAAGGGTTTTAAGATTCATATTCTTTTCTTAACAATGCTAAATCTCAAAACACTAGTACTCGTTGGGTGGGGAAAGGATTTTTCGAGTCTAACAAAGTCTCTGGCTCTGAGATACAGGGCTGACCCAGTAGGATGCTGCAGCCTGAGGATTCTGTGGGTTGTAGGACAGCCCTGTGGCCTGGTTAGTCCTGTCCTCCCTTTTCTGCTCTTGGCATGGCCCAGCAGTGTGCACCTGGCCGGCTAGCCAGCAGAACGTGCCAAGCGCTATGAAATCTGCTGGGCCATCGCTGTGCCCAGCAAAGGGTCACTGAAGTGTCAGAATTTTAACTATGATACTTGGAAGTTCTTCAGGAGCGTTGTTCTGGTTTTGTCCGCTGTCACACTGTGTCTGTCTTTCTGCAGTGCAGTGAGATGACACATCTGTAAGTGCACACAGGGTTCTTTCCCCTCAAGATTTGCCATCAGGACAGGGTTACCTCCAAAACTTAAGGTCCTTTCCTTTGTATAGGATACTCAGTCTTTAGACAAATGGCTTTTTTAAAAAAATGTCTCTTGTATGAATAGTGACACACATCTCTGAAGGATTATAACCACAGTCTGTGGTATAAGAACAGACATTGCTGGCACCATGATACAGATGAAAAGGCTGGGGCTCAGTCTCCAGCTTTCAGTCGAGGTTAGGGTTGTTCATCTCAGAGACATTGGTACATTATAAAGTCAAATAATTACGTTGTTTTACAAAGAAAGTTTGCCACTGACTTCTTTACGTTGTTACGTTGACCTTATAAGTTGGAAACCACATGATTTGAGAGAGGGTCTTAGGAGTTATGGGTAAATAATTAGTATATATATATGTACATATATATATATATGCTATTTGAAAATGCCCCATTTAAACTTCATTAGTGGTAACACATGCACACACCCCTGTAATCTAATTGAGAATTGCTTTTCTAGTGGTGACCCTAATTTTTTGACACTTCATAGCAGTTTACAAAACAATGTTCTGCTAGGACTGAGTGTGTATTCCTGTAATCCTAGCCACTGCCAAGGTGGAGGCAGGAGGGTAAACCAGCTTGGGCAACCCAGACAGACCCTGTCTCAAAGTCAAATTATAGTAAAAAGGGGGCAGTTTTTAGTGGTAGAGCACTTATTTAGGATGCGTGAGGCCCTGAATCAAAGCACTGGTAACAGAAAGGAAACCAGGGGTGTGTTGATGGTCTCATGAGCCTGCAGGAAGTAGGTACTTAGCTGGTCTGGATTGTTGAATGTCTTTACCATTCTGTGCCTCTCCGTGTTTCTCATACATACAATGTTTTTCATGCTGTCCCTTGTCTCCCTTTGGACCTGTCGGCATTGGAAAGGAACCACATGCAGCGTACTGTGGAAAATACGATTGCCCAAGTCTCTTCAGGTAGACCGTGGTTTCAGATCACTAGTGGCTTACATCCTTCAGGATTTAATTTGTGAGCATTGACAAAGATGAAATGTTCTGATAATAGTCTGTTACAAAATGTATCCCAGAGTCACGTGAAAATACTTGAAACTAAGTTTTGTCGTAATTTACCAAATTTGTAAAGTGGCAGATAAAAAAAAAATGATAGGGGCTTTTGATTGTATGGGACATCTATTTAAAGACAGTTTTAATGTCTTCTTTTGAAAATCACCTTAAAGCCTGAAGCCTGCCTTTACGATGGATTATAAGGCACTATCGTATAGCAGAGACTCGCCTGGGTGAACGGAGTCCCTTGCAATCTTACACTGTAGTGCGGAGGTAGCCCCAGAAGGAGGAAGGTGCCTCAAAGGCTGACTCATTCCCTTGGTCTGTCTGGTCCCTATGGATACACTGGATACACCACAGAGCCTCTGTCTCTTGAAGGATCCTGGAGGCTGATTATCTCCAGCAGGAGATAAGGTTGTTGTTCTTTTCTTTCCCCAGCAGAATAGGGATCCCTGATTAGGGGTAGAATGGAATTTAGGGGTAGGAATGTTTATGGGTGGGGAGCCTTGGGTGTGTCTTCCAGTGGAATGTCTACTCCAAGAAGTGGTTCCAGGATCTGGTGGGCCTGGACAGGGAGTCAGTCCCAGGCTGGAGCAGAATAGGTCACTTAATCTTCTCCCTAAATATTTATTTTAGTGCAGGAACAAGTGAAGGGGCAATGTCTGCAGGCAGAGTTTATGCTCAAAAGTATTCTCTCGAGATCCAAGGCCTAAGTAGGAAATCGTAAACATTTGAAGCTAGACATTTTAGCCTGAAACCATTTAGTAATTTTTTTTAAAGGTGAAAAATCTTTCCCCGCTGGGGACATGCAATGTTTATGACTCATTATATATGCGTTTTACACAGACCCTGTTTAGCTGTTACTGCTGAATGTGAGTTTGAAGGAAGCCCAGGCTTGAAGATCTAGCAGTTGGCTCAAGCCCTCTTGGTCGTGGAGTCTTCATTTGGATTCCAGTCTTTGATACTTGGGTTTCTTGTTTCTTCATCATCACCCTCTCCTGAAACAATAGCCAGCCTGTAGTTTCCTGAGTCCAGTCGGGGTGACTCTTAGAACCTATGAGAGTGAAGGAGCCCAGGACATCTCACCCTCAAAGCTGGCAGCGTGAGAAGCTGTCTCATTCTTGCTTTAACTGTTCTTATTATTTCTCGAGACAGCATCTCACTGTCACTGAGGTGGGTCTTGAACTCCTGATCTCAAGGAGTCATCGGGTTCCTGGGTAGCTACAATTTAGAGCATGTGCTCTACCAGACACTATGCTGACCTTTAAAAAAAAGTAAGTCCTTGAAAGTCAGGAGTTGAAGAAGGAGGCTTTTGTCTGTTGTCTACTTGCCGGTTTTCTGATCTGAAGTGCCTAAGAGAACTTCCATTGCTTTGCTGGTAAACCATCTTAAAGGAGACTGGAGAGTTTAATTTCCTGGATGGACTTTCCTTACTAGTAATCTCTCTCTTGGCTAATTATCACTTTTACCTAGGAGGTAGACTAAGTCTACAAGTCTACTAAGTCTAAGACATTACTACAAATCATCTTCCAAGCGTTATGATTAGATAATGGAGTGGTGGAGAGCTGGGGTTGTAACTCGGTGGTGAAGTGTGTACTTAGTTTTGGAAGACCTGAGTTCCAGTCTCAGTCCCATCATATAACAACAATGCGCTCTCTCTCTCTCTCTCTCTCTCTCTCTCCCCCTCCCTCCCTCCCTCCCTCCCCCACCCTTCCTCCCTCTCTCTTACTCTCTCTCTCACACACAGACACACTCACACATACACTAATCCTACCCATGAGAAAACTAAAGCAGTTGCGTACTTATCTGATGTGTTCTATGTAATAATCTGAATGTATGTTTTCAGCTTTCAGTTTGAGAGAATAAAGGGATGAACATACAGTTTTAACATTTAATTGTTTATTTACTTTGTTTTGTCCCTTTTAGAGACGGGGTCTCGGTATGTAGCTCTGGCTGTCTTGTTAACTATGCAGACCAGAATGTACTAGAACTCAAAGAAATTGGCTTGCTCCTGTCTTCCTAGTGCTGGGATTTAAGGCACGAGTCACTACTTGGGCTGACCCATACTTTTAAATAGAAAAGAATTTCATGAAAAAGTGTAAAAAGACTGGCATCTTGGGGTAGAAGGGTCTTTAGCTGCAGTGGGGCCAGGGCCATCACACGCAGTGATGCCATTCCTGTAGCTTCCAGAGACATGCTCCGTCTGTGTCTGCTACCGTCCACAGGTGGGAAAGCCGTGTCTCAAGTACGGTTATGATTCCTGAAGCATGGAGGACCACAAATGGCGCTCTCAGCACCTCAGATCCTGTTTTTAGTGTAAAAAAAGCATCTGGATCTTTGCTGCTTTTACACTCAGCAGTGACTGTACACTGGGGCTCTCCTCAGAGGCAGAGCACAGGAGCCCTGCTGAGCTCACTTCCTTCCTGGTCTCTGGCCTGCATATCTGTTTAGCAGAGCCCTGGGTGGAAGGGAACCTAGGACAGGGGAATACTCCGGGGTTTGGTTCTGTCATTCAGGAAGGTTCACAGGAAGGAAGCTGATGCTGGGGTTTACCCCTCCACTACAAAAGTATGATGAGACATTTGCTGGTTTCCATAGCCACATTTCCTGACCTGTGTCACCCCCAGCCATCATGAAAATGTCACCTTTGGTCCTCTTAGACCCGCCATGCACAAAGGTTATTCAATTTCTGCTTTTCTATATACTTGGGTGAAAAAGAGTTTTTATCCATGCCGTGGGTGTGCGCTCAGTGAAAGCACAGTAAATGTGATTAAGTTATCATGGTTAACCTGAAGGTTTTTTTGAGAAGCTAATTTTTACAGCACATGGAAGAAGTTGAGAAATGCCAGGAAAAATTATACGTGATCCATAAAATTTTATATTAGAGGGTTATATACTATATTTGTGATTATATAATACCATAATTTATATACATGCATATAATAAAGAATGGGCTGCACAGAATGATATGTATATATATACTCACATATACATTTATATAATTTATCTAGATGAAATGAAATCTAGATGTGAATTTTGCTGGGTACTTTTGATGGAGGAATTCTTTAAAGAGGCAGTTTCATGGTGCTATTTTAGGTCCTGCAGAAACGTGAGAAGGAAGTAGGTTGTTCCTAGGCTGGGGTTGTGGTTTTCTTGGGGGGTGTTTCAGATCTAGTGCCTTCCTAACACTGCTTAGTCTCACAAGAGACATTTTCCCTCAGTGGCCAGTGATGTCCTCTCCATGCACCGATTTCACTTCTGAAGTCCCTTGTCTTTCTATTTTCTTATCGTCCTAGCACCTTTTCTATTTATTGCACAAGTGTTGGATCCCAGCACGTAACCTAGGGGGCACAGAGGAATGAAATTCTTTGTTCTTGATTAATTACAAAGGGTATTTGTATTAACTGTTTTCTTTATTTGTATTTTTATCTGCTTCATCTGTTTCTCCTACTGCTCGTGAATGTAGAAGAAGAGAGAAGAATGGTAAGCATCTAAATGGAAAACAAAAGAGGAAAACAGGGGCTGGGGTGGAGGTGGGTGACCAGCCCACTGTTTTAGAAGCTTTCAGAGTTACATAGTTAACCCAGTGAGTGTAAAGTGTGTGGAGAAGCAGCTAGTGGTCTCAGCTAAGAATCTCACTTGTTTCATTTGAACTGTGTCCTTAGAAAAAAGAAGAAATCGCAGAGAGACACTGCCTGCAGTACCCTCTAAGTTTCGAGTAGAATAGGCTTGTAGGCTGTGGGTTTCTGGTGGATAGTTAAGGACTAACACATATTCTCACCTGATTGGAAATCCAAATAGAGAAAAAAAGGACCGTAAATCAATTCCTTTGAGAATCAATACATTGATTTAGATATTGCCTTTGGACTCTTTTGTAGATGTTTGTTTGTTCTTGTTTTTCAAAAACAGTTTCTTAGACCACACCTTCTCTGATTAGCCCGGAGTGCATAATGGATATTTTGTGTGTTCCATTTTGCTTTATATCCACTCACTCTCATGAACTGGGTATGAAAATCCCTGAACCGACTGCCTTGGTGGGTGGTGCCATTAGGCCAAACACCATTGCCCACTTTCTTGCTTGCCTATCTACTACTGCCCTGGTCATTTCCCATCAACCCCCCTCATCCTCACCACCACCTCACCCAGACTGTTCCTAGTCTGCTCTAACCTCCTCATTTACGTGCTGTATTAAAACATGTCACAGTCTAGTATTCTATCGCATGCAGTATGCATGTGTTTATTTTCAGTATCTGCTCCTTCAAACAATCACTCTTATTATAGCATAGAATCACCAGACCTTTGAAAAGAAACACTGGTTAGTTCAACCCCTATTCTCCTGGCTTCCAAGCCAATCCTTTTTATTGGCTGTATACCCTGTGCCTTCGTTTCTCTGTATTGATTTAGTTTCTTTTCAAAAAGACGTATCTTTCTCTCTGTCTGTCTCTCTCATCTGTCTATCAGTCATCTATCTTAGCATCTGTCACATGTGTATATGGAGGGCAGAGTACAGCTTGCAGGTGTTGATTCTTTTTCCTTCCAGTACATAGGTTTTGGGGATTGAACTAAGGCCTTCAGGCTTACTGGCAAGTACCCCCTACCTGCTGAGCCATCTCACTGGCTCCTACTCGGATTGATTTCTGTGGTTGATTATTTAACACCTTGTGAATGATTGGATCGGTTTCAGGCTTTCCTTTCTTTTTAGACTTACCTTTGCCCAACATGCTACCAACTGTGAAACTCAGAAACCCTATATTAAAGTATCTCCCGTTCTATTTTCTAACTAGTAGGTGATCCTAGAGGAGAAAGTAAGCCTGGGTTACTCAGCCATTGGACTGAGAACAGGGTCCCCAGTGGAGGAGTGAGAGAAAGGACTGAGGTAGCTGAGGCGTTGAACAGGATTCCTAATCAGCGCCCTGTTTGCCTTTCTTAAAAAGGCAGCCTCCGCTGTCCTTTGTTAATTGCCTTTTTTTCTTTTTAACGTTTCAACCACCAGTGAAAACCCTCAGCAGACGGAGTAGTTGATGACTAGAACATCATACAGAGTTTGTTTGTTACCATAGCAACCCCAGAGATGATATCTCTCTCTCTCTTTTTTTTTTGATCTCTTACTCACATGAAAATGTTTGTGCAGCTTCCTGCTTTAACCCTGCCGAGAGTTACCACTACATCCTCCTGACTCATCATGAAGGGCTTTGACCGTTGTTGTTTTTTTGTTTTTGTTTTTCTTAAAAAAAAAAGAGGGGGCAGGGGACAAGGGGAAACCTTATTTGATAGTTGAGTATTTCATTCATGGGGTTTTCCAAAAGCTTTAAGGGGACTGCCAGGAGTGCCTGTCTGTTCCTGCTGCTTTAACAGGGTACCACCAACTGGGTGGTTTACAAAGAACAGAAGGTTATATTCTCAGTATTCTGGAGTCCGACCAGTCCAGGATCAGAAGGCGTCAGCTCCCAGTGAGGTGGTGCATCCTCACGTGCAGAGTGCAGAGGGTAGGGAAAGGAATTCACCGCCTTAAGGCTTTTGTGAGGACATTCATCCAAAATGCAGACTCTACAGTGGAGTGTGTTGTAGAAGAAGTAGAAAAGGAATATTTCTGTGTCCTGTGAGGGAATGTCGCTTCCATAGCTTATGGATATGGTCTCTACTTGTGTAGCACATGGACTCTGGGAATCTAGGGCACGAGGCTGTAGAGGGAGAGATGAGGGTTGTCTTCTCAGAAGAACTAACTTGAGAACCGGCTTTTCCAGAAAGATAGATAGTGGGTAGGTAGATAAGGCTATACCATGGTGGAATTCACGGGGTCAGCTACACACAGAAATTCATGTGGGTGTGGTATTGCCATATTACCAGCATTACTCAGGGGTAAAAAACTTGAACTCAAGAAATACCTGTGTGTTATACCCCAAAGGTTTTTAAAAGTAGTTAGAAGTTCAGAGTGCGAACACAAGGGCCACAGCAAGGTTTGTTAAGGGACTCTTGTGTATATAAACCGTGATGTCAGGGCTCCGTTTAATGATCTCAGATTCTTCTTGAGAGGATGAAGCTTGCATAAACGGAACAGCTCCGTTTCGTTTGTCACATTCATTGTGACTGCAAGTAAGAGTTCAGTGCTGGGAGGCTTGTGGCATGAGAGAAATGATTGTGAGGTGAGGAGAGAAACAGCCTCGTTACCACTAAGCTGTAGAGTCCTTTTGCCCCACCCAGCTAGGAATTATGGGTAGGTGAGGGGAAACTTTTTCCAATGTTCACAATGTGCTCAAAGCTTAGGGGCCTGGCTTAGAAAAGACCCAGAGGCATCTATCCCAGAGCCCTTTAGAAACCAGAGGCTCCAGGCTCTCAGGTCAGAGGCTTATTGCAATGGGATTTAATAACCAGTGCCCCCCTTTCCCCACCAGACCGAACGGCTCAAATAATTCTTGAGTTCCGGACAGCAGCAAGGAGCAGCGGGTGCTCACCCGCTTGTATTAAGAGCGTTCAGACAGCCTTGGGTTCCGGAACGCCAGCTCCCTGCGGTTGCAGCTTTGGAGTGTAGGGTATTTGGGGCCCTTGGGTGTGGCATCTCTGGCTGAGGGTCTAAACTGGTAGCCTCTAAGGTTTGGCAGCTCTCTGGGACTCTTTCAGTAACCAGTCCACAGTGTCTCCTTCTCTTCTCTAGCTCTTTGCAGCCTTCTCTCTTCAGCCTCAATTTCCTTCGACTTCCTTCCTACTGCCAGTCTCCCTTTGTCCTCACGGCCTCTGTTCTTTGTTATCGCCCTCCCCCATCACCCTTTTCCACGCCTCAGCCGCTCCTCCTCACTAACCCATGTGTTCACTGCAGACTCTTTCTTCACAGCGCTGTTACATTTCCCTCATTCTACCGTGTCACCCTGCTCTGCTAATGATAACCGTGATGAGCAAAGTTGTTAAGGCCACCTAAAGGAAGCCTATCATCGGGCCTCATGTGGCAACACTAGAGAGCAGCGCAGGATGTCTTTTAGTTGACTCACAAAGGGAGTGGAGCAGTGTCTTGGTTTTTCTACTGCAGTGATACTGTTAGCAAAAGCAGCTTGGGGAGGAAGGGGTTTACTGTAATTTACAGCGTATAAATCCATCCTAGGGGGAAGCCAGAACAGGAAACTGAGGTAGGAACTGGTAGGTTTCAAACCCAGGGCAAATGACTGAGGTGCTTATTTCACATATAAAAACACACCTGGCTGCTAGGTTCTCCCAGCATCCCTCAGGGTATGGTTGACATACCCTGCCCTCTACCCTAAACTTTTCCAGCTCAGAGGCTATGCGGCCCTTCCCTATACAATTGAGCTATTTTGGCTGTGCCAGTCTCTTGGCCCAGGCCACTCCCCTTCTCCCTGGGCAGAGGAGCTTCTCATGCTCTCTCTCCCTATCTTTCCTCTCATGGTCCAGCTCAGGGGCATGCTCACTCTGGACTCTCCCAGATGTCCCTGTCCCTGGCTATGCTCTCCCTTTTATCTATAATAAACCTTATGTTCCATCATGCCTTTGATCAGTCATGTCCTTTCTTTTTACTTAACTTTCTTTTTTCATTTAGAAAATGAAACAGGCCACGAGGATCACTGTTTAGTGACTTGCTCCTCATGGCTTGCTAACCCTTCTTTCTTAAAACACCCAGGACCAGACCCGGGTTGGCACTTCCCATGGTGAATTGGGCCCTCTCTTTATTAATTATAAATCAAGAAAATATCCTACAGACTCACCTTCAGGCCAATTCTATAGAGGCATTTTTCACTATTTTACTCCTTCTTCCCAAATGACCCTAGCTTATGTCAAGTTGACACAAGACTAGCCAGCACGGAAAAAAAAAAAAGAAAGAAAGAAAAAAAAAAAGAAAGAAAGGGTTGGGGATTTAGCTCAGTGGTAGAGCGCTTGCCTAGCAAGCAGAAGGCCCTGGGTTCGGTCCCCAGCTCCGGGAAAAAAAAAAAAAAAAAAAAAAAAAAAAGACTAGCCAGCATGAACAGCTGAATGATAACATCTAGAAAAAGGGTTAAGAGCACCAGTGGAAGGGGAAGCCCTTGGTCCTGCCAAGACTGAACCCCCAGTGAACGTGATTGTTGTGGGGAGGGCGGTAATGGGGGGAGGGTGGGGAGGGGAACACCCATAGAGAAGAGGAGAGGGAGGGGTTAGGGAGATGTTGGCCCAGAAACCGGGAATAACAATCAAAATGTAAATAAGAAACACCCAAGTTAATAAAGATAAAAAAAAGAAAAAGAAAAAAAGAAAAAGGGTTAGGAAAGGGTGTTTAAAGTAGTCATGGCACATAGTCTACCATGCAAATGAAAACCATGTTCGACCAATCACATCAGTGTCTTATGTAGATGAAAGACCATGCTTGTACCAGTCACAAGACTTCTGGCAAGGTCCCTAGGGAAAATAGTTCTCCTCTGCTCTAGGGGGGAAAGGCTACATAGTCACCTAGAGTTCACAGAGGCTCAGAATAGCAAGTCTAGAGGAGGTTATCTGGAACAGCCCTGGCTGGGTCATATCTTTAGGAGGTGAACCCTTTGGTCATAAGGGGCCTTAGCTGCAATATGGTTTACTCAGGGCATCAGTGGAGTGTTGAGAGTGTCTGTTGCTGGCATGGAGGTAGTCCGTCTGGCTGCTGTGTAACTGTTTCCTCAGGCCAGCCAGAAAGGTCCAGGTGGTTTCAACCTCCTGTCTCCTCCAGTGTCCTTGCTTATTCAAAGAAGTATTTATTATTAACACACACAACGATTTAGCATTACTTTATTGTGCCTCAATAATGTTTACTTCCTGTTCCAGAGCTCCAGCAGGGAGAGGTGGGTCCTTCTCGTTTCAGTCTGAGAAGACTGTGCTCCACATGTTAATTCTCCTCCCTGGACTTCGGTCTAGGGTTGCCTGTGATGGAGGCACAGCTAGGAAGAGCTGACAGCCATTGCCTGGCTCAGGAGACGTGCTTCCTTCATTTAACTTCATTCTCAACTCTGTTTCTGATAGTAGAACCTTGGTGTGTGACTTAACATCAGGGATAGCGAAGGTGTCTTCACTACTCTGGTTCTGGGCAATCCTGGTAGACCCGGTTGCTTATACCAACCATTTCCTGGGCTGCTTTTCTCAGTGCCTACCCACTCCTGTAGATAGATGTATCCTACTCTTTTTTAAAGACCAATGGGATTTGGCATCTTTTCTATGGAATCTCAGAAAAAAATGTAGTTACTATCTAACACTTAAGGGCCGATCTCTCCATTCTATATCATTTAGGAACCTTACAAAGCTATGCATACTAATGAACTATTGATAAAGTATTTTCGATGTAACCATTCATTGACTTTGTTTTTATTTATTTTGTGTATGTGAGTACACTGTAGCTGTCTTTAGAGACCCCAGAAAAGGGCATGGAATCCCATTAAAGAGTGTTACCAGCCACCATGTAGTTGCTGGGAATTGAACTCAGGACCTCTGGAAGAGCAGCCAGTACTCTTAACTGCTGAGCCATCTCTCCACCCAATGTAATCATTCAAGTAGTGGGTGACAATTTTATTTCCTAGGAGATGAAGTTGAATCTTCAGTAGGTTTTATTAGTATTTCAAACATGTAGCTTTTTTTTTTTTTTTTCGGAGCTGGGGACCGAACCTAGGGTCTTGCGCTTCCTAGGCAAGCGCTCTACTACTGAGCTAAATCCCCAACCCCGTAGCTTTTGTTAAATGTCATTTAATAGCATGATATTTTTATTCCAATTATTATGAAGTATAAGGCTTTAAACAGATATCTATTTGTATCAGTAGCAATCACACAAACTGGTAGGATAGAGGTAACCAAAAAGTAACTCTCTTAGGTATAAAATTATACACGGTATGCAGCATTAAGTGATATGCAGTGTTATGTAACCAGTACCATACCCAATTGTCATCCTAAAAGAGAGTTTAGTTTGCCTATGTTAAACAATTTGTCTCTGTCTGCTTTTAGACAAGACTTTCCCTTGGGAATTCAAGAGACACATCTATTTACTCTATATAGGGAGCCCCTGAACCACCAAAATATGGATACCACCAAAGTCCAACTTGTGAACCAATGAGTTTTATTGGGGTTATTTACAGGAATTTAGACGAGAGGTTACATATAGGAACACAAATGACTCAAAGACAGGTATATTACTATGGGTGGCCACTTACAAAATCTGGGTGACTTTAGCATGCTACATAGTCTGTAGGCAGCTCAACAGGTTGGAGAGTGTTCTTTCTTAAGTGTCTCAGTTGGCTAAACCTCTTCCAGGCATCTCAACTGATTTCTGCTTCTTTCAGGCAGCTGGAAGGGTCTCACAGACTCTTTTGCAACTTGGTTTCTCTGAGACTGACTCTCAGCAGTATTTGTTGCTTAGTCTTGGAAGGGAAGGGCCTAGTGAATCTAGTAAGTTTCAGGAACTTCCTGAAGCTATTTTGTGTTGTTTACCTTTTGTGGTCAGATGGAATGTTTTCAATTTGGGAGGAAACTACACTTTCTTCTGCAAACTATAGCAATACCTAGTGTGCTTTCTGTTTTGTATTTTCGTTTGACTTTTTTTTTTCTCAATGTAATAGGGCACAAAGTATTGGAAATAGGCTGTTTGATTTTTTATTGCTCAGTTTATGAAATTAAATATATTGACCTATTTACCAGTAATACTAAACTTATTAAAATTTATAGTCATCTTATTATTTTAAAGTTTGTCATCATGACTTAACTTAGAAATAATATGTCTAGGAAGTTTTATTTAACATCAAAATATTTATAATAGAATAATGAAAACTCATCAAAGTAAACAGAAACAGCAGTAGAATTCAGGCTTTCCCACATACTTTCTTAGTACCAAAAATTAACTGACAGAAAAAGTGAGCTCATAAGATGTATCACTTTGTAATCAGGAAATCTAAAGTGGCAAATTACACAGGTAAAAAGGCAACATTTGTTCCAGGTTACAGGATTGTCTTCTTTACTGTTGATTATATGGGGAAGTAAGGTAGAGTAAAATACAATACAAGTTTTTGGTGAGTTGAGAATAAACTAGTGATGCTACTGAGTAGGGGAGTGTGTTTTCAAAATCTGTAAAGTGGTAAGGTTTGAATGCCTAGCTGAATCCTTGAGATTCCTGAACCTTACTGTGTTCCTCTTTCTGTGTGACTTTCTTACACGTTTTTAGTTTTGATTTTCCTTGAACATGTCACATCTATGCCTTTGAAACAAAATCAGGGTGTATGACTTAATTTGGAGCACTTTGGGCATTAAGTTTTCCTTTATTGCAGTGGAGTGCCTTAAAGTCAGATAGCAGTGGCTGTAAATCCTACCCTGCAGGAACAATATATTTTTATTGACTGGGAAGTTTTTATCCTTGCCTTATCGTGAAGCATCTCTCGGGGAGCAGAATGCCTGTCTGGAGGATTGTAGAGAATAGCAAACAGTGTTTAGGGAGCCCTCTACCAAGTCCCTGTGTTCAGGAAGCTCAGCAGCTCTGGGTAAGGCGATGATACCAAGGTGTTCTATAGATAAAAGTTCAGTGTTATCCTGAGGTGTCTGCAGCTTGTTAGTTTCCATTCATTTTCAACAGCCTTTGCAAAGTTTTTCCTCCCTCCCTCAGGAAGTAACTAAATACACATTGTAAAATTCAGAATATTAGAGAAGGAAACACATTACTCACTGTTAGTGAAACTCTGAAGGGATGTGTGTATTGAAAATTCTCCAGTTGGTAAACGCCCCTGGGGATATGTGCACAGCACAAGCAAGGTCTTAAGGAGAGTCTGTTCTAGGCTGACTAAATGGAAGAGCAAATTATGGGCTAGAATGGTATTTGCTCCATGCCCAGAGACCTCACAAGGTGACAGCAGGTCTTCCGGAACACACAGCATCTCCCTTCTGTTTCTGGCTGTCCCTGCCTTCTGAATTCCCACTTTGTCCAGCGAGTGGACTAGACAGCCCCACCCAGGACAAACATCAGTTGGCTTCTAATTAAGGCACAAAAATGAAAATGCACCAAAACGGGGTTGGTGTTTAATAAATAAGGGTACTGTGCTTGTCTGTGCTTTGTGGTGGTGATGATGTGTGTCTCTTGATGGAGCTCACAATCCTCTATGCTCAGTGCCAAGGAAAATAGTAATCAGGTCTTCAATTAATGGGCACGCCTTTCTTTTTTGAGACAGGTCTTGCTGTGTATCTTAGTTTGGTATGGAATTGATGGTCCTGCCTCCACCCTCACCCGACCCCTCCATGTGCTGGGTTACAGGCTTCTGGACCACCACACCCATATTAGTTATTCATAATTTTCCAAGGGGAGACCACATTTAAGTGGATCTGGAGGCAAGCATTCATGAGAAATCTCTAACCTTTTCCATATCGTTGACCAGAAGCATTAAAGACGTGAACTTGACCAGTGAGACTTGTAAATTCAAAGGGAAGACTTGCAAGAGATTACCTCCATTTTTCCAAAATGACTATTTGAAACCTGCCCGTGCTCTTTTTTGTAGCACCAGGAAACACCATGTTAGCTACTTCTGTGCTATGAGCACCGTGCTGAGGACTTTGCAAGAACTCTTAAGTTTTCTCCATAATCCTTTGAGTGGCTATTATCCTTACTCCATTGCACAGATGGGAATCAGAGATAAAGTAGAGAGAAGCAATAGCTTGAGGCCACTACAGACTAATGGCCACTCAAGAGTCAGGTCCAGGGCAGATGATAATCTGCTTTCTTCTTACTGTGCTCCTTTAATTACAACCATCTGTTCCCCATACTGTGGTATTTCCAGGTATAAATAGGACATGTCACTACTCTGTTGACTCCAAGTCACCTTAAGATCTAAGGTTTATATGACTCAGCGTGGCCTTTATCTTTAGATGCTGTGTTTACCGTCCCTTTGGGAAGAACAGTCTCCTGGTCCTCTCACCTATTATCTTGCTCTGTTAATGCTTAGCAATCTCCCATGGAGTGGGGCTCAATTAATGTTGAATGAACTTCTAAGAAGGTCTGTTGGCTTCTGCATGGATCTGAGGAGACTCTTTGCGGAGGAGGCCCTGGAATTTATCTTTTTGTATTAGTTCTTGTAAAAAACAAACAAACAAACAAAAAACCAAAAACAAACTCACAGACAGTGACAGGTTCTCATTTCCTGTTAGCTAGGTGTCAGTTATCCCCGCCACCAGACCTCTGTCTACTTATGGCAGTATCTTTTAAGTTTGATCCCTTTCATTTTGCTCTGCCTCGGTGACCCTCGTGCTAAAGACCTAGTTTTATAGTTTGTGTGCGTGTGTGCGTGTGTGCGTGTGTGTGTGCGTGTGTGTATAGCATGGTGTAGTGTGCTCACTTACTAACGAGCCCCATCTGTCTTGGTTTGGAAGTGTTCTGCCATTTCTTCAGAAAGGCCGTTGTGAGCCTTCTTAACACTCTTTAAGTTCAGGCTTATCGAAGTACTCCAGTTCCCTCTCATGTGATGCTGGCTGCACATATGCTCAGGTGTGTGCATGGAATATTCCAGGAGAAGCCTGGGCAGTGTCCTTAGCAGAAATGAAAACAGCAACAAGTAATATTTTTTTTTTTGCACTATTTTTGTTTGTTCGGGTTTTTTTTTTTTTCCCATCAACAGAACAGGAGTAAAGAGTCACCTATGAAGAGGGTCTCAAGTGAGAAAAGGCTTCCACCAGGTTGTCCTGTGGGCTATGTTCTTGGTTAGTAATTGATGTGAGGGACGACCCAGCTCGTGGTAGGCGGTATCACCTCTGGGTGGGTGGTCCTGAACTGTGAGAATGCATTCTGACGAGTTCAGTAAGCAGCGTTCTTACATGATCCCCGCCTCAGTTCTGGCTCCCACGTCTCTGCCCCGACTTCCCTTCATGGTGGACTGCACCTTGTAATGGGAAACAAACCCTTTCCTTCCCAAGTTAGTCTTGCTTACAGGTTTTTATCACATCAATATAAGGCAAGCCAAGACCTCCACACAATTTGAAAATGATCTGGAGTGATAGTGGCCTTTCAGATGGGTCTTTAATCGTAACATGTTTACATACATGTGACTCACAGCATATTGGTGTTTTTGTTTTTGTTTTTTTCTGGTGTAAGACCACTAGAAAACTTTCTTTTTTTGCCAGGAGGAAAACTGAAAATGGATTTTTTTTTTTTAAGTGGAAAGTTAATATGCCATGTGCTCACATTGGAGAAACTAAGACACAAGGATTGCCTCAAATTTAAGGTATCCTGGGCCAAATAATGACTGCCAAGGCCGGATGGGCTACAGAGTTAGAACGATCTCATAAAATGAGCAAAACAAAATAGAACTCAAATTTAGAATTAAGTTAATGCCGAATTTCATGAGTTATTGGATTTATTATTAGCACATGGCTATATAAAATGCTAATAGGAGGAAAAAATGAAATAGCAGGCAAAAGAAATAGGATTATCTTTAAAATTTATTTGTCTGTGAATCCAAACTTATTTTAATGCCATGTTTCTTTTTAAATTTAAAATATTCAACATTAATTCATTTTTGTTTTTGAAGAACTAGTAATACTATCCCTTAGATGTGTGTATATGTGCACACATATAATATACAAATTGATCGCAAGTTTTCCCAAAGAAGAGTTAGTCATAATTTTTATAAGCACATAAGACTTGGTAAAATGTCGTAACAGGTGCATTTATTTGACAGAAAAAGATCATGTTGATTCTCAAATCTGTCTCTGTTGGAGGCATCCCAAGAACGATAGGGGTTACAGGGCAACCTCACAAAATAAACGCAAAACAGGACCAGCGATAAATGATTTGGAGAGAATTGTGCTAGTATAGCATGATTCCTGGAAATGTTTATGAGGAGGGAACATTTGAACTGAGTAACAGGAGAGCACAGTGGTTGCTGGAACACAGAGGACAGAAGAGGAGAGGAACCGGAACTGCCTCCCCCCTCTCTCTGGGCCTCCCTTCACCAAGATAAGCCTGGGATTTTCCCAGGGAGTCCCAGGGAGGCATCGAAGGCTTGAGGACTGAAGTGGCTGAGACGGAGGTGCGGAGATGATGGCACTGTGGGTGAGGTGGAGGTGTGAACTGGTGCGTTGTGGAGGTGAAATGCATTCAAGTGAGTTGAGTATGGGAAGCGAAGGAAAGAGAAACTGAACATTACATACTGTATCCCCATGGGTCTGTTTTTATGATGGCGAAGTCTGGGCTAAGGGGAAGAGAGCACTTTGGAGCACCATTGTGTTTGAGATGTCTACTTAAAGAGCTACAAAGAGATACCTGAAAGTAACTAGGAAGGGTAAGGGGTTATCAGTGATGTCACCACCTGGGGACCAGGAGAATGAAACTCAGGACACTGCACTGGTCAGTACTACCAAAGGGACAGCAGAGGCCTTCCGGCTCAGATTGGATTGCACGTAGGGATCTGATTCCAGACTAGTAGTTTAAGATTGATGACTTGAAAGTAATCAGATCTGCAGGGACTAGAACAGAGAGCCCAGCTCTTCAAAGCACCAGGAGCAGCACTAGTGATAAGGATGATAAGGGACCCCCTCAAAGCTGCAAGGACGTAGCCAGCTGGATTAGGCCAAGAGCAAGTGGGGCAGGGGAGTTGCCAAGTAGAGACAGAAAGCACGAATACCTTTGAAACAGATGCGTATATTTAATTTCCAGCACGATGTGGCTCCTCCATCAAAACGCATTAAATTATTCACTTCACCTGCCTTTCCCACTTCCTTTTCGTTTCCTTTCTTGCTTTCTTTTCTAATTGTAAGAGCGTTTGAAATACCTTAGCCGGTTTCAGTGTTGTTAGCTGCAGCCCTGATGCTGTGTGTTAGAACTCTTCTCTAATACTCCAGGTCAGCACTTGAAAGTTTTGCTCGGCAGAAGGATGTGAATATAAAACAGATGGAGATGTAGAGGAAGCTAACGTAATTCATCAAAGCCGGAAAGGGCTTCCGGATGATTTGGGGTGAAGGTGCTTACCCGGGTGAGTTCGGTTCCAGGCTCCACCTATACACCTTGGTGTGTGCATCTCTTTTTCCCCCACTGAGAATAAATAAATTAAAAAATGTAAGAGCTGGCAAGGATATTGTAGAAAACATGTTTGGTTTTATTTTTACCTATGTCAGCATCACCGTCACATAAATAGAATAAGCAATAATACGTCCGTTAGTGAAAGTCACAGAATGTCTAATTTCGTATTGTTTTGACCACTTTTATTTAGATGGCTTCCATTTGATTTTGATGGTCTGGGGGGAAAAATCTAAATTGTTGCTCAGATATATTTGCATCATACAAGGACTGGCTGTGAAGTTCAACCTTTCAGCTTGCAGCCCACTCACGGGATGGCCTTTGCAATAGGCGTGAAGTCCCCATGCTCCGGTAGCAGCGTCCAGTTCCACACTGGACAGTTGTTCTCAACTTCGTACCAACAGAAGAGCCCTTGGACCATCGGCTGAGAGTTACTGTGTCCTCGTACCTTTGACACGATCCAATGCTGACTTCTGTTTTCACATGGCGACCTTTCTTCCAACTATTCTGTAAATAATTGTTTTCTTTAATATTATGTAGATGTAGTCCTTAGTACTAAAATAAAGTGTTTAGGTAGTCTGCTTGAATAGTGCTTAAAACACTAAATGTCTGTATGTATTGAGATCTGCAAGCAATTACTGCTTTATAAAGAAGAGAAAATGCTTTCTGTAATTCCATTATTTCTTGAAAAATAACTTTTTTAAAATATTGGGGATGAAATACATTCTTTGTCTCTCTCCCTACCTCTCTCACTCTCTCTTAAAAAAGAAAAAAGCAGGCTTATGAAAATGTTACATGCTCATTCCAAGAATGATTTTGTAAGAATCATTCTTCACAAATTCCTGCCTTTACATATTTGTCAGAGGTAAGAAGTGCCTGGTGCTGGTGTTCTTGTGCCTCTCTCTCTCTCTCTCTCTCCACACACACACACACACACACACACACACACACACACACACACACACACACACACACAGGGAATGGAACAGAGCAAACAGTCATCCCAGGATTCTCCAAGTAAATAACTAAGGCGGTGCTGTGCCGTGGAGACATTCTGCAAGAGTTGTAGGTATGTTTGATTTTTAAAAATTAACCAGGATTTTTTCCCCCCTCATCAGTTGCTTTAAAGATGCCTGATATTCCACTTCGAGCAGTTAGTCCCTTTAGATGTTTTATATGTAAGGACTCTTCTTTTCCTAGGTCGGCAACTTGTAGAAAAGGCTGAGGAGCTTGCGTTTCTGTTGATGTCGTTTTATCGACAACATCAACTATAATCAGCTATGTAACCCACGCTTGTTGGAGGAGTTGTAAGTGAATGACTTGAGCTCTTGTACGTCTGACCATTGCTGTTCCTTTTCTCTTGAAACAGATTAGACCTAGGAAAGTTCCTTCAGGTTCTGTGGAGCATTCCACTAAGATAACTCTTGCCTGGGCTCTATTTGTTTTACAAAGTCTAATCACAGTTGCCCCTTATTCATGAGAGTCCTATGACGTTTCCGCTGTTCTCCTGTTGATAACATCAAGTAACATCCAGAATTGTTCAGTTATTAACAGAGAAACCGAAACTGGAGCGAAGGCATCTGTTTGTCAGAGGACTCACGTCCCTATAGTAGACTTGTTCGGACCTTCGTATTTTAACTTCTCAGTAGTGAGTCTGTATGTAGTCAACTTTACTTGAATTAAAATTTAAAAGGCTGGTGCTACATAACTGTTGAAGCAAGCATTGGATCAAACATCAGCACCACTTCTGTGGACTTTGAGTATGAATGGTTGTTGCAGAAATTCTGACTGGTTCCTGTCCGGCAATTTATGGCTTTGTTTAATGTAAGAGCACAAGCTGATTCACGTCTTTGCTGTGGTGCTGCGTTTCATACTGTGTGAGTGCAAAAGGATTAAACAAAATCGGCAGCACCGGGGATAGAACTCAGGATCTTGCATGTACTAAGCCATATCCTCAGATCCCTGTGTGCTAAAGTCATGATTCTCTTACCAAGGACTTTTAACTACCTCCCAGCAACTTAGATAGTTTCCTGGTATCATGTAATGGTAAACAAATGTGACAATATTTTCACTGTGTGCTAAAAGTTTGAAATTGAGGGCCTGCTAAGAGTAAAAACATTCCATTGCAAGTCCAAATGGTTTGTGTTGAAAAGTTAGTGACCTAAAATAGGGCTCAGAGGTTAAGAGCATGGCCTCCCTCCTCCTCCTGTGGTGATTGGCTCTCAGGACCTCTGCCAGGCCCTCACAACCATCAACTCCAACTCATGATCTGATCCCCTCTCCAGTCTTCTTTCTGGTACCTGCAGGTGTGTGGTATACATTCATTCACACAGACACACGTACACAAACTTCACAAACCAGTAAACAAAAGAAAATCTTAATTTTAAAAAAAGATGGAGAAAACTGAGCTACCATTGTCTAGGGACCTTTGGTGTCACTTCTTAAAGTACAGCTGATTGTTATACGTGGAGATCTTCCTGGTGCTGATTGTTCAAACCTTGTACAAAACAGTAGAAAGCTATAATTGTATGTAGATGGGGTTCCAAGTGTTCAAATTACATGCCTACTTGTTACAGATCTAAAGTCTGGGGAAATTTTAGTCAATCGAATAAAAGCAAGTATGCACACACATACAAGGGGCTATTCCTAGATAATTTATAGAAATACAGCTTACATAATTGAATTTTTAAGTCGTCCATTGACATCCATGCAGAGGATTTTAAATATAAAATATAAAAAAAAATACTTGTAGGAAAATCCCATCACATACAACGTTCACATTAAATCAACAAAAAAAAAGTTCATCATATTGTTTTAAAAATAATATAGTATTGTTACTATTGGTCACTGGTTAATTGGTACTTAGGACACAGTATGAGGATTAATGAAAGAAACTCATTTGTTCATGTAGCTGATGAGGTCGGGCAATCAGGACTAGATATAGGCATATTTAAGAATGTCACTAATGAAGAAGAGGAAAATAGTCACTGGAAGTCTTGTTGCTTCCCACTAGAAAGCAAATTACATAACAATGCAAAACCAGGCGAAGAAACTGAGCAGCAGAGCAGTTTAACACAAACCGATTGCACAATCCACATTGAGAGTGTAGTTTTATTCTATTTAGTATTTGAATTAATTACACATTAGTATTCAGAATTAAGTTGAGGCATGTTTATAGTATTTTGAAGTTTATGTTTAAGTGAAGGGCTTAAATGCCCTCCTATAACTATTAACCTTGTCAGAAGTAAATGGGTAATAACTCATGGGAAGATACAGTTGGCTCGTGGATCCTTAGGTCGCGTGCAGTGTACAGTTTAAAACATATTTTCCTCAAATTAAGCTACTTTGCAATGCCTGGTGTTACTGCAGTTTTCTCGGGTTAATTTCCTCTGCTTGTCAAGCTTCCAATCCTCTAGACCTGGTTTGGTTCTATTTCTTGGAACACCTTGGTTTTTTGTTTTCTCACCAGATCCAAACAAGGGCAGTATGCAAGCTAGGGACCTGCCTGGCCACTGAGCTACACCCACGACCTTGGCAACTTGTATATTAGAGCTTTTAACTTCTTGAGAAAGTGTCTTTTAAGCTCAAATTTTTAGTTTGTCTTTTGGAAATGCGCTAATCCTCTGCTGCTGTAAGTGCGTGTATCCAAACATGACAGTATGTTCCCAAGAATGAAACTCTAGGAAATAGTCTCCCGTCTTATTTAAACAATAACACATTACATGGCAGATAAAATTGATGACCTGTCACCTGTGGTTTGTTTAGAATTACGGAAGATGACTTTCAGTTTTCCATATTGAGTCAGAATTAGGTTGCTGGTCAAAGTTAGCTGTAACTCGTCAGAGTGATGTATACGAACACACGCATAACACACATATCATAAAATAATAAAAGAAGCATTATACCCTTGAAGAAAAATAAAGGGCCTGTTTTTCTTTAAAGAAAGAAGGTAGAAGAAGGTGATTGTGAAAATACAGTAACGGTGTGAGTGGTGTTTATGAAATGTTGAGGCAAAACGTAGAAAATAACCTTTTTACAAAACCATTCCGATAGGCACACCTGGTTTCTGCTCAGCATCACAGGATGATGGCGCTGCTGAGACTCTTACCACCTGCACCTTAGCATCAGAGTAATTAGTGAATTAGTAATTAGTAATTAGTGAGTCTATTTTAAGGGAGGCCTTGGCTAAAGCAGGTGCCGGTCACTTTCTTTGGGAGGACTCTGAGCAGTGAGGACCACTGCCATTGAGCATGTTACACACCATTGCCTTTGTTTCTAGACCCATCTATTTCCTCAGGGAACATTTGTGTAAGTGAGAATATTCCATGCGCTTTGTGACCTCGCTTCTCGTTTCACGGGAGGAGGAATCGCAGTGGACGGTTATACTCAGCTGTGTCCTATGGAAATGATAAGATGGGAGGGCCAGGGGCAATATTGCTTGATTGAACCGAGGGATGCAAACAGTTTGCTTTTTACAGTGCACTTGTTTTCATTTATCCAAAATGATTTAATGCAGCTTTACAGACCATGAAGACAGGTCTACTGAACATTTCTTAGTGTGTACACATAAAGTGCTTTTCTGCTGGCAGGTCTCATCTATGTGTTCTTTCACAGAAATCTGAGGTCTGAGTTTATTTCATTCAGTGTGCTGTTTGTCTCTCTAAAAGTGTATTCTTAATTTTTCATGATTGGAGAGGATGTATTTAAGGTAATTTCTTTGGGAAACTTGCCAGACCAACAGTGTATGAAAGCATCGCACATGACTTAGAAAAAACAGGAGGAACATGCCACTGTTTGGGTGTGATAGAAATGCTGGGGACCCTATTGGTTAGTTATATTTGAATTGCTGAAGACAAGATTGTTTTGTGGGTGCATGCTGCCCATTTAAAACTGAAAATTTATTCTTTTTATAGCTCCTTGACTACACTGGTGAGAGAAAACTCACTTCACATTAAATGCATCAAAAGCTATATCCCATTGTGCTTTTAGCTAAGGTTTTCTTTTTTTTAAATTGGAATACATTTGAATACGCTGCAAAGTATTTGTGCGTGTGTGGTGTGTGTGTGTGCGTGTGTTGTGTGGTGTGTGTGTGTGATGTGTGTGTGTGGTGTGTGTGTGTGATGTGTGATGTGTGTGTGTGTGTTGTGTTTCATTTATCTACTGGCATTTTCTTAAGTTGATCCTTTAAGCAAATAAAAGTTACATTTTTCATATGTCAAATGTTCTGTTAAATCAAAGTCTCACAGTATTCAGACTCAGTGGCTTTTATTTGCTAGTCAAAAATCTATCAATTTTGATTGATCAGTACCTGGAATTGTAATTTACAGTAATACATTGTAATTTACAGTGAATACATGGGTATTCGTTGCTTTTATCTATTGAGTGTGTGAACAGATACCTTTGGTTAGTTTGCTATGGTGTGCTTACAGTAAAGAACAAAACAAAACAAAACACCTCGGCAATAATTAAGGAAGCAGGAAAGCAGGGCCTTTTCAGAGACTTTTAGATAATGCTCTTGGCTGATAGATACGTAATTGACTTTCAATTTCATTGTCTTGTTTCAATCACCCGATAGGAGTTTTACAGTTTCTCTGTCTTGACTGCGATTTCTGTCATATTCACCATGGGATGGGCAGCATGTAGGAGAACATGCTTTAAGATACATTTGTATTATATTGAGAACTTCATACATGTATGTTAATCAGAACAGGTAAGTAATAGAAACAGGGCGACTGCAGACTATTTTGTCTCCAGGTAAAAGGCATTTGTGTCTACGGAGGAATAAAATGCAGAGAGACACACATTCGTGCCTTCCTACTTTCTAGAGCACTGTTTCACTGAGCTACTACTTACCACCTAGTATTCCTTCTGCTGTGTGATCTGACTCATGGTGCTCTCACTGAGTGTTGCTGCTGTTCTTAGAAATTAGGTAAGAAGTCGAGCGCCAGGAGGTTTTTTTTAGTCTGCAAATGCTTGCATGAACAAATCAAGTATTTTTGGTCATGATTTTCTGAAGATGTGTGAATGTATGGTTCAAATTCTGTGGCAATTCTATACGTATAAATATTATAGAAGTTTCTACATTTTAGTTAACTAGGTTGGTCATAAGTTTCCTTACCATAGTGAAACAAAGCCCATGTCGGTAGATTCTCCAGTTGGGAGACGATTTCTGGTTTGCAGGTCCATGCCTACTTTGAATTTCATCCAAATGTTGCTTCTTCTTGTTACTGTTATTTCGATTTTTGAGACAGGATTTTTCTGTGTGGCCCTGGCTGCCCTGTGACTTTTTCTGAAGATCAGAATTGCCTCAGACTCAGAAATCTCCCTGCCTTTGCCTCCAGAATGCTGTGACTAAAGGCCTGTGTTACCACCATCCTGCTCCAAATTGAAGACTTAAAATTTTTAAAAAAAAATTTTTTTTTTTTTGGTTCTTTTTTTCGGAGCTGGGGACCGAACCCAGGGCCTTGCGCTTCCTAGGCAAGCGCTCTACCACTGAGCTAAATCCCCAACCCCTAAAAATTTTATTTACTTATTTTTACACTCCAGATTTTATCCAGGTCCACGCCCCAACGCCCACCCCTGCACCATTGCCCCTGAGGGTTCTACATCACATACCTCCCCCCACCCCCACCCTCCCCCAATCTCCCCAAGGATGTCCCCACCCCACCCACCCCACCAGACCTCTAAACCTCCTGGTGCCTCCAGTCTCTTGAGGATTAGGTACATCTTCTCTGACTGAACCCGGACCCAGCAGTCCTCTACTGTATATGTGTTGGAGGCCTCATCTCAGCTAGTGTATGCTGCCTGGTTGGTGACCCAGTGTCTAAAAGGTCTCAGGGTTCCAGGTTAATTGAGACTACTGGTCCTCATACAGGGTTGCCCTCCTCCTCAGCTTCCTCCAGCTTTTCTCTAATTCATCCACAGGGGTCAGCAGCTTCTGTCCATTGGTTGAATGTAAGTATCTGCATCTGACTCTTTCAGCTGCTTGCTGGGTCTTTTGGAGAGCAGTCATGGTCGGTCCCTTATTGTGAATGCCCCATAGCTTCAGTAATATCAGGTCTTGGGGACTCCTCTTGAGCTGAAACCCACGTTGGGCTTGTCGCTGGGCCTTCTTTTCCTCAGGCTCTTCTCCATTTCCATCCCTGCATTTCTTTCAGACAGGAAGAATGATGCGTCAGAGCTTTGGCTGCGGCATAGCAACCCTATAAAATCGAATTTACTGAATTATCATAAACATGGAATTCCTAAAGGAAGTCTCTGTAACAGCGAAGTAAAATGTTTTGGGGAGGTATTTTATCGAGTCACCCCAAAATGTGCTATTGATTAGACATACATGAGACAATGAGGAATGAATTAAAATCACAAAGCCAAGACATTTCTTAAGTCAGAGTGGGCGTCCATGAGGACTTGTGTGTGAATGTCCTTAGCAGTGGCATTTTCAGTAGCTCAAACGGAGGCAAGCCCAAATGTCCATCAGTTGGTGATGACTGAGTCAAGCTTAGCTTCAGACAGTGACTGGCTCTAGGCGATAAGGAGTAACAAAGCTTGAATGCCCAGCACAACACAGATGAGGCTTAAAAACACTGAGCTCCATAGAAGATGCCAGATACAAAACTCGAGTGTTGCATGATTAAATTTACATACAGTTTCTTCAAAAACAAATGTATAGAGACAGAAAATAAACTAGTTTTGTCACCTGGCACTGCGTGGGGTTAGGTTTAGAACAAAGTTACTATAAACAAAAAGAAAATGGTCCATTAGAAATTGTTTCTATGTGTGCACACAGTCCAAAATTGGACTTTGGATTTCTTGAAGTTGGAGTTACACCAATTATGGGTGCTAGGATCCAAAGACGTTGGTCCTTCAATGGACAGTAAACTATTTAAAGCAGCCAATCATCTTTCCAACCAAAAGTGACTTTATATAAAAGATATACACAAATGCCAGAGGAAGAAGGTTGACGGTCTAGTGCAGCCCTTGAGTTTATAAAAGAAAAGGCAGCAGCCACCACTTACGAGTCATTGAACATCATTTTGTGTACCCGGTAGCCAATTTTAAACCTTTACAACTTAAAATCCAGTCTTATTATCCTTCTGTGTGTGTGTGTGTGTGTGTGTGTGTGTGTGTGTGTGTACACATGTATGTGACAGTAATCTTCTGTGGAGGACAAGGTAACTGTAGATTCTTTGCCCTCTTTCCACCTGAGGGTCTGTGGATGAAATGCTTCTCTGGTCAGGCAGCCGATAACTTTCTTATTACTAACGAGTTTAAACCTTTCCCCTCATTTTATAACCTGAATACATCTTACTGTTTGGAAGGGCTTCTGTTACTGGGTTTACATCATTGGTTTGCTTTTGTTGGTTCTCTGAGTTGTCTTTTCATCTGAACTTTCAGGTAACCCGAGTTTTAAATTTTGATTTAAGTCAATGAAGACTTTAAAGTTGTTACTTATTTTTAAATCTTTGATGAGCTGTCTCTGAGAACTTTTTATCCAGCATTTCACTCCAAATATTTTACCTCCTAAGGTTTTCTTGTAAACATTGAGGAGTTCATGTTTTACATTTATAGTACCATTTGGTTAGTTTATGTCATAGATTCTGCTTCAGATTTTAATGCTTTTTGAGACACCATTCTTAGGTGTCTGTATTTGTGTTTGCCAGAACTTGCAGATGGGATAACTGTTATGAAAATCATTTCAAGGGGTTTTCTTTCTCCTTCTGACTGGTTTGGTTTATCATGACCTGCACCACTCCCCAACACAGATTTAACACAGTGTAGACAGTGACTGATTACTGCTTTAAAAAATTATTATTTGATTTTGAGATTGTGACTTCAACGTAATTTTTTTCTTCACTCTTTGATTGGCTAACCTATCTTCCTGCTTGTGTGGAAGATGATTCATTCCTACTCTTTATTATACACGCAAATACTTATAAATTTCATGTTTAATTTTTATTATTTCCTATGAGGTTTTTGAAAACTAATGAAACACTTTGTTGGATAAATATTTCTTATGTCTATTTGTTATGTCAGATTATAAGAAAATTATGCATGCATATATTTTGTCTTTGATCAGTAACTTTCTCTTTGCATCTTTCTGAGTATTTAACCCCTTGAAACAGTGAAAGCAAATGCTGAATATCTAAAATCAGCCTTTTATGCTTAGACTTTAGTGTGCAGATAGTCTAACTTTTGCCTAGTTATCTCTCCCAGTGTTTTATTATAGAAACAAATTTCATTGCTATTAATGAATTTTTAAAATGTATTTTTAAATTACGTTCTTATTTATGTGTTTCGCCTATACATACATATCTATATAGCTCATGTGTAAATTACAAATGGTTGTAAGCTATCATGGGAGTGTTAGGAATTGATCCCAGGGCCTCTGGAAAAGGTGTCAGCACTCTTAACCACTAAGCTATCCCTCCAGCCATGATTTTAATTGCTCTTTAAATAACACAGTGTTTTATTATACGTGTTTGCATGTGTACACTCACGGTCAGAGAAGGACTGTGTGGAGTTGATCCTCACCTTCCCTCTTTACTTGTGTTCTAGGGATTAAACTCATTTGTTACGTTCATATAGCAAATGTCCTTTACCCTCTGTTCCAACTTGCCTGCCCTACTTAGCTGCGGTTTTGGCTGAGTTTTGGATCCTCCATGACTTCTCTGTATACATCATACAGAAGATACAAAGCAAGCTTATGAGAGAGAATATTAAGTCCACGTGCTACTGCCATTTATGTTCTCCTGGGCAGAAGCATGTAAATGGGACTAGACGATTGGAATATGGTTCAGGGCTTTAGTGTGTTATAGAGAAAACTCATTAGTAATTTTTGTGTATACCCCGAGGGATTAAGAAGGGCTCATAGTAGAGCCCTGATATTCCAAGTGCTGAACGGTAAAACAATTGCATGTGGGAAACACAACCCACAAGTTGCTCAGAAGTTATTATTTTTTGTTCGACAGAAGCTCATGTATTTCCTAGTGTGTTTGCCAAGTGAGAGAAAGGCACTAGGGACCTTTTTCAGATTTCCAATTCCTCAGAGCCCCAGAAGAGACCCAAAAGCGTCTAAGGACAGGAAGAATTCTCACAAGTAGGAGTGAGTCCTGTCCACATGACTCATCTCACCAACTATTGCCTGGAGATTAGTTCAGCCTGTGTGCTCTGACCAAGTTCTACAGAGCTGCTCGTGTCTGTTTTCAGTGTCTAAACAAAAGTCAAGCTCAAGTCTGAATGTGCTATGACCTAGGATCCTCTAAAATACCACATTGTGGAAATGCTAAAAGATAACTCAGTGGTCAGGCACAGTGCCTCCAGGACTTAGTGAAATCCTCGAAGCCTGTGTGATATTTCCCCAGCCTGCTAGGGAGAAAGCAGTCACTGTTGGGGATGCTGGGGTTGCTGCACACCTGGAATCTGCTACGTACACAGCAGGCCTTATTTAGTTTACCTGTGTTTAGCCTGAGGAGTTTGGCATGCATTTGTGGTCATAGCACCTTCTGTGGGCCTTGGGACAAATTTCTTCATTTCTATAAACCACAAAGTAAAGTGACAACCGCCTCATGAGATTAAATGCAAAATTAAAAAAAAATGTCTGCCTAAGACTTGGCAGTGGTTATTCATGGTTTGTACTCTTTGCTCCTCTGCTGCTTGGCCTTGGTGGTCCATGGTTTATTTTTATTCTGATGGACGCTCTTGAACTCCCAAAGGAATGCTATGCTATAGCTGTTGAGAGCCCTAGCATGGGAACCAGCAAACTTGGGATTAAAACTCTGCTCCATTCTGACTAGCTAGGCGACCTCAGGCAGCCTCGCCAACCTTTCCATGTAGAAGTTCCTTCAGTAGCACTTAACCTCATGGTGTTATGCAGACGTGTTATTACACATCTGGAAACACTGAAGGCGGTTCTTTGTGCTGTATAGCTTTATGTCAACTCGACACAAGCCACAGTCACTGAAGGCTGGGGAGCTTCAGTTGAGAAATGACTGAATGAGATCAGGCTGTACGGGGGCCTGGAGAGCATTTTTGTAATTAGTGATGGCTGTGGCAGGTGAGCAGGTGGTCCTGGGTTCCATAAGAAAGCAGGCTGAGCATGGCATGGGAAGCAAGCGGTGAACTGTAAGCCTCCATGCCCTCTGCATCAGCTCCTGGTTTCTGCCCTGTTTGAGTTCCTGTCCTGACCCTGAACAATGATATGGAAGTGGTCCTTGTGTTTCACTAGAAACCCTAATTAAGACCGCTTTTGCCCCCTTTCTTCTCCTCTGGCATCATTGTATTCTTCCTTGTCTTAGTCTTTGTTGTTGTCACCTTCCTCCTCCTCCTCCTCCTTAAATTGAGACTAAGTCTTGCTATGTTACCTGGACCATTGTAAAACTTCTGTGTCAGCCTCCTGGACCACCATATCTGGCTAAGAATTTCTAACCCATTGAAGTGTTTCCTCTTGAGGATATTGGATAACACTATTTTGTTTCTTACTCTTGTCCTTTATTAGAATTTGTCGTTAGGGCGTAGATGCTAGTTGGGTAGGTGCTTTGCTTGCTTTGGTGTAGAGAATACCCATTGTTTTCGTGTTTGCTTTGTAGTGCCAAATGGCAGGAAGGGATGAGTCACAGCCTTGAAAGAGAATGGAGAACACAGAATTAGATTATTTCTTTTTGATACCGATCATGATTCTCATTGGTTAGTCAAGGGACACGATAGTTGAGACACTTCCAGTCTGACTCATAGATCTTTGATTCAGCCTTGGGTAAGTTACTTGCCTGGGCAGAATGAGAAAAATTTCTTTCTACTCTTCATCTGTGTCACTCCCCATTTAAACCCTCCTTTGCCCAAGTAGTGGAAAATGTACACACATTCTAAGGTAGGGGTGTGTGTGTGTGTGTGTGTGTGTATGTGTGTGTGTGTGTGTGTGTGTGTGTCTGTGTGTGTGTGTGTGTGTGTGTCTGTCTGTCTGTCTGTGTCTGTGTCTGTGTCTGTCTTTGGGCTTTGAGTGACCAATTACGTTTGTGACAACTTGTAATGTGTTACAGAATACACTGCTCCTGGCAATCCACCCACGTTTCTCTGGCATTATGGAATGAATGCATCCCTCAGTTAAATCAGCAAATACAGATTGAATTCCCCATCTGTGCCAGCTTAATTTCTAGGGACTGGCACAGGAGAGAAGGAGGGAGTCCAAGTCCCAATCTTCAGGGGACTTTTATCTGAACACTGAATAATGCACAAGTAAAGACACGGGGAAGGTAATGTGTGGTAGTGATAGACAGGGTGAGGGAAGCATTGGGTTCTGAGAGGATATACTGGGTAGGACTGGGGTTGACATATCCTTTGAGAGGTCTGGGAATAGATCAATAAAGTATTTTATTATTGATTACGTATAATAAGGACTTTGAGTGAACTTCTATACATGTATAACATATTTTGATCATCCTCCACACATCCATTACCTCCTCCCCTCCTTAATCCCTTCAGGAGGAAATGCATTATCGAAATGGGCCCAAGGAATAGGTGATTAATGGTACAATGCTAGGGAGTGGTTTTGGGTGAGGAAAGCTGTGCCCCGGTCCTCAGATGTGGAGGGACTGGGTCTGTTTGAGAAAGCAGTGTTTCCTATGGTGAACCTGGCACCATAGGAAATCTCATGCTTCCTGGGGCTTGCCCAGCTGTCTAGCATGCAGCAGAATCACTTGGAAGGCTGTGGTGTGTGGGCCACCCTACCCTTGACATTGATGTAGCTCTGGAGAAGGAGTTTGCCTTTGTAAGGCTTCAGGTGCTATTGCTGGTGTTCTGAATCACAGGAAAAAGTCCATGGGGGCTTTAAAGGGAAGGAAAGGTCTCTGGGATTCATTGTCAGTGCCAAGGAAAACCGATAGGGAAGAGACTGACTGATGTTTAGGAAGAGGGCCTGACTATTGTGAGGAGAATGGATTTCAAGGGAGAGGAGAGACAGCAGAAGACAGTCAGGAGGTAATGAGAGCCTTATCAGCCCATGAGGTGATGGCTGAATTATGCAGATAGTAACAGAGGATCTGGAGCAAGGAACACAGGTTCCTCGGTTGTAGACAAACTATCCTGAATTGTTTGGTAATGGATTGAAGATAGGTATAAGCGGCTGAGAAGAATCAAAATGGGCTTAGAGTTTTGCTTGAGTTCACTGTAAGGTTAGTTGGAGACACAGAGGTGGAGGAAGGTTGATATAAGAATGGAGGCTGGGGAAGAAGATAAAATCTGGGGTTCTTAAAGTTGGGGGTCCACGCCTGGTCAGCCAAGGGAGATGACTGTGAGATGTGGAGACAGTAAGTGGCAGGTGTGGAGTTGAGATTCATCCACGTGGAGATGCCATTTAAATACTGCAGGTGTTGAGGAAATCACTTATGAGTATGGTGTGAACAGAGACCGGAAAAGGACAAAAAGTGGACAGCAGAGTCTCTGACTGGAGACTGCACGCTGAGAGGATGGCAGTGGACACAGGCATGCCAGTGAAGAAGGAAGAACATGGTGGACTGTGCTCTCACCAGAAAGTCCACAGAGGATCCCAGGTGGAGAGCTTTGGCAGGCATGAAACAGTGCTCAGTGGGACTGAGATGGACAAGTTCATTGCTAGACTTAGACCAATGCCATTAGTGCTGTTGACAGGGGAAATGTCAGCTGGGCCACCGTGGCCCGTCTTCTTGGGCTGCCTTTCCTTCTTGCTGGTCAGATCTACATTGAAAGTCGCTTGTATGTGAAGTTAGTCAGGATTCTCCCCAGAGCTCAGTGTTAAGTCCACTATGGAACAAATTTTATTTAACTAAACCTTCTCCTCCTTCATCACACCCACACGGAAAAATGCAAATTTTGAGGAGCCAGTCCCCGCTGTGTTATGATGAGGCATAGTTGGAGGGCCCCAGAATCCCTATCAGTTACTTGGAGGAGGGGCTCATCACCCACACTGGGAGGACTCAGGCGTGATAGCACTTTGTATAGGGAGGGTGGGAGTGCTGTTATATTTGGGGTTTGGTCTTGAACTGTGGTATTCAAAGGCTCGTAAGTCCTATTTTCATGCCTTTGTCATTAATAGTGAAGCCAAATATACAGAATATTACATAGCATATTAAAGCAGAGGTGCCAATACACTCTGAGCCCAGAGTTCAGGGAAGAGCAGCCTTGGCTCAGATGCCATTTTCACCTTTTCTGTGAAACGAAGAAGAGACTTCCGATTTGGATTCCATTATTTTCCTAGATCTCTGTTTCTTCTCCATCTCTTATGGATATCAGTTCTGACCATAATGGAGTTAGGATCATACTAGACACAGAAATTTAAGTGTTCTAGCTTTAAAAAAAATGATGAAAAGACCAGTGTTAGTTGTAGGATGCCAGTGGAAAATCAGTCAGCTGAGGTTTTGGTATTTTAAGAATGTATACTGGGGGAGGCTGGAGAGACGGTTCAGTGGTTAATGGCACTGGCTGCTCTTCTGGAAGACCCGGGTTCAATTCCCAGCACCCACAAGGCCGTTTTCAAGTGTCTTTAACTCCAGTTACAAGTGATCCAACACCCTCATATATATAGACATACATGTGAGCAAAACACCAATGCACATTAAATTGAAAATAAAGACATAATTTTAAACATGTATCACTGGGTGTGATGATTGGTTAGACTGCATTTAGAAACACCTAAGAAAGATACTTCTGGGTGTGATGGTGGGAATGTTTCCAGAGAGGTTTAACTGAGGAGGGAGCACCCACTCGGATCATGGAAGACAGAGGCTGGGGACGCAGACACCAGTGTTCCTCTCTCTCCGTGACTCCTTGACTGTGGGCAGACACAATGTGACCATTGCCCCCCACCCCGCTGCCACAGCTGGTACCGCTTTATTACAGTGCTTTCCCCATGATGGGTCCTCAGACTTCAAATCAAAATAAATCCTTTTGCCCCCCCCCCCTTAAGTTGATTCTGTTAGGTGTTTTGCCACAGAAAAGTAGTACATTGGGTGTTTGAAATTACAGATTTTCTTTTTCCCTCATGAAGATCGTTAGGCAGTAATTTGGGCCAGTAATTTAACTCAGCTGGTAAGAACACTCACTGCTAAGCCGATAGGAGTTCAGTCTGCAGGACTCACATGTTGGAAGGAGCAGACCAACTCAATGGCCTCTGTGGCATGGATGTATGTGTCTTCCCACCTCTTTATAAGTAAATACACGTAATTTATTTTAAACGAACGATCCCACAGTGATTCACTGTGGCTTGCTGGTTTTAAGGGTTGATTAAGTTTTCTTCTAATCTGAAGAATTTTTTTTTGTCTCAAATATGTTTTCGTGTCTCTTCTCTCTTCTGCCTTCTCTAACTGAGATTTGCCAAGGAGAGCACCCCCTGCTGCGTAGGCCATGGTAGCCATGCTACTGGTGAGGAAGAGCTGCTATGAAAATCCTTACCTCGTTCTCTTTACAAGGCGTGGGGCACAGGTGTCTATCAGTTCAGTAATGAAGCCCATTCCTAATTGTTCAAAGCTATGAATTTGATCCTGATTGTCAAAATCAAGCAGCCAATGGGATGTGTGACTTTAATGACGATATTATCATTCTGAGATTTATGTTTATTACTTAATTATGAGTCTGTGTATGTGTTCACATGGGACCCATGGGAAACAAGGAAGAAGAAGCTGTTCAATGCTATAGCACTGTAGTTAATATGGTTGTGAGCAGCCATTTAGGGATGGGAACCCAACTGAGGCTCTCTGTAAGGACAGCATGTGCTCTTAACTGCTACACCATCCCTTCAGCTATGAAGCTATAATTTTATTACTCTAATGGAAAGTAGGACCTGGTAAGATGCTCAGCAGTTGAAGTACCTGCTAGGTGTATTTAAAGGTTGGGGGTTCAGGTCCCCAGAATCGAATATGGAATGCCGGGCAGGCTTAGTGACCTGCTGTAATTCCAGGCCTGGAAAGTCGAGAGGGAGGGGATCCTGAGGACAAGCTGGCTTAGCTGTACCTGTGAGCCCTGCCTTGAGAGGTGCTGCTTCAATACTAAGGTAGAGGAGCCTTGGCAGATGACTCCTGCCATCAACTCTGGGTCCCCATATAGACGCTGACATACATACACCACACAGGATAAACCGTAATAAAGACTCGAATTGGTAGACGGTAGTTATCATTGAATACTTGTGTTCGGCTGTCTTCTCTCTTCCCTTTCCCTCTCCCTCTTCCTTGCCTTCCTCTTTGCTACTAGAATTTCCTGCATTCAGATAGTCTATAATCTATATTTGACCTTTTTTTTTTTTTTTTTTTTTTACTGGACTTGGTTGACTTCCAGTTTTTTTCACTGCTCCGTGTCCTGTAATCGAAACATGAACTCCAGAAGTGAGTATGTTAAAACATATTCAGATTTTTCTGCTGATAGTTGAAGGTCATGGAAGTTAAAGTATTAAAGCCATTTAGGATTCAGGCTGATTCCAGGCCTCCTCCTGGTGTTCTCTCCTCCTGGTGTTCTCTCCTCCTGGTGTTCTCTCCTCCTGGTGTTCTCTCCTCCTGGTGTTCTCTCCTCCTGGTGTTCTCTCCTCCTGGTATTCTTTCCATGAGATTAGACGACAGAAGATGGAGTAAGTGACCCAGATAGACAAGCCCACACTTTGTGAATGGGTCACATTTGGAGCCAACACTAGCTGGCAGGACATGCTCTACAGGGAAGGTCTACTGTGCCTGCAGGAGCTGAGTCACTTGACTCTCCTAAGCTCACCCGCCCCACCCCCAACTCCACATAGCCATTTTTAGTTGCTGTCAAATTGCTTTGGTTTTCAGGGTTACCCATGTGCTTGGTGACGGGTGATTTGTTTTGTTTTTGCTGTGTATCTTCATACCTTTCTTTTTTGGTCATTTGATACTGTGAGAATCTTAGTCTCTTGTACTTAGTGTCCCAGGTACTTACATGATCAGTACCAAAAAAATGGGACAAAAGCTTTGTTGATTAAGACAATAAGAGGAGCCTTGAGGATATCCTTTAGGGCAGTTCTGTATAAAATAGCACTTTCCATCTGCCTGTGGGTGGTTCTGCAATTGATGTGTGTTCATAACTAGAGATGGAGTTTCCTCACCAGCTCAGATTACCTTAGGATGCAAGATAGCAGCTTTCGCATAGGATGCCGAAAGGTGAACATTTTCTTTTTGGGTCTGGTAGACAGGGGAGAGGTTGTTCAGGAGGTTTTCCTTCTCTGGATATGGAAGGGCTGGTTGGGAAGTGTCAGATAGCTGAAGCTGCAGAGGGCAGTAAAGATGGAGAACAGGAAAGCAAGACATGGCGTGGTGACCTCTGATCAGCCCGTGATACAGTGCCGACCGAGGCTTTAGGCATTGGACATCATTGTTAGGAATGGGCATTTTGAGTTCCAGAAAACTGAAGGAAATGTGACCCCCAAAGGTGGGGAAACCTGCAGTCTTTTCTAATTCATTTTCCCCCCTCCTGTTCTAAAAGGAATTTTCCAATCACTGTGTTTCCTGATTAGTTTTTGCTCAGGGTAAGTCGACTATTGGCCTAAGCATATTACCTTTGTACTAAGCCACTTTATTTGAATCCTCTTACGTTTTTAGCTGATCCCACTGACTTTTTATCTCCTTTCTCCTCTCTGTAGAGTTTTATCAGCGTTCTACAAGTACGTCTTCATTTGCTTTCTCTGCCATAAATATAAATTATTTCTAGGCATTTTCCATGTATTTAGAGTTCTTCACCCAAATCCAGTGCAATGGTATCCCCCATATTTAAAAACTTTTGCTTCCCAGGAAAATTAGATTCATGACAACAGTACCTTGCACTCACTTAGATCCATCGTCAGACTTCATGGTAATTTTGTATGTCCGTCAGCCCCGTGGGCCATGCCTTTGAAAGTCATATTTGAATCATTTGTCTTTAGGTCTCTTGTGCTTACTTGTACTGGAAGTTATCTATTATAGGATAAATGGTTGTAATCTATGAGTAGTCAATTTCTACAGATTAAAATTTAGCATAAAGCAACATTTTCCTTTGCAGATAAAAAAAAAACCTTGTTATATATAGTAACTGGTTTAAAATTTATTCTTATTGCAAATTATGAAAGAAGCTTTCCTAAATATAAATCTGATTATATGACTAAAAATTAAAAACTAGTTATAATAATCTGATATACAAAGAACTACCTCTGTCTTTTTACTGCAGTGCTCAAAGTTGCTTGGGCTTATAATTGTAAATTTACCGAGTGGAAGGATGGTGTATTTATCTTGTGTGGATCTTGCATTTTCTCAGGAAATGCAGAATTAAAATTTACATTGGTCCTGGGAGGAAAGTAGTAATATTCTTTCTTCCAAAGCAGTTAGTTTTCTTAATATATTTTTATGTGTAAAAGTATTTTTCTGCATATACATTTGTGTACCTTATGCACGCCTACTGCTCACAGAGACCAGAAGAATGTATCCAATGCAGAACTAGAGTTATAGATGGTTATTAGCTGCCGTGTGGGTGCGGGGAACTAATCCCATGTTCTCTGGAAGAGCAGTCAGTGCTCTTAAACTCTGACCATTTCTCTGGCCCTACAATTATATTTTTTTAAGATAACATTTTCAAACTTTTAATTTTATTTAAATACTAAATAATATGTATATGTCACTAGTTATAGTTTTTTTTCCACATTTCATTTTTCAAAGGCCATCACATTATTTAATTGTTTCTATAAGAATTGTTTTTGGGAATTCTACCCTTTCTATTTCCAAGTAGCCTCATTGCCCTTTTGACATTGAAAATATTTATTAGTGTATATATCTGTGAAATTCCATTGGAGCCTGTTTATAATGTTTGAAATAACTGTATTTGTTACGGTTGCAAACTCTTCCTCTGGTGTCAAAATACGTAGCAAAAACAACTTAAGAAAATGTTGTCCATCCTGACAGGGAGGCGGGTTGGGGGATGGGGGTGGATCCTTGGTCAATAAGGAAGGGAGATGATTGTGCAGCCTGGGGCTCTGCCTGCTTCCTTTCTTGGATTTGATTTATACTGGCACCACCTGTATAAGGACGCGTCTTCCTCTCTCAAGTAAGTCTTTCCAGAAACACTTTCACAGGCCTACCGGTAGGTCTCTCTTAGGTGATTCTACTCGTGATCTTATTCTTTTAGCCAAAGCACCAAGTGATTTCTCTTCTGTGATTTTAAACGTATCCATGTTAATTGTGAATAGTAACCAGTTACAAGTCTGTCTCTTGTCATCTTGATAATCAAAACAGTTTCTAAGCCATAACCCCACACGTACAGTCTTTAAAGGCTCGTGGTCATCTCATGAAGCAAGGGGGCATTTTGGTTCATCTGTAAGAATCCCAAACTATGAACAGTTCTAGCAGTTGTTCAGAAGTCCAAAGTGTCTTAGGAGACCCAAGGTAAAATAAGAAGTTTTTAAAACTACCTTATTGTTTCTTCCAGTTTACAGAGAGAGTGTGTAGAGACACATACTCCAAAGAGGAGGAATAGAGGCAAAGAGGGAAACCAAGCAGGGAAAACATCCAATCCTCAGCTTCATATGCAGACGTGAGGTGTGTGATGCTCTCACTCCAGTAGACTTGGTCAGACCAGGTCCTTCCGTTTCTTCCGTCTAAGTATCCATAGCTTCTAGCATAGACTGGCTCTGCCCCATGCCTGCAGCTCTCCTCGGTGTCATCCAGTGGCACTAACATTTCCGTCATACTGGGTTCTTCACTGCAGCTGGGCATTCTCTTCATTGCATCATGGAGCAGTATTTCAAAGTAGGGAGCCCAGCTTCGATGGGCCTATGTGGCTTTATATAACCATGATACCAACCACCATGATCCTATAAATTTTGCATTTTTTTTACACTTATAAAACCAGCCCCTTGTATGTGACGTTCCCAAGATCTGCTGCCAACTCAACATAGAGACTGGACTCCTCTTTCACAGTTTTCATTGGCCTTTGTGTCTTGAGGGAGTGAAACTTAGGAAAATAACTTTTCCTGGGTAAATATTTGTGAGCAGGGAGTCCCTTCCACAAGGGAGACTGTCTGTGGCATTTTCATTTCAGAGTCTCTCTTGTCAAATTGACCTGCAATTCTAAAAGTTAGTGCCTTTCATAGACGGGGTCTTGCCGTCAGAATATCTTTTCCGTTACCCACTAAAGAGTGTGAGATTTATCTTTATCGGTACTAATGAATCTCTTTGCTGCTACTTCATATGTCACAATCTTGTCCCCACCTTTCCCCACACTCAAGTTCCTTTCCGTGTGCCAAGCTGCGCACGTTTTAGTTTCTGCTGTGAATCTCACAGGAACCTCGGTAAACAGTGTGAGCAAACACAAGGCCACCGTCCGAGTGCTTTTGCCTTTTAGTTCTCTCTGCTGAATGACTCAGCCCATTGCTTTTAGCCTCGCTCAAGTTTTTAGAATGCAGCCAGACTCACTTCCAGAACAGAACACGACTGGCCTCTAACCCAGTTCCTGATAGACTCCTGTTCATCTCTGAAACCTCTCGAGAGCCTGACCTTTACTGCCTGTGTTTCTGAAGGCATTCTGGTCTTCTGAAGTCCTGAATGGCCCATTCAGTTCTGCTCATAGCATTCTCAGGCTTCCCCAGCCTGCAGCTCCAAAGCCTTCCATATTCCTTCCACAAAGCAGTTTTGTAGGTCTATGAGCCACAAGGTTAGGAAAGTTGCTTGGTGTCTTTATTTTTATTTTATTTTATTTTATTATTTCATTACCACAAAGTGTTTGAAAAAAGCAAGGAAGAGTGTATTTTGGCTCCTAATTTGCCAGTATATTCTGTCATAATGGTGAGGAAGTCATAATAATTAGGATTCTAGGGCAGGGGTGAATGCCATCACTCCCTCCCCGTCTCCTTTCTATGCAGTCTGGACACTAGCCTTCCGGAAAGTGGTGCCTACACTCAGGGTGGATCTTTCCTGCCTCAGTCAAGCTCATCTGAAAATGCCCACTGGGTAACAGTCGTGTCCGGCTGTGTGTCTTACAGACAGCAAGGGAGTTCATTGTTCAATGCCAGGAGTAGTACCAAATGCAGCCACTTTTAGCTTTCTTTTTTTCTTTTCTGGTATCATTCAGAGTGGTGATCTGGTAATCAGGGAGAGATAGAAAAAAAATTGCTAGATTTAGAGATTCAGTTGCAAACACTGCACCAAATCTAAAAAGAAAGAAGTTCTGTGTACATGTTTGGGACCAGAGGGTAAAGTAAGCTAGATGGTAAAGGATAGGTAATATTTATGTGGATAGAGAATTAGGGTACACTGAACTCGAAGGAAAGACTCAGGGGCCAGTGTGAAGTGTATAGTACAACAGTCCATCCTGAGACATTGTTAATAAGTTATCTCATCAAAGAAGAGATGGAATTCTTACTTCAGTAGACCTGAGCATATTTACTGAACTGAATCAAAGCCAATATAGATTTTCTTTACCTTGTCTTCTTTGTTTAAGTGTATGTTGATTATACACAGAGAGCTCTGGGTTACATAGGGACATTTTCATAAAGATGTATAGCGCCATTCTCAGGTCACCCCCATGTCCTTTACTCTTCTCCCTTCCCCGTCTCCCATTAGTCATCTTCATTCACATTCTTTCTACTTTTAGGTCATACACATAGAAGTGATTCTATGTATCTGTATAAAATCTAGGGTCAACTAATGAGTGAAAACACGCATGATTTTTATCTTTCTGAGTCAGAATTCACTTTCTGTTGTAATCCTCAGTGGCATCAGTTTTATTGCAAGTGACATAATTGTATAACACACAGGCACTGAATCATATGCTTTGTGTGTGTACATATCTGTTTTCTTTATGCATTCTCGTCGATGGATACCTAAGGTGATCTCACAGTGTGGCTGTTGTAAATGGTGGGGCAGTAAACCTCCTTCAATATGAATGCTATGATATGCTGACTTCAGAGCCCTTTCAGTAAAGAGTGGGGTGGCTTAGCTGGGTCATGTGGTCCACTGACTGTGATTTTAACCCACAACCTTCATACAGGTTTCCAAAGCGGTTTGACGAGTTTACTGTCGTACTTAACTATTTATAAGGACTCCTTTGTCTATAGATCTTAACAGCGTTCAGTGTTGTTTTTATCCTTAATGTCCATTGTTCTGATTAGGATGATCGGAGATCTCAGTGTTATCTTAGGTTCTTTACCTAATGGACAGTGATGGATATTTTTCATGCATTTATTGGCCATTTATATTTCATGTCTTTTAATTTAATAAATGTATAATTCTGATGTGAAAGTAATCAAAACTTAGGGATTTTTTAAAATATAATTTGATTGGGTTTTTTCTTTAATAAAACTAGATAATACTAGAGAGCATCTGTTTTATTTTCTGAAATTTCTTTTTATTGTAGGAGGAAAACAAAAGCGAAGGCACCTCTCCCCCCTGCTGAGATGAAGGGCATGGATGTCTCTTCGGCTGAGGATCCTGTAGAATCTATTCCTGTCTCCACAGAGCAACATGACAATATGATAGATAAAGACATCGAACTCTCGGTGGTCCTGCCTGGAGATGTTCTCAAATCTACTACAGTTCATGGCAGGTATGCCGCAGTGGCTAAAATGCCAGCAGGCCACTCTCTTCTGTCGCCATTGAAACCACTGGGATTCATGCCTTCATTTTCCTTCATTTGACAAAATATATCTGTTATCAATGAGTTATTACCCGTTTTTTAAAGTACGGGCTAAAAGAATAGTAAGTCTCCTCTTGCAGTGTATTAATATCAAGCTTGTGTATTCCACTGATGCAGCTCAATGATTAAGACTTGGAATTTTCTCGTATTTCGTTATTTGCTGGTGGGTGTGAAAAGCCGGTCCTGCTGTTTCATTTGTCAGTCAAGGTTCCAAAGCCCAGTATCTGCAGCAGGGTTCATTCCTTCTGTCCTACCCAATTTGTTCTTTCTGCCTCAGGCTGCTGCTGTAGTGTAAGAGTTAAAAAGGTAGCATTTTCTTAACTTACCCAAACAAATAGATTTTTGTGCAACATTAGGGATTTTTTTTTTAATTCACTGATTTAATCCCATGGCTGTATCAAGTAGAAATAGAGAGTCAAACTTGAAGTAGCAGGGAAGGAAGATTCGAGGGAAGGAAGATGTGATTGAGATTGACTGTTTTAAATGAACGAAAGTTGGGAAAATGAAACAGAGCTGCTTGTAATTTTCCCTTCCATCCTGAGGTAGAAAGCGGCATGGACCGTATACTTGACCTCACCGTTCGCCTTCCTACCTTCCGCATTGTGTTGCGCGGCATGTGTTAGAAAGAGGCTGCTTGCCCTTAGCATGGGATGCCCTGCGTGTGGAGCAAAAGGAGGAAGCAATGTGTTAGTAAGTTATTGCCTTCTAATGCTACGACTTTCTGTAAACTTCTCACTCCGGATGATGGTAATTTTAAACCCATCACAATCATAGGTCACCCTAAACATTATAACTTGTGAAAATAAAATGCAGGCAGCCTTAGGAAATACTTCTTAGAATTCCGGCTTAGGCTTTTGTTCTCCTTAAGTCTCAGCGAGTTACATTGTTTCCATTTGTTTCTGTAGTTAAGGTAGTTTTAGGATTTCATCAGGAAACCCTGTTTATGAGGTTGCTGCACTTGTCCCTAACCTTGGTGGCTCCTACCTGTGCCTGTACTCTACCCCTTCTGGGGGAGAAAGTAGAAGACACTGTTCGGCACTCTAACAACATAAAACAGAGCAGTGTTCTACTGTCATGCACGGAAGTAAAACAGTGATAAGAATTGATGTAGCAGAGGCCACAAGACCGACCCCCAGCAGTTCAGTTTTCCTGGCTTTCCTCTAAGGCTTGTGGGTAAAGCTGGTTTCTTCACTGGCCACGCCTTTCTTTGGATGTTCTGGTAAGCTCACTGGATTGTGGTCTTTTCTGTCTTGGGATTAGCTGTTACCCCATCTGCTTAGACTCGGACTTGAGCCCTGGTCTTCCCATGAGACTTGTACATTGACAGGAGTCTCAGACTTTCTGCTTACCGTCTTTGCTCTGGACATCTACATCCTGAGTCCTCTGTCCTGAGAGCTTCAGGGAATCTCATGATAAACCGCCCATTGCAGGGACTTTTGGCCTCCTTTAGAAGTCTTTTAATCATCTAGGTTTTCTACCTTCTGTTTCTCGGCTGGATTTGTTTCCCCTTTTCCTTCTTAGTCTAATTTATGACTGGATTTTATGCTGCATTGTATTCCGCATGTCCACAGTTACTTTGGGTCATCTATAACTTAAAGGTTCTGAGTCATTTTTTGCTACATGTCTTCTTACTGGGACCAGAGGACCATAGACTTTTCCTTCCTTCCTTCCTTCCTTCCTTCCTTCCTTCCTTCCTTCCTTCCTTCCTTTCCTCCCTCCCTCCCTCCCTCCCTCCCTTCCTTCCTTTTAATAACATTTTTATTTAATCTTTTTTTTACACTCCAGATTTTATTCCCCTCCCAGTCTACCCTCTGACTCTTCCACATCCCATACCCCCTCCCCCCTCATCTCCACAAGGATGTCCCTACCCCCCAACTCTCCACCCAACCAGACCTCTCTACTCTCTGGGGCCTCCATTCTTTAGAGGGTTAGGTGCATCTTCTCTAACTGAACCCAAACCCAGAAGTCCTCTGCTGTATATGTGTTGGGGGGTCTCATATCAGCTGTGTATGCTGCCTGCTTGGCGATCCAGTGTCTGAGAGATATCGGGATCCAGGTTAGTTGAGATGGCTGGTCCCTGTGACTGGTCCCTTACAGGGTCTCCCTCCTCCTCAGCTTCTTCCAGTTTTTCCCTAATTCATCCACAGGGGTCAGCAGCTTCTGTCCATTGGGTGGGTGTAAATCTCAGCATCTGACTCTTTCAGCTGCTTGTTGGTCCTTTCATACCTTTGTCTTCTAAGCTCTTTGGCTTCTCCATCCCTAAATCCCAGGTAATTTTCCATCAATCAATCTTTGTATGTGTCTAAGACCAGCTATTGTTGGTTGAATTGCAGCATTTGCTTATCTATGGAAAAGTTTTGTGCCTGAATTGTTAGGATTAAATAACACATTGTACATTGCTAGGGTAACATGAAATCCTATCACTGCTTGGCACAGATTGGCTCTATTTTTTAGGGGTGGGGAAGGATGTTGGGGTTCAAAGCCAGCGAGCTCTGTATCACAGAGTCAGACCCCCCAAGCTCTTTTCTGTAGGGAACTGATCACCCTCACCTGGCCCCTGGTGCTTTGTTGCTGCACTCACAGATGGCCTGACTTGAGGACTCTCAGTTTGTACAGCTATAGCAATTCAACCCTGAGTTAAGGAAGTCCAGACTACCACGTGTGAAGATTGCGGTTTGTCAGTTTCTCCTCTGACATTACGTAGGCTTTTCCTTCCCTGCCCTCTTTTATAAAGTGTCTTAAGCTTTGCCATATGACTCTTTATTCTTCTGTAGGTACTTGGTTTTTAAACCTCAGTATCTTTATAAACACCACCCCCAGCACTCTACAGGACTTCTTTCTGCTGTTCTCCAGTTAGCTTATGCAGGCTCAAACGATGCTTTATATAAAAGTTTCCTGACATCCCTAGAATCACCTGCTTCCTCTCACTTCCATACTCTCGGTTCTTTGTGCAATAGTATAGTTTCCCATAGTGTTTTATGCTATGCTTTCTATATATTTGTCTTTTATTAAAAAAAGAGATGTATTCTTGTCTTTAACCTGTGCGCATTCAAGTGCATGTGTGCTAGTGTGCACGTTACACACAGACACACACACACACACAAAGACACAGACAGACACACACACAGAGACACAGACACACAGACAGACAGACAGACACACACACAGAGACACAGACACAGACACAGACACAGACACACACACACACACACACACACACACACACACACACACACACAAGTACAGGTACACGGGTAGGCCAGAAGGTCCAGATCCCCTGGAGCATGGGTAACAGGCAGTTGGGAGTCAACTGATATGGGTTCTAGGAATCAAACTTGGGTCCTAGAAGAACAGTCTTAACTGCCACGCTGTTCTTTCCAGGTAGAGATCAAGGCAGAGGTGCCCTAAAAAGGAAGTGTCTCTAATTAAAAAAAATTGTTTAGGGCTCAAGTTTTGTGAGTTGGCAATTACTTGCTAGCAGTTTTTCTTATAGCAGCTTGCTTTTCATAGCCCTGTCACCTGGGATCTGACTGTGGTCGTCTTTACGAACCTTTCAGTTAGAGGACTAATGAGTATTCTAAATGTCGGTGACATAGAGTGTGATTTTGAGGGTCTTAGTATGATTCTGTGATATTTTTGAAAGACCTTGCTCTCTATTTCAGAGTGTAGTGTGGGCTTCTCTGAGTGTAGTTTGGAGTACCGCAGGAGTATGGTATGAGGAATCCTACGGGTGTGGTTAAAGTGGTCTTAAGAGGTCCAGGTACTGATGAGCCATTGTTCTAAAAGGTGTTAGTTAATAAGCACAAAAAATACAAATAGTAAAATGTATTGTATTTATTAAAAGTGTTAACTAAAGGAAGATATTTCAATATAATATCTTCTCATTGTAAAAAGGAAAAAGATTCTACAGAGTGATCCAGGAGTTCTTTGTAGGACTGAGGAATTAGTTTTAAATAAGATCAAGTGCACAAGGGTATTTCAGACAAATCAAAACCTCTGAGGAGTCTGTCTCTAGATTTTTTGAATTTTCTGAATCGGTCTAAATTATATTTGAATGTTTATTTTTAAGCATTTGTTTGTAACATTTTTAGGATTTATTTATTTAGCTTATGTGCAAGAGTGTTTTGCTCACATGTATGTCTGTGCACCACATACATGCTTGGTGCCCTTGGAGGTCAGGAAAGAGGATTGGATCCCTTAGAACAACACGTGTTCTTAACCACCGATCCATCTCTTTAGCCCAGCCAATTCATTTCGATGGCCTGATTTACCATGCATTTGTTGCAAAAAACATTATCGGGGTCAGATTGTAATATGTATGAAGAGTAGTATGTGATGTGTGTGTGCTTTGCTTTTCAAAAGCATTTTCCCCCACAGTATACCTACCCCATCAGTGGGAAGATGTTTCAAGATGTCTTGTCACATCTCCCATGCAAGACTATGTATAGGATGTTCCCTTCATGAACATGGGCATGTCTAACTTTACCTGCAGAAGAATGTCCTTGTGTGTACACTGGTTTTTATTAGAGTTTATTCTGGTTTGAAACACAGTGAGGTTGGGGCATAATAGACCATGCTCAGGAGAGAACAAGCACACATTCTCCTGAGTTAGTGCGGCAGGCTTAGTGGGTACCAGAGTTTCCTGATGTCATGTCCTAAATAACTCGGACTCATCTGTCTTTGCTATCTTCTTACTTTGCTTGTGTTGATGGTAGCTGTAGTCTGATTGAAAATGCGGGGCATTTCTGTCTGCAATAATAGCATAGCATGGATGATGGAAGGAGGGAGGAACTAGAATATTTGTGTATCTCAGATAGTATGTGTGTGCATGCTTGCTTGTGTGTTTATGTCTACATGCATTTGGGTGTATGTGCCTATGTGCAGGTGTACCACTGAGTTACTGTTCTCACCGCTGCTGCTCTTAACTGCTCAAGTGAGCATTGGAGGCAGCTGCTGTTAAGGACGAGCTGCCCTGGTACTTTGGGGAGAGTTCCTTTTTTGTTTTTTGGATTTTTTTTTTGTTTCAGTCTATAAAACAAACTGATTTCTGCTCACTATCCTCCTGCAGCTGCCTCCCGGGAGAAAGTACTATGCCTTTAAATTTTCCAGTTGGGGAGATTGATGAAAGTTTCACATTGAGTATGTATAGGGAGAGCATTCCATGCTGTACGAGTAACCCCTTTCTACAACAGGGAGGAAGGAAAGGCCAGTTGTTTATAACAAAGGAGGAGACAGCCTTTTTTTTGTTTGTTTGTTTGTTTTTTTGTTTTGTTTTGTTTTGCTTTGTTTTGATGTGATCAAATCTTAGGATACCATGAATGCAAACAAAGGCAGGAATGCTCTTTAAGTAGAATCCCCAGCTTGAAATTATGCTTTGCCTCATAGCTTCATGTGTGTCCTCAAGGATTTTGTGTCAAGTAACTCAGAGACACTTTGTATAAAAGCTGTGGCCCTGTTCCCTTGGTTAGTGCCACTAAGAGCAATTCTGACTGGTACAGGGCAGAAAGCAGTCAACCCAGGAGGATTTACATGGAGTAGAGTGCCACCTATTGGAAGTAAGTAGATTGAGAAAAGTGACAGGCTACACCGTCGTGAGTCAGTTTTTGTTAAAATAATTATGGACCAGAATTCAAAAGTTCACATTATAGTTGTATTTATTGAAAACTGCTAAATAAAGTCATGTTTGTGTCCAATACTTGGGAAGCAGATGTAGGAGGATCAGAAGTTCAAAATCACTTTCAAATGAGTAGTAAGGTTGTGATCAGCCTGGGCTATATGAGACCCTGTCTGCAAAGAACAAGCAAAATAACAACAAACCAACCACCCAAACAAAAACCGGATTTCTCCAGGCTGGTTTGGTCAATGCCTGAGTTAGGGTTTCTGTTGTCACCATGAAACACCATGACCAAAGAACAACATAGGGAGGAAGGGGGTTATTTGGCCTACAGTTCCGTATTACTTACTGTTCATCATCAAAGGGAATCAGGATAGGAACTCAAGCTGGGCAAGGTCCTGGAGGCAGGAGTCGATGCAGGGGCCATGGAGGAGTGCTGCTTACTGACTGGCTTGCTTAGCCTGATTTCTTCTAGAACCCAGTAGAACCCCTCCCTACTACTCGATCAGGGATATCACCACCCACAGTGGTCTGGGCCCTCTCCCATCAATCACTAATTAAGAAAATATCCTGCAGGTTTACTGCTGGATTTTTAACTTTTTATTAATTCTTGGTGAGTTTCACACCGTGCATCCAAATCCCACACATCCCCCTGGCTCTATGTATCTGCCATCTTCCCTGCAATACCCCAAAACAAAACCAAAACAATTAGACAAACAAATCATAAAAAAATCTCATTGTGGACGTTGTAATATGTCAGTTTGGTCCACAGCATTCCCTATATCTACACGTCTTTACCACAGATGTTCATTGCAGCGAGTCGTTGGTTTGGTTCAAGGCCTCTGGCTTCTGATACACCGTCAACATTGGATCCTCACAGGGACTCCTCAGATAACCTGCTGTTATGGAGATACTGCAGCTTTGGATCTGTGGGGCTGGCCCTTTCGCATGCTCCAGCAGCTCTCAGATGAGGTAGTTGAGTTGGTCTACAGCTGGGTCTTATGAAGGCATTTCCTCATTTAGGCCCCCCCTCCTGATATGACTTTAGCTTGTATCAAGTTGATGTAAAACTAGCCAGCACGGTTAGAATTCCACTCCCCCTTTTGTCCCTTTTAAATATTTACCATGAAGTGGTTGGCCCTGGTCCTTGGCTATAAATTCACATAGTGAAAGCTAAGTTGTCTTTGTAGGAGTCTCCACCAAAGACTAGCCTGTGCTTGGAGAGGACTTCTGAGGAAGCAGTGTTTGAGGGTGGTAAAACAAACAAGTCAAAGTCAAATGTTGGGTACAGGAGTATAGCCTTGTACTCTGTTCAAGATGGCTCCCTAGACAGCTTTCTTAGATAGTTCTTGGCTCTGTAGTCTGCTCCAGACAGCTTTCTTCTTGAGATACCTCTATGTAGAGACAGCTCTCTCGTGCTAGAAGAAATTCTAAAAGCTATCTGGATAGCTCATGAATTTTTCCCACCAAAGTCAGAAAAGCTGCTATAAAATATTACTGGATTTTCTAGAATAAAATTCTAAAAGGGCTGTATTAGTTCTCCAAGTAATTCTTGGGATTTCGGACCAAGGTCAAAAATCCTGTTAGAAAAATTCTGAAAGAGCTATGAAACATTTTAAAAGAGCTGTGTTTGCTCTCCAGAGATGTCCAAACAGCTCAAGTCTCTCTGGAAAAAAAAAAAGCCTGCTAGAACTCTCTGCTGGCTCATCTCATGCAGACAGACCAGAAGCCCAGTTTTTATTTACATATCAGTTTATAGTCTCTTACTCCGGGTTCCCTCTAGAAACCTATGAATTAGCATTCCATGACTGTAGCCTCTTGATTCTTAGGAAAAGGAGAGCAAGCATTTTTGTGTATGTGTGTTTGTGTTGTTTGTTTTTTACATTGCAAATGAATTTGGAGACCTGCCTGCCTTTGTTAGGCAGAGACAATAAGGCAGCTTGGTGCAACCTCACCTGGAAATTACCGTTCCTACCAAGCCTGGACCTGGACCTGGACCTGGACCTGGACCTAATTAAACTCCCTTTGTCCCAGGCTGACCTTGAACTTACAAACCTGCCTGCCTTGTAAGCACAAACAAAAATCTTAGGTGGGTGGATCTTGCTAGTATCTTTCTGACAAGCTATCTTATAGTGCAGCTCCTTCTGTTCCTTTAGATCTGTGAAACTCCTTATACAGTCTATATTGCATCCCTATATTTTGCATAGTTGAGAAATTATATATTTTTGAACTCATGTTTTTCAGAGTTCTTTCCCACAGCCTTAAGGGCTGTCCTGAAGGTCTCAGCATTTACCATTTTTTCTAAGGACATGAATACACACTCGATTCCTGGACTCCATTTCTAATTATCATGAAGTCATTAACATTGGCAGAGAGAACATTTTCTTATAACCTTGGCAGGGAGAATATTTCCCCAAGGAGGAACATGAATTAAAATATATATTTTTTTATACATATAACCCTTACATCCACAGCAACCATCCACACTTGTGGAGATCCATGCCCTGCTGGCTCTGTTTTAGGGGAGGGAACCATGTCACGCTGTCCCTTACATCTCCGAGCCAGATTTGGCAAGTCTCTTTCCCTCACTCCATTAGTTTCTAACTAAGACTTGCTTTGTCTCCTTTTCTACTACTGAGCTCTGAATTCCTTTACAGACACTATTCCTACTTCTAGTTTGTAAACTTGGTCGTTGTTAGTGACTCTTCTGTGAAAGTTTCTCATCTTTAAAGAAAAAGCATATGATTTCCTCTGAGAATCAATGTAATATTTACAGGACTTTTTGTTTGAGAAAGCTCTCAAAGACCTGGTCTGATGTCTCTTGGTAATTGAAAGTTCAGCCAGGCTGATAATGAAGACCCACAACTGTGTGGTATATTTAGTGAGTATAGTCTTTTTTTGTTGTCGTTTAATTGTTCTTATTTATTGTGTTTTGTGTGATGGTTTGTTTGGGTGTATGAGTGTTGTTGTTGAGACAGGACCTTTGTCTATAGCCCAGGTTGGGTTTGAATTCCTAATCCTCCTGGTTCAGTTTCTCTAGGTCTGGTATGCACTTGGCAGCTGAAATATATTTCTTTTTAAATGGGAGGGTTTGTCTTTTTCTTAAATAAAGGTCATTATTTCTAACTTGTTCTGCAAATAACATTAAAGGTAAATGTTTGTGTAGACTACAGTATAAAATGGTGGGTTTCAAGGAGAAAACAGTTTTTACTCCATCTATTTTTAATATTTGATAGGAAATCATTTTTAGTGATGACCTGTTTGATTGTTAGCTATCTTCACATTCTGTTGCTTAATGTTTGTCTCCTCGTTTCACACAGCACAGTAAAGCTCTCCCAAGGCCAAGACAAAATGTGTTTTCCATGTTGGATGCACCGAAGTTTGCAGTGTTTCATTTCCGAGTTTGTTTGGACCAGGAAGGGTTTGCACAGCATAGATCTCACTCAGTTGCTAGCGTGCATATGTAAGTCAGAGAAACAATTCATCTCAACATGGATTTGAGGATTCGTTGAAACTACAACAATAAGATACATTGTTAGAGACTAGAATCTTACTTATTCTGTTCACTTATTGTTGGGTGTCCCCATTTTCTAGGGTGTTCCTATGTCTGCCCTTTATCCCTGAGTCGTTCTTTTGCTCTCAGCTGTCCCAGATTGAATGAAAAATTACCTAGGCACCCTGTTGGCAGGTGGCCTTGTTTAAGCATGTGGAGGCTTGGAAATCCACCTATGTCATTTTTGCACTGTTCTTGGAGCTCTTTATTGCATTGTGACCTGAATCTTTTGATATCCAGCTGGATCTTGAAAACACAGAAATAGAAGCTCAGACCATCCATTATCAAAACCAGGTTAAGATTACTACTACTCCGTGTCCCAGATACAGCAAGGGTCCCAGAGGATTTAGAAAATATTTGATGAAGTCTTTGATCTGTGTGGTGAAACTGTGTCCTAAAGCAGATATCCTGCTCTAAACAACCATTTCACCACTATGGACATTACTTTGAATCATGTGGATGCAAAATGTAGCTGGAAATAGTTGGAGAGTCAGGAGATTCTAATCCAAATGACTGTTGTAGGTGATATATTAATATGATTTCTTAAGCCTCATTTGTTCCACTTATAAAATTACAATGTAAGGACTAGCTTTCATGGTAGAGCTGATCTCAAATGAAATAATAGAAAGGAATTAAATACAAAAGATGATTTTTTTTGGTTTGTTTATGAAACATTGGCAATCTCACAGGGATTTCTTCACGTCAAAGAGTTTTTGAAGACTTTTTTTTTATATTAGCTGCTTTAAAAGAATTTAAATATTCTTTCCAGGACATCACTGTATAAGTGTCTGCAAGTATGAATAATAGTGCTAAAACAATGATAATGTTAAGGCTACAACCAGGTAGCGTGACAAATCAGGATTCATATTCTATTTCAGTTTCAGTTTCCGTTGCTGTGGATAAGTGATAAATGGGGGAAGAGACCAATGCACGCATCACCGAGGCCGTAGCAGTTTAATGCATATGCTCCTTGACCACTTTAATAATGTGCTTTGGGTCTCAGATGGTCCCACCTTGGGCTGCAGGGAGATGACTCTTTTCCTGACAATAGTAGTTTATGGCCTAACCTGCTACCTAACTGTTGTCAGTCTTATCATGTGAGGACAGTTATTCTTAAGCCAAGATGGTTGTCTTTGGCAAAAGTGCTTTGGCATTCAGGTGGATAATCCTCATCTATATTAAGGGCTGGCTTCATTTTCTGTGGGTTCAGGATGTGTTATTGCCCACTGCACCTGCTTCAGAGTTGGAGTCCTGCCATTTAGAGTTGCGGCTCCTTTACAACAGAGCCACATTGTAATTCCCACCCTTCTGGTTGAGGGAAACTCTGATGTGGTTTACTGTCAAATACTGAGCCTTCTCTTATGTGTTTTAGCCATTCAGACTAGTCTGAAGCTACATTTGTAAAAGCAAATAGCCTCCTTTATTGTCGACGGCACAGCTTTATATAAAGCAAGGCTACTATGCAAATTTGCCAAAGTTTTCAGTTCATATTTCTTTTCCCTAGAATGTGTGACTCTCCCCTCAACAACTGTTTCCCCTTACACCAGTCAGTGCACACAGATCTCAATAGTGTTTTGTGGGGTGTGTGTGTGTGTGTGTGTGTGTGTGTGTGTGTGTGTGTATGTGTGTGTGTGTGTGTGTATTCAAAATAGCATTGTCCAGGAGGAAATAACTCCTCTAAAGTTTTCACATATTAGCACTGCTTTTATTCATTGCCTCCTTTTATTTCCTAGGAAGAAAGACTGCTAAGCTGGGGTCCTGCCAGAGAGGTGTTTGCAGATAGGTATACATGGATTCTAGATAAGGTCTGGGTTAAACTGGCCAGAGCCTCTGTCACAGTTTTAGAGGGGTCTATAGTCCCCTTAGTGACTGTATGTATATAGTCTATAGTCCCCTTAGTGAGTGTAGGTATATAGTCTATAGTCCCCTTAGTGACTCTATGTAAATTTCAATCATCTCTTCTACCACCACCCCCCTTTCATTCTTTTTCCTTCTCTCCCTGCTCAATATTTAGTTCAGGCCTCCACACCATTAACATTGGAGGTATAGACTAAGCTTCCCACATAGATTTTTGCTATAGCCTTCTAATTGTTCTTACAAGCTTAATCTCACTCTATAAAATCTCAGTTCTTTCCCCAAGAAGCTTTTAGAAACACTGTCAGACAACCATTGGACTGAGAACAGGGTCCCCAATGGAGGAGTTAGAGAAAGGACTGAAGGAGCTGAGGGGGTTTGCAACCCCATAGGAAGAACAACAACATCAACCAACCAAACACCCCAGAGCTCCCAGGGACTAAACCACCAACCAAAGAGTACACATGGAGGGACCCGTGACTCCAGCTGCATATGTAGCAGAGACTGGCCTTGTCCAGCATCAATGAGAGGAAAAGTCCTTGGTCTTGTGAAAGCTAGATGCCCAAGTGTAGGGCAATGCCAGCGTGGAGAGGCAGGAGTGAGTGAGTGAGTGAGTGGGTGGGTGGATGGGTGGGCGCCCTCATAGAAGCAGGGAGGATGGGATAAGGAGTTTAAGCTGGATGTGAGTACATAGTGAGTTGAGGTCAGCCTAGATTTGGAGCAGATTGTAAGTGGACTGCAATATTGCTGACACCTGGCCCAGTCCATCAAATAGAATAATAGATCTGTCAGGACCAGCATGTCCTCATTCTGTGCAATGACAGCAGAACCTAGGAAATACTAAATAAAATAATCCACATAATTTATTAAAAGTTTGGGGTCCTTATATATTTGTTTAATAGTGCACAATTCTCTCTCCCTCCCCACCCCCAAACCCCAAAGGCTGTACTTCATTCTATGAGAACTTTGCAATGTAGCCAACTCATGAGTTAAGTTAATTTTGAGTTATAATATTGAGGATTGTCTCCTAATCAAAGTGATTAACTATTCTTGGGTAAGGAAGGACTCATACAATTTATGACATAAATTGGCAGATAAAAATCTGTAGCAAATTGTTGAACCAGTGCTAGCATCTAAGACCTTAAGCGTTTTAACCACTGCCTTTAATCTGTTAGGATTTTGTCTTTCTGATTATCAGATATTTAAGTTGCTCACACAACTCTTGTTTTGTAGCCTTGCTTGAAGACAAACAAGGAGCACAGTTTTCAAAAACAGTTAAGTTTTACAGTCTGTTGAGTTGGACTCTTAAAGCCACCATTGTTCGTCTCTTTCAGTAAGCCCATGATGGACTTGCTGGTGTTCCTCTGTGCACAGTATCACTTAAACCCATCAAGTCACACAATCGACTTGCTGTCTGCTGAAGAGAATCTCATCAAATTTAAGCCAAACACACCAATAGGAATGCTGGAGGTAGAAAAGGTCATTTTAAAGCCGAAATCTCTGGATAAGAAAAAACCTACACCTATAATCCCAGAGGTAAGGATTCTATCACAGACTTGATGTTCTTATGTTTGAAACACTCAGTTAAGTTTTTAGTCCATGTTTATTGTTCATATCAATAAAATAAGAAGGACATTTCTGGTCTGGATTTGTGGAATATGGCACTAACGTTTTCCTAAACCACCTGGTTTGTCAACTAGTTGTTTATTCTTAGGTTAACTATAATTGGGGGAACAGTTTAGATATCAGGTTCCCTAAAATTGAGTGGATTGACCACATCAGGATCTAATAATAACCATTCCTATATATTAAAAGTTCTATATTTAAGCAATACTTTAAAATTTCATATCATATTTGATTTCTCTGTATTGGTAAGATACTAACTTTACACACACCAGATCACAGCTTATTATCTTATATAGTAGCTTCTTTTTCTTTTAAATTAATTTTTATGGGTGTATTAAATGTTCAGAGGCCAGGAGAGGACATAGAATGTCCTTCTTTATCTGACTTCCTCCTTTAGGTGAGATCTTTCCCTGACCCAGGAGCTATGGTCTTTTCAGCTATTTTGGCAGCAAGCACCAGGTCTCCTCTTTTCTCTGGTCCCCACAACACTGGGGCTTTAGGCATTTGTAAAACCACGCCTGCTTGTTACATGGATCATGGTTACATAGCAGGTACTCTTAACCACTGAGCCACCTGTTCACATCCTTACCTTTTTAGTGCATTAACAAGAATATTTGAACCACAGTGACACTAATCTATTCAGATGATATTCTTACATTCATTCATTCATCCATTTATTTATTTTTTTATTTATTTTTTATTTATTTATACATACTTGACCAAACCCAAGACCTCGTACTTACTAGGTAAACATTCTACCAGTGAGCTAATATCCATAGCACTTCTTTTCTTTTCTCTTAAAGTTATTCACATGAAGTTACTGCTAAAAGAGTACAGGCATAGAAGTTTAGGACTTCAAAAATACTTCTGACTAATGAACGTCAAACAATTTCATAAAATATATCACACTTTATGCATTGAACTTGTAGTTCGCTTCCATTCGACTTGAATTCATACATTCTCCCAGTGTCTCCATACATTGTATAAGCATTTGATAAAAACATTGACAAGGATTTAATGATAAAACACTAGCTGTAAGCTTTGATTGAGTGTTAAATATTAGTAAGGCAGTGGTGTGTCTTCTGTCTAGGTCTGAGTTTATCTGATGTATGCACGTGCTGTTGGACCATATTGGAGCAAGTTTATTTCTGGAGCAGATAGACTGTCAGCCTCATGAGCCCCCCAGTAACAGAATTCTAACTTTTAGGTTTGAGCATCATTGAGGATCTGAAGTCTGTACATTTCATTTAGTGCAGCTACCTATTTCAGAGTTCCATTTTTAATGGGTTTAGTCCAGTTACATCAAAAGAGAGACACACTTGAAAGAGTGCACATAATTTTGAAATGATTAGTATTAGGTCTAATAATCATGATTTTGCTATTTTTGCTATTATATTAGAGTTAACTGGAAGGTTAATAGTACGAACAGTCAATGTCAATGACAATATGTAGTAGTCACTTACTGATAACTGACCATGCATTTCATTCCTAGCATGATTGATGATAAGGATAGTAGTTTTTCAAATGCCTTTTTAAAAATTGCAGCCATTAACAGGCTATTAAAAGACAAGCATTCCTTACATAAAGGACAACGTAACGTGCAGGTAGTATGATTGTATGCATTTGATCATTTAAAAATAAATATTTTGGGGCTGGGGATTTAGCTCAGTGGTAGAGCGCTTACCTAGGAAGCGCAAGGCCCTGGGTTCGGTCCCCAGCTCCGAAAAAAAGAACCAAAAAAAAAAAAAATAAATATTTTAAGACACAGTGTAAAAATATTAGTAATACTGTAATGTATGAGACTTTTTTTGTTGACTTTAAATCTGCTTAATATTTTACTCTCAAGAATTTTAGCTAGGAAGTGGTGATGTACACCTTTAATCCTAGCACTCGGAAGGCAGAGGCAGGTGGATCTCTGAGTTTGAGGTCAGCCTGGTCTACTGAACAAGTTCCAGGACAGCCAGAGGCCACACACAGAAATTTTGTCTCACCCCCATCCAAAGTATGCATAAACAAACAAACACTTAATAGAATTTTGAATTTAAGTATTTAAAAAAAAACTAGGTCTTGTTCACAAACATAATCCCAGGTACATAGTAGGCTATGACAGGAGGGTCACAAGTTCACAGACCTACCTTGACTATAGATTGAGCTCAAGTTCAGCCAGGATAACTACATTACATCCTGAATCAAAGGAAAATTAGAAAAAGGACCAGGGCCTTAACTTAGTGGTTGAGTACTTGACTTATAAGAATAAAACCATTTGTTTAATCCCCAGGACCATTAAAAAAAATCAAGACACCTAATTTTTAAATCGGTTGTAGCATTAATGAGAAAGAGAATTTTGCACCAGAAGAAGAGAATAGAAAGAAATGTTTGCTGACTGAATGTAAAACCCTGAGTAATACGTAACTCTGGGTAGAATTTCACAGAATTTGTTTTAATTAATGACCTGTGGTTGAGGTGTAACTCTGGTTTTAATTCATGTGTCACAAAATTGAGATTCAGTCATTCTAGATATCATTCTAGATGCCACTGTGGAAATTTTATTTTAGAAAATAAATAATGTTGTAACTGCTTATCATAATTTACATTTCAGAAAACTGTGAGAGTAGTGATCAATTTTAAGAAGACACAGAAGACCATAGTGAGAGTTAGTCCCCACTCACCGCTTCAAGACCTTGCTCCCATTATATGCAGTAAATGTGAGTTTGATCCATTGCATACAGTGTTGTTGAAGGATTACCAGGCTCAGGAGCCCCTCGACCTCACAAAGTCTCTTAATGACCTGGGACTAAGAGAGTTATATGCCATGGATATCAGCAGAGGTAAGTGGACTTTTCCCCATCAGTCGGTGTGTGTGTGTGTGTGTGTGTGTGCTCCCAACTTTATAATGCCAAGGATTTAATGGATCAATCGTACAGATAGAAATAAATACATCCTAATGGAAATAATAAAAAAACATTGAATTGAAATAAGTAAATCAAGCCAGGTGTACAATTTAACCTGATAATAGTTATTGTAATGGAAAGAAGAGTCAGTCTTTTTAGCTGTTAGTCATATTTTATATTATTCTGTCAACCTAGGAATTCCTTTGGTAGCTTCGTACTTTTTTTATTCCTCTTTTGTTTTTATGTTTTGGGGTCTCATCAGGATGCCAAGCTTGGGCTTGAACCTCTGAACTCAAGGAGTCCTCCTGTCTTAGCTGATTTCAGTAGTTTAGGATGACAGGTTTGGGCCGCCTTGTCCAGGTTTTGGGGAGGAATGTAACTGAATTTCTTGTGCCTTTTGGATTTAAACAAAGTCAGTATCTACCTTGGCTTTGCAAGCCTCTCACTGTCCTCCTGAAGCAGCAGTTAAGTTTATGAAGACTTTGCAGGAGGCTTCGTTATCACTCAAGATTGAAGTGTTTTTTTGTTTTGTTTTGTTTTGTTTGGTTTAGTTTGGTTTGGTTTTCTTTTGCCAAATTCTTTTCTGAGGTCAACATGGGTGAGCATCCAAAGTAATCCTGTATATAAAATGAATCAGGAATACTTCCAAAAATTTTCTAGATTGCAGAGTTTTTATTCATACCAAAAAAGATGTGTTAAAATGTGGGGATATCAAGTGAGATTGATTTTTTTTTTTTTTTTTGGTGTTCCAAAGACTAGTTACACCTAAATATTCAGTGTCAATCTCATTCATTGGGGGAAATCAGGGTTTTATGGAGGAGACAGTTAAAGCACACCGCAAAGAGAATTTCAGACATTATTCTGAGGTTGTGGTATAGTGTAATTCACGGACGACTGTTTTGACTCAGTGATAGTTAATAGTTAACAGACATCAATCATCACGGTCATTTTCCCTTTTTTACTCCCTCTTGCTGTAGCCCCCTCTGTTACTGCCTTCAGTAAGTCATCTTTCCAAGGTAAGATCCAAGAATTAAAAAAAAAAACCTGTAAATTATAACAAGAAATTGGGAAGATTAAAATTGAGATTCTAATCTTACTTTTTAACATTACTAACACATGCATTCTGTAAGAGATTTTAACTTAGAAAAATCTTGGGGCTTTATTTCCTTAAAAAAAATTTAAAGGTTTTACCTTCTTTGATTTCTGGCGTGAATTATACTAATTTCATTTCAATAGAACACTGATAAATGATATCATTCTAGACCTGGGAGTAGATCCACAATTCTAGCACTCGGGGAGGCAGGGCAAGAGGATTCCACATTCAAGGCCAACCTGAGCTCCATAGGAGAAAAATAATCCCAAATGCTAAAAACAATACAGAAAATAATAACCAGGCTAAAGTGTGGGAAACAGGGTTTGTTACTTCATATAAAAGGAAATGATCTTGGTAGGAATACTTTGGCAATGCTGTGGACGGGATTGAACTTATTCTCAGTGAGCAGCTACTGGGAAAGGTAGCACTCTCAGTTTTATCACAACATTTTTTCCCCACCATTTAGATTTTGTCTGAATTTTGTAATGACATAAAAATTTTATGTTACAATTATTAGGTTTAAAAGCTTATAAGGGCATTTGATACTGTATGTAAAAATATCTTTTACATGAAACCTCTGAAAGGAAATCTATAAAATGTTTAATAGTGATTAGCTCTGAGTGGTTGGGCTGGGAGCAAGTTTTCATATTTTTCTTTTTTCTTTTTTTTTTTTTTTTTTTGGAGCAGGGGACCTCGGCAAGCGCTCTACCACTGAGCTAAATCCCCAACCCCTCATATTTCTTTAAGTATAATTATTTCTGTAGATGCATAGTTTGTAACAAATATATATTATTTTCATAGGAAATTTGGTTAAAAGTATTCAATAATAGAATCTAGGACTCTTTTTCTCCTCCATTACTAATCTGTGTAAAGGTAGCTTTTATTCACCTGATATAATCGTCATCTCTGAGGCTTAGTGCTGCGTAAGCTCACTGTGTCTAGATCTTTGTCCTCTTACTGGCTGGTTTGACTCAGCTGTTCTGCTCAAACTCCTCTCCAAGCTGACTGATTCAATCTGGCTTTTCTCAGCTTCTTGCTAAATTGCTCTGCTTGGCCTCAAACTAACTCTGGCAGTCTGTTCTAATCTTCTAGCTCCTTCTCATTCTCTGGCTTTTGAACTATCTTTGCTGACCTGTAATAAAGTGCACGAACTCACAATGAACTCAACGCCACTGCACTCCCTCCTGTGCTGACTGGCTGAACTGAACCTGTCTGTCCGTCTGTCTCTATCTCTTTGTCTCTGTCTCTCTGTTTCTTACTCTTTCTCTTCCCTCCTCCCTTCCTTCCCTCCCTCCCTTTTTCTCTGTCTCTCCCTCTCTCTCTCCCTGTTCTGCTCTTAAATAGCTTCTCTTGTCAGTTCTCATAAGAGTTGGGTGTATCTTATCTCTGACTCATTCTGTCAAATGTTTCTCTGATTCATCACTTTGTCTGCCCCTCAGTTAGACTTTACTTGTAACAATAGCTGTTTTCTTCTAAAACCTAACCTTACATACATTGTTTGGGATTAAAGGTGTGTACTAACAACCATGTTGCTGGATTAAAACTCCTCTACAGATTTGTCTATTCATTACTGCCCTATTAAAGTACATGTTACATGTTGCCAGGTTCTTCTGATTGAGCTTGCAGGAGCAAGTATATGTTGATTTAGTGGCTATCACAGGCTAGCCTAATCAAAGGAGTTAAAAATTCCTGTCATCTTAAAATATACCCTGGTAGAGAATCAGAAACCAGGTTCTTTAAATCTGAGGGTACCTTGACTGTTAAGCCGAGGTTGCAAGCTTTTAGAGAAAATAGCTTTATGATTCTCCTTCTGTAATGAGTCAAGCAATGAGAACAAATGGTCTTTGCTTCACTCCAGAAACATGCTTGTACTTTGCTTGGTCCCAAGCACATTCCATGATCTTCTTAGGCTCCACTTTAAGGTGTTTAACCCATTGATGTCTAACGTCTTCTCTGGCCTTACCTGAAGCTGGTTTTTCCAGAGACTTAAATGCTATAAGCAGAACCTTCGGAGATAAGAGTTGTGGGATCAAGAGAGCTCATTTTACAGTGTCAGAGTCCAGCAGGGCTGTCCAAACCATACTTGCTTTTATCCCTGGCTATGGCCAGATGTCATCAGAAGCCAGTAGACTTTGTGTTGCCGTGACTTTCTCATCTAGAATCAGGAAGCTACAGTGCTTGAGCTGATTCTCTCAATGAAGGCAGGTTTGTACTCATCTTAGTGTTTAACTCTGACACTTAGCGATCTACACACAAGATTTTAATTGAAGAGGGCTGACACCGACATAGTGTGGAGGGGGGAAAGCATCTTTCGACATATTCTGGTGACATTTACTGAAGGAATCTATGAGTTTGCACATTATTCAAATCTCAGGTCACTTGATTACTTAAATGTGAATGGAATGCTGATTTTTTTTTTTTTTTTTACACATTTGTAACTAATATGTGCCAGTTGGGAAAAATAGCTCAGGATGAAGCTTTTATTTCTTCTTTCACATAGTTGTTCTCAAAAATAAAGTGAATGAAAAACTTTTAGCCTTGAAGCTCTATGTCCTCAGTGTTCCAGGTCGGCCTTAGGAAGGCCCGTGTGCAATGGGTACTTCCTGTTTAATGTTTGAGTTATTGAAGTGTTATTATGTGAAATACAGTTTTCCTTTACAATGTTAACTGTGACGGGTTGCACTAATAAGAGTTTTGATGTTAACTATCTGCCCTGTTTTTCTTTTTTTTGGCTGTGTTAAAACACCGTGACCAAAAGCAACTTGAGAAGGGGAAGTTTTATTTGCCTAGCATATCCCGATCACAGTCTATCATTAAGGGAGGCTTATTAAGGAATTGTAGCAGAGGAGGAACTTAGAAACAAATGGAAGGAGGGGCCATTGCCTCCTCAGCCTACTTTCTCACACAACCTGAGATCACCTACCCTGGGGTTGCCCCAGCCACAGGAGACTGGACCCTCCCCCACGGGAGGCTGAGCCCACATCAATTATTATTTTAAAAAGAATGTCCCACAGATCTACCTACAGGCAATCTGATGGAGAGAGGCCTTTTCTAAAAGAGGTTACCTCTTTTGAGAAGATTGTAGCTTGTGCCAAATTGATTAAAAAACAACCAAACCAAAACCACCACCACAACAAAACAACCCAAAGAAAACCAAAACCCAGCAAGTACACTCTTTTGTGTCCCTACAGTGGTCTCTACATTGACATATGTTGTTTATAAACACATTTTAAAAGCACTTAAGATTGTACATTTATTTCTAAGTCCCATGTAGGTTTTCTTTCAATTAAAAAAAAAAACATTTACTAGTTCTTTGTGAATGTTACATCAAGCACACCAATCTCAATCATCTCCCTTTTCCCTTGTACCCTCCCTCCAGCTGGGCAACATCACCACCAACAGAGAAAAGAAATCACTGTGGAAGCTCTAGAGCGTCAGAGTGTGTCCTATATTATATCCGCTTGTCCACACTTCTTTTCTTGGAAATGTTTAATAAAATGACTTGTTGGCCTGGTACGAGGCCTCTGACTTCTGCTACACTATCAAAGCTGGATCCTCACTGGACTCCTCTCAGATATCCTGTTGTTGCCCTGTCATGGAGATCCTATAGTTTTAGAGCTGTAGGGTCTGCCCGTTCATGCCCTCTAGCAGTCCATCTGTGGCGTAGATGTTGGGGTGGGCCAACGCAAAGCCCTGGCTCTGGGCCTGAGATGTGAGCTCATCATCCTGTGAGCTCTCGTGCTCCCATGCCCTTACTAGCAGGTCCTTCTACCAGGGCCAGCTCTACCGTGCTGCCTAGGTTATGTTCAGAGCCCGTTCTCCTGAGTGTTGCCACCAGTGAGGGACATGGCCAGTTCTGCCACTCTTATGACACTGGGCCAGCTTTCCTGCCTGCCATAGAGATGAGGAAGGGGAGGAAGGCGTCTCTTCCTCGTCTGCACTACCACCCAGCAGACAAGAAGCAAGGTGGACTCTTCCGCCCTTCCTTACTCATGCTATTGGGGCTGGCTCATCTGCAACCCCCACATCAGTGCCAGCTCTACCATGCTGCCCAGGCTTTTACCTAGCCAGTCTTCTGGGTGCTACAGTAGGTGGGGAGTCAGCTCTGTCTCTCATGACCTGGGGCCAGCTCTCCTGCCTACCATTGGTAACAAGGGTTGGGGAGCATTTCTCCCTCACCCACGTCACTACAAGGCAGACAACAGGACAGTTGAGAGGGCTAGCTCTCCCACACTTATGGCCTTTAGGCAGGTTCACCTATGCCCCTACCACCAAGGTCAGCTCTCTTGTGCTGCCCAGGTTCTCTCTATTTTTTACGTGAAGTGCTTTGTTTCTACTATCATTGAAATTGCACAATGATTTGCATAAAAATTCTCATGTTTCTTTGTGGAAAAAATATTTTCACAGTTTAGTCCTTGTCTCTCCTTCTTTGAATTTATAATTTTTTTTTAACTGAAGACACAAGGTTCTTTGTCTCACGAGCCATCCAATAGTTTTTTTTCTTTCGCTCTTGGTCCCATGAACCCTGTGGGTATAACTTCACCTACTTATCTATTCTTTATTCAACTGACTATAAATCTAGAGACTTGACAGGTTTGGGTGAGATAATTTGTGGCAAGAATACTTCATAGGAGCTCGATAATGTTTGTCTGTAGTCCGAGCTCCTCAGGAGGTGAAGGAGGAGGGATTGCATAAGCCCGGAGCTGTAAGGCCACCCTGAGCTCCACAGAGAGATCCCTGCTCCAGGAAAACAAAACACCTTTCTTAAGTAGCATGGCTTGCACTTCCACTTACAGATACTTTAATAACATCGGTAATCAGCAGCGTCTGCCGTGAGCATCTTAACAAGGAGCTAAAAAGAATGTCAGTCTTAGGCAATCCTCCTTTCAGCCACCAGGTGCTTGTTTTAAATCTCGTGTGTATAAATGTGTGGGTCATGGTAGGATTCCTGGACGGGGTTGTGTGTGCTCTGACATGCATGGAGCAGACAGGATATTGGTCCTTGCTTTCTACCACGTTTGAGACAGGGTCTCTTTCTTAATGTGCCTGCCAGCTAGAGGGCCCACAGGCCGACATCGGTTCTCCTGTCTGCTTCCCAACACATCATAAGAACACTAGAGTTACAGATGTGTGTTCTCACATCTAGCTGTATGTGGGTTCAGGGAATCTGAACTCAGTTCCTCCAGCTCACCTGATACCTTTCAATAGAGTTACTCTTATGACATCACAACGGTGATGATTTTTGTCAATAGAAACCACCATAGGATGGTCCCTCAGTCCTTCAGTATGACTCCCAGTAGCTTGCACACTGACTTGTTTGTAGCTCATTGCTTTATACAAACAAGAAATAAACGAATGCACAGCTCTCATGTTCCTTTTAGTGGGAGACCGGATTGGAAGTGTGCTTGGGACACAGCGGCTTAGATGCTGGCTTTGACCTTGGTTATTGATCCCTTTGTTGATATGAGGAAACAGGTTTTTTATTTTAAAGAAAGATTAGAAACAGAGCCTTAAAGTTTTGCAGTCGCCATTCTAACTAAAGTCCAATTGTAGCACTATTAATATATAGAGCGCTTGGTAATTATGAAACCACTAGAACTTCTAGGTTAAACAGATAGCATTTAAGAGACAATACTTGGTGAGACAGTCTTCCCTCAGTGCCTGGGGGAGATTGATTGTGAACCCTTGAGGGTTCCAAAAGCTGTGGAAACTCAAGTCCCTGAAAAAGAATTGCCTAGTGTATGTATGTGTATATGTGTGTGTGTGTGTGTGTGTGTGTATGTATATATGTGTGTGTGTATATATATATGCATATGTATATGTATATGTACATCTTATGCCCATGTCCAACCCCCATATACATTAAGCCATCTTAGGAGTATTTGTGACACCCAATACCTCTTTGTAAATGCTTTCTAAAGTGCTTTATAAATAATCATTATTGTGAGTTTCCATCAGAAATGATGGCAAGGAAAGAAATCCGTATGCATTCAGTACAGATCAGATTTTTCCTAAGGCATTTTCCATGCGGAATTTGTTTAGATGCATGGGGGCAGAGAGAGTTGCAGCAGTAATTATAACGGCTCGTGGTTTTCGAGAGTGAAATACTTCATGGCTGTTTAGCTCTGACAAAATTATAGCTGAAATAAACAAAGGGACAAGCCTCATGTGTCACTGCGACGCAGACTTCTCGCTTTGCATTTGAAATGCTGGTAATTACACAGTACCTAAGAAGTTGAGTTCCCTGTCTAGCCGTGCCTCCTGGCCCTGGCTGTGTGTCTTAGCTTCCTTAAGCTTCACTTCATTCTCATCTAAAATGGTAACCGTGTCTGTTTGCTGCTTTGAGGAATGTATATGGTGCCTTGCACAGTGGCTGTAATGGGTGATGGTCATCACCAGAAAATCTTCTGAAAGGGAGGTTAGAAAAGAAACATTAGAAATGAGCGTTCCATCCGAGAACAAAAAGTAAATTGTTTCTTCGTGTTTTTTCAGAGTCCTGCCAAATATCACACAACCCGGACATTGTGAAGGAGAAAGAAAACAAAGGGATTTTCAGCTTTTTCCAACGCAGTAAGAAAAAACGAGAGCAAGTAAGGCATTTTCATGCAGTATTTTAAGATCCCTAACAAGTGTTTTTAGAGTGGATTTTCATTTTGACCATAAACCGGTGTATTGTCTTTTGATTTTTCTGTTAGACTGCCAGCGCTCCTGCGACCCCACTAGTGAGCAAGCACCGTCCGTCTTTTACGAGGTCCAACACCATTTCCAAACCCTACATTTCCAACACGCTGCCCTCCGATGCACCCAAGAAGAGGCGTGCCCCTCTGCCACCCATGCCCACATCCCAGGGTGCTGCTCAAGGCCAGGAGAGGCGTGCTTCTTGTGTGGAGAGATCCACCAGTGTGGACGACACGGATAAGGTGTGCTGGGTTTGCTTTGTTTCACAGTTTGCTCTGAGAAGGCATCTGTTATTTTCTGTATCTAACTTGTCTCTTCCCACATAGACTCCCGAGGAAGAAACAGTTATTAATATGTACTGGGGGGAGGGGGGCTGGAGAGACGGCTCAGAGGTTAAGAGCACTGACTGCTCTTCCAGAGGTCCTGAGTTCAATTCCCAGCGACCACATGGTGGCTCACAACCATCTGAAATGGGATCTGATGCCCTCTTCTGGTGTGTCTGAAGACAGTGACAATGTACTCACATACATAAAATAAATAAATCTTAAAGAAAAAAATACGTACTCAGGAGAACTGTTACTGATGAGTGAGAGATACCTTTGCTGTTTCTTGAACAGATGTCAGTTTTAAGAAGCTGTCATCCTCAGGTAATACAGGATATATACATTTTGTCACACTTTACTTCATCCCAGCCATCAGTTGCATGTATGAGGAATTAAATGCATATTTTGAGCATATACATTTTCAACAACCTTATAGCTCTGTATGTTCTATTCTTACGTTTCTAACCTCTGGCATCTTCTGAGGTTTCCCCAGGGAGAATCCTGCTGCCTACTGGATCTGCCAATGCCATTTGTAAAACAAGCCTTTTAATAGAACGTGTCCATCCAGAGGGAATGTTCTAGGAAACCATTATCTCAATTTACAAAAAAGAAACAAAGAACATTTATTTACTTTAGTGTGGGCATGAGTGTGGGTCCCATGTAGAGGTTAGAGAGCAATGCATGAATGCTCGAGAGATTGAAGTCAAGTCATTAGGCTTGGTGGAAGGCCTCTGCCCCTTTACCAGCCAAGCCACCTCATTAGACCACCTCAGCTTAAAATAAAAACATTTAATACGAAAGTTTCCCTGAATATACCTTGTTGTCAGGATCCATTTGTCTAAAACTATCTAGACATTCCTTGCCTTAGCCAGGTGGAGCATAAGTAAGATTTGGGTAAATGAGATTGACCATAACATGCTCATGCTTAGGTGAGATAGTTTGGATGACGTTGAAAATAACGTATTTTGAGATATTTAGACACTGAGTAGAGTTCTTCTAGAAGTTAAAGGATTCTATTACCCCTCTGGGTGGCCAGCAACTCAAGTAGAGAAGTGAACACTTTAAAAACTCAGTATTTTTCTTATCCATGTTAATGCTATGCCATTAAAAAAAAAATCTCATCTTACAAAACAGAAGGGTGATTTCTTTCTCCACTGAGAGAATCATTTGCTGACAAACTTCCAAGGTATCCATCCATCCTGTAGGTGGGTGACGCTTCACAGAAAAGGCAGTCTTTGTGTTCAGTCATAAATGCGTGTGGGCGTACAACAGTTGGGTGGAAAAACTCTGTTCAGATTCCAGAATGTCAAGGATACAGCGTGCTTGGGCCTGAGTGAGAACCAGACAGAAACTAAGTGGGGAAGACAGGACAAAGCTGGTCTCAAAGGCCTCCTTTTTGTGTGCATGGCCCCTTTCTACTTCTTCCTATGAACAATAACCCTCCAAAGATTATTTTCTATTTTAATTACCTTAGAACTGAACTGTAAGAATGTAAGCTGCCCCCTCACATAGCTACCAACTGTTCTTGTCTTTGGATAGACGTTATCACTGTTCCAACAGTCCTCACTGAAGCCATCCCAGTAGCTTTCTGTGTGCTTCAATTCCCAAGGACTCTACATCATCTCTCTCCTGTCTGCCTCTTGGAAGCCCAAGCCATGCCACCAGCGACCTCATGAAAAGCTGGTTCTTCTGATTCTCATCCTCTGCTCTGTGACCACTTCGTGTCCTGTGTTAAATGATTTTTTTTAATATTGCCTTTGGCATATTACACATCTTTATGCAATTTTCTGATTATTTTGTCTTTTGATCTGGACATCTGGGGAGTTCTTTGATGTATTGTTCAACAGGAACCAGAATTATTTGTTTTTCCCTAGAGACGCTGAAGGACCATGTTTTATTTATTCATTACCCAAAATCCTTAATGATTAAGCTGGGCTTCTGTTTGTCTGCCTGTGTCTGCTCATATACACTACTCAGAAACACATGCCTTCTTCCTAGGCATCTCCACACGTTTTAGACCCAGCCAGATTTCATGTGGCTGGACACCCTTCATTTTTAACTCTTCATTCATCTTGATAGTCTCCTTATAACTTACCAGTTTTCTGTTTCCTTTTTCACCCCCACCCTCCCTCCTCCCTACCCCTTCCCTTGCTGCCTGCTTCCCTCCACCCTCTCCTCTCCCTCTCCCTCCGCCCCCTCTTTCTTTCTATTCTACTACTTTCTCCATTACCCGTTTTCTTTACTGAACTAACCGTACTAGAATCTGTAGTCTTAAGTCTGTTTATCACACTCTTTATGAAAGGACATCTGTCATTTGGCTTGTTTTGTTTGTTTTGTCTTTGACTTTGTGAATGGATCGTAACTATAGCTCCCCCAAGACTTGTCTTCAGGCCCTAATGTAACAAGCATGCAGATCCTAAGACTTAAGAGTTCACGAAATGGCCTCTTGTGTGAGTATTTTATTGATAGGGCCCTGGCTCCTCACCTGTCCCCATTGTTCCTGTTTGGAGACCCACCGCTGGCATTTCCTTCTATTACTTATCTGGGAATAAGAAGTGGAGTTCTCTGGAAGCCCACTTCTGTTTTGCTTGTCTGTATATGTCCCCCTCTGTCGAAGCCCTAATACTTGTAAATAGGATTTAGAAATAGAGAGTGTGTACAGATTTAAGTTTGGAGGTGCGACCATCTTTTCTTTAAGCTGGGCTCTAGTGCAAAGACTGAGGTCCTTATAAGATGATTGGTACAGCCGTATTGCATGAAGACAGACATGAAAGTCATGTGCAGCCCCGGGCCAAGCTGGGTGCGTGTTCTGCCATACGGGAGCACTGGAAGCCACCGGAGAATGCAGCAGGTAGGGAGAGTCCTTCAAGGACAGCGTGACGCTCCGAGTGTTTCCATTTCAGAGTTCTGGCTGTTAGAACCCTGTTTGAAGCCATTGTGACTTTTTATAACACTTCTTGGCAACTGACATGTCCATTTTATGTTTCCAGTCTTAATACTCTTGCTGTTAAATCTGAACCCGTGCATACTTCCTGACTCACCTTGCATGAGGATGGGCTACTCTGGATTTTACCAAAGAGTTCGTAGCCATCTTGGTGTTCATTTTGTCTTATTCTTGTGACTTCTGTTAGAGGCCCAACCTTCATTTAGTTGCATGCACAGCATCTCCCCTTCCTTGTGCTCCAGTCATTACCCAAAGAAAACCAGAGTACAGACAGAAGAGGAACAGCTTAAAGTCTTCATGCTGTTCTCTGCGGCCAACTACCACATTTATATTTGTTATTTCACATTTCCCAGGACAGAAACTATACTGGCGATCATATTTTTTGGGGGTCCCAAGGTCATCTGTTGATATCATACTTTCCCTTACAAACCACTGTACCTTATCAGTTTCAGGAATCTTTCTGGTTCTAAGCAGGACACTAGTTATTGTTGATCAAGTGAAGTCCCCCAGAAAGGAATGATGGCACCTCTGTCTCCTGCTCTCCCACTTCAACAGGGTTGATTCATTCCTCTTCTCTGAACTGCCTAAAGAAGACTGTTCTGAAGAGAGTAATCATTACTCTGAATTGACTTGTGTGTTTTAATTTCTCTGTACCTGTATTGTATAGTATATTTATGTACAGTTAACTCTTGAACTGATACTTTTTATATTCGAATGTTCATGAAGCTCAGCAGAACACGTGTTTATGAATGAATGTTACTTATTTTTGTTGCTATTTTGTTTGCAATTTTAAATGAAAATACTAATTATAATTAAGCATTATACACCGCCTTGAACAATTTAGTTGAGAATTTTAGCTAACTTTATTTACTAATTTTTTTAGTCACTGAAAGTAATAACAATGAAATATGTAAACATAATGAAAGGAAAATATCTATGACTCAAGCTGCTATTGCTTGTAATGCAACAGAGACCACAAGGGTGCGCTGTTTAACAGTACAGCATTCTAATCGTTTCAGTTTTCTTTTTTTAAATTGGATATTCTATTTCTTTCCATTTCAAATGCTATCCCCTTTCCCAGTTTCTCCTCTGGAAGCACCCTATCCCATTCCCCCTGCCCCCTGCTTCTATGAGGGTGTTCACCCACCCACCCACTCCCACCTCCCTTCCCTGGCATTCCCCTACACTGGGGCATCTAACTTTCCCAGGACCCAGGGCTTCTCCTTCCAATGATGCTAGACGATGCCATCTTTTGCTACATATGCAGCTGGAGTCATGGGTCCCTGCATGTGTACTCTTTGGTTGGTGGTTTAGTCCTTGGAAGCTCTAGGGATCTGGTTGGTTGATATATTGTTTGTTTGTTTGTTTGTTTGTTTTATGGGATCGCAAACCCCTTCAGCTCCTTCAGCCCTTTATCTAACTTCTCTATTAGGGTCTCCATGCTCAGTCCAATGGTTGGCTGTGAGCATCCACCTCTGTCTTTGTCAGACTCTGGCAGCCTTTCAGGAGACAGCTATATCAGGCTCCTGTCAGCAAGTACTTCTTGGCATCAGCAATAGTGTCTGGATTTGGTATCTGTATATGGAATGGATCCCCAGGTGGGGCAGTTTCTCTCTGGATGGCCTTTCCTTCAGTCTGTGCTCCACACTTTGTGTTCACGTTTCCTTTAGACAGGAACAATTCTGAGTTAAAAATTTGGAGATGAGTAGGTGGCCCCCACCCCCCAACTGGGGACCTTGCCTAATCTCTGGATATGGTCTCTACAGGTTCTCCCTCCCCTTTGTTGGGCATTTCAGCTAATGTCATCCCTATTGGGTCCTGGGAGCCTCTTGCCTTCCTGGCATCTGGGACTTGCTGGTAACTATCACCAGTTCCCCATCCCCCATTGCTACACACCTCTGTTCAAATTCCTGACCCTCTGTATATCATCCCTGTCTCCTCCCATACCTGATCCTGCTCCCCCTTTTCTCCCCTCCCCCTCCTCTTCCCCTCCCATGTCCCTCCCACCCTCTACCTCCATGAATATTTTGTTCCCCCTTCTAAGAAGGTCTGAAGCATCCACACTTTGGTCTTCCTTCTTCTTGAGCTTCATGTGGTCTGTGAATTGTATCTTGGGTATTCCGAGCTTTTACCATGTGTGTTCTTTTGTGACTGGGTTACCTCACTCAGGATGATATTTTCTAGTTCCATCCATTTGCCTATGAATTTCATGAAGTCATTGTTTTTAATAGCTGAATAGTGCTCCATTGTATAAATGTACAAAATTTTCTGTATCCATTCCTCTGTTGAAGGACATCTGGGTTCTTTCCAGCTTCTGGATACTATAAATAAGTCTGCTATGAACATAGTGGAGCATATGGCCTTGTTATATGTTGGAACATTTTTTGGGTATATGCCCAGGAGTGTTATAGTTGAGTTCTCAGGTATTACTATGTCCAGTCTTCCAAGGAACCTTCAGACTGATTTCCAGAGTGGTTGTACCAACTTGCAATCCCACCAACAATGGAGGAGTGTTCTTCTTTCTCTACAACCTAGCCAGCATCTGCTGTTACCTGAGTTTTTGATCTTAACCATTCTGACTGGCATGAGGTGGAATCTCAGGGTTGTTTTGATTTGCATTTCTAAGGATGTTGAACATTTCTTTAGGTACTTCTTGGCCATTCAATATTACTCAGTTGAGAATTCTTTGTTTACCTCTGTTCCCCATTTTTAATAGGGTTACTCTGGAGTCTAATTGTAGGATTGGTAAAGATCTTTTTCCAATCTGTTGGTTGCTGTTTTGACTTACTGACAGTGTCCTTTGCCTTACAGAAGCTTTGCAATTTTATGAGATCCCAGTTGTCGATTGTTGATCTTAGAGCATAAGCCATTGGTATTCTGTTCAGGAAATTTTCCTCAATGCCCATGTGTTTGAGACTCTTCCCCACTTTCTCTTCTAGTAGTTTCAGTGTATCTGGTTTTATGTGGAGGTCCTTGATCCACTTGGACTTAAGCTTTGTACAAGGAGATAAGAATGGATCAATTTGCATTCCATCTCCTAAGATGCTGAGAAAGCATTTGACAAAATTCAATTCAATTCATGATAAAAGTCCTAGAAAGATCAGGAATTCAAGGCCCATACCTAAACATAGTAAAAGCAGTAAACAGCCACCAGTAGCCAACATCAAACTAAATGGAGAGAAACTTGAAGCAATCCCACTAAAATCAGGGACTAGACAAGGCTGCCCACTCTCTCCCTACTTATTCAATATAGTACTCGAAGTCCTAGCCCGAGCAGTTGGACAACAAAAGGAGGTCAAAGGGGGATACAAATTGGAAAGGAAGAAGTCAGAATATCACTGTTTGTAGATGATATGATAGTATACTTAAGTGACCCCAAAAGTTCCACCAGAGAACCCCTAAGACTGATAAACAACTTCGGCAAAGTGACTGGATATAAAATTAACTCAGACAAATCAGTAGCCTTCCTTTTCTCAAAGGATAAACAGGCAGAGAAAGAAATTGGGGAAACAACACCCTTAACAATAGTCACAAATAATATAAAATACCTTTGTGTGACTCTACCCAAACAAGTGAAAGAACTTCAAGTCTCTGAAGAAAGAAATCTACTAAGACCTCAGAAGATGGAAAGATCACCCATGCTCATGGATTGGCAGGATTAACATACTAAAAATGGCCATCTTGCCAAAAGCAATCTACAGATTTAGTATAATCCCTATCAAAATTCCAACTCAGTTCTTCATAGAATTTGAGCAATTTGCAAATTAATTTGGAATAAATAAAAAATCTAGGATAGTGAAAACTATTCTCAACAATAAAAGAACTTCTGGGGGATTCACTATCCCTGATCTTAAGCTATATTACCGAGCAATAGTGATAAAAACTGTATGGTAGTGGTACACAGACAGGCTGGTAGATCGATGGAATAGAATAGAAGACCCAGAAATATCTCCACACCTCTATGGTCACTTGATCTTTGACAGAGGAGCTAAAACCATCCATTGGGGAAAAGATAGCTGGTTCAACTGGCAGTCGGCATGTAATCTTTTCAGTTTTACCCTAAAAAAAAAATAATAATAAAAGGTTGAAATGGTTATATTATGTTATACATTTCTTATTTTGTTTGGCAAATAGACTGAACAGTAAACTATAAAAATTAAATATTAGTAATATGAAAAATGTTTATGATCAACAATGTATTCATTTTAAGCTTCGGTTCATTTTGGTTCCCTTTAAAGCAGTCACTGGTCTTGTGATCCACTGTAGTCAGTGCTAACTTTAAACGTACCTGTTTTTGGAACGAAGAAAGCGTTGCCTATGTCTCTTCCACTTTTGGCTGTCTGTGTTTGACAACTTGCCTCATTCTTCTAGGGCATTTCTCAACCTTGGCAAGCTGTGATATTTGGGTAGTGATTTTTGGAACGTACAGTGGAATTATTCACATAGCTGGCTGCTGACTTTCACCCGATTTTGACAGTTGTTGTGTGTGCTCTTCCCGAAAGTGGTCCATTAAAGATCCAAGTTCTCAGACCCGTGTGGAATTTCTGCGTCTAACATTCCATCTAAAGGAGAAGTTTCACGGGAGCTCCATTTCAGAGCTAAACCCATCTTTCTTGTGTCCCTAAATTTTCCTGTACACTTTGCCATAATTTTCAGCCCCGTGCCATTTTCTCTGTATAGGGGAATGTATTATAGTCTGTGAAAGTGTTCGTTTCAAAATTAATTTCCAGTCAGAAATTTTCTACCAATTTTTTTTAGCATTATTTGAACATGTTGTCAAACAGACATTTTCTAGTGATTTAAAAATCTCCTCTGTGTTACAACGTATACGGTATTCAGCCTTTTTGTTTTGTTTTATATATGGGAACAGTAACTGTATTCCTATATGGAATGCTCGTAACCATATGCATAAGATTGCCAGCAAAATGACATTGACAACTCTTGAGATTAAGACTAAGGACAGAAATCGGAGTCCTATAGCCATTTGCTGTCTGTTGGGGACACATGTAGCAAAATCAGTAGTCAGAGGATGGCCTTTTCTCCATGAGTTGGCCTTTTAGTCTTATTCATGTTTCAACTGGAGAGTTATAAGAGTTATAAAAGAAATTGTTGGAAATCCCAACCCGTAGAACTCACAAACCTTGGGAGAATTTTTGACTCACCCATTTGGTGTAGCTTTATGGCTTAGAATTCCCGGCATACAACAGTAAATAACTTTCCCCAGCCGCTGGCATGGTGTGTAACCTCCTTGGGGTAGGTTTGGGTCGGGAAGCACAGTAAAGGGCTAATCTCTACTGAGCATTTCATTTGGTCTCGATGTGTGTGCTGCCACAGAAAACATTCAAATATTGAGAAACTGAGACGTCTTGCCATCTAATATTGTGCAAGTGAAACTTAATACCCAGAGTATTCGTTTTTCAATGGCTGACTCAATGTTTTAGGAATGCTTCGCGTGCCTCTTTTGCACAGTTTTATCGTTTTTATTTTCCTACATAGTTTGGTTTGAAAGCAGATGATATATACCCACCAAGTAAATAAACATTGTTTTTATTTCACTTGGTGAATTTTTTCCACTTATTTTATGCAGACAAATTAAGGTTGTATTCCCCGTTGTAATAGATTATGTCTTTGTACTCATTAAGAAATATTGCTCTTTCTGATTTTCTTTTCTTTCTTTCTTTCTTTCTTTCTTTCTTTCTTTCTTTCTTTCTTTCTTTTTTTGTCATGTAACACTTTTTTTTCTTCCGCTCTCCTCTTGTATTCATTGTATGGAAAGTGGACCTCACACATAGTTCTACAGTTGCCTAGAAACTGTGGTTACCATGGCAGTTGCAGCTTGATATATGAGTACATCTGGCCCTGCTTCCAAAGCTATGAGTGGATTAATGCATCTGAGAAAAGTACCAGCACAGTATAATCTTTAGTCTTTGCCGTGCATAGCGCACGTCATTCTGTTGTAACTTTTCTAAGGTTTATTACAGCCATTAAAGCAGTGGTGCCTGCTTCTGTGTTTAGTTTTCATATTTCAGGCCAAGCTCTGCAAACAGCACTCCGTTAATCTACAGCCAAGCCCTCTGTCAATACTGCTTCAAACCCAAAAGTAAAGGGACCTGCTGATTATGCTTTATGCATTAAAGGAGAAGAATATTCAAAGAAGAAGAGCTTTACCACTTGTTGATTGAATACATGGTTCTCTTCTTTGTCTATCCGTGAGCAAAAAGCTGATGTCGCCTTTGGCTTTACACTGAGGTCATAGCAGAACACGGAAGTCACAGGTCCAAGGCTGACATAGCCTCTGTCCTAGTTCAGTGTTGGATGCTGCCTGAGTAGAGTTGCCCTTCTCTAGTCAGCAGCATGCACTGACAGAAGCCGGGTCAGAGGAAGCATAGCCGTGGTTATACGTGTGTCGGGAGGGTGCATATATGACCAAGCTTGCTTTCCAGGTTTGGCTTCATGTCTGGGCTGAACCGGAATGCCCCCAGTCTATTATTTTGGTTGCTGCTTGTCATTGGCATGGGTTCTAAGCTCAGCTAACCTGTAAGATGTTCTCCTCACCTGTCCCTAGAAACATGTCTGTCCAGTGTGTGAGGATTACGGGAACCATGACAGTCACATCTCTTCTTGTTTACTTTGGATCCTAGGCTCTACTTTCTTGTCCATATATGGTGGACTGCTGGGCTCAGTTCTCTTTGGGCTTAAAAGGATAAAGCCAAGATTGTTACTAATAGCCTTGATTATATAAATGTATTTCAGTGAGTGATGGGTGGGTAGGACTGAGGTAAATGCTGATTTGTCTCCAGAAGACGGATGTACAGGTCTGGCAAAGGCATAGCATAAGCTTTAAAATTTGTCTTTTTTTCTTTGCATGTGCGCACACACACACATGGAAACAGTGCACACAGACACACACACACACACACACACACACACACACACACACACACAGCCAGTGTGGATGTAAATGGGAAGCCACTAAACCCTCCACGTGTCTTGTGTCATCGTGGGCTCTCCTAGATAGTCTGTGGTGTTTTGATTCTCTGCTGTTTTCTTTCCATCAACTTTCCATACTCAGTGAACTTCTGCATTGCTGTGTTCTTCCCTCTGAGGAATAAAATTTTGCAACTCAATTTTCCAGAACCTTCCAGCTCTTACATTGCAAAACTAAGTAAGTCTGGCTTCTACCTGATGAAGCTCTCTGTAGTGTGGACCTTTGGACGGTGGTCACCAGGTCATGATGGCCGCTCCTATCGAATGATTCCTGACACCCAAAATATGATAGTAACATTGAAGAATTAATACCTGGCATCTTCCTGTCTGCACTTACTATAACACAGGAATCCACACAAGCACCTTGTGCTGCTACAAAGAAATGGAAGGCTTAGAGTGTGGGGAAAATGGGTTTACTGAGCTTATTAGCTGGAGGGTATACGTGTCACTATTAACTAATAATGAATTTTGTACAAGACACTTGATACAAACCTCGTGACTCCCTGGAGGGCCTTAACTTTAATTAGGAACAAAAAGTCACAAGCTAGCATGGCTCAAACTGCTAGATGATCTAACTCTAACTTACTGGCTCCTATCACAGTACTTACTTCAGACTAACGATAGGAGTGGTGCTAACATCGGCAGAGGAGATGACCGCTCTCACATGTAGTTGAAGAACTGCAGGCCCTGTGGCTGAGGTCTCCTGTCTCCTCCTGCTCAGCACAGCTGCTGGTACTTGATGGGTCACCTCTGCTTCCCCACCCCTTCACTGGGATATGTAACCTGAGTAAGACTTTCCATGCTATCAAGGCGGACTCTTAATACGGCCTTAACTAGAAAATAAGAGAATGGATCCTGTGCGCTATCAAGTTTTAGGTTCTCCCCTTACCCAGAGGAGATGTAATAGAGAGCTGAGAGTTTCTGTCAGAAGAATCAAAATCAAAAGAGCCTTTGGCAAAAGCTTTTCCCTATTTTACCTGGAAATAGTTCGTTTTTCAACTGCTTCAGTGACAAACAAGTGGCACATGTCTCCATCCAGTGTAAGGCCAGTTCTCTTTGCATGTGTTCATACAGCTGTAACAATTACGCATGAGAAAATAAACAGCAAAACCTCAAAAGGATGACCAGTGTGTTTTAGAATATACAACTGTCCTTTTTGTTTTTGATTCTTTTTTTAACTAGATATATTTCTTTACTTTCATTTCAAATGTTATTCCCTTTCCCTGTTTCCTGTCCATAAGCCCCCCTCCCTTACCCCTCCCCCATGTGGGTGTTTCCCCCATCCGCCCCACTTACCGCCCTCCTCACATTCCCCTGCACTGGGGGTCCAACCTTGGCAGGACCAAGGGCTTCCCCTTCCACTGGTGCCCCAACAAGGCCATCCTCTCCTACATATGCAGTTGGAGCCCTGGGTCAGTCCATGTGTAGACTTTGGGTAGTTGTTTACTCCCTGGGAGCTCTGGTTGGTTGGCATTGTTGCTCTTAGGGAGTTGCAAGAGCCTTCAACTCTTTCAGTCCTTCCTCTAATTCCCCCCTCCCCTTTTTTAAACTCCTCACTTTCATCATTGCTCATGTTTCACTTGCAGTTATATTGATTTTGTTACAGGAAAAAAAAAAAACCTTGCTTACAGAGCTTACCTACTTTGCAAATCCAGTATCTCACATTTCTATATTCCATTAGTTAATAACATAATTATCTCCAAAATAATGACATTGAAAGCCAGCTTGTGTGTCTAAGTTGTAGAATTAACTTAGGGATCTTCCACCAAGAGTTAAAGCTCAACCATCAGTCATACATGAAGTTGGGACATATTCTTGGTCTATTTGCATAAGTCTGATGTCAATCATAAGATATTTAATAGATGTTATGCTGTCCAAAAGGTTAGCTGAGCATAATGTTAGTCTTTCCTAGAAGAAGAAAGTGTATTTTAAGATAAAAGATCATTTCAAGTGGTTAAATCCTCCCTAAACCCACCACTCCCTAAACGTGAGAATATTCTTAAAAGCAGATACAATCCTAGATTTCCTAATAGAACATTTAGCAACATGATCACAGTTGGGCTGTACTGTTTCTGTTCTTTAGGACGACTTTCTCCCTCCCCTGTCTTCTTACTGGTTCATGGAAGATTTACTGATTTCACTGCCCGTGTTATGGTGCACCCGTGTTAATATGTAAACTACTAACACCTCCAGCACCAGTCCTCAGCACTGCTGGGCACACTACTCCTTCTGCCTTTTGTTAGATGTCATGTCATTTGAGTAAGCGAGTGCTAATCTGGGCGTGGATTCAGATGGTGTCTACCATGTGTTCCCATCTGACCTTACCATGTTCTTTCACCAGCATGTCTATTTTTTCTTGTAATATTTCCCTTTTCACAGGTCATAAAGTTTGTGGGAGTGTGTTCTTGTTTCAGGTATAGGACTTACTAATAGTGCCCAGCCTTATCAGTGACGTTAACTAGAGCAAAGAACTGAGTAGCTAATGATTACCCAAGGCAGGTTCTCCTAGGGAGTTAGAAACCTTTTTTTTTTCCTGGTTTGAGAACCCTTCAGACTTAAAAATAATTAAATCTCACCCCTTCTTTTAAATGTTCTGCCATAATTTGACTGAAGGAAATGAATTTTGATACCAAAACTAAAGAATGTTAAGCAGTTCTTTCTAATTAGGCATGTTTATGAAATTGTTCAAGTGTCTATGCTATATGCACATTTATCTACTCATTGCCAAGAAGTAACAGACCAGTGTTGAGCCTTAATTATTACTGGAGTCCTTCATGGTGTGCTGAAGTGACAGTGGGGATTTTCAGGCAGTATGCCTGACATATGCATAACCCAAGCTCGAGTGCAGAACACAAGTACTGTTGAGTTTTAGAGTTGATTCTAAGACAGATTCTAGTAGGAGTCTATTTCCGCTCTCACCAAAGAGAGAAGATTTAAATGTGACCATTTCATATTGATACCCCCCTCTCTCACCTCAGTACCTATTATTTTCTTATTTACAAAATGATATTCACAGCCTGAAAGTAGACATCTATTGTAGTAGTGCCAGCTGATGTCTGTGTAGTATGTATGGGGTGCTAGGCCTTACTCTGTTGTACATGCATGATGTCATTTGGGTAACCCAGTCCCTTTCTGACATAGATACTTTTTGTGGTTAATGTGCTTACTTTTTGTACATGAGAAGGCTGAAGTTCCCAAGACAATAAATGACTTGTTTCCTGGCTGAAGCCCTGATACTGACTCCAAATCCTACTTGTTTGTAAATATTACAGTATTCCATCCTCAAAATTGATTGAGAACACTCAGTAAGCCTCTCTCCAGTTAAGATTCACACTCAGTGATAAATGATTTGAACCTTATCATGTGCATTTCTTAAGATACTACAGTAGTTCTGAATGTCTGTTTTCTAGTGTTTGATACTCTTGACTTTGGAGCCCCTCCAGTTCTACATGTCGCATATTTGACCTAAACATGTAGTAGTTTTCTTGGCTATGAGTTAGATAAGACATACTGAAGTCTTCTAATTCGCTTGCCCCTGCTTTTCCTGAAAACTTAGACCAAAGGATCTATTCAATAGATTAAAGACTTCTTCACAGTATAGGGCTCTAGGGTTTCACCATGTATTATATAGTGCTTTAGTCCACATAAAAGATCTTCACATTTGACTCTTGTGGCCTTACATTTCTTTGCTTGTATCTTGACTGTAGTTCTTTCCTGAGAAATCTCCTCATGGTAACCAACCACCTTTTGTCTCCGTGTTGTACAAGACAAATAAAACATATCAAGCTACTTTCCTAAAGCCTCACGTTAATCTCATTCATATGTCAAAATGAAACATGTATCCCTGTCACCGATTTACTGCCAATTACCTAAAGTCACAATTCTTATTTGTTCAAAATTCTGCCTTTGGACCATTTGTACCAATCCTTGGACTTTTATTTTGTCATTAAAGTTGGTAAGTTTTCATTACACTTACCACATAGACTGCGGTTATGATATGCCTTTAGGCCTAGCCTGGTGACTCAGTCACATTCTCCTCGAATGTCCACTTTCTTAGTACCTTTGCTTCAAATTGTATCCTCAGAAATGTGTGTTCCTGTTCACTTGCTCTGCAGGCTAAGGGGGTGGATTATACAGGATAAGGTTGTAGTAAAAGCCTTCCTAGGATGTCTGTGTTTTCCCCTTTAAATTGTCTTCATAAATTGTACTAGAGAGAGAGAGAGAGAGAGAGAGAGAGAGAGAGAGACAGAGACAGAGACAGAGACAGAGACAGAGACAGAGAGAGACAGAGACCCCACGTATTTATAAAACTGCAGTTCATTTCACTTTGATATGCTTTAAATTCCTTATCCCTAGAAATGTAAATATCAAGTTAAAAAAAACACAACCTTGCTTCTCAGACCTCCAGACTAATAAATGAATCTGTGGGTCTTCTGTCTTTGAGTTACAGATACGTTCACAGCACATTTGTGAGTCTGTATTTAGAACTCCCTCTTTTTTCCATTTCTGTACCTGCTGCTTTATTCCACTCCTGTACCCCAGGTTTGAGAGCTCTGACTCCAGCCACATACTTTTGCCTGAGAACATTCATGCCGTGACTGCTTTTATCAGGCGAAAGAACAGACCTGTCAGTGAGTGTTAGGATATGCAGCACAGAGGTGGAAAAATTTTTATTATACATCTCATGAAAGACATCAGTCAGAATTCTAGAAGCAGGGAACTAGGAGGCAAATCAGAGTTTCTATTGCTTCCTGTGTCTCTGCATTTACATATTGATCACCTACTGTATTCTCACTTATGAGTCAGGATAGCAGTGGAGTGGCATGCCACTAGGGCATTATCAAAATAATTCATCAAGAAATTACATCTAACACTGTCAGCCTTTGGGGGTAAATAGTTTACCTTTTAGAATTTGAGGCTTCTGTAATGATGTCCATATCAGTCCCTTTTTCCTGTATAACATGGTGTGTCTATCACCTTCATATTGCAGGTGAATTTCCATCAGTTGCTTATGCTTATTTGTTTTCTTTACTGAATCTTATTTTTCCTTTCCAAATGTCATCTGACATGTCACAAAGCATTTTGAAACAGGAGAGCCACATGAACATGTACCCATGGATATGCGTGTTAGATACAGTTATGGTCCTGATAGCGGTTCTGAGAGGAGTGTGTGTGTGTGTGTGTGTGTGTGTGTGTGTGTGAGAGAGAGAGAGAGAGAGAGAGAGAGAGAGAGAGAGAGAGAATATATGAATGAGAATGTGTGTGTGTGTTTCTGTGTGTGTGTGTTTCTGTGTGTGTTTCTCTCTCTCTCTCTCTCTCTCTCTGTGTGTGTGTGTGTGTGTGTGTATGTGTGTGTGTGTGTCCACCCATGAGCACAGGTATCTGTAGAGTCTGGTAGTGGGTATTGATTCCCTTGGGCTGCTGTTACACATACGGCAGTGGGATACCAGATGTTGGTGCTGAGAACTAAATTCCTATTCAGGAGCGGCACATTCTCTCAACTGATGAGCCATTTCTCTGATCCCCCTACAGCTTCTCACAGTTATCTTCTATGACGGTTAGGTTTTTGTAAACAGGGTTGGTGGGGTTTTTTTGCTGCTGTTGTTTTGTTGTTTTTGTTTTGTTTTGTTTTGCTTTTGCTTTGAACAGCCTGGTGACTGTTCCAGGCTCTGCCTTCTGAGCACCATAGACAAAAAGGACTGCCTCCCAAACCTTCCCTTGACTGACATAAGGAAAATTATTGAGTGGAAGATTGAAAACACAGTAGAAGGCTTCTTTAACTTTATATTCCACTGAAAGTGGTATTCAAACAGGACCAGATCCTGTGCTTTATGTTCTGCTGTTTGTCACAGAAGCTCCTTGAATTATTTCACAAGTCCATTAAGGATGCACTTGCCTGCCCTCCCAAGGGGTCTGATCACAATGGTTAATCAGATTTGACATTAGTGATTTGGAATCCAAATGTGGGCTGTGCTGTGCATTGTAGCTCCTTCCTTGAATGGTTATGGAGAGGTCTGAAGAGTTCTGGAGGAAGGAGCAGAGTGTTTGGTAAGGACTGGCTTAGGTTTGGCTGCAGGTATTTTACCAAGTGCTATCCAAGTTTAACTGTTCACCTCGTCAGAGGTCATTATGGAGCGATGCTGTCCTATCTATCCCCTTTGTAAAGGGAGTAAGTGGGTAGAGAGAAGTTTGTAGCTGAGTGTGTGCTGCTGTAGATCTCATGGCTTGCGCCCCATGAGATGTATTCTTTACATCCTGATGCAGGGGCTAAATCAAACTTTCTTTTTCTTGCCTGTGGAAGAGGCAAGAATACTCTGGAAAAGTATTTTAAAAGTATGAAATAATAAATTTGTTAAATTTTTCTTAATAGCACAGTACAAGCATGAAAATTTCCTATGAAGCTGGGTAGCGGCGGCACACACCTTTAATCCCAGGTCTTGGGAGGGCAGAGACATGCAGATATCTGCATTTGAAGCTAGTGCTTGGTTTACAGAATTGGTTCCAGGACAGGTAGAGCTACACAGAGCAATCTTTTCTTTTGTGCCAGCTTCTCCCTTATAAAAAAAAAAAAAAAAGATAAAATTCCTTTGAATTAGTTCACTACTCTTTAACGTACCTAATTGTTTTGTAAAATTAGATTGACTCAGGATAACATGCATTCCTAGTTCAAGTTCACCTCAGCTTCTTATAATTATAAAACTTCTATGAACCAGACATTGCTGTTGAAATACAGCAGTAGGCAGAATCAAAAAAGAAATTTCTGTACCTTTTTAGTCTTTTGGGGACCAAGTAACAACATCAAACAATTAAGCCAGCTCTGTCGTATGCTAGAAACCTATGAGATGCTGGTCTAAGAGCATCAATCTGACAGCAGGTGGGAGCTGTTGGGAGTCGGGGAATTAATGGAGGAGGTACCTTATGAGAAATAAATAACAGAATACCAGAAGAGAGTTTTAGGCTCAGAGAACGCCAAGGTTCTCCATTTAGAGGTGGAGACAGTAAGAAGACAGTGTGGTGAGAAGGAAAGCGTAGCAGATGCAAGTCAAACATCCTTGGAGTAGGAAATGCAGGGGTCTTGGAGCCATAGTATCGCTCAGAATATTTTCAGAAGTCATTAGTGGGTTTTGAGTGAAGTAGCTTATGGTAGTGTGCACCTTAAGAAGAAAGTGCCTGTTTATTGATGTGCTAAGAAAAGTGTAGAGAAATCAATGTCAATTTAGAAGGGTCTCAAGATTCAGAGTAGAAGCCATGTGGGTGGAAGTTAAGGGAAGAGCTGGCAGATGAGAGTAGTGTGGGTAGAGAGAACAGATGAGGGAAGACTGAAGGTTTTCTCTTGGCTGAGACTTGTGGGGATCGGGAGGAAGACAGTGCTTTGGTGAAGAAGAAAAAGCAGTGGTTATCAAGAGCTCAGGTTTAGTCAGGCTAACATGAAGTATCCTTAGACACTTAGTGGAGATAGAAGAGGGGTCTGGGAGGGAGATAGGAGTTTTGGATCCATTATTACATTACTATGTAAGGAATACTTAAAATCAAGAGAACGTTGAGCTTCCCCAGAGAGGGGGGAAACATGAACATATACTGTGGGATCATCAGGAGATGAATAGTAATGGTCAGCCACATTGTGTAACTAGAGTGTGGGACTATGGAGAGGAAGGAGTATTGATCCTAGGAGTAAGAAGTTTGAATAGCAATGGTCACCTATGCTTAGTGCTGTATAGCTTAAATCATGGAGCCTAATAAGTGACTATTACATATTTGTGGTCAAGTTTGGTAAAGTATTAATGAATCTGAGGTTTAGAAAAACTTAGCAGGACTCCAATAGAAAATAAGAGATTCAAACTCCATACAACTCTGTGAAGCTGTTTGCTTAAAATGGCAGTAGCAGAGCAGATGAGGAAGTTGGTTAGGAGGCAGCAGCCAGCCTCTTGAGAAATGCTTGTCTTAGGGTTTGCTGACAGTTACCTGATATGGGGCAGGAGGGTCTGCTTGTGCAATGCGGCCTCAAAGGATCTGTCTCTGAGATGTGTGTATACATGCGCACACACACACACACACACACACACACACACACACACACACACGTTGCAAGTTACCTTCTGATCTTCATATCTGCAAGGTCTCACATATCTATGTATGGGACAGCCACAGATACACAAACACACGCACATACATATACACACACATACCCATACATCTGAGCATACTAATAAGTGTAAAAAATTTAAAGCATTTATTTAATCTATATTTTGATATGAAAACATACATGAAAAATGTAAAAAAATCTACATTTGACATGGAAATGGGAAGGAAAGTATAAGGAATGGTGAAGGGTGTGTGTGTGTGTATGTGTCTTTTATAGTTATAAAACTTCCATGATATATTTTTGTGATTTTCATCATTTTATTTTTTAATTAGCATATGAGGTATTAGATAAAATTATGAAATTGTTGAATACAATGTGTTTTAGTTTATTCTCCTCCCCTTATTTCACGTTCTTTTGTCTTCTTCACCTTATGCCCTCCTTCCCATTCTCCTTTCATTTCCATATTACATGTAGATGTTTTTTTATTTTTTATACTGAAAAACATAGATTGAATGAGCTCTTTAAATTTCTCTTTACCTTTATTTGTGTATGTGCACACGTGTGTGTGTGTGTGTGCATGTATATGCATTCTTGAGTGCCTGTCCCACATACAGATGTGTGCTACATTGCACATGAGGAGGTCAGAAGACAACTTTGCAAATGTTAGTTGCAGGAGGCCAGCCCTAGCTGTTGTTCTTTCCTGGTTCCTCTTGAGGCAGTGGTCTTGTGAGATTTAGGTTGCTGTTTAAAATAAGACATTTCTCTATCTTAAGTCTAAGCCACTTTGCTCCTATAGCTGACCTGCCTGAGTTCGTTTGAGGCCAGAAACTGCAGTCTCTGCTGTTTTTAGTACCTCATAGGAAACAAGCAGGGCATTAAGTAAAAGATTTATTGCTAGAGCCTTTTTCATCTTGTGTCCAGGTGACTCTTGCTTGTCAGGCTAGGGGGAGGTTTGGGCCAATAAACTTCTATTGAACCAGGAGAAGAAAGTCACCCTTGCAGAAGGAAAACTTAACACAAGCAAATATGGATAAACTCATATACAAATATATGCTTACATATTCATACATCTCCATTTAAACCACTTGGGTCAAGCTTACATGCTTATCTCATAATTACATACTTACACACACATCCATAGGTATGTATGTATATGGGGCAAAAGACCAAGTGTCAGTGCAGAAAGAACTCACTCACTCTGGATGAAAAATGAGCTTCAATATTTATTGCATAGAGAAAGGAAAAGCTTCTACCCTCTTGTTGCTAAATGAAGTTTGTAAGAAGAAAGCTGTTTTCTTTAGAAAGACTAAGCCTGCTTTGCTATTTGAAAAGACCTGTTTTGTTGCATGGTGAAAAGAAGCCTGCCTGCTCCTTCTGCTCTATCTGTAGCTTCTTCTTTTTGTCTCTTTCCCTCCTCATTCTGTGTATTGTTCTCTTAATTTTTTAAGTTGCCTTATGGTTTAAGTTATTCTACTCTGCATTCTCCTTCTAATGTTATTCTCTTCTCCTGCTCTGACATAACAATGCCCTTGCTCCTAATACTATTTCTATGAATCCTTTGCCTACTAATGTGATCTTTCTTAGTCTTTTGAACATTTTCTAGAATAGATAACATTGTTTATCCAAGCATCTCACCCCCCTTTAACAAAAGTTTACTATAAGTTTAAACATAAATTCAAATCATAAATTGAGTAAGTTTACAAGAGAGATGCTTACGTGCATATCTATTAAGAGTAATTATCTGGCTAAACATTCATCATCTGTCACTAGCTCTATAGGTTCATGGATAATTAAAGACCATGACTAAGTTATCATTGAAGTTTTGTATAGATAAACCCAGTCAATATTGTATCTTCTGTCCTTGCACCTATAGTAAATTCTCAGTTCCCTTTTTATGACCTTTGGTTAATTGTTTTACAACCTCTTGGAATGTGCTCTAAGTTATAGATGCCTGCTTGGTATCTCAGAAGCAATTATCTCATGACATTGAAGACTGGCAGAGTTCTCAGTACAGTTTTGACATCAGAAAGTATTCGATAGCAGTCCTATAATAAAAGAGCTTAATTATTACTAATATCATTTTAGGAATTCTTATAGGATCATCATTAAGAATTAAATCACCTATTTGCCTATACAGCATTACTACAAGACCATACATCTTGTAGAGATCTACTCAAAAGGGTAGGCCAATACCTAGAGATTATTAGACATATTTAATAAAAACAGGAAAAGCATATTAATAGCAGGAATCTTTCCTAAAATCAGATCTCCTCAGCCTTGCCTAAAGAAGCAATTCTGTCATTAACTTCAAAAGTCCATGGCAGAATCATCTCAAGAAGCAGCTAGTCTCTCTTTTCCTCATATAGGTCCCAGGAATCTAGCAAGTCATCAGGTTTGTCAAGTAAAAGCCCTTACCAATTGAGCCATCTTTGGACCCTAAGTCAGCCCTTAATACAAGGTTACTTTCCCTTCCCTTACCACTGGGGGATGATGGGGGAGCATGTGCATGTACATGCCGGCATGCTCGGGGAGGCCAGGGGTTATTATTAGGTATCTTCCTCTATTGCTCTCCACCTTAATTTTTTTTTTTTTTTGATACAGGGTCTCTCACTGAATCTTAAGCTTACCAATTGATTTGACGGGTTGCCCAGTGAGACTGTGATTCACCTTTATTCCACTGCCCAGCCTTATACACACTGGCTTTACAGACATAGGACACTTTGAGTGGGTTTTAAGCTGGATGCCAGGGATCCAAACTTAATACCGCATGCTTATTGAGCAACCCCTACCCTTTGATCCTACCCTACCCTTTGATCTCCCCAGCTCCTTCTGTATTGTCCTTTGCATCCAATACTTTCTCCAGAGTTTTCCTCAAATGTTAGCTTTCGATTGTGTCATTTCAAAGTCTTATACACTGTAGTTTGTTGTTTGTGTGTCAATTCCATTCTAGGCAAAATTTTTTTAGAAGTGCCATTTTGTTTGTTTGTTTATGTATTCATTCTCTAATCTACAATCTATACATGACAGATGCTTCCTAAATATTTTGAATGAATGGCTGTTATGCTCTGTTTTAGTATTTGATATATTTTCGACAGAGGTCAGGGCCATCCTGAAGTTTGTGTTTGATTGCTTAATGTATAATTGTTTGGCCATTTTGTTTTCTACAGAGTTCCTCTGAAGGATTCATGGTGAGGACAGGATCACTGCAACTCAGTGGCAGTACATCAGTAGGAACTTCATCTCTTAAGAGAACGAAGCGAAAAGCACCTGCCCCACCTTCGAAACCCTCCCTGACTGAGACCGATGAAGGGAGCTCTGCGGCTGCTCATGGTATTCTCCTGGGAGCAGTACAATGGCTTGGGGTTTGTGTTTTAGTGCAGTCAGTGAAAAGTGTAGTGCAGTGGGAGTCATGACTTGTCTTTTTCCCCTCATTTAGACAGGCTCTCCCTATATGCCCTTGGCTGGTCTAGAACTCCCTAATCAGACCAGGATAGCCTCAGACTCACATTGATCTATTTGCTTCTGACTCTGAGTGCTGGGATTTAATGCATGAACTTAGAGATATACTCTTTGTCTGTCTCTCTCTATCTCTGTCTGTCTGTCTCTCATATCTATCTATCTATCTATCTATCTATCTATCTATCTATCTATCATCTGTCTATCTATGTGAAACTAATGCCATTAGGCCTTTAAAATGGTCTGATTATTCTTATGTAACTGCTTTTGAAAAATTTGCAACAAAAAATGACAAAATTATATACCTTGATTATTATAATGGGCACACGAACAGTATACAGATTTAGTCAGAAAGATACTGCCAATCCGTGATTGACTACATAGGAATGGGGATGGAGATAGAACTTACTCATTATACAACTGGACTGTAAAGTGCCCTAGTAAGTTTAGGTTCATCTTTCCTGGATTAAGTAAAAGCAGAAAATTCCACAGGAGTTGTTTCTTTTCTGGGTGTGATTTTTTTTTTTAATCAGTTGTCTTGGATCTTTCAGGCCTACCTTTGGAGGATGGGATTGTTCCAGACAGCATTTCAGAAGTGAGCTCTCCTGAGGGTATGTCCAGCCCAGGTATGACCCCTTCACCCCACACTGAAATTGTGAAGGAAAGAAATGCCTTTAGAGTAGAGAAATGAAACAGATTGGAATGTTCCTTGTACTGAGATTTGAATTCTTTCTACAGAGTTGTTCTACAGAGAATCCTTTGTGCCCCCCTCTCCCAGCCCCCACCCCCCACCAAGGAATAGACACTGGGATAAGAAACTGTCAGAAATCAGAATTTCAGTTCTGAAATTGGACCCCAAGTGATTTCTCTATTTGGTTTCTTGTTCTTCCTTATGTACTCTCTACTGAACGGTTAGCAGCCTTCCTCTAGTTAATGACACACCCCAGTGGGATGATTCATTGGTATGTTTCAAAGACTTAACATTAAGCACGATCTCTTTCAGCAACTGCTTCACTTATGAAGTCAGCTTTCATGTGTTCCCCTCTTTAAAAAGAATTTCACTCAAATGTACTTTCTACCACACAGCTCTCACTGTGGATTCTCCCAAGGAAATGAAGTTAAAAAACAAAACAAAACAAAACAAAGACTTGATCTGTTTTTAATTATTTCAATAGTAGCTACTTAGAAGCTTTTGTAAGAATAAATACAAGCAGAGTGTAGTGGTACAAATCCATAAATGCAGCACTTGGGAGGTTGAGGCCAGCCTGCTTTAAGAGGGAAAAATATTAAAAATGTCATACTCTTAGTACATTAGCATGGCGATAATTTGTAAGTGTCAATGTTGGCCACATATGAGTACCTGGATTATACTGCTTATATTCACAGAGACGGCCAAGTCTAGGGACAGCTTACCTTTATTCTTGACTCTCACGTGGTACTTAGAAGTTTGGGATTTTAAGTTGAAAAAGAATCTCCTGTTTATAGTATTAAAATATTGCCATTAGATAAGTAGTTATGCTTTTTTCCCCCCTTAAGCAGGCTCTACAATTCATTCCATCCCATCCCAACTCATCTACAACCATCTCAGTCCACACAGGGAACTTATTAAGATAATGTTGCCAACATAAAATACACACAGGAATGAGAAAGTTTTAAAGTTTCTGAGAGGCAGCCATGCTACTCTGACTTTGACTGATTTCTAGATCTTGCTACCTTTTTAGGGCTATTTTTTGGTATATGTGAGCTCGCAGCACTGGTCCCACCACGTTTGGATGTGTGCTTGCTTTGTTTTAACTTTCTTTTCTAAGTGCCATTTTTACAGACTCTACTTCTTTGACAGAGGGCCCGGGGTTCCTAAGCCAGGAAGAGTGCTCTGTGCCCAAGCCAATGGATGAAATCTCTGAGGGCCCTGGAACTCCAGAGGCAGCTGTAGCTTCCATGACCTGTAGGTGCTCAGGCTGGAACTGGCTGGGGCTTTGTATACGACATGGAGTATAGATCAGATTGCTCATTACACACTGAAAAAATGTTTCATAAGTAAATATGCGCCCAGTTTCTCTTTCCCTTGAAGTTTTACCTAGGCTTGAAATGTACTGTTTTCCTGAACCATCTAAACAAGCAGCCAAGTAGAGAGAAGTCACTCGATGGCTCTAGGGACCGCTTCTGCTTGTTTTGGGCTTTCTGCCATTCTCAAGGGCTGCTTGATCTTTATTATTCTCAATGAATAGTGAATATGTAAGAGAATATTTATGCTGAGAATATTTAAACTTATTCTCTACTGAACTCTACCCATTTGCTATGTGGCTTATTTTCTCTAACATATTCTCAGATGCTTTTCCTGTTTTAAAAGTAGAACTATTTTGTTCGAAGATAGCACAGTATTATAATTGTATGACACTTGGATCTCCTCATAAATTTACTCATCTTTTATTGTTATTTTGCCTTCTTTTTTTTTTTTTTTTTTTTTTGAGCTGAGGACAGAACCCAGGGCCTTGCGCTTGCTAGGCAAGCACTTTACCACTGAGCTAAACCCCCAACTCCTTACTCATCTTTTAAAACTCAAAAAAATAAAGCCCTTTATTCTTTCAACCTAGTCACCTACAATTAGTATACTGTCTCATGCTCCTTGTAATAATGCAAAATTGTTTGAGAACTTTGGCGAATAGTCTGATGAGGATTTGGGGGTGGGTAGATGTAGACTATTGTCTGTATGCAGGTGAAGACAGGCACAAGATAAGGCAAGGCCTGTGATTGGGCAGCGACAAAGTAAGACAGGAGAGAGGAGAAAGAAAGAGGAACCAAGATGGAGGCAGAGGACGGCCCAGATCTGTGTGACCTTAAATGGCCGCAGGTAGTTATGAATATTTCATAAGGGATGGATTCTTATAGGACTATTTATCTTATCTAGGTTAAACAGTTTATATCATTACCAATTGGTTGTGAGTTTATTGTGTGGACCTTTTATGGATTGAGAATTTAAGACATAAATCTGATTGCTAAATTACAAGCTTATTGAGTTTTGATTTTAACGGGTTACTGGGAGTTGAGACTATAACGGAAGGGGGTAGTTGCTGGGGATACGCACAGAGTCAGCAGTCAGAGAGCCTTAAGATAGGCGATCTCTGTATGAAACTGGTGTGGGCAGGGGCTGGCCTTGGGAAGTAGAGATTGCTTCTGGGCTCAGAGAGTAGCTATAGGCAGGGTGGGATGGAGATTGGGAGCTTAGCGGTTGAGACGCTTTGCTGATTGAAATGAAAATACCCCGCAGATGCCATGTGGCCCCGCCAGTGCCAGCATTAATGTGGGATGGTAGAATAATTAAGCCATACAGAGATGACCCTCATGCTTTTTGCTAAGGGAGAGATCTCCCCATGTGCTATAGTGTAGTCTTTGACAGGGTATTTAAAGATGAAATGTATACATGCACTTCCTATAGGACTCAAGAAACCTTGCCCATGGGTATTTTTTCATGGAAAACGAAAGCTGGAGTACACACAGAGTGTGCAGCGTGACAGCTTCTCTCATGCTCATTGCCTGCAAAGGGGAAAATGCTCAACGGTTTCTAAACCGTAAATCAGAATTAAGGTGTAACCCATCTGCCCACACAGTGCAGTGCTGACTAGAAAGGGAAGCGTGTTTAGGATCGACTTAAGAAAATGGTATTTACCAGAGGCATAGTATCTGTCAAGCAAGTTTTACATTTTGATAACTTGGAAAAATGTGATATTTGAAAAGACAAGCTTAAATGTTAAGTTTAATAGCTTCGTAAGTCAAAGTCCGCAAGCAAACACTTCCTTTAAAATACTAGTTGCGTTTCAAATTCATGTGTTTCCATTTTATTTAAATTCTAGTTCCTTAGCAATTTTTTTTTTTTGAGTAGCCAACTTTTTATGAGGGAAATAGTTAACAGTACTAACTACTAGCACTTTTTTATTTCATGCTTCCTTCCTCCTCCCGCCTCCTTCCTCCTCCTTCCTCCTCCCGCCTCCTCTTTTTTCTTTCTTTCTTTTTTTTTTCTTTCTTTTTTTTTTGAGACAGGATCTGCTCTGTAGCCTGGGGGAGACATACCTACCTCTGCCTTTAGAGTACCGGGATTAAAGGGTGTGCACCATGCTTGATGTTAATTTTGTTTTTATTTTGACTTTTTTTTTTTGTTTTGTTTGAAGAGGGTGTGGCTGTATTGCTCACTTTAGACTAAAATTCTTAGCAGGAGTCATTCTGTTGGCTTAGTTTGCCCAGGAGCCATATTTACTTCTTCCTTCCCTTTTTTTTTTCTTTTCATTCAGATTGATTGATTGATTGAGACAGGTTCTCTCTGTAGTTGTCCTGGAACTCACTGTAGACCAGGCTGGTATTAAACTCATAGAGATCCGCTTGTCTTTGCCTCCCGGGTGCTGGGATTAAAGTTGTTTGCTACTACCGCTGCCTCGTATTATTTCTCAGAGATCAAAAGTTAACACACTCTCTGGTTTGTTAGAGCATTCTCATGGTCTGACCACTGTAGCCAGTGAAATATGACCTTAGTGCCCTCCCTCAAGGTAAAGCTAAATGCATTCAGATGCTGTTATGTGAATGGAGATGATTAATTTGTTTAAGCAGAAATCAAAACCTTGTGTATACTTTGGCTTTCACAGTTACTCTTGGCAAGAATATGAGCACTTAGCTGCTAGAATGTTTCTCTCTCTCCCTCTCTCTCTCTCTCTCTCTCTCTCTCTCTCTCTCTCTCTCTCTCTCTCTCTCTCTCTCCTCCTCCTCCTCCCTGCTTCCCTTAGTCTCTTCCTTCCTCCCTCCCTTCCTCCCTCCCTTTCCCCCTCCCCCACCCCCTCTGTCAGTGCTAGTGTTACTGAGACAGTTTACAGACAAACTAATAGGCAATACAAAAATCTCACATATTATTAATTTGAATTTTAAGTTGTTAATTTGTTTAATGCACATTATTATGTGACTATAAATTACCTAACCAAAGGTTTCATTTGTAAATGCAATTATGTGAAGTGTATAAGGCTAACTAACTTTCCATGAACAAAGCCGAGAGTGGGAAACACAGTCAGTTCTAGAACAATGGGACTGTGAGGCTTCACGAAGTGCACATGCCCATTCACCATTCACATAAGCATTTCACTATTACTTTGGAACTATATTGTAAGAGTCTAGCTAATTAGGACATCATTGCTAGGATGCTAGATTGCTTAGGATGAGCAGGACAGATTAATATTTAGGATGGTATCTGCATCTCTTTGTAGCTGGCGTAAGCTCGGATTACAGTCTTGAAGAGATAGATGAAAAGGAAGAACTGATGGAGGCGTCTAAAGATCAGGCTGGAAGTGTGAAGTCGCCTACCATTGCTTCAGCATCTACGGATATGATAATTACAGCGGAGAATGATCCTGATTCAGCCCTCAGCATCAGTGATGGAGAGACCTCTCCAGGCTCTAAGGGAAACACTCCAGAAGGCAGAAACCCAGAGGGGCAGTAAGTAGTCTCTATGCCAGAGGTGTTGGTGGTGGTTTGTTTGATTAATGCTGCTCTTTGAAAGACAACTGATATTTTAAGTTTAGCTGTAGTTGGCCATGTTGTTTAGATTCTCTCATACTGTCTTTGTAAAATGCTTACTAACAAAGTTACATGTGATTGTCTTCAAGCGAAACCCAATTCAAGAGTTGTAGCATCCCCATCACACATAGTTAATTTGTATGAGTTAGAAGTAAAATAATTCTGTTTTTTCATATATTTTGTCTATTATCTGCTTGAACCAAACAAATCAACTTTTCACTTTGTACCGAATGCATCTGGGCACTTTCACTACCTGGCCTGTGAAATCACCCTGTAAGTTAGAAATAAATTAAGCCACCACATTTTTTATAGTCAAGTCTGCAATGCAAGAACCACTGTCCATCTGATGCAGAAAGCGTGAAAGCTCTAGTCCACTAGAAATGTTAACATGACTATGAATAAAGATGAAAAAAAATAAGCTCTCTTCATCAGAAGTTTGCCTAATTTGCAAACTAAACTCTATCGCCAGAAAACAAACAAACAAACAAAAATCAGTGATGTCAATTCACATCCTGATTCATGGAGTTGACTTTGCCAGATCAAGATTAAAATGTTGTATTTCATTTCCTTTTCTCTTTAAGATAAAAATAGATCCAGAAACCTAAGTAAAGATGTTAATTTGGAAGAGCGTCCATTTTACCGAGCCCCTTATATCTTCCTTTGCAGTAGGACCAGTGTACTGAAGCTAATGTTTCACAGCCGCATTTCCTCTGTTCTGTTTTTCTTTGCTATCAAATTTCCAGTATTTGGCAGAAGCGGGTGATTATTTCAGTCCATCTGTCTTTGAAAAAAATGATAGCCTAGTTTCTTTGATGGTGTGTTTGAATAACCTTCACATCTCACGTACATTCATTGTCTTGTCTTCCAGAGGGCCACATCATCCTGTTGAGTGCCTTATAGGCAATGAGAACAATGTATCTGACAGTATAAAAGACTTGAAGAAACTGAGCCCAAACCAAGAGAGTGGTGAGTTTTACAAATAGTAATGGCCAACCCTCTCATAGAATGTGACGAACAAAGGACTGTTCCTAAGGACATGTTGGGGCAACTCTTTCGTGTATTGGTTCATTTAATAACTGTCTCATTTATGAGTATTATGAGAACTATTATTCTTAGTTTTCATATTACAGATGAGAAAACCATGAAGATGCTGTCTCATAGCTATTAAGTGGTGGACCTAGGATTTGAACATGGACAGTACCACAGTGGTCTTTTAGCTCTCTCGCTGTTCCTCATGATGGTCCACCTTTTGAGGCTATAGAACTTAAATTTCAGCTCTTAAACTTTGGTCCTCTGTGCATCTGTCTGTGACCTGAGTTCCTCTCAGTTCCCTAGTGCATGTTTTACTTCATACTCATATTGCCACACTTTGGATGAAACTTGCCTGCCTGATTTTTCAAGCCATCCAACTATGCAACATCGTTTGCCACCATTTCTCCATTCCCATGCCTAAATTAAGGCAGTTTCTTCTTTTGTTCATGATGTAACGGGTTCAGTGCTGCCAGTTGGCCTAGGGTCATGCTGTCCTTGAATAGCAAACTGTTTCCTTCTACTTTGGCCATTCAGTTTCTATCCATATCCTTCTCCTGTGTTAACTTTGTTACTTGATTACTGCAAGCCACGCACTTCAGAATTCCTGACTTTCCAGCCAAGTCATACAGTGTTGGATAAGGGAACAGAATCTGTGACTTTCTGTGAAACCTTTATAGCACAGAACAAAATGTGAAGACATACCTCACATATCTACATAGGATGGAGCTTCAGAATAGAACGATGCTCAGTAGAGAAGTCAAGGAATTCATGATGATCTATATATCTTAAGGGAATGGGAAAGCCTATGAATTCCTATGGTCCAGTCTGTGCTAAGTGAAAACTTTAATAATGAACACAGGGCTATAGAATTCATGTTTGGGAAGGAAATAGGTAGTTCCAATACTGTGGTTGATGATGGTAGGGGTAGTGGCGGTAGTTGTGTGTGTTTGCCCTGCATGTACTGCAGAACTCTGTAACTAATGTGACTGTATTTGTATCAGATTAATATCTTTTTCAATTTTAGTATTCTTCTCTGACAGTTTATTAAAATGTTCTCAAGCTCTTCTTGGCTCTGATTTTCATTGTCTCTGCTGTTATGGCAATAGTGATGCTATTGAAAACTATAATTTTTATAACTATTACATTTGGTAGTTAGTTTATTTATTTTGCAATGCTAGGCTTTGTATATAGGGTTTTGAACACAGAGGGGAGGTCTCTATCACTCATGTAGATCCCAGTCTTCAGAGCTCTTCCTTACACGTGGCATGGAGACTCAGAGCTGAATTCTCAGTACTCAGAGGGCTGAGACACTAACCCTGCTTAAATAGTAAAACTGTCTAAAAATCAACCAGTCACTCCCCTTTTTAATCCGATAGTCACTTCAGTAAGATTTTGACACCAGGCTAGTGCTAGGTTAGTTACAAGAATATCTCAGTAATATTTTCTCTTATCTACATGTACATTGTAGTGACCTTTATCAACTCACAGGTGATTCTAGAAAATAATTTCTATTATCCTTAAGATATTTTGTTTTCTTTTTCTTTTTTTTTTTAAATTTATTTAATACGTAATAATAATTCTTTCGTTTCCGGGTAAACATCCCCCTCCCCGCTCCCCTTTCCCATGGTTGTTCCCCTCCCAACCATCCCCCCATTGCCGCCCTCCCCCCAACAGTCTAGTTCACTGGGGGTTCAGTCTTAGCAGGACCCAGGGCTTCCCCTTCCACTGGTACTCCCACTAGGATATTTATTGCTACCTATGGGGTCAGAGTCCAGGATCAGTCCATGCATAGTCTTTAGGTAGTGGCTTAGTCCCTGGAAGCTCTGGATGCTTGGCATTGTTGTACATATGGGGTCTCGAGCCCCTTCAAGCTCTTCCAGTTCTTTCTCTGATTCCTTCAACGGGGGTCCTATTCTCAGTTTAGTGGTTTGCTGCTGGCATTCGCCTCTGTATTTGCTGTATTCTGGCTGTGTCTCTCAGGAGAGATCTACATCCGGCTCCTGTCGGTCTCCACTTCTTTGCTTCATCCATCTTGTCTAATTGGGTGGCTGTATATGTATGGGCCACATGTGGGGCAGGCTCTGAATGGGAGTTCCTTCAGTCTCTGTTTTAATCTTTGCCTCTCTCTTCCCTGCCAAGGGTATTCTTGATCCCCTTTTAGAGAAGGAGTGAAGCATTCACATTTTGATCATCCGTCTCGAGTTTCATTTGTTCTAGGCATCTAGGGTAATTCAAGCATTTGGGCTAATAGCCACTTATCAGTGAGTGCATACCATGTATGTCTTTCTGTGTTTGGGTTAGCTCACTCAGGATGATATTTTCCAGTTCCAACCATTTGCCTACGAATTTCATAAAGCCGTTGTTTTTGATAGCTGAGTAATATTCCATTGTGTAGATGTACCATATTTTCTGTATCCATTCCTCTGTTGAAGGGCATCTGGGTTCTTTCCAGCTTCTGGCTATTATAAATAAGGCTGCGATGAACATAGTGGAGCACGTGCCTTTTGTATATGTTGGGGCATCTTTTGGGTATATGCCCAAGAGAGGTATAGCTGGATCCTCAGGCAGTTCAATGTCCAATTTTCTGAGGAACCTCCAGACTGATTTCCAGAATGGTTGTACCAGTCTGCAATCCCACCAACAATGGAGGAGTGTTCCTCTTTCTCCGCATCCTCGCCAGCATCTGCTGTCACCTGAGTTTTTGATCTTAGCCATTCTCACTGGTGTGAGGTGAAATCTCAGGGTTGTTTTGATGTGCATTTCCCTTATGACTAAAGATGTTGAACATTTCTTTAGGTGTTTCTCAGCCATTCGGCATTCCTCAGCTGTGAATTCTTTGTTTAGCTCTGAACCCCATTTTTTAATAGGGTTATTTGTCTCCCTGCGGTCTAACTTCTTGAGTTCTTTGTATATTTTGGATATAAGGCCTCTATCTGTTGTAGGATTGGTAAAGATCTTTTCCCAATCTGTTGGTTGCCGATTTGTCCTAATCACGGTGTCCTTTGCCTTACAGAAGCTTTGCAGTTTTATGAGATCCCATTTGTCGATTCTTGATCTTAGAGCATAAGCCATTGGTGTTTTGTTCAGGAAATTTTTTCCAGTGCCCATGTGTTCCAGATGCTTCCCTAGTTTTTCTTCTATAAGTTTGAGTGTATCAGGTTTGATGTGGAGGTCCTTGATCCACTTGGACTTAAGCTTTGTAAAGGGTGATAAGCATGGATCGATCTGCATTCTTCTACATGTTGACCTCCAGTTGAACCAGCACCATTTGCTGAAAATGCTATCTTTTTTCCATTGGATGGTTTTGGCTCCTTTGTCAAAAATCAAGTGACCATAGGTGTGTGGGTTCATTTCTGGGTCTTCAATTCTATTCCATTGGTCTATCTGTCTGTCTCTGTACCAATACCATGCAGTTTTTATCACTATTGCTCTGTAATACTGCTTGAGTTCAGGGATAGTGATTCCCCCTGAAGTCCTTTTATTGTTGAGGATAGTTTTAGCTATCCTGGGTTTTTTGTTATTCCAGATGAATTTGCAAATTGTTCTGTCTTACTCTTTGAAGAATTGGATTGGTATTTTGATGGGGATTGCATTGAATCTGTAGATTGCTTTTGGTAAAATGGCCATTTTTACTATATTAATCCTGCCAATCCATGAGCATGGGAGATCTTTCCATCTTCTGAGGTCTTCTTCAATTTCTTTCTTCAGTGTCTTGAAGTTCTTATTGTACAGATCTTTTACTTGCTTGGTTAAAGTCACACCGAGGTACTTTATATTATTTGGGTCTATTATGAAAGGTGTCGTTTCCCTAATTTCTTTCTCGGCTTGTTTCTCTTTTGTGTAGAGGAAGGCTACTGATTTATTTGAGTTAATTTTATACCCAGCCACTTTGCTGAAGTTGTTTATCAGCTTTAGTAGTTCTCTGGTGGAACTTTTGGGATCACTTAAATAAACTATCATATCATCTGCAAATAGTGATATTTTGACTTCTTCTTTTCCGATCTGTATCCCCTTGACCTCCTTTTGTTGTCTGATTGCTCTGGCTAGAACTTCAAGAACTATATTGAATAAGTAGGGAGAGAGTGGGCAGCCTTGTCTAGTCCCTGATTTTAGTGGGATTGCTTCAAGTTTCTCTCCATTTAGTTTAATGTTAGCAACTGGTTTGCTGTATATGGCTTTTACTATGTTTAGGTATGGGCCTTGAATTCCTATTCTTTCCAGGACTTTTATCATGAAGGGGTGTTGAATTTTGTCAAATGATTTCTCAGCATCTAGTGAAATGATCATGTGGTTTTGTTCTTTCAGTTTGTTTATATAATGGATCACGTTGATGGTTTTCCGTATATTAAACCATCCCTGCATGCCTGGGATGAAGCCTACTTGATCATGGTGGATGATTGTTTTGATGTGCTCTTGAATTCGGTTTGCCAGAATTTTATTGAGTATTTTTGCGTCGATATTCATAAGGGAAATTGGTCTGAAGTTCTCTTTCTTTGTTGGGTCTTTGTGTGGTTTAGGTATAAGAGTAATTGTGGCTTCATAGAAGGAATTCGGGAGTGATCCATCTGTTTCAATTTTGTGGAATAGTTTGGATAATATTGGTATGAGGTCTTCTATGAAGGTTTGATAGAATTCTCCACTAAACCCATCTGGACCTGGGCTCTTTTTGGTTGGGAGACCTTTAATGACTGCTTCTATTTCCTTAGGAGTTATGGGGTTGTTTAACTGGTTTATCTGTTCCTGATTTAACTTCGGTACCTGATATTTGTCTAGGAAATTGTCCATTTCCTGTAGATTTTCAAGTTTTGTTGAATATAGGCTTTTATAGTAAGATCTGATGATTTTTTGAATTTCCTCTGAATCTGTAGTTATGTCTCCCTTTTCATTTCTGATTTTGTTAATTTGGACACACTCTCTGGGTCCTCTCGTTAGTCTGGCTAAGGGTTTATCTATCTTGTTGATTTTCTCAAAGAACCAACTTTTGGTTCTGTTGATTCTTTCTATGGTCCTTTTTGTTTCTACTTGGTTGATTTCAGCTCTGAGTTTGATTATTTCCTGCCTTCTACTCCTCCTGGGTGTATTTGCTTCTTTTTGTTCTAGAGCTTTTAGGTGTGCTGTCAAGCTGCTGACATATGCTCTTTCCTGTTTCTTTCTGCAGGCACTCAGCGCTATGAGTTTTCCTCTTAGCACAGCTTTCATTGTGTCCCATAAGTTTGGGTATGTTGTACCTTCATTTTCATTAAATTCTAAAAAGTTTTTAATTTCTTTCTTTATTTCTTCCTTGACTAGGTTATCATTGAGTAGAGCATTGTTCAATTTCCATGTATATGTGGGCATTCTTCCCTTATTGTTATTGAAGACCAGTTTTAGGCCGTGGTGGTCTGATAGCCCGCATGGGATTATTTCTATCTTTCTGTACCTGTTGAGGCCCGTTTTTTGACCAACTATATGGTCAATTTTGGAGAAAGTACCATGAGGAGCTGAGAAGAAGGTATATCCTTTTGCTTTAGGATAGAATGTTCTATAAATATCTGTTAAGTCCATTTGGCTCATGACTTCTCTTAGTCTGTCTACGTCTCTGTGTAATTTCTGTTTCCATGATCTCTCCATTGATGAGAGTGGGGTGTTGAAATCTCCCACTATTATTGTGTGAGGTGCAATGTGTGTTTTGAGCTTTAGTAAGGTTTCTTTTACATATGTAGGTGCCCTTGTATTTGGGGCATAGATATTTAGGATTGAGAGTTCATCTTGGTTGATTTTTCCTTTGATGAATATGAAGTGTCCTTCCTTATCTTTTTTGATGACTTTTAATTGAAAATTGATTTTATTTGATATTAGAATGGCTACTCCAGCTTGCTTCTTCTGACCATTTGCTTGGAAAGTTGTTTTCCAGCCTTTCTCCCTGAGGTAGTGTCTGTCTTTGTCTCTGAGGTGTGTTTCCTGTAGGCAGCAGAATGCAGGGTCCTCGTTGCGTATCCAGTTTGTTAATCTATGTCTTTTTATTGGGGAGTTGAGGCCATTGATGTTGAGAGATATTAAGGAATAGTGATTATTGCTTCCTGTTATATTCATATTTGGATGTGAGGTTATGTTTGTGTGCTTTTCTTCTCTTTGTTTTGTTGCCAAGACGATTAGTTTCTTGCTTCTTCTAGGGTATAGCTTGCCTCCTTATGTTGGGCTTTACCATTTATTATCCTTTGTAGTGCTGGATTTGTAGAAAGATATTGTGTAAATTTGGTTTTGTCATGGAATATCTTGGTTTCTCCATCTATGTTAATTGAGAGTTTTGCAGGATACAGTAACCTGGGCTGGCACTTGTGTTCTCTTAGGGTCTGTATGACATCTGTCCAGGATCTTCTGGCCTTCATAGTTTCTGGTGAAAGGTCTGGTGTGAATCTGATAGGTCTCCCTTTATATGTTACTTGACCTTTTTCCCTTACTGCTTTTAATATTCTTTCTTTATTTTGTGCATTTGGTGTTTTGACTATTATGTGACGGGAGGTGTTTCTTTTCTGGTCCAATCTATTTGGAGTTCTGTAGGCTTCTTGTATGCCTATGGGTATCTCTTTTTTTAGGTCAGGGAAGTTTTCTTCGATGATTTTGTTGAAGATATTTACTGGTCCTTTGAGCTGGGAGTCTTCACTCTCTTCTATACCTATTATCCTTAGGTTTGATCTTCTCATTGAGTCCTGGATTTCCTGTATGTTTTGGACCAGTAGCTTTTTCTGCTTTACATTATCTTTGACAGTTGTGTCAATGATTTCTAGGGAATCTTCTGCTCCCGAGATTCTCTCTTCCATCTCTTGTATTCTGTTGGTGAAGCTTCTATCTACAGCTCCTTGTCTCTTCTTTTGATTTTCTATATCCAGGGTTGTTTCCATGTGTTCTTTCTTGATTGCTTCTATTTCCATTTTTAATTCCTTCAACTGTTTGATTGTGTTTTCCTGGAATTCTTTCAGGCATTTTTGCGATTCTTCTCTGTAGGCTTCTACTTGTTCTCTAAGGGAGTTCTTCACGTCTTTCTTGAAGGCCTCTAGCATCATGATCAAATATGATTTTGAAACTAGATCTTGCTTTTCTGGTGTGTTTGGGTATTCCATGTTTATTTTGGTGGGAGAATTGGGCTCCGATGATGCCATGTAGTCTTGGTTTCTGTTGCTTGGGTTCCTGCGCTTGCCTCCTGCCATCAGATTATCTCTAGTGTTACTTTGTTCTGCTATTTCTGACAGAAGCTAGACTGTCCTATAAGCCTGTGTGTCAGGAGTGCTGTAGACCTGTTTTCCTGTTTTCTTTCAGCCAGTTATGAGGACAGAGTGTTCTGCTTTCGGGCTTGTAGTTTTTCCTCTCTACAGGTCTTTAGCTGTTCCTGTGGGCCTGTGTCTTGAGTTCACCAGGCAGGTCACTTGCAGGGGAAAAGTTGGTCCTACCTGAGGTTCCGAGGCTCAAGTGTGCTCGTGGGGTACTGCCTAAGTCCTCTCCGCGGCGGCAGCAACCGAGGAGATCTGCGCCGCTCTTTCCGGGAGCCTCCGTGCACCAGGGTTCCAGATGGCGTTTGGTGTTTTCCTCTGGCGTCTGGATGTGCGCAGAGTGCAGTCTCTTCTGGTTTCCCAGGCGTGTCTGCCTCTCTGTAGGTTTATCTCTCCCTCCCACGGGATTTGGGTGCAGAGAACTGTTTATCCGGTCTGTTTCCTTCAGGTTCCGGCGGTGTCTCAGGCGCAGGGGTCCTGCCGCTCCTGGGCCCTCCCCTACGGGAACCCAGAGGCCTTATACAGTTTCCTCTTGGGCCAGGGATGTGGGCAGGGGTGGGCAGTGTTGGTGGTCTCCTCCGCTCTGCAGCCTCAGGAGTGCCCACCTGACCAGGCGGTGAGGTCTCTCTCCCAAGGGGTTTGGGAGCAGAGAGCTGCTCGTTTTCTTTTTCTTTTCCTCATATGCACTTATCTAACCCATCATTTTGTCCCATTGTAGACATCGATGCTAGTTTTCAATAGTGGGAAAATAGAAAGATAATACAGCAGCTACCTTCTCCCTCTATCAGCATTCCTTGGAACTGATAACAGTCATTTATAGATATTTGATGGGCACCATCATTAGATATGAACGAGGGTGGGCAGCTCATTTATAGCTCAGTATAGGTTGCCTTCTTCATAGTCTTTGGGAATAATTGTAAAATGTTGCCGAGAAATAGAGAGTAATAGGTCAACTCTTGGAAAATATGAGACCTACAATCAGAGTCTTAACATTAATGAATTAGAGTTGCTTATCAAAGATTTATAAAAATATTTTTACACACAATTATTTTTCCATAGACACAGCCTTTACTGTCTTCTTTGTTCAACACTTGCCTTTGTTTTATTAGGGTGAAAGTGGATTGTAGCCCTCAAATTATCTAGTTTTAGATAGGTGAGACACATTGAAAAATTGAATTCCCCGGAAACCGGGAAAGGGAATAACACTCGAAATGTAAATAAGAAATACTTAAGTTAATAAAAAAAAGTAATTAAAAAAAAGAAATGGAAAAAAAAAGAAAGAAAAATTGAATTCTCCATTTTAAAATATGTGCTTGACAATATTTTCTTTTGCTCTTAGTAATTCAAAATGAAGTCGTGGTCTGTGCTACAAGCACAGATTACGTGAAAAACAGACCAAGGGAAATGGAAGCCACCATAGAAGGAGAGGCACAGAAGAAAGTCGGGGATGTGGAAGCTGAAAGATTGTCAGGCTCTCCTGCAGGTAGAATGGATGATGTTCAAAGTTCAAGGGAAAATCATCTAACAGCATCACCAGGACCAGATCAAAAATCGAATCAACCACGTGTAGAGAAGACAAAAATGCAGGATGCAGCAATTCAGGCCACCCCTGCCTGCAGCACTTTTGATGGGAATCACGAAGCCCATAATTCACCTGACCTCAGGGTTGATGAGACTGCACAGACTTTGGGTAGCAGCACATCAACTCAGCACTCCTCTGCAAGCTTCCAGGATTCTGTAAATGCCTCAAGAGAAGTCAGGAGTCAGGGCACCTCAACCTATGTACAAGATAGACTCCCTGTGAAAGAGGCAGCTTGTACTTATGGGAACAATGACGCTTTATCTCCTATAGATGGAAGTGGTAAGAATCCGGCTGCTTCTTCCCTAAAGAACTTTCCACTTTATAGGCAAGACAACCACCCCAAGCCAAAACCTTCAAATGAAATTACGAGAGAGTACATACCTAAAATTGGAATGACTACTTACAAAATAGTGCCTCCGAAATCCCTGGAAGTGGTGAAAGACTGGGACTCAGAAGCAGCGGGGAAGAAAGATAACCAAAAGACGCTTGCTGTAGCACAGAAGCATGCGATTGAGACTATGACAGAGACTGCCGTGCAAGCAGAAGCCCTTGTCACGTCTAAAAACTCACAGCAGCCTCAGCCTGACCGTACACCAAAGCCCAGCTCAGGAACAGAGCATCCTTTGCACAGGACTGTGAGCTCACCAGTTGGTACCGAGATGAACCCTCCCAAGCCTCCCAGGATGACTACGGACACTGGCACCATTCCTTTTGCACCGAATTTGGAAGATATTAACAATATTTTGGAGTCAAAATTCAGATCCCGAGCTTCGAATCCCCAGGCCAAACCAAGTTCATTCTTTTTGCAGATGCAAAAGAGAGCCTCAGGCCACTATGTGACATCTGCAGCTGCTAAGAGCGTCCACACTGCCCCTGGGCCTACCCCTAAAGAACCAACAATCAAGGAGGTGCAAAGGGACCCACAGCTTCCTCCAGAGCAGTGTCTTTCTCCCTTGAGTGAAAGGACTCACTCTGCTCCTCTGCCCAATATTTCAAAAGCTGATGATAATAGAATTCAGAAGCCTGCTGAGACTTCTCCTCCTCCTGTAGCTCCCAAGCCTATGGCTCTTCCTGCCGAGACCTCTCCTCCTGCTGTAGCTCCCAAGCCTATGGCTTTTCCTGCCGAGACCTCTCTTCCTCCTGTATCTCCCAAGCCTATGGCTCTTCCTACAGAGGCATCTTCTTCTCCTATATCTCCCAAGCCTATGGCTCCTCCTGCTGAGGCCTCAATTCCTCCTGTAGTTCCCAAGCCTATGGCTCCTCCTGCCGAGGCCTCTCCTCTTCCTGTAGCTCCTAAGCCTATGGCTTTTCCTGCCGAGACCTCTCTTCCTCCTGTAGCTCCCAAGCCTATGGCTCTTCCTACAGAGGCCTCTCCTCCTCCTGTAGCTCCCAAGCCTTTGGCTCTTCCTGGTAGTCAGGGAGCCTCACTAAACCTGAAGACCTTGAAAACATTCGGGGCCCCGAGACCATACAACAGTTCTGCCCCCTCACCCTTTGCCCTTGCTGTGGTGAAAAGGTCACAGTCGTTCAGCAAGGCATCTCCAGAGTCACCCAGTGAGGACTCCTCTGCCCAGCCTCCAGCTGCCATACAGGATGGAAAGACACAAACAGTAAATCAGCCTACGGTGGGCTCCCAACATGATGGTGTTGATAAGGTAATTCTTAACTTTTCCAGTGTAAATTATCAGATTCCGGTGCAACTTGGTTAAAGTAGGGGGCAGCCTGCTTTATACCAATCCTTGGTTATATTTCCGTATTGCGTGGCTGAATTAATATCGTTGGGAAAAGACTGGTAATACTTAAGAATCCGAGGTTTTCCTCTGAGAATTATAATCCATTTAACTCAGACCTTGTTATATGGCATTGTTATATAATTGTATCATTAGCAAATATTTTAAAGTTTCTTTATTCATCCCTTTGTATAATTATTGAAAGTAGTGACTATTTTCCTGTGCTTTGCTGTATATTTTAACTGTTGTCATGGTTTATTTTTCTCTTCCACTTTCATGGTACTATGTAATAGTCAAATAAATAGGTTTTTTTTTTTTTTTTTTTTTCCGGAGCTGGGGACTGAACCCAGGGCCTCTATCACTGAGCTAAATCCCCAACCCTCAAATAAATAGTTGTTTTTTTTGTTTGTTTGTTTTTGTTTTTTTTTTTCCAGAGCTGAGGACCGAACCCAGGGCCTTGCGCTTGCTAGGCAAGCGCTCTACCACTGAGCTAAATCCCCAACCCAAATAAATAGTTTTAATTACTTGAAATAAATAGTATCAAAGATGGCAGGGCCTCAAAGTGTTCAATTGTACGTTTGTTTTGTTTTTTTGTTTTTTTTGTCACACACATTAAATGTTAGCTTGTCAAACATCTCACAGATAATTTAATTTAAAATGAAAGTAGCCTTAAAATGTAGTCTTCTTAATTATCCAATTTGTTATTTTCCATTATAAATATGTAGACTATAAAATACCATCCAACCATGGTAATTTAGAAAAAGTCCCATTGACCTGAATTGTCAACTAAGAAGCTTGCTTTCTGGATTCACATAACATAGTCAAAGGAGACGATTAAACTCGCAGTGTGGTTCACGGTAATCCGAAGGCAATCCTACAAAAACTACTTCAAATACTTGACTCTGGTAGTATTTAAAGAATACCTTCGCATATGTGTGACAGTTCCAGGAGCATTTTGTACAGCTCTCTCAAACATTCCTTAACTAAGAGAACAGTGACCTTGCTGCTGAGTAAATATTTTTCTATAACGTTGAGGTAATATTTATCTTGAAGGATATTTCCTCATACGTTTGATGTTTATTGTTGTTAGGGTAATCTAGCATTGGGAAGCATATGTGATACAGAGAGGGATTCTTGACTTTGGGGTAGAGCTTCCCTTTTCCCTGAAACAGATCGCCATTCCTGAACATTTAGCTCAGCTCAGCTTAGCTCAGATAGAGTTTTGGGTCACAGCCTCAGCCTAGTGTAGTTCATTTAAACAGTAAAGATATATATTAGGCAGTTTGTAAAAAAACAAAAAAAATTAAAGATTGCTTGATATAATCCTTCAGTTTAATTGCTCAGTAAATATTTGTTCTTAAGAGGTTTAATTAAATTTCTGATTATTTAATTTGGAAGCTCTTAACGTTTATTTTTAGTCTTACGGGAAAAGTCAAGAAAACCAGCTGAGCTCGTAGTTCTTGAAGTTTCTAGAAACAGAAAAAGACTCAGGCAGTGAAGTGTAGTAGAGACATTAACATCTCCGTGTTAAATCATACCGGATTCAGAAGTGTGAAGTTGCCGGTGTCCAGCTGCCTTGTGCACTTGCCTGAGTATGTTAGAATGGTGAAAAGAGGCCATTTTTCAGTTAGTGGAATTTTTGACCATGGTTTTTGGCTCTGGTAGCCAGTTCCATGTGTTGGCAGTATTAGTGTTGTTGGATTCACACACAGGGAGATCGCCACTTTACGCACGAATCCAACATGTGCACATGGTTCTAAGCTGGGAAGGGAAGATATATTATTGATCTCCCAGCGGGCTCTGACAGACTGAGGCATAAAGGGTAAAGATGCAGAGCTGTGTCTGTGTCACGAGTGTGGCAAGCGTGGTTTTGAAAAGAGTAATCAGTAACAAAAAACTTTTTTTAAAAATAGGCCTTTCTTCTCTTGGAATTCATAAAAATATCTTGCAATTTTTTTATAGCAAAATAAACCTGTTCAGAATGAGCACAGTTCTCAGAGGCTGACTCCCGCTGATGGCCCGTCATCGTTCACCCTTCAGAGACAGAGTTCTCTCAACTTCCAGAGCTCTGACCCGGAGCACATCCGGCAGAGCTTGCTCACCGCAATCCGGTCTGGAGAGGCTGCTGCCAAGTTGAAGAGAGTAAGTTTACCTTATCAGATGGGTAACTGTGGGCTTATTTTTAACCTTGTCAAACTAGTACTTGATCGGGTGTTCTCCGAACATTCACATATGAACAGGAAAAATGACAGCTGTTACTCTTTTCTGCCAGAGATCATTTTTGAGGTATAAAGAGAAGGAATTCAGAGTCTTACACATACCTAAAAGCATGTCAAGTCATTTTTTTTTCTTTTTCTTTTCCTTCTTTTTTTCCCCCACTCTGTGGGCCAGGCGCAGCCTATGACTGTATTCATTGCTGTGTTTGTAGAAAAGCTAACCTGAACTCTCATTTTAAGAAGTTACTATAGCACCGTAAGAAAGACTATTAAGCCCAGCCCAGCCCACCCCACCCCATTTTTTTCTTCCAGAAAAGTGGACTTTTACCAATGAGACCATTTATGTTTGCAGTCATCTCTCAGTGGTCAAAGTAACTGCTATATCTGGGTTTTAGGGACAGTTTTATAGCTTTAGTTACAGAAAGCAGAGAGGAATCTAGAGAACACAGAGGACTCATCTGGTGCACAGTGGACAGAATGTAAGCATCACAGGCAATGCTCTCCTCCCTCTCTACCTTCTTCCTCTGAGAGACAATGTTCAGATTGACAAGCCATTGTGGTGGACCCTCCACAGTCATGCTGTGAGAAGCACCTCAACATGGACGTTCATATTTCACTGACTTCCCTGGGTTTCACAGCATGAGCTTCCTTGGTAATCACATTAGAATGCATTCAAAGAGGTATTAAGAGACTTGTCAAAAAGTGCACTGAGTTCCACAGAAATTAAAGCTACAAAGGAATAGAAATACTGAGAGTAGTGTCTTTGGTTTTTCTGCCACATTAGCTCTTGCTGTGCAGAACCATCCAAGGCAGTTGCTCTACGTGTGTGTGTGTGTGTGTGTGTGTGTGTGTGTATGTGTGTGTGTGTGTGTGTGTGTGTGAGAGAGAGAGAGAGAGAGAGAGAGAGAGAGAGAGAGAGACAGACAGACAGACACCACTGAGGCAAAACAATGTATGAAGTAGTTTCAGAAATGATAGAAACATAATGGAATAAATCAGAGGACACATCTAAATTTTGCAGATTATGTATAGGTACCAAGGCAGCAGAAAATTCATAGAGATTTAAATGTTGAAATTAGTATTTTTACCAGTCTTTACAATTTTTTTTTTTTGGTCAAGGGGAAAATAACACCGATGTCAATAAATAGCACATTCTTGTTTATGAAATATTTTCTGTTCTTTACTCAGGATGTTAAAGAGGAGTTCAAGCCAATTGCCACCAATCTAAAGATTCCTAAGTTCAATAAATTAGAGGCACACACATTTTTACTAGAAACACAGGGTGGGAAGATAATTAATCCCAGCCTCTGCCTTCTGTGTAGCCTCGACCTGAAAAGCAGTGTTGCATTCGATGTATAGGAGCTCCCAGTGCCTACACGGGAATTGAATGCAATGCCTTAGGACTGGCAAGTACATATACTACCTGGTTTCAGTCTTCTCATTGCAGAATACTGTATGTTGAACTGCACTGTGTTTCAGGCCAGCAGCTGGATGCTGGTGGATGCTTGAGACTGATTTGGCTTTCACACAGGAAACTCTTCACAACTTCTAGAAAGAGCTGGCTCTGAGCCAACAGAAAGGAGACCTAAATGATGTGCTTATAATTGCATCCTATATAAAACTCATTACATTAGATTCTATTGAGGATAAAACTTTATTGAATTGAGCAGGAGGTTATTAACAGCTCAGAGGCCCATAGAGTGAACTCTTATGTTTTTAATGAACACTTCAGACACAATCTATTTTATTTCACTAATGGAACTGGTTATGTTCACAATCTCTAAACATAGTGACGAGTATTTCAGTTCTAATATATACTCTTAAAAATTATTTTTCTGGGGGGGCTGGAAAGATGATTCAGTGATGAAGAGCACTGACTGTTCTTCCAGAGGACTCAGGTTCAATTCCCAGCACCCTCATAGCAGGTCACAACTCCAGTTCTGGGGGGTCTGACACCTTCACACCAATGCATATTTGAAAAAGTGGAAATATATTTTTGTAAAACAAGACTGATTATATATATATATATATAATATATATATACACACACACACACATATATATATATAAAATCGCTGCTCATGCCATATTTGCTATAAGTTGCAAATAAATATAACTTGAAAAATGATAAACAGAAGTGTTTCTGAAGAATAGACCATCTTACTGAAACATTTTTTATGTTCTTTGAGGTTCCATACCTTGACAGTGTGTGTTGATCATGTCCATCCTCGGCCACCATCCCTTCACTCCTCTGACTGCTCCCCGCCCCTCCCAACTTTATACCCACTTGGGGAAAGCTTTGGTATTAATTTTGATGATATCCATTCCTCCCCTCAGTCTTCCCAGGTCTGCTTCTCATCCCTTTCTCTCCCTATTCTGCGTCTTCTTTTTTAAGAAATCCCACCAAGCCCAGTTGGTGCAGCCCATGTACTCTGGAGCATTTGGCTAACTACAGAAGTGTGGTTAGCCTACCACAGAGGCACACGCTTAAAACTCGAGTTCTTCTTTGCCAACAGCCATCAATCATCAGCTCTTCACCGGAAGGTGGGGTCTCATGTGACTGATCTGTTGTCTCCAAAATCCACTTCCTTTGTAGTCATCCACCACTTCTGACTCTTTCTGTCTTTCAGCTTCCTCTTTCCCAAAGGTCCCGGAGCCTTGGGAGGAGGAATTGTGGTATAGATACCCCTATTTTGTGATCTCCCTCTTATAATTCTGAACCAGTTGTGAGATCTACTGCAGCTTCTCTGATCCTCCTGAGAGGTGCACTACTCTGTGTGCATATTGCTAAGTCATCAGGAGTTGGTTTAAGGAATAATAGTCGCAGATTTTGTTTTAGGGACCTATGACCCGTCTAGCCAGAGGTTTGGGGACTCCAAGAACTGTTCTAGGTTTGAGTTTCACCATGTGGAGCAGGTCTTAAATCCAGTCTGAAAGTGGTTGGCTATTCCACAATATCCATTCTACTCTTGCACCAGTGGGCCTGCCTTACAGCAATGTGAACTCAGCAAGGGTGGTGACACCATACACAAGTCCTGCACAAGCTCAAGCTAGACTCTGAATGTGGGATGGGGAGCTGGCGCCATGTTTGCCCGTATCTATCTTTGAACTCATTTGTTCAGTTTAACTCCAGGTACCATCTGAGCTATATCTCTGGTTCCTGGAGAGCAGCTATCCTCTGTTAGAATAACTACCTGGCATCAGAGCGTTCAGCTCATGTGTGTTTTGTGAATGTGGCTGTGAACATGCTGTGATCTTTTCATGATTCTCTGGGGTTTTTCCATATCTCACTCGTGTAACCATGGAGACTAGCTGTCTTCATACAAAGCTTTAATTAGCCTATAACAGTATTTTCAAATTGTGTCCAATCTTCAGACTTATCAATGAATTATAAATCAGCAGATTGTTCATAGAGAATGAAGGTAAATCATCCATTCTTGTTGGTCTGCTCTGACACAAGAACTTCAGCCGCTTTCAGTGTTTTGTGTTGCCCCTGAATTAATTCATAATCAGGCTGTTGCATTGTTATGAATAGAATATTGTTTTTAAAAACAAGGCCTAAAGTAAATTTGTATTTTATACTTCATATTGTAGATTGTCTTGGAATGTAAAATTTATCTGACCAAATGGTAGTATGGAAAGAACAAAAAGTCACGTATACCTTGCAGACTCTTCCTGCCTTGTATCATTTAATTAGCTTGCTTTTTATTCTTAATTTTTTGTTTTGATTTTTAAACAAAGGATCATACTTGACAGTTCTTCTAAATAAATAAAAGTTTTTGTAAAATTAGCTAGTGTTTCATAGGCACAGTTTGGATTGGGTGTCCACTCATGAAAATTCTTTAACCATCAAGGGTAGATGATCTACGAGCACACCAGTAAGTTCGTAAATATTAGTTTTTAAAAAGTAACTTTTCGGGGGTCTCGAGAGGTGGCTTGGGTTAAGAGTACTGTCCGTTCTTGCAGACGACTCAGGTTCAATTCCTGGTGCCCGTGTGACCACTCACTACTGCCTCTAGCTCTAGTTTCAGTGTATCAGAGACTCTCCTCTGGCCTCTGTGAGCACTAGGAATGCACATAAGACAAAATGGATCATATTCAAAAATAGCTGTTTTCAGTGAATTGTGTACATTATGTATATAGTTCAAAAAAGTCAAATAATACTTAGTTTCTGAATGTTTCTTAAATTTCTATCTAATTTAAGAAATATTCTAAATCTCTGATTTCGGAATTAATAAATTATCATAGATTCTAATGATATCTTCCCATATTAATATATTTAAATATCAAAGAAATACTTTTTTCTTCTTTAAGATAACCTCTCTTTAGTTATCGGAGGTTTTTGTTTTATTTGTTTGTCTTTTTGTTCTTTTTGAGACAGGGTGTGATTTACCTATTCTAGCTGAGGGTAGTCTTGCTTTCACAATCCCTTTGCCCCAGCTTCTCAACATGCTAGGATTACTATAGGTTGATGCCCTCACATCTGGTCAGTAATAGCATCTGGCATATTGCTGTGTAAACTTCTACAATATTTTATTAGTGTATTAACAAATCTAGTTTTTACAATGGAAACTTCTAGAAATATATTAACTTACATGTCTGTGAAGCTTCCCATCATAGGTAGATCTATGCTATTTAAGATGATACTGTATTTGCCCTTCTTTATAAAAAAAAAATTAGCTTTCAAAATACTAGGTTTCTACTTGGGTTTTTCTACATGCATTTTAGTTGACTCCCCCTTGACTCCTCCATCTACCTCTTCGCTCCTCCCAGTATAGCATTTTGCCTCCCTTTCTACCTACTTTTACTTGGTTCTCCTTTCCCGCTCCCTTCCCTTAAATTATGTTTTCCATCCAGTTCCATGGCCCCTTTCTAGTTTCCTCGCCTTTATTGATATTTGCCTTGCCTGGTGTCCTACTCACAAAATCTGTTGCTATTTAAATCCATGACCAAAAAGCAACATGGGAAGGAAAGAGTTTATTTGGTTTACAGATTCTAGTCCATCATCAGAGGAAACCAAGGCAGGAACTCAAGGCAGGTGCTGAAACAGAGACCACAGAGGGTCCTCTGCCTACTGGCTTTCTTCCCAAGGCTTGTTTAGCTTGCTTTCCTATACAATGCAGGACCACTTGCCTAGGGGTTGATACCACCCATAGTGAGCTAGGCTGTACCACATCAGTCATTAATCAAGAAAATGCCTTACAGACTTTGGGCCAATCTAATGAAGGCATTTCTCAACTCAGGTTCCTTCTTCTCGAATGACATTAGCTTTTGTCAAGTTGCCAGAAAACTCACCAGTACACCTGGATAATGCATAGCTAGCAATGAGAATTTAATATCACACATGTGAGAGAGCATATGGTGTATGCCTTTCTTTGGGCCTTTCTTACTTTGCTTAATATGGTATTTTGCAGTTCTAACTGTTTGCATGCATGTTTTGAAATTCCATCTTTTATTGCTGAATAAAATGTCTTTGTGTATAATACAATTTTTTTTATCTCTTCATCTATTCATGACCATTGAGGCTGATTCATTTCCTTGCTGGGTTATCCATAGTGATAACCATGGATGTACAAGGATCCATGAGTTATATCTCTGAAGCAGGGTATGGAGTCATTTGAGAGCATATCCAGGAGTGGTATAGTATTTCAGGGTCATGTGTTTCTTCTATTTTTAGTTGTTGGTGAAGCCTGCTTGCTAATTCCACAGTGGCTTTGCTAGTGTACACTTCCACTCACAGTGGATAAGCGTTCTTTCCCCCACTTCCGTCTTTTTTTGGTGGTAGCCATTTTGACTCAGGTAAAATGGATTCTCAAAATAATTTTAGTTGCTCTGATGGCTGTGGCTAGAGTTGTTGAACATTCTTCAAATAGTCATAGGTCATTTGCATTTCTTCTTTTAAGAGCTGTCCAGATCACTGATGCTTTTATTGGTTACCAGTTTTATTTTTATGGTGCTTAATCTTTTTCAGTTCTTTATATAATCTAATGTTAAGTCCTCTGACTACCTCAGTGGCAGCATGATGTTTGATATATACTGGATGAGATTGAACTGGGTTCTGTTTATGGTGGTACAACGAGCAAATTTACTTCTGAATAGCAAGTTACCACTTTGGTTTTGTGATTACATTTGTATATTTGTTTCTTCTTTTCCTTTTTCTGTTTCGTTTTTCGAGACAGGGTTTCTCTGTGGAGCCTTGAATGTCATGGAACTCATTCTGTAGACCAGGCTGGCCTCAAACTCTTAAGAGATCTCCCTGCCTCTGCCTTCCAAGTGCTGGGATTAAAGGTGTGCACCACCACTGCCTGTCCATTTGTTCCTTATAAAGAATTATGAGGGGACCCAGTGGAAGAGCATTTGATGCTCTTTCTGAGGACCAGAATTGAGTCCCCAACACTCCTGCCTGGCAGCTTACAAAGAATTAAAACTCTGGCTCCACGGGATCTGATATCCTAAATCTTTGCTGGTCAAATTTCAATAGAGAGATTGTTTTTCTTATAGTATTTTATTGTATTTTATATCTGAAACACATACATATGTATGTATTTATTATTCATGATACGTAGGGTTTTTTTTTTTTTTACATTCTTCTAAGGCATTTAGAAAATTCTTCAGTCTTGGGGGGTGGGGTAGGATGTCTGACTCCGCATCCCACACTAGCCTGGAATTCTCCTGCCCCATTGTCACCAGTTCAGGTGTATACCATCCTGCTTGACTGTCTTAAGTGATTTTGTTTTCTTCCAGTGGTTTGCAAATGGAACACTCAGCCATTGGGTTTTGAAGGCTGAGTGTTTATTGATCGAAACTTCCTGTGAAGCCCTTCTATCATTCGATTGTTCCAGGCATGCTGGTTACAGGCCTGACAGCTGGCTATAGCCCTTGCCATGAAAAAATTCTTAAAGATCCAATTTTGGTGGTTGATGCTTATGTCTTGAATATATAGGGAGTTGCGAAGTGGAGGAGTTCAAACTACTTACTGTCTGACATTAGAAGCAAATTTGTAAAAATTTGCAAGATTCACTGTAACTTTTTCAAAGCCCTTTGAGAAGCCAGGATTCATCTAGCTGAAACTGCACTGAACAGCTTGGCCTGCAGTCTGTTTGTGCTCTTGTCTTTTATGTTGGCTTGGTAATTTTATACAGATTAAGATGTGTTGATGGGTTATTTAACTTGTTTGTTGTGGAAATATCAACTCTCATTTTTCCATTTCATGATAGAGTGAACATTTATTCTTAATTATTTGTAAATCGTTGAGTGATAAATACTGAAGGCTAACGTTTACAGCTGAGCAGAAGTTATAATGAGGTAATTGTTAAAAATTAGACAGCTGTCCCATTTTATAAAAACTGATGGGAACAAAATGTGTTTCTTCCTCTTAGGTTACTGTTCCGTCAAATAGAATATCTGTGAATGGGAAGTCGGGGCTCAGCCAGCCCATGTCCATTGATGCCCAGGACAGTTGCTGACATCACCCTGCTGTGACGCACTTCACCAACCAGCTTTCTGCCTACAAGAAATACTGACAAATATATATTCAGATGTACATTAATATATAAATCTGTTCAAGAATAAACATTTGTATTATGGATTTAATGCCAAAAGAAAAAAATGAGAATTTATAATTTATAATACTTTTTGGCCTTTTTGTTATAGCTAAATACTGCTGCTTTAGAAATGTTAAACAAGGTGTCAATGACTTGTTTTTCCAATGATGAGTAATCACTGCTTATGTTTTTATTTTTTCTTACGGACACAGTGTGCACCATGAAACAAAGGTGTAAATTGAGATTTATAGATATATTGTATGACACAGAAACAGGCAAGCACAGACTAACATTTACTGCCTCAGCATTAGGCTATAATTAGAAAAAGAAATTATAGTACGGCCTTTGTTGCTGAAAGATGTGGAAGACTAGTAAAACAAATAAATAATGTTCAGTTATTTTTACTGAAGAGTCACTAGGAGACTTATTTTATGTCTTTTTGAATTACAAGTGAGTGTCGGATCTGTAGGAAACAACTGAGTATTTTTAAATAGAACACTTTAACCTTTAGAAGTCAAATTGCACAAGACAACTTTAAGATATTTTCTGTATATAATTATGATGTTGTTACACAGATATTACATATTTTCTAATGCCAGAGGCCTTAAAATGTTCCTATGAAAATGTTGATACATTGTGACAGCTATTTCACTTTTGGTATAGGGAAGAATAGGGTTAGTTTATGTGCACATTCAAAACCTCGAAGTTAAACATATGCAAAATCCCAATTTTAATTTAAAAAAAATGCTAAATTAGTCACTTATGTAGCTCAGATGCTAGTCACCTAAATAATAATATATATTTTCCTGAATGCCAAAATGGTTGAGAGAAACAGTACTTGCTGTGTTGGCTTACAGTGGTCTAGAGGTTTAGAACATGTTAGTGTCCTGAACTTCCTTCAGAATTTCATTCCTCTTTTATTCAAAAAACTACACAATCAGCCTGACACTGTTTGAACTCTTACTAAAGCTACTGGATTATCTGTCATCTTGACACATGTGAACCTTTTTCCGTTTAATAAAAGCAAGTTATATATTTGAAGTCTGTTGTTTCCAGTGTAGCCTGCGTTAACTAGTATATTTGAATACCTGGTGTGGAGAACGTGTAAACGTGTATTTTTTATGAGTGTGGATTTTGTCCTGCATGTATGCCTGCCCGCTCTGTGTGTCCAGACCCTGTGAAGTCCAAAGTAAAGCACTGGATCCCCTGGAACTGGGGGTGGAATCAGAGTCATCTGAAAGAGCAGCCGCTGCTCTTAACTGCTGAACCATTCCCCCATCCCCCAACCCTGATGAACTTGTTTCTGCCAGTCACTAACATGCATGCAACAGCAGTGCACTCCTTTCCTTTCCTTCCCTCCCCTTCCCTTCCCTCCCCTCCCCTTCCCTTCCCTCCCCTCCCCTTCCCTTCCCTCCCCTCCCCTCCCCTTCCCTCCCCTCCCCTCCCCTTCCCTCCCCTCCCCTTCCCTTCCCTCCCCTCCCCTTCCCTCCCCTCCCCTCCCTTCCCCCCATTCCCTTCCCTTCCCTTCTCTCCCCTCCCCTCCCCCCCTTCCCTTCCCTTCCCTTTTCTTCTTCTCTTCTCTTCTCTTCTCTTCTCTTCTCTTCTCTTCTCTTCTCTTCTCTTCTCTTCTCTTCTCTTCTCATTATCAGGATTCTCAGCGAAGAGTTGAGCTCTGACAATTGGATACCGACACGTAAAATATTTAGCCTGGTTCCAGACCCTGCTGACTCCTTGTTTCAAACATGGAGTGAGCACTTTCTGCACCTATATTTAGGTTATAGCATTATGTACCAGGCAAGAGCAAATTCCCAAAAACTAGTGTTTATAGTTATCTATTTGAGGAAAGACATGATCTCTATTTCAACCTGTACCACTAGGTTGTTTATGTCAAATTGAAGGCTTTTAAAATAATCTTTTCAAATAATGTTTTAAAACTTAGAACATGGTTTGTGCTTTCAAACTACAATATGTGAAACTTGTTTAAAATTAAGATGCTGTCATAAAACACACGATGAATCTCAGATCCTTAAGTCAGATAATGTGAGTACCATGAAGGCAAATAAGCCCCTGGTAATAGCGTGCTTTAAATATGTAGAAGGGTTAATTTGTTAACAGTACAAGGAAATCTAAAAGACTAGTAAGTATGCAAAATACCTTTTACATATTCGCATGTGCTTTGCATTCGCATATATGCATTACATATGCTAATCAGAGAAGTAGTAGAGAGTCAGTAGGAAATACACAGAGGATATCATCTCAGACTCAGGCGGGCTGCAGTCAAGCATTGAAAACAGGGACAGCACTTCTTGCTGTTTTCAGGAAGTGCACTGGGCAATCGGCGGTCCCTTGCCTGTATCCTCAAAATTAGGAACATGTAAAGGAGACGTTCGCAAAATATGACAGTCTTTTATGCAACCTTATCAGTGTGCCACACTGAGGTATAACACAGATACAGCAAAAAAATGACAGGCAAAAAAAGTTGTGGAACAGGATGTGTGTCTCATGGTATCAGTTACAGAAAAGTGTAAAATATAAATGACTGTGTGCATGGTGGTTGAACATACAGAAGAAGTAAGGTGTACTCACCTGGTTGGTTGGTTACCTATTGAAACCAGACCAGAAAAGCAAGTGAGAGCTCTGGGAGCTGTCAATTGTGTTGCTACATTTTATTTTAGAGACTGTTGTTGGAAAACAAAGGCTTCTTTTACCTCGGATTCTAATCTACAGAAGTTGTTTTAGTATTTTATAGGTTGCGTGGGATGTAGGAGATGCGGTTGTCTCTGAGTCACGAAGACAGGTGTTTGGAAAAGTTGTCTTGCCTTTATTGCTTTGGAATTGTCACCCTCTCTTCTTAACTGAGAGGCCTTCTGACAAGTTGTTTTTCCCCTCGTTTCCTTGAAGTAATGACAAGAATACAAGGCAGGAATAACCCAGAACTAACTATAGATTATTTAATGTTGAATACCGAGGCATTTAACCCTGATGGGCTATTTACAACATTTTAAAATTGTAACTTGGACACGAGAGATTTTTTTATCTCTAGCATCTCAGCTCCTCTCTGGGGGACTACTGTTAATATTTGGTCAGCCCATTGGATGGATGTCAAAAGTCATGAGTATGTGTTTGCCGAACAGAGTCACACACTAATGCTCTAAGGCAACTTGACTTTGATCCAGTCAGTGCTCTGGAAGAGAGGGTTTTTGATATCTAAAAGTTCTGCCATATTTGTTAGCCATCTTCATTTTCCTTCCTGTGGTATACTAAACTGCCTGACATCAAGGTATTTGTATTCAAGTTTCAAGTCTACCTAATCTTTTAAAATCACGAGATCTTGGGACAAATTTTCTTCCTTTTTTTCTGAAAAAATGAATTGATAAGCTTATCTTATGGGGATGATCTTAAAGATTAATTGAATTTTAAGTGGGTCCGTTACACAGAATTTCCTTCCAAATGCACTTACTTTTCACACTTAAGGAGCAAGTTTTATACTTGTTTATTATTTGGGGGAATGACCCTCAGTCACATTTCAACTGCATGTGCTGTCAGGTCTGGCATTGACAACAAAATCCACCCCACAGCTTAACCAGAGTCCTTGCAATGAGACCAGTCACTTTCCAAAGACCAGAACCTAAAACCCAAGGCTCCATTAATATATGTGCCTAACAACAACCCCTTATGCTTCTCACGACTGAGAGAGAACCCAACTACGAAGGAGCAGAGACTCATAATCATTACTTTTGCTATTCCATTTTCTAAATTAAAGGGGATTTGCAGCTGAAGGTTTTAGTGAAGGTCCTTGCCCAAAATGATAGTTTTAAATTTATTTGAAATTCTTATATATATTTGGTGGCTTAAATTTTGCATAGGATCTCGATGTCATTTGATTTACTGGGGAACACAAACATGTAAGATTGCCATGTTACATATAACCACTGAGCCAAACACATCTCAGGGTTTCACGTTCCCAACTTGTTCTTTCTACTGACTGAGCTTCACACATGGTGGTTAAGGTGCATGGCACTGCGGTCCAGGCTCTCCAGAGTTCTAACCCACTTTCTTGCAAATTTCCAGCCCTAAAATTCTGGTTCCTAATGTGAACAGATATACTTTACTTGTCACAAGGCAAAAAAAAAATGCTACCATATGTTCTCTCAAAGAACATTTCAGACAGGTTTTTTGATAAATTTTGCAGAAAATTCTGATACTGTTTTACATAGAATTCTTGGTCTTGTTGCATCCTGGGCTTTAAAAATCCATTTTAAAGTTGAACAAATTGTTTTTCTTGGAGGAAAATACATGCTACATTTCCAAAAAATTTCATAATTTGCAAAACAACTCCCTAATTTATTCTTATTTTTTCTCTTCTGTAGAGGTGGATCAGTGATAGCCCAGATTATTTTCCTGCCATTCACACACACACACACACACACACACACACACACACACACACACATTCACACACAGTTGCCCTTTGACTTGGCAGGCATTCTCTGTACAGAGGCCGGACCCATTTTCCTGCCTGTAGAAGCATCTGGTTTTGTGCCTATTGAAAATACAGGGGTGACATTGTGCTGGTTCTAAGACGTGTCGAAGGTTAATATATTTTGGTTGCTGGCACTATGCTTCAGATACTGCTCTGAGAAAGATATCTCTGAGTGGTCCTGAGGGAAGGATGAAGGGCAGGGAAAAACAGAAGTGACTGCTAAGTCTGGCCTCTTGGCCTGAGCCAGCCCATATCCCAGAACCTCACCCAACACTGCACTGAGCTGGGCTGTTACAGCTTTAGTGGGGTAGGAGGTGAAACACACCATTTTAAACCTGAGATCGAATGACTTTAACCATATTCATAGATTTGTTCAGCCTGCTCAAGTTCAAATGCCATTTTCCCCAAAGTCTATTGACCATTGACTAGATCCAACATGAGTACATCGCAGATACTATCTAGATCCCAAACAGCTACAAGGAAACCTAACCTAGAGACATTTTGTCTTCATTGCCTTCCCTGTACTTCTGTCCTATCTTGTCTTTAGGCTTAGAAGTATGAGGACCCCAGTGCCACCTCCAGTCTTTTTGGAGTCTTATTTTATAAGCTGACAGATCACATACAAGATGTCCAGATAAATTTGATAAATGTTCTTCAACAGATGTAGGTCTGTGCATTTTGCAATTACCATCTGAAATTCCATTTTTAACTGACCATCCTTTATTTCACTTTGCCAAGTTTGTTAGTATTATGATTTCTTTGAAAACTTGGGAAGAGTTAAGAAGCAGGTGTTATGAGTTGAGTAAAGAACAAAGAGGAAACAGTAGGTCTGGGCCCAGCTGAGGTAAACCAGGAGCTTGTGTTACAGAAGAGGTCAGCCTTGGAGCTTCTGGATGGATAGATGTTCATCAGAATTCCCACATCCTGAAGGGGAAGTGTCTGTTGATGAATTCCCAGTGAAGAGGCCACTTGGGTGACTCTGTTGAGGGTTATAAATACTTATAAACCAACAGCAAATCATAAATGCTGCTAATGTCTCCATTAGCCTCAGGTTGTTGTTATAATTATAGCATCTATTAAATCTGTGGTGGTACGGAACTATAGATAAATGATTTAAAATCACTTGTTATATTTGAAGTTATTTGTAAGAAAGTTGGTGGATGAGTTATTGAGCCACACTTCTGCATAATACACAGTAAGTAGAGGGAGATTTAAGTTGGGCCATTTGTTTATTTTCCACCAAATATGAGTGTTGCTCAGGTCAGTATAAATAATGAAAGGCAAATAGTGATTTGGTTAAAGCACCTCATTATTGAAAGTTATGGTTCAGTCCTAGACACACAAACTGCACAATCTATTTTTTAGAGAGAGGGGAGAGGATAGGAAATAAAGTCTGTGAAGTGTTTTGTGTGTGTGTGTGTGTGTGTGTGTGTGTGTGTGTGTGTGTGTGTGAGAGAGAGAGTGAGATTTACTCTGTGAGGTGAGCTTTGATACAGATGCTGTCATCCAGTTGACACATAAGACTCAGTGAAGCTAAGGAGCTTATCCTGGATGGTGATGGTGATCAAGACACCCACCATAGTCTAGTAGAAGGATGATCCCATTGTTATTTTTTATTACTCTGTTCTTACTCTAGTCATTCAGCTCTTGACAAGCCAGTATCTTGCTCTTTGTGTGATGAGTATCTCTTCTAGGTTACCTTCTTAACCCTGGTAACCTGATCTCACTTTTGTATCATTGGCTAAATTTTCGCTAATCCCACATAATATACACTGACTTGAAATCCAAACTATAGTTGTAAAGAGAAAAGAGTCAGAAAATGACCAGCCACTATAAGCTCTAAGTCGGATGCCTCCTTCAAAACAATTTCCATTGAAACACTATTATGGTAGTTAACGTTGACTATCAACTTGACAAGACATAAAGTCACTGTAGAAATAAATCTTTGGACTTGTCTATGAGGGATCACATAGGTTGGGCTAATTAGGGTGGGAAGAGCCACCTGATTATGGACATCCCCTTCCATGGGTTGGTGTCTTAGTGTGAATAAGAAGGAAGTGAGCAGCACCATTTATCCCTCCCTCCTGACTGCCGAGGCAATGTGACCAACTGTTACCTGAGCGCATCCATACTGACCATTTTCAGTCTCGTAGGCACTATGCTAGGTGACTATGTAATAAACATGGCTAACACATGGTTCTATCACTGCAGAAAGATTTTAATTATAGTTCCTGAAACAAGAAACAGGAAAGAAAATCACTGGCAATATAAATTTCCCATCTTCCCATAGGTTCTCTTTCTTTTTGGTATTTGGGTACTAGCCCATTAAACATTTTCTTTGTGTTTATACCTTCTTGTTTCAAACTTAGTAAGCTCAACTTATAGTAATTGGACATATTAATATATTCTTCCATGATTAGGTTTCTCTTTAAATCAACCTTAAGAAATTTCACCCTACTCTCAGGACAGAAAAGGCACTCAATCACATTTTATTCTGACAATGTTTAAATTTTTCTGTCTTAAAGTTAAGGTCTGATTGTTTGCAGCGTAAAATTGCAATCCTTTTTCTCCTTCATCTCTAGATGAAAAAAAAATCATTCTTGAAATTGTAATTTAAGTAGCCATGACTCTCTTTAGTGATCAAAATGGCTCCTCTGGCATGGGTAGTGGTCTTTAAATGTGTGCCCTTGGGGAATAGTTTTCATCTGTTCTATTGATTAAGATAGGTATATTTTAGTTTATACTGGAGGAGGCAGTTCGTACTGTCTTGAGCACCACCCTAATAAGTACCCTTTGTATCCTGGGGGTTGTGGGGTGGGGAATGTCACTCCTTTCCTTCCTGAAATGTCTTGGCTGTTGATTAGTTTTTATTATACGTAAGCTTTAGCATAAAATTCAGTTTTGTGATGCTGAACTAGGTATTTTATAGAAGAGTTAATGTATCTATTTAGCAAATGGAAGAGAAGCTCTAATTTTCCTGAGTGTCCGGGCAGGTAGGGATCATTCTGGTCTCCTGAAGCTGTTGGTCACTGCCTCAGCTGATGGAAACACTTTGGAAGATGAGATGGAACTGAACAGTAGTTCACGTTGCATGCATCTAATGTATCCCGTTGGAGCTAGTCTCCCGCATTCCACATCCTACTCTTAGAAAAAGACATCCGTAGTCTTCATTCATGGATTCCCATGAGGAAGGAAGGGCTTCCTGTCTAGCTTATGTGGTACTGGCAAGATATTAGAGGAAAAGGAAAGGAGTCAGGTCAGGGTTCTCTCCACCCAGCCCTCCTGTTGGCTGTTATCTACCTCATAACTGAGAGCAGGGGCTCTGTTGAGTCAGCCTCTCTCCAGCAGCATCCTTTTGGGATTCCTCTAGTCACTACACACCCTCTTTGCCTCTTTGGGGCTAGGGATGATTTTATGCCCCTACTCCTGTTAGTCCTTGCATGTTTTATTATCCTCTAATAGTTATCCATTAAACGTGCCTCTGTGACAGTTGACCTTGTCCTTACATGATCATTATTGATACTTAAAACTCAGTGTGTTCACTGATTCAAGAGTGTTCAAGACTGGTAATATATAGAAAAACAAACAAAGGAAAAGAAAGATATAAAGTGGCAAGTTAACATTATGGCATATTTTCCAAATATAACATTATAGAAGAAAAAACTCATTGATTATTGACACAGGCAACAACACAGATACACTTCTATAAGCAGTGTTTAAACATTTCAAAAGAAGTCAAAAAAGTGTGTAGTGTATGTGTGTGTGTGTGTGTGTGTGTGTGTGTGTGTGTGTGTGTGTATCTTTATGAAAACAAGTAACATATAAAAAAAAGTGCTAGTTTTTCCAAGTAATGATAAACACCAACCTTGGAGAGGTTAGTGAATCAAATCTTGTGGGTGAAGTGAATCCCAAAACTCTATTTCTACAATGACTTTCAGGTTTATTTCCTATTTATATTATGTCCTTCAACTGCAGGATATTTCAGGGTTGTCTATTTTTAGTGCACTCAAGTACCACTCCACAGAGGAGTGGAGACTTCACATGTCACTATATGATTGTAGCAGTCCTGGATTGTACCTGCCTGGCTGCCCTGGTTACTCTCAGGTGTCTTCTAGCTAATGGGGTGAGTATGTTTCCTCTTTATGTTTCATTTCAAACAATGAAGGTGGTAATGCCAAAAAGAAACACAACGGTAGTATTGTTTTCGGATACCTTAACTGACTTTTTACTGTTTTTAGTGTATTTATTAATTATTTGAGAATACAAAATATTTTAATTATATTTGCTCTATCTCCTGTCCCCTACCCTCTCCCAACTTTTCTCTCATCTAACTGTTCTTTTCTCACTCATGTCTTTTTATTTTATTTTATTTTATTTTATTTTATTTTATTTTATTTTATTTTAGGAGATGACATCATAAAGTAGATGTCCTGGTCACGTGTCTCTTATAACCAACCTTTCCACTTCTTCTTCCTCAATGTCCCCGGATTTTTAATGTACTAATTGGGGCCGGGCATTCCACCATCAAGTGATGTCTGCATTTTGACCAGCTGTGGCTTTCTGTAATGATCTCTATCTGCTGCATAAAGAGGTTTCTTTGATGATGGAGACAGATGCACTTATCTGTGGAAGTGGCTAAGTGTTTATAATGTAGTTAGATACTGAATTTATCCTGGTTTAGGAAAATGGCAGTAGTAGGTTCTCGTCCAGGTTCCTTGGCATCACCAACCATCATTGATCAGAGTGGTAAGACTGGTTTCTAAGACTGACAGTTGCTCCTTTTAAAAATGTTGCCTGCACGTTTAGAAGTTCAGATACTTCATGGGATTTCTAGACTTCAGCAACTGAGCAAAGATTGTAATAAAATGATTCACACTTGTTTTGTTTCCCAGTAGTCTATAAAAGTTACACTTCACCTAGTCATGGTGGCAGAAATCTGTAATCTTAGAACGTGGAAAGCTGACACAATGAGATCATTAGTTCAAGGTCAGTTGGGGTTAATAGCTAGACCATGTTACACACAAAAAAAGAACACAACAAAAGTTAGTTTATACTGTACTCGTTACCTCAAAAGTGTGTGATAGGATTTATTTTGAAATCTAATGCATGCATGTTAATTAAATATGTTTTATCATTAAAAATGCTGACAGAATTCTGAATTATTGAAAAATGCCAATATATTTAGTTTCCAAAAAAAACAAAAAACAGAAAACCCTCCAAATTGAAGAAAAAGTAGTATTAACAAAATACAGTGTAAACTGAAGTGCAACCATTTGAAGTTGGTCTATATCTGGTTAATATTTACACAGATTATCCACATCAGCTCAGTTGTAGAAGGCTGAAGAGAAGGTTTACCTAAAGTAACTATGTAGTTGAGGTGTGTGCTGTGGCTTGAGGCAGGGGTGGTTATGGAACTGTAGGTTCTCTCCTCCTAAACCACCAGTCTGTGGAAGCTGTCTGCCACAACAAAGAAGCCTGTCTTCAACAAACATTAGCAGTAGGTTTCTTCCCAGAACTACTTGTTTTCAAGACAAGGGTCCCTGGAGCTTCACTAAGAATGTGCCTGAGGAATGAATCCAAATGAACTAAAGGGATGCTTTCTTAAAACTTTAAATATGGGGGAGGGGAGGGGTCGTTGGGGATTTAGCTTAGTGGTAGAGCGCTTGCCTAGCAAGGTCAAGGCCCTGGGTTCGGTCCCCAGCTCCGAAAAAAAGAAAAAAGAAAAAAAAAACTTTAAATGGTCATTTAAAGATGAGAAGTAAGACTGAACTCATTCTCGGTGCTTGCCCAGCATGGTGTTCTTGATGGGAAATTCCCTTTGGTAATTAATTGAAAAGATGTGATACCCATAGAGATAATAAAGATTTGGAGACTCAGTGACCACTCGCAGCAGTGTGCGTCATGGCTCTCCTAACTGCAGGAAATAAAAAAACAAAGCAAACATACATAGAAAAATAACTGAACCTACCATCGTGCTTTGGACACAGGGATGGTGTAGAATGATCTCTAAGACTCCAGAGATCCAGTTTGTTGTTCTGGTAATGGCACCCATTTATCAGTAGACCTTATCTATGAGTTACTTAATGTGACAGTGACAGCTTGAACACACTTAGAACCATCTGTGACATTGAAATGAGGCGTTCCTCTATCTGTGTCCCTAAGCATTTTCAGAAGGCAAACTGTTAAATTAGGACCCTTTCTGAATGTAGGTGGTCCCACCCATAAGCCAGACAGGAGCAGAAAGGGAAAGGAGATGTCTGAGTGCTTCGTCTTTTTTCTCTCCTTTACAACTCCCATGAAGTGAAGTGGTGCCTGAGGTCCATGCTCCTGCAGCCCTAATGTCCCCAGGGAATGGGACCCTGCAGCCATGACTGAGCTCTCATGACTGAGCCAAACCAAATCTTCCTTTCTAAGAGTTGTTGGTAGCAGGTATTTGTTCCCAGAGACACAAGAGAAATATGCTTCTCAGAGCTTCACGTTCTTTGTTCAGAAAACTAAGGTACTTTGGGAAATTTTTTTTTCTTTTCCAGGAAATACACATATTGATAACTTCAATTAAGTGCTGTGATTTAATAATGGCATTTTTTTAAACTACCCATTTTCAAGGTAGAGGTGGCAACTTCTTTCACAAAGTCTACGTTTTCTTTTAGTGATAGGGTTTCTCTGTCAAAAATCGAAAGGAGCACAGCGAAGTGACTCGTGTAAAGGATCTCATTTGAGAGGTGCCAAAGGGACAGAGACTTGTCATTGCCAAGTAAGTCACATTTAAATTCCCCTAAGCCTTGAGAAATAATGTGAGGGAAAGCACAAAAAATAGCACAGTCATTCCTTTGGAATAAGTCAACTCCCAGGTCTCCTGAGAGCATCTCAGCTGTGGGTTCATCTATATGCAAAGAGAAATAATAAGAATCCTCTATATTTGGCACATGGCACTTTTCAATGCTTCAGAGCATTCAACTATCAATGTGTGTGTGTTATGCTGCGACTTTATGGAGGAAGGCACTGCCATGCACATTGCTTCCTGCACAGCAATAGACATAACACTAAAGATTCTTCGCTCTGCCTGCTGTACAGACAATTGCAAGAGCTCACGCGAGAGCCACACTTGACCAACCAGAACACAATGAGAGGCAGCCATAGCTGATTGAAATCATGGTGAAAATTGAGAATGACAGAGTTGCAGGGCCAGGAGGTTAATGAGTCCAGAGTCTTGCCTCTAGGCACAGCTGTCCCAAAACATTTCAGTCAGATGACAGCTCAGCTTCTTGGGAAACAAAGAATCTTTATAATACATTTCAGTAGCCTATCCCATTGTCTAAATGTCCTTAGTTTCATAAAACACTGAAAACAATGTGAATCCAATACTTTCTTCCTATTATCTCCATATTGACAGATACATAAAATAATAAATTGACAGAAATGTCAAAGATGATGAAGGCCTTACAGGTAGGTTGCAGCTGGTTTTGCTCACCTTTCCAGGACCTTCCAGAGGGAGGGCAATGGAAAAGTCTCCTGTGGAGTGTGGTCCCAAGTACAGTAACCTTCTGAACCTAATGGTTTATTTTTAACAAATAGGATTTATTTATCCTGAGTCCTCAGATAAGATTTGAAATTACATTTCATAGGTGATACCAGAAGTTGGTCAAATACTACTTCTAGCTGAAAGAAAAGCATCAAAGAATGAGTTCTTATGTAGAAAAAAGTAAAAAAGTATAGACTCTGAATGCCAACAGAGTACTGCCTCTTTGTTTACTAGTGCTATTTTATTTCAATTCATGAAGACCGTCTTATGTAACGCTATTCATAGGTAACCAGCTGGCTCCTACTTCTGGGACTTGGGAAAGATGAGCACATGTTATTTGAGTGTTATATGGAGAGAGGAGTAGGCGACTGGAAGTCAGAACTTCAGCGTTCTCTCTACTTCTTTCTTTGTGGATTTCAGTTCACAGCAAGTTTCATTTGCCTCGTGTATGATATGAGACTATCCATACCTGTTTTATGATGGACTTGAAGGATGGAAAGGCATAACACTGAGGAGATCATCTGGGTCACAGAAAGATCTAGAATAATATCAGTTTGCCAAGATGCTCATCAGTAACATGTTGCCTTTATTCTTCTCTAGTCCTTACACGTTCTGAGAAATGGTTAAATGATTAAAATTGCCTCCACAGAGGAATAGGCTGGGTTCTGTGACCATTTGGCCTCTCTCTCCTATTGCTAATCCCCATGCAAACCCATGAGGCTATTTTCCTTAGGGACCCAAATGGCAAGAGCAAAGTCAATCCAATCCAATTGAAAACTAAGTTTGAGTTTTGCTTGCACTTTAAAAAATAAGAAAACTGTATATGTACATAGTTCTTATAATTTTTGGTTGTAGTCTAGCCTTTTATGACTGAGCCATCTCCTCAGCCTTTTGTTTTCTTCTACTAAGAAAACATTGGGGGTTGGGGGATTTAGCTCAGTGGTAGAGCGCTTGCCTAGGAAGCACAAGGCCCTGGGTTCGGTCCCAGCTCCAAAAAAAAAAAAAAAAAAAAAAAAAAAAAAAAAAAAAAAAAAGAATGCAAATAGTCAGGGTCTGGAGAGATGGCTCAGCGGTTAAGAGCACTGACTGCTCTTCCAGAGGTCCTGAGTTCAATTCCCAGCAACCACATGGTGGTTCATAACCATCTGTAATGGGATCTGATGCCCTCTTCTGTTGTGTCTGAAGACAGCTGCAGTGTACTTAAATATAATAAATAAATACATCTTTAAAAAAAAGAAAACATTGGTGGAATTTAGGGCCTAAAATACTATATTAACACTTATTTTATATGTATGAGTGTTTGCCTGCAATTATGTCTGTTTGCCATGTAAGTGCCTGGTGCTTACTAAGGCCAGAAGATTTTGGATATTCTGGAATTGGAGTTTCAGGCAGTTGTAAGCCCCTGTATAAATGCTAGGGTTGAACCTGGTTCCTCTGCCAGAGCAGCAATGATCTTATCCATCGAAACTATCTCTTCAGCCACCTCTTCAGTATGTTCAAGTTTAGAAGGTTGCAATAGAACAGCGTTGTGGATTAGACCAAAATGTTCAAAGATAGGGAGTAGTTTGTAGTTATTCAGTATGAGATAGAAACACTGTCATCTTCACAACTCAGAATGTGTTTAAATCGCTTCTTAATCAGATATGTATGTTCTTGTACATAAAATGAAGAAAAATATATAGAAAAAAACATTTTAAGATGTCAGTTTTAATTCCATGACCCATGGGCAGCCCCTGACAGCACTTCGGCACATGAACTCTTTCTCTGAAATATTTTGACTGCTCCCTAGCTGGCTCTTGGCGTGTTATTTAGTCTCTCTAAGCATCTGTTGCTTCCTCTAAAGACTGATGCAAACTCCTAGGATGATCGTGAAGAATACTGAGGTAATGTCTAGAAACAGACCACTGTGGGGTCCGTAATGAGCTGCCAAAGTCAGCCACTGCTATTTCCAGTATTTTCTCCGTGATGCTTTAAAGGAGAAACTGCAATTCAAGGAGGGGAAAGGAAGGTCACTAATAAACCCTTGTAGTCAAGCTTCTGGAGGATAAACACTACAGGAAGTCTGGTTTCTCTTGCAGTAGGACAGGGCAACTACATGCTCTGTTGTCACAGATAACATGAAGGGAAAACCAAGTTCGTACAATAGGCCTGTAAAGCAGAAACTACTGTTGTTGCTTTTCCCATTTTACAGACCAATACATGGAGCCAAAGTAATCCATTAAAAATATTAATGATTATGTGGCAAAACCAAGATTTGATTGCAATGGCCTATTTCCAAAGTCCAGTTCATGTAAATCATTATAAGAAAGCTTAATATGTGGCAGGAATAAACATTGTAAACACTGTAGTAAATATCAAACTTTCTGATAAGCACACACTTTGTAACTCATATGAAAATGATCACAGACATGAGTCCCAAGAAAGTAATTAGATCACTGGTCTATCAACTTATGTGAAATATTTCCCCCATGAATCCTATTGGCCATTTATGCCCACCTGGTCACAAGGTCCCTGGTTTGGTTCATTTCTTCTGAACTTTGTAAGTACGTAGGAGTTGTTGGGCAGCAGGCAGCGTTCTTGGAAAATGGTTTGTATTATTCTTGGAAACACTACTGTAAGAACATGTTCGGCCTATGGCAAGGTTGAGCATGCGCAGTTGTCTCTCAGATGCTGTGGTTTTATAAACCCAAGTGGGCCCATGCAATCCTTTGCTTCCTTTCCCTTTTTTGACACCATCGAACACACATCTACGTATTGAGTCCCACGCCCTGTTTCACTGAGTGGATATAGACTAAGTTAAAGCTCATGTTCCCCAAGTTATATCCAGTTACTAAAAAGAAGAGGGGGGATGGAGATGTGGCTTAGAGGTTAGAGCGTTGCTTGAATAGGCCTGTAACAGGATCCCAATGGACACCTGGACTCATGGGCACACACCACCACACACGAAATTTAAAATAAAATAAGGAACACACCAAGAATCTATAGGGCTGGACAAATGGTGAAACTATCAGCAGGAACTTTGGGAGAAAATCGCTGCTAGATGTGGCTGAGGAAAGTGTAAATTGGAGCATCCCTTTAAGACAACAATTTGGCAGCCTTCGTTGAGTACTATAAATGTTCTTACTGTTTGGCACGACTCCCCCATTCCTGGGAATTTATCCTAAGGCAATAATTAAAATGAAAAAAAATGTAGAGAGAATTCAAATGCAGTGTTCATTATAACTGAAACCTAAGGAGTCAGATGGTTGCTCAACAAAAGACAAAATAATAAACAGCCATGAAATATTTTGCTCTCTCAAATATAAACATGAACTTTCTGAAACAGAAAAGTAAGAGCTAAAAATCAGAATGTTAAAGGTGTACTCATCTGAATACTTTGTAGCATTTGAGATGAATGAACTGGAAAATAACATTGAAAAACTGAAGCAAAGATTTTGCTTTCCTGTTTTTGATTCTTTTATTATTATTATTTTTATGGTTTCTTTCTTTTTTTTTTTTTTTTTGATACAGAGTTTTACACTACCACTTTGGCTGCATTCAGACTCAAGACAATTCTTCTATGCCAGCCTTCTAACCACTGGGATTGCAGTTGTGAGCTGTGGTGCTCGGCTTTCAGCATTCTCAAAATTAGAATACAGACTATCAATTTTTCTTCTTAAATTTCTTTGAAGATTGTGAAACAAACAAACAAACAAACAAAAAAAACAATGATTACATGGATGTCAAGTTGTCTGTGTCTTTAGAAGAGAAAACAAATCTTCCCTTTCCCTTGTCCATCTACAAAACTCCTTTAAGGAAGCACAGCACAGAGTAAAGGGCTTGCCCTTCACCTCCAAGTAGAGATGGCGTGCTCACCAAGCACCCCCATGAGGAAAGAGGCCGAAAACAAAACTCTGCTAGAGCGCCATCAGCTTACAGAGAGATTGATGCATTCAATTTATGTCACAGCTTTGGCATGACTGTCACCTAATTGGTGATCTTGCTCCCTTCCTCTGCTCCCAGCTGCCACCGGTGACTACCAGCCTGTCATTACCTCTTTTCTCTCACCACTATTTCATTGTGACCATTTGACCTTTCATTTCTTTTTGTTTCCCATAGTTAGTTCCTTAACCCACGTTTCGTTCTCACTGTGATCTGATCTCTTTTAAAGATGCCTGGACTAACTAGCTACATTTTCATTTTTGGTACTTGGTGTAATTAAAAGCTCACACAATTCTAGGTCTTAAACAGTACTTGATAATTTCCCAGAAGGGTAAATGATTATGGATTCCTAACACTGAGAACATCTTATTATTTCTGCCTCCTACTAAAATGCTGTATTACATACAAAGTGAATACTTAAAATTGCTGTTTATTTCTTTGTTTGAGATTGATGCCTTGTAGAAAAGTTGATGGTTCTTTCCCACTTAACATTAAATGGTTTTGTCCCTTGGAATGTGTACTTTGGTGTCCCTATTGAGTGTTTCTGTTGGCCATAACGAGCTAGGAGTTCCCTGGGTTGGTCTACATTAATTTTCACTTTGTTGTCTGTTGTTAGCGGTATTTATAGAGTTATTCGTCTGGAGATACTTTCTTTTCCTGATTTCAACTTAATATATACAAGTATTGGCTGGACCTTTTTCTTTTATCATGAAGCCATGATGTACATAAGGCTTCCATTTTGACTCTGTCCTCTTACTTTTGCCTTTTCACATATGAAAACTCCAGTTGACAGTACAGAATTGTATGCTTCCCCAAGCGGAGGGGGTGCTCTAGGATGAGACCACTGTTACCATAGTTGATGACTTAGAGCATTCCACAGTCTAATGCACCCCCATAGAGGACTGTTTCAGCAGTGTTACCTGGAGTAAGATACAAATATACAGTCCTACAGCATAAATCATGGGTAAAACCTGACACCCTCTGCATCTTCTCACAAGGAAACTGTTACTTCACCCCTAAAATCTCTTTTAGGCATGTTTTCTCCTCTTGATAAATCCAATCATTTATATTTTAAGAATCATAAAAGGACTTGTTTACAAGTAAATGCATCAAACTCTTTTTTATACAACAAAAATGTCTGAATTACTTCATAGCACATCCTTTAGAATATACTGTAATAGAGACAATGGCTGAAGAATATTAAGAATGTTTGGATGGATGGTTATGGATATCCATATTTGCAAGTGTCAAAATACATATACACTGGACAAAGAAATTTAAATGTACAAGTTGTTTTATGGCTTTGGAATATTAATCAGGCAGAAACACGGTAAAACAAGATGGACGTTGGAGGCCCATACAAACAGACTAAACTACATTCTGGAAAGTACTTGGTATTTCTACTACCATCGAACTTGTAAGAAAGAAGGGTCCTATCATATTGTTCAGAAAACCCAGTGTTAAAAGGGACATGTAGTAGAGAACCTTGCCAGTTCTGCATTTTACTGTGACACTTGGTTAACCCTCGGAGGCACTACTTAAAAATCCCACCTTTTTGATCCCACTGCAAAATTTCCATTTCTACAGTTCTAATCTGTTATGCAAAGGGCAAGTTTATTGTAATTCTCTTCCAAGGGCTGAATAGCCTCAAGGTCATTCAGACTCACTTTTGGCTTCTGTGTGAAGACAGCCTCAAGCTATTTAAGGTCTATCTGGCTAAGGGAGAGCTTAGAGCCAACCTTGTCACTCATCACTAACAAGTGAATGTTAAGATGTTAGCTTTCTCTCCTGCTTTCATCTGGCCTCTCCATGCCTACCTCCCTTTTACCTCATTTAAAAACACGTATCATTCACTTAAGATGTTTAATCCTGCCTATGTGTGTGTGTGTGTGTGTGTGTGTGTGTGTGTGTGTGTGAGAGAGAGAGAGAGAGAGAGAGAGAGAGAGAGAGAGAGGAGTAATCAACCGTGTTTTGCTTTTGTTGCATATCTCTAATAAGTAAATGAAGTAAATGCATATAACGTGTGGGGATATTAGAAAACCCACACTATTATGACTATTTTGATAATAGAAATGAGTAACAACTAACTGAATATTGATGAACAATTTATGTTAGTAAGGACTTACTCTGGGAAAATAATGTCACTGAGATATATGGGTTTTCAGTAGCCTCAATGGAGCAGCATATAAATCCACACAAACTGAGACATTTTAGAAAACTCTGTTTTCATCTTTAAAATGGTATGTCGGCATTAATTTACAACATAATTCTTAAGAGAATATCTGTGTCACTGACATTAATCCTGTGTAATCAGTGAGACTTCTGTGATTTCCACACAGCAGTGGTTGCTTTGCTTAATGAATGAATGCTCAAGCATTTGTGTCACATTTCTGTGGAAATGTTTGGATATGCCTTTAAAAATGTCTGTGGTAAATTATTTTGGAACCTTAATATTTTTGGTGACAAATTATAAATACTGAAATAATATTTTTATACAACTACTAATTTATTCTGGAAGACTCTACTCAGGGTATCATTTTCTTTGTATAATACAAAGTTTGTATCTTTAGGGAAATGTATTTTCTCTACCAGGAAAATCATTCTAGCATTGGAATATTTATTTCTATCCCGTGGCTGATTGTCATTTGTTTAACTCAAAAATAGTGTATTTAGATTGAAAATATCACAATGAGATAGAGTATATATCAGTAAGGATAAATGCTTTAACTGTGGCATTCTTTTCATTAGTAATAAGCTCTTTCAATATGATAACATGGTAATACTCTACTTATAGACAATTGCCTATTACCAGTAGTATATAAAATGGAGCATAACTCTATGGAAGGAACTATTTGAAATTCCATTCTTCTGACTGATGCAGAAAATATATAAAAATTAAAAATATTTGAATCAGAAAAATACCAGTTACAGTTACACCTTCAAGATGTATCTTTACAACAATACAATCTAAGAAATAAGATAAACCCTAAAATAACATTTTTATTTAACTACCAACTTATTTTGGTAGATTCCAATCCCAAATCATGATATAGTTTTTCCTTACCACTTGACTTCATTAGGGTTTTACTATTGTGAACAGACACCATGACCAAGGCAACTCTTATAAGGGATAACATTTAATTGGGGCTGGCTTACAGGTTCAGAGGTTCAGTCCATTATCATCAAGGAAGGGAGCATGGCAGCATCCAGGCAGGCATGACAGTGTAGGAGCTGAGAGTTCTACAACTTATTCTGAAGACAAACAGAAGAAGACTGGCTTCCAGTCTTCTAGGATGAGGGTCTTAAAGCCCACACCCACAAGGTGGCTACACTTTCATTTTTGTAATTAAAATTGAATACCTACTCCAACGAGGCCACCCCTCCTAATGGTACCACACCCTGGACCAAACATATACAAACCATCACACTGCCCCTTTGGCTTCCATACTTTCTTTGTGTTCAGTTGGAATTTCAGAGGGTTGTCATTCTTTACCCAGCAAAGTGAAGAGTCACTGGTGGCCTTAGCTGAATCAGGTTGCAGTAGAATCTCATAGACATTTTCTTCCTATCCCGAGTATAGCAGTAATTCTTTCTTTAAGAAAAGAAGAACCAGCACGAGTACACAGTAACACTGCTGTGCTGTGTTGTGTGTTTACTGCTCACCTAGAATATGAATGACGCTTATCTATTAGAATACAAAATCAGAGGGCAGAAAGAAAAAAATCAACTCGTTGAGTCATAAATCATAATAGGAACACTGTATCCTAATTTCTTACATCAGGATTCCACACTCTATATTCAACGTGAGTGGGGAAGAGAGTGCTTGCTGAGTCAGAGCGTACTGCTTTGCAGGACAGCATCGCGGACTCCTAAATTGTTTACCCGTGGGGAAACCTATCTGGATCTACTAAGTTATTTACCCTTCTTTGAGTAAACCTATCTGGATCTTTATTGAAATGAGGCATGTGCAAATGTCAATGAATCCGTCAAACATTAGCCTAGGGCCGTGCTTGTTTCTTTCCAAAATTAAAACTCATTTGAAAATTGTATCCTGTAAACAGAAGCAACAAGACATTTGTTGCCATGACCTTGCAGAAGAAAGTAGATGATGTTAATCACAGAGAAACATGGTCAAGGAAATATGACTATTGCTGCTGCTGCTGGTGGTTGTCCCGCACGCGACTTTCCGCCGGCAAGAAGCACGCGGACATTTAGAAATCCTTACTGTGACCACTTTATTAATCTTAGAAGAGGAAAGCCCCGCCGCCAACATGGTGCTTATAAAACCCTAGTGCAGCGCACCCACACCTGATTGGTTGTTACCCATTATCTCATAAGGCACGCCCCGGAGAGGGCAAAGACCTGGCACGAAGGCACTCTTGCACATGCGCACAGTTAACTTCCTGAAAGGGGGGCCGGCTAGCGTGGCGAGGGCTGGCGCCATCTTGTAATGGCGGAGGCGATCCTGGCCTTCCACGTGGGGCACAGTGGAAGCCAGCGCCATCTAGTGGTGGTGAATATTATTGCGGCGCTCTACAGGTGGTGGTGGTGCTGCTGCTACTACTACTACTACTACTACTACTACTACTACTACTACTACTGATGATGATGATGATGATGATGATGATGATGATTTAAAATAAAATAAAACCCACAAACAAGCAAAATTACAAAACCAGAATAAATATCCACTGCCCTACAGAAATCTTGATGCTCCTTGCAATTACAAGCTAGTAGTTATCCAGTATAGACATCTCAGCCCCAAACAGTTCTCTGAAAGCTCCGGATGTGATGCCTATCAAGAACCCATGGTATGCTGCTGATAATGGAAAGCCGACAGATTATTAAGTCGATAGACATCCCCTTGGACCAGAACTCAATGTTGCATATGCTTCTTTCCTTTCATGAGGAACATTTGTTTCATAAGCACCAGAAATTGTTGAGAAAGAACCATGACCTCTGGTTCACCAAATAGATCACTTTCTTCATGCTAGAAGCTTTGTGGAGAACATGTATCTTTCTAAAGAAACCATTGGGGTTGGGGATTTAGCTCAGTGGTAGAGCGCTTGCCTATGAAGCGCAAGGCCCTGGGTTTGGTCCCCAGCTCCGAACAAAAGAACCAAAAAAAAAAAAAAAAAAAAAAGAAAAAAAGAAAAAAGAAACCATCCTGTCAGCCCATGATCTCCCTTGAATGCAAAAGTCATTAATACAAAGTGACAAAGAGATCCCGGCCCGCAGCAGCTCTCTGCTCCCAGACCCCGTGGGAAAGAGACCTCACCGCCCGGTCAGGTGGGCACTCCTGAGGCTGCAGAGCAGAAGAGACCACCAACACTGCCCACCCCTGCCCACATCCCTGGCCCAAGAGGAAACTGTATAAGGCCTCTGGGCTCCCGTGGGGGAGGGCCCAGGAGCGGCAGGACCCCTGCCTGAGACACCGCCGGAACCTGAAGGAAACAGACCGGATAAACAGTTCTCTGCACCCAAATCCCGTGGGAGGGAGAGCTAAACCTTCAGAGAGGCAGACAAGCCTGGGAAACCAGAAGAGACTACTCTCTGCACATACATCTCGGACGCCAGAGGAAAACACCGGGGGCCAGCTGGAGCCCTGGTGCACTGAGGCTCCCGGAGGGGGCGGCGCATATCTTCCTGGTTGCTGCCGCTGCAGAGAGCCCGTGGGCAGCACCCCACGAGCGAACTTGAGCCTCGGGACCACAGGTAAGACCAACTTTTCTGCTGCAAGAAAGCGGCCTGGTGAACTCAAGACACAGGCCCACAGGAACAGCTGAAGACCTATAGAGAGGAAAAACTACACGCCCGAAAGCAGAACACTCTGTCCCCATAACTGACTGAAAGAGAGGAAAACAGGTCTACAGCAGTCCTGACACACAGGCTTATAGGACAGTCTAGCCACTGTCAGAAATAGCAGAACAAAGTAACACTAGAGATAATCTGATGGCGAGAGGCAAGCGCAGGAACCCAAGCAACAGAAACCAAGACTACATGGCATCATCAGAGCCCAATTCTCCCACCAAAACAAACATGGAATATCCAAACACACCAGAAAAGCAAGATCTAGTTTCAAAATCATATTTGATCATGATGCTGGAGGACTTCAAGAAAGACGTGAAGAACTCCCTTAGGGAAACACAGGAAAACATTAATAAACAAGTAGAAGCCTACAGAGAGGAGTCGCAAAAATCCCTGAAAGAATCGCAAAAATCCCTGAAAGAATTCCAGGAAAACACAATCAAACAGTTGAAGGAATTAAAAATGGAAATAGAAGCACTCAAGAAAGAACACATGGAAACAACCCTGGATATAGAAAACCAAAAGAAGAGACAAGGAGCTGTAGATACAAGCTTCACCAACAGAATACAAGAGATGGAAGAGAGAATCTCAGGAGCAGAAGATTCCATAGAAATCATTGACTCAACTGTCAAAGATAATGTAAAGCGGAAAAAGCTACTGGTCCAAAACATATAGGAAATCCAGGACTCAATGAGAAGATCAAACCTAAGGATAATAGGTATAGAAGAGAGTGAATACTGCCAGCTCAAAGGACCAGTAAATATCTTCAACAAAATCATAGAAGAAAACTTCCCTAACCTAAAAAAAGAGATACCCATAGGCATACAAGAAGCCTACAGAACTCCAAATAGATTGGACCAGAAAAGAAACACCTCCCGTCACATAATAGTCAAAACACCAAACGCACAAAATAAAGAAAGAATATTAAAAGCAGTAAGGGAAAAAGGTCAAGTAACATGTAAAGGCAGACCTATCAGAATCACACCAGACTTCTCGCCAGAAACTATGAAGGCCAGAAGATCCTGGACTGATGTCATACAGACCCTAAGAGAACACAAATGCCAGCCCAGGTTACTGTATCCTGTAAAACTCTCAATTAACATAGATGGAGAAACCAAGATATTCCATGACAAAACCAAATTTACACAATATCTTTCTACAAATCCAGCACTACAAAGGATAATAAATGGTAAAGCCCAACATAAGGAGGCAAGCTATACCCTAGAAGAAGCAAGAAACTAATCGTCTTGGCAACAAAACAAAGAGAATGAAAGCACACAAACATAACCTCACATCCAAATATGAATATAACGGGAAGCAATAATCACTAGTCCTTAATATCTCTCAACATCAATGGCCTCAACTCCCCAATAAAAAGAAATAGATTAACAAACTGGATACGCAACAAGGACCCTGCATTCTGCTGCCTACAGGAAACACACCTCAGAGACAAAGACAGACACTACCTCAGAGTGAAAGGCTGAAAAACAACTTTCCAAGCAAATGGTCAGAAGAAGCAAGCTGGAGTAGCCATTCTAATATCAAATAAAATCAATTTTCAACTAAAAGTCATCAAAAAAGATAAGGAAGGACACTTCATATTCATCAAAGGAAAAATCCACCAAGATGAACTCTCAATCCTAAATATCTATGCCCCAAATACAAGGGCACCTACATACGTAAAAGAAACCTTACTAAAGCTCAAAACACACATCGCACCTCACACAATAATAGTGGGAGATTTCAACACCCCACTCTCATCAATGGACAGATCATGGAAACAGAAATTAAACAGTGATGTCGACAGACTAAGAGAAGTCATGAGCCAAATGGACTTAATGGATGTTTATAGAACATTCTATCCTAAAGCAAAAGGATATACCTTCTTCTCAGCTCCTCATGGTACTTTCTCCAAAATTGACCATATGATTGGTCAAAAAACGGGCCTCAACAGGTACAGAAAGATAGAAATAATCCCATGCGTACCACGGCCTAAAACTGGTCTTCAATAACAATAAGGGAAGAATGCCCACATATACATGGAAATTGAACAATGCTCTACTCAATGATAACCTGGCCAAGGAAGAAATAAAGAAAGAAATTAAAAACTTTTTAGAATTTAATGAAAATGAAGGTACAACATACCCAAACTTATGGGACACAATGAAAGCTGTGCTAAGAGGAAAACTCATAGCTCTGAGTGCCTGCAGAAAGAAACAGGAAAGAGCATATGTCAGCAGCTTGACAGCACACCTAAAAGCTCTAGAACAAAAAGAAGCAAATACACCCAGGAGGAGTAGAAGGCAGGAAATAATCAAACTCAGAGCTGAAATCAACCAAGTAGAAACAAAAAGGACCACAGAAAGAATCAACAGAACCAAAAGTTGGTTCTTTGAGAAAATCAACAAGATAGATAAACCCTTAGCCAGACTAACGAGAGGACACAGAGAGTGTGTCCAAACTAACAAAATCAGAAATGAAAAGGGAGACATAACTACAGATTCAGAGGAAATTCAAAAAATCATCAGATCTTACTATAAAAACCTATATTCAACAAAACTTGAAAATCTTCAGGAAATGGACAATTTCCTAGACAGATACCAGGTATTGAAGTTAAATCAGGAACAGATAAACCAGTTAAACAACCCCATAACTCCTAAGGAAATAGAAGCAGTCATTAAAGGTCTCCCAACCAAAAAGAGCCCAGGTCCAGACGGGTTTAGTGCAGAATTCTATCAAACCTTCATAGAAGACCTCATACCAATATTATCCAAACTATTCCACAAAATTGAAACAGATGGATCACTACCGAATACCTTCTACGAAGCCACAATTACTCTTATACCTAAACCACACAAAGACACAACAAAGAAAGAGAACTTCAGACCAATTTCCCTTATGAATATCGACGCAAAAATACTCAATAAAATTCTGGCAAACCGAATTCAAGAGCACATCAAAACAATCATCCACCATGATCAAGTAGGCTTCATCCCAGGCATGCAGGGATGGTTTAATATATGGAAAACCATCAACGTGATCCATTATATAAACAAACTGAAAGAACAGAACCACATGATCATTTCATTAGATGCTGAGAAAGCATTTGACAAAATTCAACACCCCTTCATGATAAAAGTTCTGGAAAGAATAGGAATTCAAGGCCCATACCTAAACATAGTAAAAGCCATATACAGCAAACCAGTTGCTAACATTAAACTAAATGGAGAGAAACTTGAAGCAATCCCACTAAAATCAGGGACTAGACAAGGCTGCCCACTCTCTCCCTACTTATTCAATATAGTTCTTGAAGTTCTAGCCAGAGCAATCAGACAACAAAAGGAGATCAAGGGGATACAGATCGGAAAAGAAGAGGTCAAAATATCACTATTTGCAGTTGATATGATAGTATATTTAAGTGATCCCAAAAGTTCCACCAGAGAACTACTAAAGCTGATAAACAACTTCAGCAAAGTGGCTGGGTATAACATTAACTCAAATAAATCAGTAGCCTTCCTCTATACAAAAGACAAACAAGCCGAGAAAGAAATTAGGGAAACGACACCCTTCATAATAGACCCAAATAATATAAAGTACCTCGGTGTGACTTTAACCAAGCAAGTAAAAGATCTGTACAATAAGAACTTCAAGACACTGAGGAAAGAAATTGAAGAAGACCTCAGAAGATGGAAAGATCTCCCATGCTCATGGATTGGCAGGATTAATATAGTAAAAATGGCCATTTTACCAAAAGCAATCTACAGATTCAATGCAATCCCCATCAAAATACCAATCCAATTCTTCAAAGAGTTAGACAGAACAATTTGCAAATTCATCTGGAATAACAAAAAACCCAGGATAGCTAAAGCTATCCTCAACAATAAAAGGACTTCAGGGGGAATCACTATCCCTGAACTCAAGCAGTATTACAGAGCAATAGTGATAAAAACTGCATGGTATTGGTACAGAGACAGACTGATAGACCAATGGAATAGAATTGAAGACCCAGAAATGAACCCACACACCTATGGTCACTTGATTTTTGACAAAGGAGCCAAAACCATCCAATGGAAAAAAGATAGCATTTTCAGCAAATGGTGCTGGTTCAACTGGAGGTCAACATGTAGAAGAATGCAGATGGATCCATGCTTATCACCCTGTACTAAGCTTAAGTCCAAGTGGATCAAGGACCTCCACATCAAACCAGACACACTCAAACTAATAGAAGAAAAACTAGGGAAGCATCTGGAACACATGGGCACTGGAAAAAATTTCCTGAACAAAACACCAATGGCTTATGCTCTAAGATCAAGAATCGACAAATGGGATCTCATAAAACTGCAAAGCTTCTGTAAGGCAAAGGACACTGTGGTTAGGACAAAACGGCAACCAACAGATTGGGAAAAGATCTTTACCAATCCTACAACAGATAGAGGCCTTATATCCAAAATATACAAAGAACTCAAGAAGTTAGACCACAGGGAAACAAATAACCCTATTAAAAAATGGGGTTCAGAGCTAAACAAAGAATTCACAGCTGAGGAATGCCGAATGGCTGAGAAACTCCTAAAGAAATGTTTAACATCTTTAGTCATAAGGGAAATGCAAATCAAAACAACCCTGAGATTTCACCTCACACCAGTGAGAATGGCTAAGATCAAAAACTCAGGTGACAGCAGATGCTGGCGAGGATGTGGAGAAAGAGGAACACTCCTCCATTGTTGGTGGGATTGCAGACTGGTAAAACCATTCTGGAAATCAGTCTGGAGGTTCCTCAGAAAATTGGACATTGAACTGCCTGAGGATCCAGCTATACCTCTCTTGGGCATATACCCAAAAGATGCCTCAACATATAAAAGAGACACGTGCTCCACTATGTTCATTGCAGCCTTATTTATAATAGCCAGAAGCTGGAAAGAACCCAGATGCCCTTCAACAGAGGAATGGATACAGAAAATGTGGTACATCTACACAATGGAATATTACTCAGCTATCAAAAACAACGACTTTATGAAATTCGTAGGCAAATGGTTGGAACTGGAAAATATCATCCTGAGTGAGCTAACCCAATCACAGAAAGACATACATGGTATGCACTCATTGATAAGTGGCTATTAGCCCAAATGCTTGAATTACCCTAGATCCCTAGAACAAACAAAACTCAAGACGGATGATCAAAATGTGAATGCTTCACTCCTTCTTTAAATGAGGTAAAAGAATACCATTGGCAGGGAAGGGAGAGGCAAAGATTAAAACAGAGACTGAAGGAACACCCATTCAGAGCCTGCCCCACATGTGGCCCATACATATACAGCCACCCAATTAGACAAGATGGATGAAGCAAAGAAGTGCAGACCGACAGGAGCCGGATGTAGGTCACTCCTGAGAGACACAGCCAGAATACAGCAAATACAGAGGCGAATGCCAGCAGCAAACCACTGAACTGAGAATAGGTCCCCCGTTGAAGGAATCAGAGAAAGAACTGGAAGAGCTTGAAGGGGCTCGAGACCCCATATGTACAACAATGTCAAGCAACCAGAGATTCCAGGGACTAAGCCACTACCTAAAGACTATACATGGACTGACCCTGGACTCTGACCCCATAGGTAGCAATGAATATCCTAGTAAGAGCACCAGTGGAAGGGGAAGCCCTGGGTCCTGCTAAGACTGAACCCCCAGTGAACTAGACTGGTGGGGGGGAGGGCGGCAATGGGGGGAGGGTTGGGAGGGGAACACCCATAAGGAAGGGGAGGGGGGAGGGGGATGTTTGCCTGGAAACCGGGAAAGGGAATAACACTCGAAATGTATATAAGAAATACTCAAGTTAATAAAAAAAAAAACAAAAAAACAAAGTGACAAAGAATGTACATATAACCTTTGTGTTAATATATCCCTTTGAATCATTTAAATAGCCTCTAGATTACTCATAATACCTAAAAACAATATGAATGCCATGTAGTTGCTATGAGAAAAAGTTTAAGCATAATAAGACAAGTGATAAGTATTTTATTCAGTCCAGGCGCCACCTCTCACCCCAACAAGTACTTTTACTCTATGGTTAGAGGACTCTGAAGATGCAGAACCTATGAACATGGAGGGTCAACTGGAGTCACATCCTGTCTTCACTATGCCAGGTCATGCCTCTTCAACATATACTGTTTTGAACCTTCTTCCACAGTTCTCCAACTCTTATTATTTCCAACTATCTGGCCTTCCGACCAACCCATTGTTCACTGATTTGGCATACGCTCCCATTCTTTTACCTTTGCTGCACAAAAATATTGACTCTCTGCTTTGTTTCTTTTAAAAAATAAAGACATAATAAAATGTCTTTTGTTATAATTGTGAGCTCTATTGATGAAGAGTTCAGGTGAGACACGGTGAAGGGGGGTTTTGTGTGTTATTTCATGTCTACTACCTCAGTTAGGAAATCTTGAAAGCTGGAGATGGCTTTGACTACTGGCTGGAACCATCTGAAAGCCTATGTACTCAAACATCTGGCACCTAGATTGGGATGATTGAAAACCTAGACTTTGAGGCTAGAGCAGGTACTCATGGACTCCCTTGACAATCAGATACCACAACAGACACAGGGCTGATGAAAATGTCAGTAAGGTCAAAGCCTTCTGCCTTCCTTTTAAAAGTGATTTGTGAAGGCTCATTTTTTTCTAACTTTTTATTGATTCTTTGTGAGTTTTACGTCTTGCACCTCAGTCCTGCCAGCCATCTCCCTGTCTCCCAGTATATACCCTTGACCTTGCACCCTCTGAAGGGGAAATCTCTGGTTCTTTCGAGACGCAGTTGTGTCATGTGATGTTTTCCTGGAAACTGTCTTATAAGAGGATGTTTTTGCTGAAGCAGATATGTGGGATGGTATTTTGCAAAGAACAGACACATGGTGTTTTTCTGCAGGTGGCCTGGAAGCGGGCAAGCAGATGCTTGAGAGAATACATGATATTTGGAAAGGATATCAATATAATCCAGTGGACAGTGGATGATGCTGGATGGTATTGGTGTGCCATGACGTTCATAGCTGGTCATGGTCTTTACTGATGATGCTGGGTGGACATTCTTTGTTGTTCATCAGGAAACTTCTGATGGTGTCCTGGCAGCTTCTTCCTCAGATTCAGACCAAATGGCAAAACCTTGTGGTTTTTTCTGGATCGACCTGCCATTGCTGACTCATGGATGGAGTTTGGGAATGAATCGAGCTGATTCATGTGAACCGAACTGGAACGATATCCTGACAACCCAGATTATATTTGCCCAAAAAACGATTTCTAAAGAGGGCCACATCCTCCTTTGCCCTAATAACCATTCCTTTCCACTGCCTCTGGTGAGTGGTGGACTACAAGGGATGTTGAAGGATTCAAGAACTCTTACTAAAAGTAGGTTTTGAAAAATCTAGGCATACAACCCAGTCCCACCAAAGTAAAATATGCACACACAAACAGGCATTTCAAGTGGAAGCTGTGGTATGTCACAGTGTGTCCCACGGTATAACCCTCTGTCCACACCATCTTCACCCGCAAATGTTCATTGCAATAAGTCATTGGCTTGGTTTGAGATCTCTGGCTTCTGCAATAGCATCAACATTGGATCCTCATCAAGTCTCCTCCTAGTTATCCTGCTGTTATTCTGTGTCATGGAGATTCTGCAGTTTTAGGTCTGCAGGACCATCCCTTTCACAACCCCCAACACTCAGCAGGTGATATAGATTTGGGGGTGGGCCAATTCAGAGCCCTGAATCTGGGCCTGGGTGGTAGCTGAGGTGGTCAGCCCACTGGCTCTCCCTTTTCTGCACTACCATGGCAAGTCCTCCAGCACTGCTCCAGCAAGGCCACATATTACCATAAGCAGGAGCTAGGATCAACTCTCCTGTGTGTGCTGGGAACCAGTTCACCAGTAGCCACACCTCCAGACCCAGCTCCACAATGCTGCCTAGTCGAGGATCCAGGCCTACTCTGCCAAGTGCTACAGCCTGTGGGAGGTTGGACTAGTTCTCTGGCTCTCACACCTTCCAGACTGCCTTACCTACACCCCTGCCACCAAGGCCAGCCCTACTGTGCTGCTCAGGCAAACTACAGTCCACTCTCCAGAACGTTCCAACTGTCAAGAGGCACCAGCAGCCTCCTGCTCTCATGACCCTGGGGCCAGCTCTCTTGACCATCTCGGGTGATGAGAGGTGGGAGGTGGAATCACTCCAACACCCATGCCACCTTATGGTAGATGCCTGGCTGGGCCAGTTCGCCCATGCAGTTGCCCTTGAGGCTGTCTTACCTTCGACTCCACCACCAGGATCGCTTAGTCAGTGCTGCCCAGGAAAGGTGCAGGGATTAACTCTCCTGAGTGCCGCAGCTGGGGAGGGGCAGAACTTGTTCATGAACTTAGCTCATGCATGACCCTGTAGGCAGCTTTCCTGACTGCCAAATATAGCAAGGGCAGAGAGGAGGTATCGCCTCTGTACTCATGCCACTCCAGGCCAGATGAGTGGCAGAGTGAGCTCTCCCATATGTATGCCCTTGAAGGCCAATTACCCATCCCCCCTGCCAGCAGGATAAATTTCACTGTACTTCCTGGGCGAGGTGCAGGGCCCATTCTCTGGAGTGCTGCTATGGGTAGTAGGTGGGCTAGCTCTCTAGAGAGCTTCAGTCAGTGAGGTGCGGGCAGGTTCACGGCTCCTGGACATCCCATACAATCTCTGTGGCTGCCCTGAACAGGGACACCCCTATGTTTTGGAGCAGTAATATGAACCTTGGTGTGTATAGTTTGAATATGCTTGGTCCAGGAAGTGGCTCTATGAGGAGGTATGGCCTTGTTGGAGTAGGTGTGGCCTTGTTGGAGTAGGTGTGGCCTTGTTGGAAGAAGCCTGTCACAGTGGGGGTGGGCTTTGAGACCCTCCTCCTAGTTGCCCAGGAGACAGCCTTTCCTAGCTGCCTTCTGAGAGAGATGTAGGGCTCTTAGCTCTTTCCAGGTCCATGTTTCCCTGGGCACTGCTATGCTTCTTGCCATGATGATAATGGACTGAACCTCTGGACCTGTAAGCCACTCACAATTAAATGTTGTCCCTTGTAAGAGTTGCCTTGATCATGGTGTCTCTACTCAGCAAGGAAACTAACTAAGACACTAGGATATCAACACGGATGCGCTCCCACCCCAACCCCCAATGCCACCATCCCAGCTATTACATAGCCATGGACCCAGTCATGGCCCTCAGTAGCTGCTTGGTCTGGGACTTCACTACTGCCCCATGTGGTGGGTCTCATCCCTCACAACAGGGTTTTCAGAGAGCAGTTTGATATCATATCCACTTAGCAAAATGAAAATGGCAAGTTCACTTCTAGGCCTGTGAACTCCCCAGCTATGTATGGTGACAATTTTGGTTTCTTTAAAAATCCAGTTATGCTATGTGAATAAGTTTGTGTTTTAATCCCAGGTGTGGGATTAGGGCTGCTTCAGTTTGTCCACAGCAGTTTATCATGATTGTTTCCTGCTCGAAGAGGGGCATGGTTTTTGGCAGGTGCAGGTGGTTTAGTTCAGGGGATTGTGGAGAGGGAATAAATGTCAGAGCCCAGAATGGGCAGAAGGTGCTCCTCAGATTAAGGGTAGTCTGCTGCTGGTCCCTCCCTGCTGCTTTTGGTTGCTGTTGATGTTTGACAGGAAGTTGGAGATATCCTGCTGACAAAGATGGTCTTGACCCAAGGGACCCAACAGTCCTAATCAACAGGAAAAGGCTGATAGAGGTCTATGTCCCCTTCCCCTCTAATCTCTCTCCTACCTAGTGTTGAGGGGTTGGAAGGGATTAGGGTGGAATAAGGGTTAGAAGGGAGACAGAGGTATAAAAACCCAATATAATGGAAAAAAAATAGCAACAGCCATGCCTTTGTTTGTAGTTTGGAGAGAGTAGATTTGCTATATTTCCCTCCTGTGGCATGGACCTAAAATTCAATCAGAAAATAGTCTTTTTTTTTTTTCCACATAACATCGGCGCTACCCATGAGCATATATTGCTACTCTGGCCATCATTGAAATTCAGAGTTTATAGCTGGGTAAGACCATTGATGGCTTTTCTTTCTTTCTTCCTCTCTTTCTTTCTTTCTCTCTCTCTCTCTTTCTTTCTCTCTCTCTCTCTCTCTTTCTTTCTTTCTTTCTTTCTTTCCTTCCTTCCTTCCTTCCTTCCTTCCTTCCTTCCTTCCTTCCTTCCTTCCTTCCTCCTTCCTTCTTCCTTCTTTCATTGAACAGCCATTCTAGCACTATGGATGTGAAATATTAGAAAGTCACAAAACAGTAGATTTCTCTATGACCTTTCAAATATTCTTAGTTATCCCTACCCCAATACCCATCTGTGCACTGCCCTCCCTGTCTTTACTAACGTAAACATTCCTCCTCATTATTCGCCCCTTCCCTTACTTGTCACTGCTCACTGTGCTCCTTCCCTTAAGGTCTTTCCTCATCCTCTGTACCAATGACTTCTTTCCACCTTCCTGGATTATACAAGTATTCCAAATGAAAAGTGGGCGAGACCACGTGACATTCGTCCTACTGGCCTTGCATCACCTCACTCAATATGATTAGCAGCTCTACCCATTCTTCTGGGAATGTCATAACTTTTTTTTTGTTTAGAGCTGGATAAAATTTTCTATGCACATAAGTACACATTTTCCTTATTCATTCATCAGTTGACTGACATCTAAGCTATTTCTGTATCCTAGATGTTGTGAGTAGAACAGCTCTGAACATGGATGAGCGTGTGTCTCTGTCGTAGAAAATAGCATCTTGGACACATGCCCAGGGGTGGTAGATTTGGGTGATATGGGAGATCTATTTCTATATTTCTGAGGAGCCACCACCCTGATTTATTTCCACAGTGGCTACTTCAGTTTGCTTGAAGGTCCTGATTTCCCAATCCTTGTCAGCCTTGTTTGCTTCCCTTTGTCTTTGTCTTTTTTTTTTTTTTTTCATCTTTATTAAATTGGGTATTTTTTATTTACATTTCAAATGTTATTCCCTTTCCTGGTTTCCAGGCCAACATCCCCCTAACCCTTCCCCCTCCCCTTATATATGGGTTTTCCTCTCCCCATCCTTCCCCCATTACCGCCCTTCCCCCAACAATCACGTTCACTGGGAGTTCAGTCTTAGCAGGACCAAGGGCTTCCCCTTCCACTGGTGCTCTTACTAGGCTATTCATTGCTACCTATGAGGTTGGAGCCCAGGGTCAGTCCATGTATAGTCTTTGGGTAGTGGCTTAGTCCCTGGAAGCTCTGGTTGCTTGGCATTGTTGTTCAGAGCCCTTCAAGCTCTTTCAGTTCTTTCTTTGATTCCTTCAATGGGGGTCCTGTTCTCGGTTCAGTGGTTTGCTGCTGGCATTCGCCTATGTATTTGGATATTCTGGCTGTGTCTCTCAGAAGAGATCTACATCCGGTTCCTGTCAACCTGCACTTCTTTTCTTCATCCATCTTGTCTACTTTGGTGGCTGTATATGTATGGACCACATGTGGGGCAGGCTCTGAATGGCCATTCCTTCAGTCTCTGTTCTAAACTTTGCCTCCCTATCCCCTTCTAAGGGTATTCTTGTTCCCCTTTCAAAGAAGGAGTGAAGTATCCACATTTTGGTCATCCTTCTTGAGTTTCATGTGGTCTGTGCATCTTGGGTAATTCGAGCGTTTGGGCTAATGTCCACTTACCAAAGAGTGCATACCATGTGTGTGTTTCTGTGATTGGGTTACCTCACTCAGGATTATATTTTCCAGTTCCATCCGTTCATGAAGTCATTGTTTTTGATAGCTGAGTAGTACTCCATTGTGTAGGTGTACCACATTTTCTGTATCCATTCCTCTGTTGAAGGGCATCTGGCTTTCCAGCTTCTGGCTATTATAAATATTGCTGCTATGAACATAATGGAGCATGTTTTGGGTATATGCCCAAGAGAGGTATAGCTGGGTCCTCAGGGAGTGCAATGTCCAATTTTCTGAGGAACCTCCAGGCTGATTTCCAGAATGGTTGTACCAGTCTGCAATCCCACCAACAATGGAGGAGTGTTCCTCTTTCTCTACATCTTCACCAGCATTTGCTGTCACCTGAGTTTTTGATCTTAGCCAATCGCACTGGTGTGAGGTGGAATCTCAGGGTTGTTTTGATTTGCATTTCCCTGATGACTAAAGATGTTGAACATTTCTTTAGGAGTTTCTCAGCCATTCGGCATTCCTCAGCTGTGAATTGTTTGTTTAGCTCTGAACCCCATTTTTAAATAGGGTTATTTGTCTCCCTGCGGTCTAACTTCATGAGCTCTTTGTATATTTTGGATATAAGCCCTCTATCAGTTGTAGGATTGGTGAAGATCTTTTCCCAATCTCTTGGTTGCCGTTTTGTCCTAATGACAGTGTCCAATCATAGACATCTCATCGGGATACAACAAAATCTTGAAGTAGTCGAATTTAACTGACAGCTAAGAATGGTGAGCACTTTAAAAAGTGTTTCTGAGCCTTTTGCATTTCTCCTGAGAACTGGGCTCAGCTCTGCAGCCAGCCCATTCTTTAATTGAGTTGCTGGTTTTTCTCAATGTTTAGTTTCTTTTTCTAATTTCATATATTTTAAGCACTCATTCTTTGTCCAATGTATAGCTGGCAAAGATTCATTCCACGTTGTAGGGTGCCTCTTAAATCAATTAACAGTTTCTTTTGTAATACGGAAGCCTTTTAATATTTATAAGGACTGGATCTTTGGCTTTAGAGAAACTCTTAATGAACAAAATTTGTGAACTTGAACTTTTGAAAGTCTGAGTGGGCTTTTTTCCCAGGGTGTGTGTGTGTGTGTGTGTGTGTGTGTGTGATTAAAGATTATTAGAAAAAAATAGTCACCTCTGAATGGTTACGGATCTAATTTTTTATTAAATAGAAGTTGAAATTTGGATTTTCTTTTAAACTTGCTCTCATAGTTCTTCCTTAAACCTCAGCAGTTTGGCTGCAGGACACCAGGCCCACAGACTGAAGAACAGACAGCTCAGCCTTCTCCTGAGCACACAGAAATCTTCTCCTGGGGGCTTAGGGCGTAGCTCAGTGGTAGAATGCTTGCCAATTATGTGAAGCCCCTGGGTTTAAAAAAAATCCTTTCATGAGAAACTTATTTAAGTTTTCTTATGAATTAATTTTGGATTTTCTGCCTAACTCCTCTCATCTGAGCCATTCTTCAGCAGCCTGGTTGTTACCTCTGAGGGTGATCCAGTCTTTCCAAGCCAACACAGGATCTTTCCTCACTCCTGGGAAAGACCACGAATATTTGTGGAGGGAGAGGTGATGTGACTCAGGTTTGGCTGCCATTCCTTTTCACAAAGTATCTGTTATGGGGGAGGGGGGATGTTAATGGGGAATGCCTGGAGCCAAGCTTTTAGTGGCCAATACTGACTGAGAACCAAATCTTTAAAAACCTCGGTTTGAGTAGCCTCCACAGACCTCTTACCTAAATGACACAGTACTTTCAAAACAAAGTCATGTTTCATGAATTCATAGGAGAAGAATGCTTGCCTTTTTGGACAAAACTGTATTTTGCCAAAAATTCCACAGTTTGCTATGCAATTTGCTGCATAATGGATCCAAATTTTCAAACAGGATTATGACAGAGAACTCATACAACAGACTGTTCATACAGTAACAGACATTCAGCAAGAACGTTGGATTTTATTTAGTTCTTCTGAGTCATGTCTGTGTGCTAAAGGGAAATTCCCATAGAGGTGCCGGATTTGAAAAATGGGGTATTTTCCACTCTTCTCAAACCGACATCAGATGAGAAGAGAGATTCACTCAGCGAAGCATGTGGTCCAACTGCCCACCAGGAGCATGCTGAAGGGCTAGCAGTGTGGCTTCAGGGGGGTTTGCACAGCAGGACACCCTCAGGCTATACTTCGCAGTCAGTTATACTAGTTCCAAAATGGAGGCAGCTAACAGTAGCTATGTTAGCGTGCACACACAACTGAAGGCTATTGGTTGAAGATTCATCACAGATTGATCCTGGGTGGATTTCATAAGTGATTCGTTTTCTCATGGTGCACCATGATTTTAGAAGACTGTCCTAGCTCCAGGGGCCAGTGAAATGACCAACTTAATTAGCTGATGGAGGAAAAAATCATAAATGCTGGCGCATACTGTATTCCTTTTTTTTTTTTCTCAATTAGTTTTCTCTGATGGGGATCTCACTGGGAATACAAACCACACTCAAGTGAAGGGTCCTGTGTCTAGTGGTAGCAGCAGACGGCCAGTATAAAATGAACTTGGTGGTGTTTTTGGAGGGGTTGTTGCTGTTTGTCTGACTTCAAATTTGTCTTTATGGGATTTCTGTGTGTGCGAGTATGTGTTGATCTGCATCTACAAGTGATTCTTGTGCTCTTTTCTTTCAGATGTATTTTTATTCCTGTTTATTTGTTTCCTTATTGTCTGTTTCTCTCTCTCCCTCTTTTTCTCTCTCCCTTCCCTCCCTCCCCTTCCTCCACCCCTCTTTTCTTCCTTTCTTATTTTAAACACGTGTGTTTTCCAGTGAGAGAGCAAGGAAAAATGTGGATTTGCATAGGTAGGAAGGCAAGGAGGGTCTGGAAGGCGTTGGGGAAGGGGAAACCATAATCCAAATATACTGTATATAAAAATTTACTTTCAATAAAAAAAATTTTTTTTCTCATAGGGTCATGCACAAAAAAACCAGTGTCATAGCAGCGAGTTAACATATATATGTTCTTGGACATCATAAGCTATCATTAAATCTACTTGCTAAGAGAGAAACTAAGGTGTTAGAGCCTGGAACCAGGGTACAGACCCACGAAGTCAGAATAGATTTTTGGAAGGAAGTATTTGGCAATGCCCTCTGCCAAACAGAGTTAACATTGGCCTAATGTGAGAAACGTACTTGAAAAATACATGTAACTTTTGAAAATGGCGTTACATCAACCCTGAAGGACACTCTTTCCTATTGCAAAAGTGATTGTCATTTTACATAGACCCTTCTGTCTGTCTGCTATTCTATACTGCTTTTCGGGGTTTCTGAGAATTTTATTTTGTAGTACATGTTTAAACAACTTTGCTTTATTCTTTGACTTAAAAAAAAATCACTCCAGAGTAGTACATTTGGTTATCTTCACCCTACCCCGGGATTCAAAGGCTATGTTTGAAGAAGTCTGTGTTGGCTTCAGAAGTTCACTCCACCCATCACTACTTCCTGCCCCAGCTGCTTACATTTCTTCTCACTACTCCATTCCCTCAATGTTGTTTCCATCTAGTTCAGACCTTCAGTCTGTTTCGTTCGGATTACTGAAATGCCTTTTTAAATTCTTGCTTCATACTTGAACCAGATGGATTACATCATACAATTCCCGTTGCCTTTAGGAACCCAGCTATTGCCACCTAACTGTGCAACTTCATCCAGATGTTTTGTTCTCTGTGCCTCAGTTTTATCATCTATAGTCTTGGGAGCAATTAGAGTATATGGGTAGTCGTAAAAGCAGAGACAACCTCAGAAAAGTGAAGACTCTGTAGTGAACCCTGAAAAATGTGACATAATTACTATGTTGACTCTAGTTCAAATCCCTCCAGAAAGCAGTCTACACTGTGCAGATTCTCCTCTGCTTTTTTATCTCCTGTTGTTGAAAATATATTGATTTAATGTGCATAAGTGTGTACCTGAACATATGTATACTGCATGCATGTGAGATGCCTGCAGGGGCCAAGATAGGGAGTCAGCCCCCTTGGGACTTGAATAACAACAGGCCATTGTGAGCTCCATGTGGGCATTGAGAACGAAGCCATAGTCTTCTGCAGTAGCAGCAAGAATCCTTAACTACTGAACCATCTCTCCAGCTTGTTCCTGTCTCCTTTTAACCACCATCGTGTCTCATGGCATTGTCTTAGAGTCCCCACCATGCTCTAACCTATCTTACAGAACGACTTGTTCAGGTGTCTAATATAATATATTCTTTTCTGTCTTAAGACTTACACAGTTTGACTGACCACAACTTACTCATTCCTTAGCTTCATAGTCATTTCCTTGGCAAAGGTTTTTCTGAGTTTCAAACTAGGAGAAGTCCTTGTATTGGATATGTACTGGTGCTGTTCGTGCATTCAAAGTGTTAGAAGTCCCTGGATTGGATGGATGGCAAACAACAAACTCTTCTGGAGGCTGAAGCATCCAAGATTAAGACACTAGCAGATTCATTGTCTGTTGGAGGCCTGCTTCCTGGCTCACAGACACTGCCTTGCTGCTAGCACCCCAATGACATGCGTGGTGGCTCCATGCTCATCAACATCTGGTCATTTTCTGAAGGCAGTGCCTCCTGATCAAAGAACTTTGACCATTAAGAGGCAACAATGAGAAGGATTGGAAGGAACCACAAACATTCAGAACATAGTAAGAGCCTTGTGTGGGAGCAAGTCAGTTCCATCTGCTAGCTTCTTTCTCTCATTCACTCATTTTTCCAAATGATTTTTTTTCTAATACACATTAACAGCATGCCAGTGCGTGTCTAATAAAAGGACTTCACCCGGTTTGAAACTCAGAAAACCCTTTACCAAGGAGAGGACTATGAAGCTAAGGAATGAGTGAGTTTTGGTCAGCCAAACTGTGTAGACAGAAAAGAATATATTAATTAATTAATTTATTCATTGTGTGTGCATTTGTGTATGAAGTCAGAGAACATGTGGGGAGTCTATCCTTTCCCTCAATAGTGTTGGTTCCAGGGATCAAACTCAGGCCTCAGGTTTGTCAGCAAGTGCCTTTCCCAGCTAAACCATCTTGCCAGCCCCTCCACAAGATTCGTGAGGGTAGAACCACCTGAGTTCAGAATATATGTTGGTAGCTGAAGTATAGCACACATTTAATACAAAAAAATTGGTCACATATAATAATATGGTACATTTGTTGTTTTAAAACCCCGAGAAAGCAAAGCAAAGCAAAATATTTGTGTTTTATAAACATGTTTCTCCTTTGAAATATGCAAAAATATTATCAAGGCTATAAACAATACTCCAACCTAAAGATTATCAGTATTGTCGGCTCAAATGCGTCAAGGGAAACTATTGATTACACAGATTTTCACTGTTGCCAGTATTATTTTAAATTGGACAGTTGGACTGTCTTAATAAGTGAAGAATTTGAAATATAAATCTTATAAAACTTTAAACAGTGTCTATCACATATTTGCATTATACACTATAGTATTTGTGCATATTTGCAGATATACTATAAAATATATTTAGTGTAATGAGCACCACTTTTATATTGCACCACTTTTTGGAAAAGATGAAATTAAGTTGAATACAAATATACACAGGCTATAAACAATACTCCAACCTAAAGATTATCAGTGTTGTCGGCTCAAATGCCCCAAGGGAAACTATTGATTACACAGATTTTCACTGTTGCCAGTATTATTTTAAATTGGACAGTTGGACTGTCTTAATAATTTAATGCTCTTGCCACAAGGATGTGTGATTCACCATTTGCCCTTCCCCTTCAACTGACGATCTTTAGGGATAACTGGTGATCATTTCCCTCATGGTCTATATCTGCCAGCCTTAAGCTCACAATCAAAAAGATAGTTCTGAGGGCTCAGAGGGTTCGTGGCTATGTCCACTGAGTCTTCTGTGAAATAGAGGCGTGCACTTTGGTGTGGGTCAAGTAAGATGAGTAGAACTTCCTCCTGCTCCTCAAAACAACAAGGTGGAATTAGATTAAGAAAGGGCGAGCAGGTTTCATCGGCCATCTACTTCTCATGTGTGACACTGCCACCGGCTCAAAACCACAGGCCAACTACTTAATCGTGGACCTGAACCAAATTATGAGTCTTCCTCTCCAAACCACCTTTCCAATTTGTAAGCTAACATTCTCCGGTGATCTAGGTAGCGTGGACAAAAACTGGATGATGCATGATCTAAAACCTGGTATGGCTTCTTGGTTTGAAAGCTGATTATCTTTGAATGATGCATATATTACTGTTTCTTCTTTAGTAATAAACAAAAGAAAATTGAGAAATCATGAACATTCTGCCCTCATCTTATGAATCTTCCCTTTATGAAATTTTCTTTTCTTGTTTATAAATTCTTTGTATGTTTTTTTAAAACTGGTCTGTTATTACTCTTAATGGCATTAGAAGTCAGGCCAGAACCATGTCACAACAGGAAGCTTCTAACCTTGCTCTCTCAGAAAGAAAGCACTGGCTTTGAAACAGCAAGCAGTCCTCAAGTCCTTTATGATGATGCCGGAAACAAACTAGGAAGCCGAAGTACCACAAGCAAGCTTGATGTCCACAAAGTCAAGAACAGCTACATGGACAGGAAGGAGAGAAGCCAGTGTGTGTGTGTGTGTGTGTGTGTGTGTGTGTGTATTGTTGTTGTTTTTAAATTTTTTATTGGTTAATTTATTTATTTACATTTCAGATGTTATCCCCCTTCCCAATTTCCCCTCCAAAAACTCCCTATCCCATCCACTACCCCCTGATCTATGAAGATGTTTCCCCACCTCTCACCCACTCCCACCTCATGGCTCTAACTCTAGCATTCCCCTACACTGGAGCATCAAGCCTTCACAGTGTCAAGGGCCTCTCCTCCCATTGGTGCTCGACAAGGCCCTCCTCTGCTACATATGCAGCTGGAACCATGGGTTGCTCCATGTCTACTCTTTGGTTGGTGCTTTAGTCCCTGGGAGCTCTGGGGGGTCTGATTGGTTGATATTGTTGTTCTTCCTATGGGGTTGCAAACCCCTTCAGCTCCTTCAGTCCTTCACCCTGACTCATGCATTGGGGTCCCTGTGCTCAGTCTGATGGTTGACTGCAAGCATCTGCATCTGTATCGGTAAGGCTCTGGTAGACATCCATACCAGGCTCCTGTCAGAAAGCCCATCTTAGCATCAGCAGTTGTGACTGGGTTTAGTGGCTGCATGTTGGATGGATTCCCAGGTGGGGCAGTCTCTGGATGACCTTTCCTTCAGTCTCTGAGAGCCATTTAAAGAAAAAATTAAAAAGGGCTTGAAGTTGGGAGAAAGGTGAAGTAGGGAGCACTTGGGGGAATTTTTTTTGTATAAATACATAAATATGCAAGTAATAATTTAAAAACATGTTTAGAAGAAACAGACTGAGGAAGGGTAACAGAGAGACAAATGCAGTCAAAGTATTTGATACACATGTATATACTATATGTATGGATATATCATAATGAAATCTTAGTACAACTAATATGCACTAATAAAATAATTGGAGAGAGAAAAAGAAAACAAAAGCCATTTGACGTCATCTATCCAGCTCCTCTTTCAAGTTGAAAGACTTAGGACTTGGAAGGAGGGTCCAGTATTTGGCATCTGCCTTGAAGAGAGAAGACAATGACGTATCCAGTGTCCCAAATTTGGGGAAGATGCCGAAGAGGCTGTTTCTGCTTTTACTAAATGGTCAATGACAAGAGACCCACACACTTTTGATTCCTGGGGTCCCAACAACGAGAGATCTCAGCAAACTCTGGCAGTGCCAGAGATCCTGCAGTGCTCAAGAGAGACACAAGACACTAGTGGGAGCAGGGAAACCAGCAAGTCTCTTACATTGGAAACACATATGCATGAGGAGAGAAACATCACAGCACAAGATTTATGGAGCTATGAGGATAGTCACCCACACTGATTGATGTGGCTTTCCCCTGAATAATGCCAATCTATAAAGATCAGAAGAAACAGTTGTGTTTTAAATGCAAATGCCACCATCATCATCAACAAAAAAAAATAATAAGACCCATATAGAAACAAGGAAAGATGACCAAATTCAAAGAATTAAAACAAATCCTCAAAGAAGAAGTATATACAACCAGAAATCCTTGAATTTTTTATTAACAAAACAAAATGTTTGTTTTAAAGAATCATAATAGTTCACAAGAGACAAAAAACAAACAACCAAAGAAACAACACTGGAAGTGGGATAATAGTCAGAAACAAGGCAAGAGCAAAATCTTCCAGTAATTTTAGAGACAAATAACAAAATAAACTTATTTTTATTTTTTACTTTAGACTTCATCAAATGAAAAAAATGAATCAATGAACTTAGTAAATTGTCATTTAAAATTACTAAGAGGAGTAGCAATACCAAAGGGATAAGAGATGTGATGAGGGGCTGAAGATGGCTCTGAGGTTAAGAGCACTGACTGCTCTTCCAGAGGTCCTGAGTTCAATTCCCAGCAATCACGAGGTGGTTCATAACCATCTGTAATGGGATCAAATGCCCTCTTCTGGGGTGTGTGAGAAGACAGCTAGAGTGTACTCATATACATAAAATAAATAAATCTGAGAGGGGGGGGTAATGAAAACCTAAGGGATTTAGGGACTTGTGGGGAATTACCAACCTGAAAAGGAAGGTACTGTGCAGTCCTTTGAGAAGACTCAATGAGAAGAGAGACAGAAATGAGAAGAACTCATTTGAATAGGTAATGGCTAAAACCCCCCAATGGAGAAAGGACACTGAGGAATAATTTTGATGAATCCAACCAGACACAGCATACACAAGAGGTCAAAAATCATAGACAATGAAAGGAATAATTTTGAAAATACCAAGAGAAAATTTCCCACAGCTTTGAGACAGGGCTCATAAGAGTAAAAATAGATTTATCAGCAAACATTTCAGCCAGCCAAATGGGATGAGATTCTCAAAGTACTTAAAGGAAAGAAATGTTAAATGACAATACTATGCAGAAAACTTCTTGAAAATAAATTGGAAATAATGACTAGCTTAAGTAGACAAAGGCTGAAGAAATTTGTCTCTAAAACTACCTGATGAGGATTAATAACGTAAGCTCTGAAATTTGAATAGAAAGGGTGATATATTGAAAACTAAAACCATATTAAACTATAAAGTCCCCTACTAAAGAGAATATACAGACAAATGCAGAATTCTGCAATGTTGTACTGGCTCCACACAAAGCTAGGTAGAGAATGTAAAAAAATAACTGTAAAGTCAACTTAATAGATATACATTACAAAGGATGAACTTTGTGACTTTTTTCATATAAAATAGGAGGAGATGGGAAAGACAGGTCTTATGCATAATGAGTATTATTATTAATATAAATTGCTATAACTGTAGCTATTTTATCCAACTCCAGTGGTTACTACAGAGAAGTTTTCGTTAGACTCGGATGGACAATGTGTAAAGAGAATCAAAGCATGTCACTACAAAAGAAAGAAATCCACTAGACACAAAACAAGACAGAAGAAGAGGTAAGATCACTATATGATGCGTGAGAAAGGACAATGAGAGTGGTGGATTGCACTCCACTAGGATTATGTTAAAAAATAATAGAGTTTCAAAGGAAAACTTTGTAATTACTTTGTTATCCACAGTATTATGTTTGAAGCATGAATCCATTGTAAAAATTATTAGATCTAGCCAATCAACAGATATTATTTTCTGTTGTTACTATACTGTGTTTTGGTTTGGGGTTTTGAATAGTGTCCACTTTTTATGAGCCTGCCTCTTCTGATTTAGTTTATTATAAAGACAGCTATGAATCCACCAGCTTACTTTGAGGAGAAGGGGAGTGTGATTTTTAAGACAAGTAGAAATCTGATATTTCTTTAAAAAAATTTAAATCGAATATCATCAACATTGGCTAAAACATTTTACAAAAATACAATTCAGAATTGGTCTTAGTTTAAACTGTCCCCCTCTAATGCAAACTGAACACATAACTCTTAGTACTTGTGTACTAGCCTTATTTTGTATTAGGGTTTTTCAGATACAGTCAACTGAAAACCAGATCCTTAATAGACAGAAAGAGAAGTCCATGTGAAGGCTGAGACCACGAGACCAAGATAGAAATGATGTGTCCTCAAGCTCAGAATGCTGAATATCAAGGATCATTAGGGCCTCTAGACCAAGAGAACAGGCAGGAAACAGATCACACCGTGGAACCAAAGTGCTGACAGCTGGAACTCGGATGTCTAGTCACCAGCAGATTTGGGCAAGAATACATTTTGGCTTTAAACTTCTCTTTTTATGGTACATTTTTCTTTCAGTTTCATAAAACTAATATCAGACATAGTAAAGATACCTATGATTCAGTAATCTTCTGGAATAAATAAGCCTAAGCATGTGTTTTTCTTTTAAAAAAGCATTTATTGTAGCTATGCCTTTTCATATAATTATGCAAGGTACTTTGGTGCCATTATCAAGACTGCTATCTCCTGATCTGTGATCCCGATACATGCCTGGAAAGTTTCACATCTCGCAATACACATTATTAGATACTTATGACTCGATGAAGCAGCACAAGAGGTAAAATTAGAAATAAAAAATGCATTTCCTCAAGAGAACAGCTTAATAATAGTTCATATACAGCAGCATCCAGGAGGAACAATAGCACAGATTGCACACTAACAAAAGGAATGAGAAAAGCCATCATCAAAGGACTGAAATGTCAACTAATTGTGGTGTGTGTGTGTGTGTGTGTGTGTGTGTGTGTGTGTGTGTGTGTGTGTTTAAGGGGGGGTGGCAGGAAGGAAGACAGTCTTTCTGTGTGGTCCAGGTTGGCTTGGAATTCACTATGGAACTGCCTCAAAATATCAATCTTTCTGCCACAGTTTTTAATTGTGTTTAAGTGCTTGGGCTACAAGAATGGACCACTGTGTCTTGTTTTTCTGTGGTCTCTGAAGGAGACATTTTCATGCCCCTACCCCGGCTTATAATGGTGCCAACCATCCTTAGTATTCAACATATTGACTTGCTAATTCATCATTTAATCTCTTTCTCAGACTCCACATGGTGCTCTTCCTGTACAATTTTTTTCTTTTATTCTTCTGATAGTATTGCTCCTAAACCTTTCATGGATTTTCTTAGAAAGCATAGGAGGATTATTGCCTTCATGTCAGGTAATAGTGTAACTCCATAGTGTCTGCAAGACTCTGGCTCCGCTCGCCCACTGCCCATGCATGCAAAGCTACATTTCCCAGATGTCACAGCTATGTGGAGCTATGAGACCAGTTCTGCCAAATGTGTAAAGTCCACAGTACACAAGCTATGGTTTTCATGCTCCCTTCCCAAACCAAGGCCAGGGAGATCATATGTTCTAGATGTCACTCTGTCATCTGGGAGCCTGAAAAACTATGCGAAGCAGGACTTCTGCCACACCTTGATGGAAAGATAGCTTTGTTTTGTTAATCCGTGGAGACTTGAGAATAAATCTCTGGCAGCACTTATTCAGTCTACTACGCTAATTGATCTGGAATGCATACTCGGCAAATTTTCTTCATTCCTTTCACATTAAGAAAGATAGGGAAATAGAAATGATGTTTAAGTTAAAAATACAAAATTAAATCATGTACTGCCAAACTGCTTACAATAAATATCTCTTTCCGACCCCTAGACAACCCAAAATCTGTGGCTGACAGCTGAGAAGGTATCTTACGAAGAGCTGGCACAAAGATCCATTCGTGGTCAGAAAACCACTCATTAAAGACCGTCTTTCTCATTCCTCAAAATCAAATTATCCCAGTCAAAAATAGAAGTACATTATAAAATAACACATAAATACTAAAACTTTCAGCTTGCGGCTTCAGCACTAGTGAGAACATACCTTCAGGGAGTTTTGGCTGCCATTACTATGAATAGAAGACACACCGGAAGGCATTGGTCAACAATGGAAGTCTTTATTTCTCTATGAATAGGGGAGACCTATGTGGGGAGACAGATGACTATACTTACAATTTCAATGCTCTACTGAACACTCAGTGTCTCACATGTTCAATCCTGCTAAACAACCGTTTTTCTGTTTTCACCTAGCTTGTACTCCCCTTTAATCCAGCCTCCCCAAAATCAACCAACAGCAAGCTACAATTATCCTTCTTAAGTCCACTGAATTTGCCTGAAATGACTTTTTTTCCCCCTTAGCAGCCTGAATCCTAGATATGTCTCTAGCAGCAGGATGATTTGAATGAATGCTTAGTCTGCAGTTGGTAGAACTGTTTGGGAAGGATTAAGAGGTGTGGCCTTTCAGGATGAGGTGTGTCACTGGGGGCTGGTTTTGAGGCCTCCTCACCATTCGCTCTGTCTCTCTCTGCCTCACGATTGTTGTTTCATGGAACTTTGCAGATATGGAGGTGAATTTTGCATTCTTCTCTGGTTTTTATATTTTTCACGCCTTATCTGAACCACAAGCACTGCAACAAAAGAAAAAAAAAACAGAAAACAAACAAACAAACAAACGAACAAAAAACCCCCAAAATAAGGTCTTTGTATTTCACCTCCATATCCCTAAAGTTCTATGTGACAGTTTGGATTATGAATGTTCCTCAAGAATCTATGCACTTGATTGTTGGCTTATGGTGCTCCTGGGTGGTAGGAGAGTCCTTAAGAAGTGGAGGCCACTGGGAAATCTTAGATTATTGGGTATGTACTCTTGAAGAGAACTGTATATCTGATCTCTCCCTGTTCATCTTTAATTCCAAGCCATTTTTTGCATTTAGCACCCGTGCCATAAGCTTAAAAGAAACAAGCTGACCACCGACTGAAGCAGCCAAAGCTGTGAACCAAAATTAATCTTTCCTTGTTTCTTCACTTTTCTCCAGTATCTGTCATTGTTACCAATGCTGACTGACACCCTTGTTATGGTATTGTAGTAAATAAATAATTGGTTGATTGGTTTATAGCTCTATGTGCAATGGTGATCAGGATAAGAGGGAAATCCATACGGTTTTTGTAGAAGAGCTAGCAATTGATAAAAAATCAGTTTCTGGTAAGGAAAGACTTTTTATTATTCGTTTTTTTTTTTTGATGTGTTAGACTAGCCGTTACATTAGATTTAGAATTCCTACTAGGAGAGGTTGAGAGGAGTTGAGTTTACCATTCATTTGATTCATATTTTTTGAGTGCTTAGGCCCTATGTCAAGTGCAGGGAGCTACCGGAGAAGCAGGTAGACTTGCCTTCTGCAACAGAGTGAGGAAAAAAGCAATAAGCAGTGAGTAGTCTGAAGCAGTTGAGGTGGAATTTTCAAAGTGGCATGGATGTGTCATTGATCAAAGGCTCCCTGGGATATGAACACAGCACAAATCAAAGGGGAAACCATCCCAGCACAGGGCTGTAGTCTGGGTTGAGCTTTGTATCTGTGTGTCCGAGGAATTGTAAGAGACAAGAGAACATGACAACAGAGAAAGAAGGAGCAGAGAGACAAGAGAGGATGGTGTGGGGTCAGATTGGATAGTCACCAGGGTGCACATTGGTTTTACTGAAGACTGGATCACTCCTACTTGCTCTGCTAATTCTGGTGGTCTCTGCACATCTTATCTTCTCTGATTTTCCTAGCTAGTGGGCCCAGGTCCACAGACTCTAGGACTACTGTTATGAAGGGCCTACCATCTTTCAAATTGGATAGTTTTGTTTCTTTGGGGGGTTATTTGAAGAAAACATGCTCTGGTTTGCTTTCCACGTCTCACAAATACAGTCCTTAACATGTGGCTCCTCTGCCATGGTGGGTAGCCAGGAGGAAGGTGAGTGGGAGCCTTCCAGAAGCTCTGTAAATCTTTTGTGGTATTGATGTGTGATGGCTAGCAGTTATGACACAGGAAGGATAGTAGCTAGGTCAACACTTTTAAGATTTCAAATAATATTGAAAGTTATTTTGAAACCAGGAGAAAACTTTTGTTTGAAGAAGCCAGCTATCTTCATGGAAATACGAAAATAAGTATAACTCTACAGACAGATGATCTTCTCTCACCGTGGGATTGTATCCTAACAAACTCCTTCAAAGCTGAAACTATCTTAAGTCAGACACGATTTTAGTACATATTCCATTCTGAACATCTTAGCAACCAAGTGTGCTATAGTGGATAATTATATAATTCCCCTTGGGATTGCTTGATGCCTGCAGCTAAGACACAAGATATAAACTTAGTCTACTCTCCTCAGCCAAGAAAACATAAAAGTTCAAACTTTGATGTATGGTTTCCACTTAATGAATATCCCTTCACACTACCTTAATGTGGAAAATCTCTGAGTCAAGGACCATTAGAAAAATAAATTACAGTATAATAGCCTGAGATGAATGTTTATAATTAATTATATTCAATTTAAAGTCCATTATAACTTCAGTTTTTAATAATTTAGCCTGAAACATAGCTTAGATTATTCCTAAATGTTACATGTTAGAACTGGGAGTATTTGTCTAGATTTAGCCAACCTAGATTTATTCAAGATGAGGACACTGGAAAATACAACAAGTTTGAAGTAACGTTGTAAAAAGAAGTTTGAAGGCCAATGGCAACAAAAAGGCTTTCTACTGAGTCCATTGCACTGCCTTGGCCTAATCCATATTTACCAACTCCCCTCCTTCTAGCTATTTTCTTCATCTTCTATCATTAACTGACAGTAGGACTCAGTCTTGCAGCTAACAGAAATAACCCCCTGATGGCAGTAATAACTACCTAGATTTCTGACTACACTTTCTCTGTATACTTTGAGGTCTCTTCCTTTCCTGCCCACAAACATTCCTGCTTAAGGTTTATTCAAGTCTTTACTTCTCAGACCTTTGTGTCTGATGGCGTCCAGTACTCTATTCTTGCAAATATGGCCTCTCTACAGAAGGGTCTCAAATAAGTAGCGGTAGCTAGGACTTCACACTAAAGGCTCATGTGACAATTCCAGCTCCCTCCTGCTCAGACATCTGCATACTCCCCAATGGATCAAAGTTCATAAATACAAAAGCCAACCTCCAAACTTCCTACATCCTAATTCACTTTTCTAGGTCTGCTGACACTCCCTCATCATCTACCTACCCTGTCTGGACACATAGAGCATCTTAGAACCCCCTACCCCTCTTTGTTCTAGCCCCACTCACACTACATCCATGGGCACTATTTTCAATGATCATCCCCTCGTCTCTATGCTTCCCAGTGAGAAGAGTGTCAAACTCTTCTCTATTTACCCTAGAAGGTATAGCTTATATATTAAAGTTGAAATTCATCACTATCTACAATAAGATTTTGGTTTTGCTACCTACAGAATGGGAATTACCAAAAAGGTTCAAAAGGAACTCAGCAGTATGACTGAAGTCACTGGTAGATAGCCAAGAGAGTTGTCTGTACCATGCCCCGCCCCTAAGGAAAAATGCAACCCACAATTTTCTACATAGATCCAATATCACGTGTGAAACAAGCACTTTAAAATAGTGAAAACCTTGCTTTCCTTGGCTGATGATGCTGAAGCTAACATCTAAGCCCAGTCTATTTCCAGAACTCAGAAACTTAACCTAAAATTGACTGGAATGATGGGTCTACCTTTGCCTATTGAGAAGGCGAGGATGATTCCATGACAGACTTCAAATTGGCAGTTAAGGAGACTAGGCCTAAGAACTGGGCAAGTCCAAGTAAGTCAATTACTAACAGAACAAAACCCCAAGCTCCAGCTTTTACACCCTGGGATGGTTTGCATATACTTGGCCCTAGAGTAGAATGTGATGTTTTGCATATGCTTGGCCCAGGGAGAAGCCCTATTAAAAGGTGTGACCTTGTTGGAGGAAGTGTGTCACTGTAGGGTGGGCTTGGAGACTCTCCTCCTAACTTCTCCTAGGATGCTGAATCTGTTCCTGGCTTCCTTCAGGTGAAGATGTAGAACTCAGCTCCTGGATGCTGTGATGCTGCCACGCTCCCGCCTTGATGATAGTGGACCGAACCTCTGACCCTGTAAGCCATCCCCAATTAAATGTTTCCTTTATAAAACTTATATTGGTCATGGTGTCTGTTCACAGCAATAAGACCCTAATTAAGACATACCCCAATAATGGTTCCAGAATGCCTAGAGATAGAGTAAGATAAAGCTCATCTACCCCAGAATTCCAGCTCACTTGGTTGTCTCTCTCTGTCTTGGTAATGGGAGACCCCAACATGTTGGACTTCTGCTGGAAAAAACACTCTTTGTGTTTACATACTATTTGAGCCCGGAGTGTCATTCCTCAGTGAGTCATGGACCCTTTTCCTAGGACTCCTCTGTGACTGATGGATGAAACCAGTGTAACGTTTTCTTTAGCTGTGCTGGGCATAACACTGGACAACTAATTGACCCTCCATACTGGTCTAACCAGGAGCCATGTGGCATTTGAATGAGAAAAAAATATACAAATTTTCAATCCTGTTGGTTTGGTTGTTGTCCTGCTCTGATTTTGCAAAAAATAATGCACAAGAAGTCAAAATCAGAATGTAAGGAAAGAAAAACAAATTGAAGGTAATCATTTATATCATTTATCCACAGAATACAAGCTTTAGGGGGGTCTATGTACTGCCTATAAGTGGACTGCAATAATAACACTGAGTATTCTTATGTAATAAATATTAGATCTTTGAAGGCAAATTTAGTTTTCTCAGTGGTGGTACACATGCTTAATTCCAACATTCAGGAGGTAGAGGCAGGTGGGTATCTGACTTCCAGGCCAGCTTGGTCTACGCAGATGAAACCCTTTCTCTCCAAAAGAAAGAAAGAAAGAAAGAACATTTCTTAGATTGTGAAGCTAAAAGAGAATCTGTAAGGGAGGAATGTGTGAATAGTTCCTGAATACACTGGCCTACTCCAGCATGTGGCTCTGGCAGACTATGTCCTTCTCCCCCATTCCCTCTGCCTTGCTAATCCATTAGATTGCATTCCTAAAGCTAGCCACCAAGGTCTGTTCCATATTTGCCAATCCATTTTCCTGAGGCTGATTACCAAGGTCTAGCTATCAAGGTATTGAAGTCTCCTTTGGATCACCTAATGGACTTGCCCAATTAAAATTAAACATCTCATCCTAACACAGGGTTTCAGCTTTTCCCTTCATACACTGCCATTTGTCTCAGGGCCACATCTGTCTCCTCTCTTTTTTTCCACCCCTCTCCCTATACCTCTTCCCCCTCTCCATTACCTCCATCTCCCCTCTCTATAGTTCTCTTCTTCTCCTTCTTCATGAATTTCCTGCCCTTGTTCCTTATCCTTCCCCGTTGACCTTCTGGGGCAAATAAACACTCTTTTGGTTGAGAAATCTTGGGGTGTCTTGAGCCTACTTAAGGTTCCCTACAGTCTTGCAGAATTGTCATTTCTATATCAGCCTGTTGCCCTCCCACTAATATGACCATTTTGCATTTGCTTCCCTTGTTCCTCCCTACTTTTCAAACCTAATCTAATCTGTGTGCTCCTTTAAGGCATCCACTAAAATGCTAAGGTTTAGATTTACTGCTAGGAAAACAAAAACCATAAATTTGTGGATTTTTTTTAAAATTAGTGACAAGTGAATTAGACCTAGCTACTAAAGCAATAAAAGATAAGCTGTTAAATAGCTCATTTTGCCTTTCCAACTCAAAGTGGCAGATATGCTCACTGGCAGCCATCTGGAGTGCAGAGGTCTAAGAGCATGTGTGATTTTCATCTGATAAAGCCAAGTATGCACACATGTGGTGAGACTCGTTCAGGAAAACTTGTGTTCATAGGACTGTTGCATAATGCTGACTCCCTTGTGGTTTTCTTTTCATGAAATGTGTCAGACTGACAGTTTTTTAGATCCTCAGATTTTTCCTTCCTGCAATACAAGAGCTTTTCAAGCAGGAAAATGTCAAGCTTGTTGGAATATGTTTGGTGTGAGGAATAATTAAAGAGCCTAACTGGGCAGTATAAGAATTCATAACCATGCTACAATTCCTATCATCAGGATGACCAACCGAAGGCTGTACTAAAAGAGTTATGAATAAACTTCCTAAAAGAGAGGTAGCTTTCCTATCAATTATTGCTCATACAAATTGAATTTGATAAGATTACTTATCATATGCATTTGTGGGAAGGGACCACTTAATAGATAATAATTGATGGAATTCCCAATAGACAATATGCCATTAAAATGAAACCTCGACTTGTTGACCATAGTAACTAGGTAAGACTTTAGAAGATCAAAAGTTTAACCTTAAGTGGTGAACAGTCTGTAGACTGCTGCTGTTTCCCAACCCTGACAAAGCAAATACAATCTTTTCTAAAGTAAATTAGAACTGTTCTAAAACTACTTTTTAAAATTATGTTGTACATTAGTGTCAGTCAGGGACTTCAAATAAATCAATCATTAAGCATTGGAGACAACAGGAAATGAATACAATTTACCATAATAAGTAAATAACAGAAAAGTGTACTTTTTTTTTTGAGACACTATTAGTTTGAGACTAGCTAGCCTGGCTATCACTCTGTAGACCTGGCTGGTATCCAATTTGCGATGACCTATCTGCCTCTGCTTCCATATTCTAAATAACATTATTGTTTTCAAAGAGTCAAACAAGATTTTTCTTCAATTCTTTAAAATTAGAAACAGAATAAACTAATTCATATACTGTTGAATAGGCTTATAATCATATCTAACTTAGCTAAAGAAAGGTATGTGAGAAAAAGCACCCAGAGCTATAAAAGTACCTTTTAATGACTTGATGTAATTGTCGTCTCAGAGGTTTACTGCTGCGTAAGATCACTGTCCTCTTTCTGAACTCTGGCTGGCTAGTTCAACTCAGCTGTTTTGACTTAAATTCCTCTTCAAGTTGACTGATTCAATCTCGCTTCTCTTAGCTTCTCATTGACTTATTCTGCTTGGACTCAAACTATCTCTGGAAATCTGTTCTAATCTTCTGCATTCTTCTTGTTCCATGGCTTCAACTGCCCCTGCTGACATGCACTGAACTGTATGAACTCACAAACAAACTCAACTTTACCACACTGCACTAACTGCACTGACTCCAACTGACTGACTCTTCTCTCCCTGTGCTGCTCTTAAACAACTTCTCTTTTCTGTGCTCTTCTTGTGGAGTTATTCTATCTCTGACTCATTCTGTCAAATCTTTCTCTGCTTTGTCACTTTGTCTGCCCCTCAATTAGACATCATTTCAAGCAGCAATGCTTCCTTCTACAAACTAATTTTACCTTAAAGGTATGTACTAGAGTTTGTCAGTATTCCAGTCAGAGAGATTAAAAGTGTTCAGAGTGTATGCACTCCTAGGTCTTTGGATGTGATCCCATGTCAGAGTAGCCATATTGCTGGATTAAAATTAATCTACATAGAGAAAGTAAGGAAAAATTAAAATTGAGCAATATATTAGTGCTGTTGTAAAAATATAAAAAATAAAAAAAAGTAAGGTTGTCTTTTATATTTTTGGTTGTGAGCCTAGCCTTTAACGGCTGAGCCATCTCTCCAGCCTGTAAGGTTGTCTTTTATCCCCACTAGGTCCGTACCACGGTGCCTCAAGATATCTGCTGGATACCTTAATTCTCAGTCAGCAAAGTGTCTCGCCTGCTCTGTTCCATCCCACATCACTGCCTAAGGCCTCTCTCTGAGCCCGGCAAAAATCTCTCTACCTATCTAGTTCCCAAGACAGGTTTCCATGCCAGAAACACATATCCCAACTCGGTGGCAGCCCAGACCAGCCGCCACACACTTTCTAACACTTAAATTGCTACTTGAAAGAACATACAACATAATAACCTTTGACCCAATTGATAAAATATAATTGCCCACCTAAACATACAAAGCCCAGTACCATTCATCCATTAAGAACATTAATGACAACCTGCAAATACACAGAGCAGAATCTTTTTTACTTTTTAATATTTTATTTATTTAGTATATATGTAGCTGTCTTCAGATACACCAGAATCTGTATAGATGGTTGTGAACCTCCATGTAGTTGCTGGGAATTGAACTCAGGACCTCTGGAAGAGCAGTCAGTGCTCTTAACCACTGAGCCATCTCTCCAGCCCCCACAGAGTGGAATCTTAACATCGCCTGTCATATTGTCCTGCTACGGCTTCTCTCCCTCTCCTTCCTGTCTTTTTCCTTTCTGTTCCAGTCTTGTCTTCCTTCAAACTTCTCTCCTGCCCATCCTTCCTTCTCCTCCAATGACAGGCCTCCTTCTATCCTGTACCTGCCCCTCACCTGTATTTCATGAATGCAATGGGGAGAAGGTTCTGGTGAAGTCCCCTGAGTCCTGAGTACTTGACTAGGCAGCTGTCCTTGGGGCAGTGGAATTAGCCTCAAAATACAGATAACTCCAGGGCAAACCACAACATATTAATCACAATGTAAGACACGGAAGTGTTGGGGTAAATTCTAAGATGCTTAATTGCTAAAGAGAATGTGGGAGATGTGCCGTTTAAACAGATAATGGCTAAGAAGATTTTTAAATGGACAGAAGAAACATTACATCATAGACGCAAGAGCACTTACCAGCTGACTGCAAGAAGAAAGTGAAATTCTCAGGAACATTACAGTTAAACTGCTATGGCCCATGAAAAATGGGAACCCTACAAGTAAAGTGGCAGAGCATAGATTACTCTCAAAATAATGAGAGTTGAGCACTAAGGGCATGGCTTGTTAGCTGAAGTTCTTGACTATCAATTATGAGAATCCAGATGTAGATCTCTAACACCTCCATAAAAGACCAGGCATGGTGGCACCTGCCTATAATGCCAGCACTACCTTAAGGAGAAAGCATCAGTTCCATTGAAAGTAAAATTTCTGTGATCCAGAAGCTCTCTGGGCAGCTAATCTTGCTAAATCAGTGAGCTCCATGTTTGATTAGAAATCCTGTTGCAAAAAATTAAGTGAAGGGCCATAGCCACATGACACATCCAACTCTGGGCTTGACATGTACACATACATGTACTTGTGCTCCTACATGTGAAACCTTACATGCAGGAACATATATGCACATACACATACAAAACAAGGGAAAATCAATTCCATCTATAATGATACTGTAAGGACAAAATGTTTATGAATAAATGTTGTCATAAATGGGAGACTCCCAAATAGTGTAGAAAGAAACTAAATAATACCTAAAAATGAAATAGATTCCATGACTAAATACTGCAAGATAATATTACTAAAATGAAAATACTGTTCTACTTGAACTACAGATTTCATGCAATTCCTATCACAATACCAGCTGGCTCCTTTCTGCTAATTGAATAACTGGTCTAGAACTTCATAAGATATTCAAAGGACTTGGAATACTTATGTATTCTTTGAAAGGAAGAACACAATTGGAGGGATCATAATTCTTGATTCCAAACATTGAAAAGTTACTGTAAAGCTAATAAACAATTCAGTTCAACACAAAACAGACAAGTAGATTAAAGATTATGTAAAAAACCCTTATAGTTATGGTAAACTTGTTTTTGACTTGAGTGTCATGGAATAACTGAGAATGGGGCAGCTGTCTATATGCATGCGAAATAATGAAGTTTGGCTCTTCATGTGGTATAATGCACAGAAGTTAACTTTCAAAAGTAGGAAAGATCTAAAAGTAAGAAATGCAACTAAGACTCCTAGAAGGAAGACAAATGTAAATCTGTGGGACTTAGGAAGAGTAGAGAAAAGGCTTCTCAGATATGCTACCAAAGCCACAACTGTCAAGAGAAAGCAATCAATTCCATCAAAAGTAAAATTTCTGTGATTCATAAACGTCATCAAAAATGTAAAAAACAATTGCGAATCATAAACTGGATAGAGAACTTTCATGTAGACTACGTAGAAGACCATTAATGCCAATAATAAAAACAGAAACGGCTCAATTAAAAAGGAGTAAATAAATTGGGTGTATCTCACTGACAGAGCCTTTCAATATCAAGTCCAAAGTCAGGACTTTATCCTTAGCACCATGCCAAAACAAAACATGACGGAAACAAACAAACAAAACAAAACAAGTAAAAAACTAAGAGCAAAGGGTCTGAACTTACATTTCTCCAGAGAGAATACATAAATTGCTAGTAGGCACATGGAAAAGATATTTAACATCATTAATATGGTGGTTTGGATAAGAATGGGCCCCATAGACTCCTATACTTGAATGCTTGGTCCCCAGTTGGTGGAACTGTTCTGGAAAGATTAGGAAATGCAGCTCTATAGGAGGAGGTGTGTCACTGGGACAGATTTTGAGGTTTGAAAAGCCCACACCATTCCCAGATTGCTTGTGGCCTCGCTGTTGTGCATCAGATGTAAGCTCTTAGCTACTGTTGCAAAGCCATACCTGTATGCTTGCTGCCTTGCTCTGTGCCATGATGTTCATGGATTCAGGCTTTGAACCTACAAACAACGATTTCCCACCCTCAGTTTATATACCTTTTTTAATAAATCGGCTTGATCATACTGCTTTGTTGAAACAATGGAAGAGTAACTAAGACCATCGTGATGAATACAAATGAAATCTAATAGTAGAACCTATATACTTACCAGAGTGGTTGAAATAAAAAGACAGTAAGGGTTAGGATTTGTAGAAATAAGAGTACTCACTCATGCACTGATGAGTGGGAATTTAGAATGGTGTAGACGTTTTGGGAAATGTCTGGCAGCTTTTCAAATGATTAATCACAGAGTTACCACAGGACCCAGCAGCAAATTTCGAAGAAAAGTAAGGTCCATTTTTATATATAAAAAAGGTACAAAAATGTTCTCTGTAGTACTGTTCACAACAGCTAAAAGAAAAGTGTAAGCAAACCAAATGGCTGTCAGCTGATGAGTGCATAACCACCATGTATGTAGGGACAAAAAAAAAAGTTACTGTATCAGTACCCACAGAAATTAAAGTAGCGGTAACAGTATATAGAGACTGTTCCAGTAGCAGTAACAGTATATAGAGACTGTTCCAGTAGCAGTAACAGTATACAGAGACTGTTCCAGTAGCAGTAACAGTATACAGAGACTGTTCCAGTAGCAGTAACAGTATACAGAGACTGTTCCAGTAGCAGTAACAGTATACAGAGACTGTTCCAGTAGCAGTAACAGTATATAGAGACTGTTCCAGTAGCAGTAACAGTATATAGAGACTGTTCCAGTAGCAGTAACAGTATACAGAGTGTTCCAGTAGCAGTAACAGTATACAGAGACTGTTCCAGTAGCAGTAACAGTATACAGAGACTGTTCCAGTAGCAGTAACAGTATATAGAGACTGTTCCAGTAGCAGTAACAGTATACAGAGACTGTTCCAGTAGCAGTAACAGTATACAGAGACTGTTCCAGTAGCAGTAACAGTATATAGAGACTGTTCCAGTAGCAGTAACAGTATATAGAGACTGTTCCAGTAGCAGTAACAGTATACAGAGTGTTCCAGTAGCAGTAACAGTATACAGAGACTGTTCCAGTAGCAGTAACAGTATACAGAGACTGTTCCAGTAGCAGTAACAGTATACAGAGACTGTTCCAGTAGCAGTAACAGTATATAGAGACTGTTCCAGTAGCAGTAACAGTATATAGAGACTGTTCCAGTAGCAGTAACAGTATACAGAGACTGTTCCAGTAGCAGTAACAGTATATAGAGACTGTTCCAGTAGCAGTAACAGTATACAGAGACTGTTCCAGTAGCAGTAACAGTATACAGAGACTGTTCCAGTAGCAGTAACAGTATACAGAGACTGTTCCAGTAGCAGTAACAGTATACAGAGACTGTTCCAGTAGCAGTAACAGTATACAGAGACTGTTCCAGTAGCAGTAACAGTATACAGAGACTGTTCCAGTAGCAGTAACAGTATACAGAGACTGTTCCAGTAGCAGTAACAGTATATAGAGACTGTTCCAGTAGCAGTAACAGTATACAGAGACTGTTCCAGTAGCAGTAACAGTATACAGAGACTGTTCCAGTAGCAGTAACAGTATACAGAGACTGTTCCAGTAGCAGTAACAGTATACAGAGACTGTTCCAGTAGCAGTAACAGTATATAGAGACTGTTCCAGTAGCAGTAACAGTATATAGAGACTGTTCCAGTAGCAGTAACAGTATACAGAGACTGTTCCAGTAGCAGTAACAGTATACAGAGACTGTTCCAGTAGCAGTAACAGTATACAGAGACTGTTCCAGTAGCAGTAACAGTATATAGAGACTGTTCCAGTAGCAGTAACAGTATATAGAGACTGTTCCAGTAGCAGTAACAGTATACAGAGACTGTTCCAGTAGCAGTAACAGTATATAGAGACTGTTCCAGTAGCAGTAACAGTATACAGAGACTGTTCCAGTAGCAGTAACAGTATACAGAGTGTTCCAGTAGCAGTAACAGTATACAGAGACTGTTCCAGTAGCAGTAACAGTATACAGAGACTGTTCCAGTAGCAGTAACAGTATATAGAGACTGTTCCAGTAGCAGTAACAGTATATAGAGACTGTTCCAGTAGCAATAACAGTATATAGAGACTGTTCCAGTAGCAGTAACAGTATACAGAGACTGTTCCAGTAGCAGTAACAGTATACAGAGACTGTTCCAGTAGCAGTAACAGTATACAGAGACTGTTCCAGTAGCAGTAACAGTATATAGAGACTGTTCCAGTAGCAGTAACAGTATACAGAGACTGTTCCAGTAGCAGTAACAGTATACAGAGACTGTTCCAGTAGCAGTAACAGTATACAGAGACTGTTCCAGTAGCAGTAACAGTATACAGAGACTGTTCCAGTAGCAGTAACAGTATACAGAGACTGTTCCAGTAGCAGTAACAGTATACAGAGACTGTTCCAGTAGCAGTAACAGTATACAGAGACTGTTCCAGTAGCAGTAACAGTATACAGAGACTGTTCCAGTAGCAGTAACAGTATACAGAGACTGTTCCAGTAGCAGTAACAGTATATAGAGACTGTTCCAGTAGCAGTAACAGTATATAGAGACTGTTCCAGTAGCAGTAACAGTATACAGAGACTGTTCCAGTAGCAGTAACAGTATACAGAGACTGTTCCAGTAGCAGTAACAGTATACAGAGACTGTTCCAGTAGCAGTAACAGTATATAGAGACTGTTCCAGTAGCAGTAACAGTATATAGAGACTGTTCCAGTAGCAGTAACAGTATACAGAGTGTTCCAGTAGCAGTAACAGTATACAGAGACTGTTCCAGTAGCAGTAACAGTATACAGAGACTGTTCCAGTAGCAGTAACAGTATATAGAGACTGTTCCAGTAGCAGTAACAGTATATAGAGACTGTTCCAGTAGCAGTAACAGTATATAGAGACTGTTCCAGTAGCAGTAACAGTATACAGAGACTGTTCCAGTAGCAGTAACAGTATACAGAGACTGTTCCAGTAGCAGTAACAGTATACAGAGACTGTTCCAGTAGCAGTAACAGTATATAGAGACTGTTCCAGTAGCAGTAACAGTATATAGAGACTGTTCCAGTAGCAGTAACAGTATACAGAGACTGTTCCAGTAGCAGTAACAGTATACAGAGACTGTTCCAGTAGCAGTAACAGTATATAGAGACTGTTCCAGTAGCAGTAACAGTATATAGAGACTGTTCCAGTAGCAGTAACAGTATATAGAGACTGTTCCAGTAGCAGTAACAGTATACAGAGACTGTTCCAGTAGCAGTAACAGTATATAGAGACTGTTCCAGTAGCAGTAACAGTATATAGAGACTGTTCCAGTAGCAGTAACAGTATACAGAGACTGTTCCAGTAGCAGTAACAGTATACAGAGACTGTTCCAGTAGCAGTAACAGTATACAGAGACTGTTCCAGTAGCAGTAACAGTATACAGAGACTGTTCCAGTAGCAGTAACAGTATACAGAGACTGTTCCAGTAGCAGTAACAGTATACAGAGACTGTTCCAGTAGCAGTAACAGTATATAGAGACTGTTCCAGTAGCAGTAACAGTATACAGAGACTGTTCCAGTAGCAGTAACAGTATACAGAGACTGTTCCAGTAGCAGTAACAGTATACAGAGACTGTTCCAGTAGCAGTAACAGTATACAGAGACTGTTCCAGTAGCAGTAACAGTATACAGAGACTGTTCCAGTAGCAGTAACAGTATACAGAGACTGTTCCAGTAGCAGTAACAGTATACAGAGACTGTTCCAGTAGCAGTAACAGTATATAGAGACTGTTCCAGTAGCAGTAACAGTATACAGAGACTGTTCCAGTAGCAGTAACAGTATATAGAGACTGTTCCAGTAGCAGTAACAGTATACAGAGACTGTTCCAGTAGCAGTAACAGTATACAGAGACTGTTCCAGTAGCAGTAACAGTATATAGAGACTGTTCCAGTAGCAGTAACAGTATATAGAGACTGTTACCATTAGCACAGGTCTTAGAAACTAAACCTCCAGGACAATCTGTGAGAAGGAAATGTCTACATATATAGTAGGGTTTCATTCTAGGAGACAAAGAGTCTGGCCAAGAAGGGAAGCATAACGAGACTAAATACCCAAACTTCATACTCTTCCCATGGTTCAGAGTCATGCTGTGCATTCCTTGGACAAGCCAAGCCCTGTTTTAAGTGCAAGGGTGTACTTGGATGTCAACCACAAAGTAGATCTTCTTGGTGGTTTAGGGTAGGGTAGAGGGGGTTGGAAGACATGTCTAAAGGAACTAATGGGGTGGGTGGGCAGGAATAGAGGAAGAGCCATCCAAAAGCAAAGGAGAAATAAAGGAAATAGGAACATGGAGTTAGTGGGGCAAAGACCTAACACTAAAAACAACCTATTTAATACAAAATGTTTAAAAGCTCTCATTTAAAAAATGAAAAATATCAGAATGAATACAAAAACAACTAAGCAAAGAGCTCCAGTCATTTAAGAAAAAGCTATCAAAAGGTAGAAATACAAGGCTCAGGGTGTGGCTTAGTTGGTTATGTGGCTTAGCATACATGAGTTCCTGGCTTCTGTCCCAGCATTTGGCAGGTGCATATAGGAGAAAAAGAAGTTCAAACATAGGACCCTATCTCAATGAATGAATAAATAAATGTATTTCTTAATTAAAAATTAAATGAAGGTAGAGATACAGGAATATTGATAATGAAAAGCATGGGAAAGATGCACTATAAAATGCCAGCTGACCCATCCTAATAATAAGCTAAGACTCAAAGACAAAAAATTAGCAGGGATAGAGAAGAACAATTCAGAATATGAAAATTTCCAAGAATACCAAGTATTCCAATTTTTGAAACGTTTATTAAACTTTAGCTCCTAAAAATAAAGCCTCAATATTGTGTGTGTGTGTGTGTGTGTGTGTGTGTGTGTGTGTGTCTGTCTGTCTGTCTGTCTGTCTGTCTGTCTATGGAGAAATAAACAAAAATAAATAAATCCATAACCATAGAGATTAAGGAAAGAGTTTGGAGAATTTATACACAGATAAAGTGTTTGACCTAATAAATGAATACTTAAAACAATAAATCAACCAAGGACAGAAAACCAGTGGCCTTTGGAGGTAGTTCAGGCCACAGATTTCAACACAGACCTGGTTACAGTCAGACCAGGGACCCAGACATAGCCCTCTGTGGTAGCATGGGCCTGGAACAGTCCCCATTTTTAATGGTCTCCCTTTCTGTTATTCTCTCAGAAGGACAACATGAAAAAGAAGAATTGAAGGCTGAGCTCACTCATAAACAGGGACAAAATCTTTCAAAGAAAATATCAGAGAACATCAAACTCTATAAAAAAAAGAGTAAATAGCATTTATTTATACGTTTAAAAATTTTCGTTTCTTATCCACCTCAGGTAGACAGACGGTACAAAAATGAGCTACAGCTGGACCGTAAATCAACTTTTAATACATTTCAAAGCGTAGAATCATAGTATGTCACAAGAATGTAGTTAAAATTTTTATTAAAAAGAAAGGCAAATCAAATGTCAACTACAATAGAAACTCTAAAATATTTTGGTGTAAATATTTCAAGGTCCACTTCAAAGTAATAATAATAATAACCACATGGTACTAACATAAAATAGGTTGGTCAATGAAATAAAATTGAAGACCTGAGCTGGAGAGATGGCTCAGAGGTTAACAGGTCCAGAGTTCAATTCCCAGCAACCTCATGGTGGCTCACAACTATCTGAAGACACTGACAGTGTAGCCACATACATTAAATAAATAAATAAATCTTAAGAAAAAAAAAAGAAGAGGCTGAAAAAGAAATTGACGACCCAGAAACAAACCCACTCACGTAAGGACACTTGATCTTTGACAAAGAAGCCAAAACTGTACAATAGAACAACAACAACAACAACAACAACAACAACAACAACAAGAACAACAGCAACAACAACAACAACAAAACAACAACAACAACAACAACAAAACAACAATAAGAACAACAGCAACAACAACAACAACAAAACAACAATAAGAACAAAACAACAACAAAGCATTTTCAAATGGTGCTGATCTAACTGGCGGTCTGTCAGTAGAATACAAACTGATCCATATCTATCGCCCTGCACAAAACTCAAGTCCAAATGGATTGAAGGCCTCAACATAAAATTGACCACGCTGAATCCAATAGAAGAGAAAATAGGAATTGACTTGAACACCTTGGCACATGAGACAAATTCCTGAACAGAACATCAACAGTGCAGACACTAAGATCAACAATTAATAAGTGGGACCTCATGAAAGTGAAAAGCTCCTGCAAGGCTAAGGACACCATCAATAGAACAAAACAGCAGCGTACAGAACGGGAAAAGATCTTTACCAACCCTATATCCAACAGGACTAGTATCCAGAATATATAAAGAACTCAAGAAATTACCAACATATCAATTAAAAAAACAACAACAAACCAAATAACCCAATTAAAAATGGGGTACGGAGTTAAACAGAGAAATCTCCAATGGCTGAGAAGCACGTAAAGAAATTATCAATGTCTTTAGTCATCACGGAAATACAAATAGAAATGACTGAGATTTCACCCTACACTCATCAGAATGACTAAGATAAAAAATCCACGTGGCAGCACATGCTGGCAAGGATGTGGAGCAAGGGGAACACTCCTCTATTGCTGGTGGGATTGCAAATTTATACAAGCACTTTGGTAACCAATTTGGCAGTTTCTCAGAAAGTTGGGAATAGTTCTACAGCAAGACTCACCTATACCACTCTGGGTATATACTGGAAAGATGCTCCACTATACCACAGGGACATTTGCTCAACTATGTTCATAGCAGCTTTATTTGTAATAGCCATTAGCTGGAAACAACCTAGGTGTTCCTCAACTGAAGAATGGATAAAGAAAATGTGGGTTATTTACACAACGAAATGCTCTTCAGCCTTTAAAAAAAGAACATCATGAAATGTGCACACAAATGGATAGAACTAGAAAATAATCATGCTGAGTGAGGTAACCCAGACCCAGAAATACATGGTGTGTAGTTACTTATAAGTGGATATTAGCCACAAAGTATAGGATAACCGTGCTACAATCTTCATCCACAGAAGCAAAGAAACTAATTAATAAGAAGGACCCAAAAGAGGATTTGTGAATCTCACTCAGTAGGGGAAATAAAGTAGACAGTGGGGGTGGAGGGAGGAAAGGCACTGGATAGGAGAGGGGGTAAGGAGGGAAATTGGGATGGGGATCAGGTGTGGGGAGGGGGTAGAAAAGGGCTGGGAGAAAGGAAATTGGTGGAGGTCATCTCTGGGATTAGCTAGACACCTGTGATGGAGGAGGCTCCCAGGAGTCTTTGGAGGTGACCCTAGCTGAGACTCCTAGCAGCTGGAAATATGTAGACTGAAGTGACAACTTCCTGTAGGGAGAGGGACAGCAGCCCACCAACATATAACCTTTCACTTAAAATCTGTCCTGCCTACAAAATGTACAGGGATAAAGATGGTGGAAATGAGGAAAATGCTAACCAATGACTGGTGCAATTAGAGACCCATTCCATGGAAGAAACAACCCCTTGCATTGTTTAGAATACCCTGCTGTTTGCAGACAGGAGTCTAGCATAACTGTCTCCCATGAGGCTTCATCCAGGAGTGGATGGAAACTTATGCAGAGACCCACAGCCAAATATCAGGCATAGCTCCGGAGTCTTGTGGAAGAGTTGGGAATTGAATGAGCTGGAGAGGTCAATGACAGACACCACAAGAAGATGTACTGGGCCCATGGGGGCTCAAAGAGACTGAACTACCATTCAAAGATCATGTGAGTGCTGGACTTAGGTTCCCAACACGTTAGTAGCAGAAATACAGCGTGGTCTTCATGTGGATTCCCAAATAATTGGAGTGAGCGTTGTCTCTGACTCTGTTGCCTGCCTGTGGATGCCCCTAGATGCACTGCCTGGTTGGGCCTCAAGGGAGAATGCAATTAGTCCTGCTGCAACATGATGTCCTAGGGCTGGGTGATATCCAAGGGGGATGCTTCCCCTTCTCGGAGGAGAATGAGAGGGGGTGGTGAATGGAGGGATTTGTGAGGGTGGAGTGGGAGAAGAGAAGGGACTGGGATCTGCGATTGGGATGTAAAGAGAATAAATTAATAAAAATATAATTTTTAACCAAATTGAGACGGATCAAGTGTGTGGAAATTTGAATAAAAATGCTCTCCATAGTGACACAGAGAGTGTCACTATTGGGAAGTGTGTCCTCGTTGGAGTAGATGGGATCTTCTAGGAAGTGTATTACTGGGGACCAACTTTAAGATTTCAGGTGTTCAAGCTAGGTCCAATGTCACTGGAGAACTCTCAGCTACCTCTCTGGCACTATGTCGGCCTGCATGTTGCCTTGCTTCTCATGGTGACAATAATGGACTAAACTAAACTGCAAGTCAGCACCCATTAAATCCTTTCTGTTATGAAACGTGCCATGGTCATGATGTCTCTTTACAGCAATAAAAGCATAACTAAGACAAAATGAAATCCTATCAAAGTCCCAAATGGCCTGTGTAGAATTCAAGGAGTGAATTTCATCTAATACTAAGTCAACTTTGAGAAAGAACAGAAAAGCTTTCCTTTAACTGCTATTAACATTTGTTTTTAAAACTTAGCAATCAGGACATGAAGATATTGACAAATTTGACAACTAAGCAAATAGAAGAATAGATCTATGAATAGATAAGCATTTAAATATGAAGACTATTCTTTCACTGAATGTGGCTGTGACTGTGTTATTGGGGAAAAAAAAGGAGTGAAAGAAAAGAAGAAAAATCTGGTCATATTATCTCATCTTTACACCAAAATGAAAAAAACAAAATAAAAAATTTAACCTGAGTAAAATGTCACGTTTAAATGCTAGAGCTAAACAATAAATTTCTGAAATACATGGGTGAGCTTTTTATCCAGATATAAAAAATGTAAACCTGACATAAACTAATCTTGTTGTATTATATTTTAAAACTTCCATTTACCATGAGATGCCTAGATGATCGAATGGATCTAAAGCAACTTGTGTTCACAGCCCCCTTTGTGGTTTGAATGGCTCTTTCACAGGGTCTTTTAGTTAGGCTTGTACTGTTGTGAACAGACACCATGCCCAAGGCAACTCTTATAAGGACAAATTTTAATTGGGGCTTGTTTACAGGGTCAGAGGTTCAGTCCATTATCATCAAGGTGGGAACATGGCAGCATTCAGGTAGACGTAGTACAGGAGGACCTGAGAACTCTATGTCTTCATCTGAAGGCCACTATGAAAAGGAGGAGGTTAGGAGGAGGGTCTCACTGCCCACTCACACAGTGACACATTTCCTTCAGCAAGGCCACACCTACTCCATCAAGGTCACACCTACTAATAGTGCCACTCCCTGGGCTATGCTTATTTAAACCGCCACACTGAGGTTACATATCAGATATTTACATTATAATTCCTAACAGTAGCAAAATTACAAATATGAAGAACAACAAAACTAATTTTATTGTTGGATCACTACAACAGGAAGAACTATATTAAAGGGTCATGGCATTGGGAAGGTTGAGAACCACTGATCTAAAATGTTAGCCCCAGAGTGGAAGAAGACGCTTTGAAAATTTGGAAACGACAGGGAGCTAGCAAACTGAAAAACAAAGAGATGTATAAATGAGTTTTTAAAGAGGCAAGTGTGACTGAAGAGTGATCTTGTTCAGTGGACAAGATCACTGGCAGTTCTTCAGAGGACCCAGGTTTGGTTCCCACCTGGCAGCTTACAAACATCTCTAAGTTCTGATGCCATCTTCTGACCTTAGAGGGCACTAGGCACACACAGGCTGAATGTATATGCAAACAAAATGCCCATGCACATAAACTAAATAGACAAATTAGACTATTTTTTTAAAAAACACAATAACCAATGATAAAAATTTGCAAAAGATGTGAATTGATTCCAAATGAAAATAAGAACAAGAAAACTTCAATAGTTATTTTTTTCCCATGTTAGCTGCTAAATTAGGTTGACTGTGTACAAAAAATGCCAATCTGTCATTTAATAGCATGCTTTTTAAAAACTTACATCATGCACCCCAGCCCTTCTCTGTCCTTTCATATCTGGCCTTTTCCCTTGCAACCTCCCCCTCAAAACACACACACACACACACACACACACACACACACACACACACACACACACACACACACCAAACAAAAAGCAAAGCAACAAAGCATAGAAATCATCTCATTGTGGAAACTGTCATGTGTCACAGTGTGTCCCATAGTATACCCCAATGTCCGCACATCCTGACTTGCACATGTTCATTGCAATATGTCATCGGTTTGCTTTCAGATCTCTGGCTTTTGTGCCACTATCAGTTTTGAGTCCCCAGTGAGCTTCGTTCTTGTTATCTTGTTGCTGCCCTGTTTCATGGGGATCCTGAAGTTTTGGATCAGCAGGGCTGGCCCTTTCGGGTGTCCCATCCATTTGTAGATGACAGAGATAGATTTTGAGGTGAGTCAATTCAGAACCTGGATCTGGTCTTAGGTGGTCATCCCACTAGATCTCTCTTTTCTGCACTACCAGGGAAAATTCCCCAGCACTGCTCTGGCTAGGCCACCCAATATAGCACCGTCAGCAGCAGGCGACATCAATTCTCCTGCTCTCGTGTCCTAAGGGTGGCTCATTGACATCTATGCCTCCATGGCCAGCTCCACTGTGCTGCCTAGTCAAGGTTCAGGGCTGCTCTCCCAAGGACAGTAGCAAGCAAGGGGCTGGGCCAGCTCTCCCTCTCTCAAATCCTCAGAGCTGCCTCACCCATGCCTTTGCCATCAAAGCTAGTTCCATGCTGTTTCCCAGGCAAGGTGCAGGGCCTGCTCTCCAGTGGCTGCAGCCAGTGAGAGACAGGGCTATCTCACCTGCTCCTTTGACCCCAGGGCCAGGTCTACCAACTGCTGCAGGTGGTTAAGGGTGGTGGTAGAGTTGTCACTTCTGAGCCTGTGCCATTGTACAGCAGACAAGTGTTGGGGTCAGTGCTCCCATACTTGGGGTTGGCTCACCCCCACCCCCACCACCTGGGCTAGCTCCACTGTGCTTTCTGGGTTAGGCTCAGGGCCCTCTCTCTGGAGTGCTGCTGCAGGTAAGAGATGGGACCAGCTTTTGGCAGTGCTCCAGCCAGTGATGGCGAGGGTCAGTTCTGTACACTCCCTGGACATTCAGGTGGTTCCCAACAGCTGTCCAATGGTACTATAAGCTGTGGACACTGACCCCTGCCTCTGTGTTGGCACATACTCAGCATGGCCCTCAACAGTAGCTAAGCCATGGCCCCAGGTGGTGGGGCTGGGCACTCACAGCAGGCGACCTCTCTCTACCCTTAAGTCTCTAGTTCCATCTCTCTTCATAATGCTCCAGCTGCCCCACTTCTCTTTCTCTCCATCTGACCACAACGTCCTCACTCATTGTAGTGGCTTCTATTGCAGACTGGCCAAGTGGCTCAGTCTGAGCTGTCTGGTGTGGGGGCGAGAGGGTGGACTGCCATGCTGTGTGCTGGAGGGCAGGTCTGGGGGTCTCTGTCTTCCTCCTCCTGCAATGGACTGTCTGGAATGTTTTGTTTGGTTTTGATTTTTATGTGTGCTAGGCATAAAACAGCTTTGGCCACCAAGCCAGGCACCAAGCTAGATGAACAAAGGACTGCCATCTGCTCTGTCCCTGACTGATATAAGAACACCACCACTAACAAGTTGTCTTTGCCTACTGCCATTACACATGGTCGTGCACATGCATGCATGCATGGGGTGTGTGTGTGTGTGTGTGTGTGTGTGTGTGTGTTCTATTTTTTTAAGTTGAATTCTACTCCCCAGTATTGCTGTTAGAGTCATGAGAATGTTTGTTGTGCAAACTCTGATAATGTGGATAATATGCCCTGTGTCAAGGGCTGTGAAGAATCAGTGGAGCTTATGGTACTGATGACCATTCTTGCAATGATTTTGGAAACTGGCCATATGGACTAAAGTTGACCCTTATACTATGACCTCAGAATACCGCTGCTACCCAGGATGTCTGTATATGCCCACCCAAGGTACAATATGAACTCTGTAGTAGTATTACTTATAGTCAGAATGGCAGAGAGCCTAGATGCCTATCTGAATTACCCTAGATGCGTACAGTGTGGTGTACATTTCGTTATTTTCCTAGCAATGCAGTGCGAGCTCACGGTTATATGCACACACAGAGAGAAACATCACAAGCAGAATGTAAAGGGAACGGAAGCAAATGATTCCATCTGCATAAAGGGCAAACCCAAACAACCTAACTGACCATGGTTAGGTGAGGATATATAGTTAGAGCAAAACTCAGGAAGGGTTTCCATGACGGTCTCATGGGAGAAGTGGCAGGGCACTGGCCTGGTGCATTTCTTTTCTGGGACTGTGTTGTCTTTCCCTCTATAAAGGGATTGATGAGCAGGAGACAGGAGAGTGAAGATGAAGTGGAAGATGGTTGGGGTTACTCAGGACAGGGGGTTCAGGAGGCAGGATAGAGATTGTAGAAGGGGAGAAAGGGCTCCAGTGGGGGAGGAACTGGGCCGACTCTTGCCTCCCAAGTTGACAGGTTCAAATCCAGAGAGCCCAATCCACTCAGATCAGCCATTCTGGTACCAACATATCTGCTGTATTGTTTCAGAAAACTTTGTCAGTTATAGGGAGAAAAGACTCTATAACCATCCCCTCCCCCCTCTTCCCTCTTGTGGAAAAATCTCTCTGTTTACTTGTGGTAGTGTCCTATACTTTTTATAACACATAGTCCATGGTTTAGAATAATTTCTTGCAAACTTAGAAGTGAAATCAGCTTCATTTTTCTTCAAATGTATTTGGATAATGCTGGTACAAATATTCAAGATCCTGGTGGTAATTAATTTGATACAGGACAAAGTGTTTAGAATCTTATTCCTAGAGATTTATTCCCCTTTCTATTTCTCGGTGTAATTCCTTGTAAAGGCCTTATAATTTTGACTTATGGGGCTTACAGGAGGTCCATAGAGTCTGGATATTTCTTTGATTTTTACTAATTATAAGGATGCCTGGAGAGGGGAGACATATTTGGGATCTCATTCGAATCAGCAAAGGCTTTTCCCTCACGTCAAGAAGATTTCCTGGGAAGTTGAATAGAACTCACTGTAGATAGTGGTCTTCCCAGTGAGCTAAGACATATATAAAATTTCTTCATAGTCTTTGCTTCAGGAGATAAAAATAGAGTACTCTCTTGCTGAAAGAGGAGAAGGACAAAGAGGAGGAATAGGGAGAGGAGAAGGAGGAGTAAGAGGAGGAGGAGGAGAGAGAAAGTGTGTGGAAACGCACATGCATATTAGAGTGCATTTGTTTGTGAGTGAGTATGTGTTGTGTGTGTGTGTGTGTGTGTGTGTGTTGGGAGGGGACAAACTTTAGTCATTGATTAACTCTTCTGTGACAATGTTCATACCCTATTATTTTTTAGAGACTATATTTGAGAAACACTGCAAAGCCTTTTGGGTAAAATTAAGATAATGATAATGGCAAGGTTTATTGTTTTTCTTTCAAGATATCTATAAACACATACACACCTCATTTTGATTCTGCTGGACTGGCTTTAATGTAGAACAGTCTGTCTTAGTTGGGGTTTTATTGCTCTGAAGAGATACTGTGACCAAGGAAACTTTTAGGAAAGAGAACTTTTAATTGGGGGCTGGCTTACAGTTTGAAAGGTTCAGTCTATTATTATCATGGCTGGAAGCATGACAGCATCCAGGCAGACAAGGTTCTGAAGAAGAATCTGAGAGTTCTGTATCTGGATCTGAAGTCAGACAGAAGGAGATTGTCTTCTTGGAGGAAGTCAGGAAGAGACTCTCTTCTGCATTGGGTGGAGCTTGAGCACTAAGAGACCTGTGTAGCCTGCCTACACAGATGCGTACTTCCTTCAGCAATTGGACGACTATGCCAACAAGGCCACACCTCCTAATAGTGCCACTTCCTATGGGCCAAGCATATTCAAACTATCACACAGTGTTTGGCCATTAAATTCACTTGAAGCCCACTCATATAATCCAGACCATAATTAAGGTGGCTAGGTGCGAGCAAGGAGTCTACCAGGCATACATGGTTGTTAAGTTTTAGCTAAGACCATTAGTATTAGTTCTATCCCCCAGGAAAAGCACTATTTGTTCCTGTGTTGGCCACTGCCTTTTACAAAACCGTAGCTTCCGCAAAGCCACAGCCATTCATGCTGTTTTAAATTTGACTTTAGGAAAGAAGTTGAATATTCTTTTTTTTTTTTTTTTTTTTTTTTGACTCGGGTGTTCTCAGTTCATGGAATCCCCGGGCTGTAACCATGAAGCATGACACCTCTGGTTGTCATCAGAGTTTGGGTCTGACATCCTGATAGGAGAGATACTCAGGCAGGACAAGGACTGCTCACGTTTTCAGGAGGGATGTTTATTTGCCATGGGCAGAGGTCGTGGAGGTTAACTTAGTGAAACAGGTGCCGGGACCCGATGATACCTAATTTGGTCAAAGAGCAAAGAGTGTGTAACATATCTCAAAGTCCTCCAGGGTGCACAGGATGTGGGACACTTCATGAAAAGCAGGAACACAGAGGTCGGGATTACAGGGTGCGGTTGCTGCATCTTGGATGAACACAATGTGGTTCCTGTTTCACTGGGTTGAGACGGAAACTTATGGGATGAGTTCGACTGCATCCATTACTAAGAGCTAAGCAGTACAAGGCACTGGATCGCTTGGGGTCCCAGTGTTCTTATGTATAAAATGAGACAAGGAGAAGACTCAGGGAACAGTTAGGAGAGCAAGGCAGAATGAGGAAAATGTGAGGAAAATGCTCATTAAAAAAAGAAAAGAGAAAAAAAGAAAGAAGAAAAAAAAAAGTCTTTTAATAATCCCAGGCACCTTCGGATTCATTCAGGTTTTACTGAGAATTCTCACCAGTTCAAAGGAGTTTTTCTAAGACAGCAACCCTGATTTTCCCTCACCTCACTCCATCTCTTGCCTTGGAGGGAAAAGAAAGAGATCGTGGGAGAGGGGGAGGGGGAGGGGGAGGGGGATGGAGTATACACAGCCTTAAGATTTCCCACTGGTTTTCCTGCACTGTGGGGTCTGTCTTAACGATCCAACCACAGCTTAGGTGATCCTCGGTGACCCTACTGGCACGGAAGGGTCTAAGGATCAGTTCTGTCTGGACCCATGCAGGTTGGAAGTGAGTCCTCTTCCCAGAGTGGTACTGGGCCCTTGGGACTCCCGGATTCAGCCTTGTGCTAGGTCACCCACTTGGGAAGGCGACAGTGGGACCTAGGGAGCCTGAGGTCGAGGTCCACGCGCGTCAGGAGAGTGACACCAGCGCCCCCGAGTGCCCGGGCCACGCGCAGGGCCCGCCAGGCTGGCGCGCCATCCTCCCCGCCCCCCGCACCGCTCCTCCCGGTCCCCACCCTCCTCCTCCGCCCCCACCCCTCCCCCGCTCCCCCGCTCCCCGCCCCACCGCGTCCCAGCCGCCCCGGCCGAGAGCGCAGGCGGCCCTACCACCGCACCTGCAGGGCGCTCGCTTCCTGCAACCGCTCGGCACCGCTGGACCCCAGCCTTTCTTCGCTTTCGCCTCGCGGTCGATGACTCCCTAGACCCCCTGGCCTACGATCATGACCACGTCCCTGCAAGATGGGCAGAGCGCCGCGGGCCGGGCGGGCGCCCAGGACTCGCCGCTGGCAGTGCAGGTGTGCCGCGTTGCCCAGGGCAAGGGAGACGCCCAGGACCCGGCTCAGGTCCCCGGACTGCACGCGCTGTCCCCGGCCTCAGATGCGACCCGCCGCGGTGCCATGGACAGGTAGGAAGCTTCGTGAGGGTGTCCGGGTCAGCAACCCGCTTTGGGGTGTGGAGGCGGCCCAGGGGTGAGTGTGTGCCCGAGCCCGACCAAGTTTGGAAAAGTGTCTGAAGACAATTCCCTTGGAGCCGCCTCCCGCGGGGTCAGCAGGGCATCGCGATCTCCAGGTGCCCTGTTATAAATAGCATCAGGGGGTGGTGAAGAGCCGTCTGTCTCGCCTTTGCCCTTTGGTATGAACCAGGAGGCTACACTCCAAGCTGCTGGGTGGCCCTCTTCCAACTACACTATAGGCTTCAAAAATCCAAGCTTGAATGTGTTCACCTCCCACGTAGATAGTCTTCCAAGGACCCTGGAGAGGCAGAGCAGGGATCGACATTTGAGCAGTCTTTATGTTCCACCAGAACAGAGGCTTTCCAAGGTTTCTCATCTCCACAGCAATGGGCATTAAGTGCCTTTGGAGTTGTCGTACATTAGGAAAGAAAAAGGTGAGAACAGCTTAAGAATCTGGCCCCTTTCAGTCACGCATGTAAATACCACTCTTGCTTCTTTGTCAGGATCGCAAAGCACTCTGACTTCAGTCAAGTTAAAATAACTCCCCAGTGGCCTAGCGTATACTCCTGCTAGCACATCCTATTGACTTACCTTCCGAGAAGCACTGCCTTGATGTTCCGTATCTATAAGCACTTGAAAAAATTAGCAGACGGTGTGTGGGCAATATTGTGAATGAATTTCCAAGTGAGATGAACCACATCTATATTTAATAAATCATAACTTCCAGCAGTGATGAGTAAAAAAATTACTGGGGGTGTGAGTTCACTGCATGTAACTTACAGATTTTTGTCAATTTAATAGGCGCCAGGAAATGGCACACTCCTCTGGGTAATGTTTGCATAAATCATGATGTAGGCTGAGTTGGTGTTCAGGAAAATCCTAAGTACAGGAAATGAAGTGTCCATGCCTCCTGAGGTTTTTTTTTTCTCCTCCTCCTTCTTTTTCTGGGTGTGCTCCTGAGGTGGGGTGGGGCAGGTGCTATAGAATTATTTGTGGTAATTGGCATATTTTGACCCATGGATACTGCATCCTAGCCCTTCCTTTCCTGTACACTTACATAGTGTTAGCCTTGTCACTGAGTGAAACACATTAGCCTTAACAATGCTCTTTCCCCCTGACAGCAATTACATTTTATATTCTGTTTTATGTAAATGACTCCCTGTGTTCTCTTGGTGTAGGAGAAAAGCGAAAGATCTGGAAGTTCAGGAAACGCCTTCCATTCCTAACCCCTTCCCTGAGCTCTGCTGTTCTCCACTTACATCGGTGCTGTCAGCAGGCCTCTTCCCCAGATCAAATTCAAGGAAGAAACAGGTAGGAACTTCCAAATTTGTGAAATCCGAATGTCTTTGGAGGCTTATGCCCACACAGACTTCAAGAGTTTTGCAAAAAAGGCATGGAAAGAGAATTTGTTTGGCCCTTGCTACGTTTCCCTTGATTAAAGAAGGCTCTTGAGATACTGTTCCTCTTGGGATTCAGTTTCCTCATCTGTATAGTGGGAATATCAAAGGTTCCCTCTTGGGTTCCGGGGAGAGAATAGGGTTGAAACTGCACCTGTCCTGACTGCTATTGTCACTAGGTAGCCAGGATGAGTACATGTGTCAACAGGCATCACTTTCACATCAATCTTAATTGGAAGTGGTAGGACTATAATTTCAGGTGAGAAGGGGATTGACTATTTGTTTGCTATTTAATGGTGTCTTTCCTTATACACATTTCATAAACGGCTAACCTTTTACCAAAGGAAAATGCTGTAAAGAATCAGACAGGGACAGAGTAATAGCTCAGTACATGAAGCCATTTGCTCCTAAGCTGGAGGACCTGAGTTAGATTCCTGAGACCCATAAAATGGAAGATGGTAAGTTACAACCAGAAGTTGTCCTCAAACTTCTTCATGGGTTCTAGGACATGAATGTGTACATGTGTGAGCAAGCTCACACTCACACACACACACACACACACACACACACTCACTCAGGTATTTACATTCATTTTCATGTGGAGTTTAGAGGTCAGCTTTCAGAATTGTTATCTGCTTCTATACATGCCAGAGAACAAATTCATGTCATCACAGCCATCTTGTAACCTCCCCCTTCCAACCTTATTGGTTAAGACAGTGTCTCTCACTGAACATGGAACTCATTTCCCCAGATTGGCTACCTAGTGAACTACAGGGAACTTACTGTCCCCAATATTACAAACGGAAACTATGATATCTGACTTTTGGAAATGAAATCTTCAAATTTTTTTTAAGATTTATTTATTTTTTTATGTATATGAGTACACCAGATGTGGGGTATCAGATCCCCTTACAGATGGTTGTGAGCCACTATGAAGTTGCTGGGAATTGAACTCAGGACCTCTGGAAGAGCAGCCAGTGCTCTTAACCCCTGAGCTATCTCTCCAGCTCCCAGAAAATGAAATCTTCATAGCTGTCTGATATATACACATTTTGGGGGACAGGATTGGAACCTGATAGTGGATTGGGAGAGATTAAAAGGGTTCATTCTAGAAAGCTTTTTCATCAGAGTGAGATTTGAAGTCTGATTGTAAGGTTGCACGAAGCTTTTCTGAAACTTCCAAGCACCTAGAGTTTGCATATGGAGTTAGGGATAACAGGTTTAACTGTGGGCTTTGTACGGTTGTTTCTCTCCTCCTGGGTGGGCAAGAATGTGAAAGATGTTGGCATAATATTCAGTTGGGGGAATTTAGTTAACAATGGAAGACAAGCCACACATTTCTCACACCATCCTAGACAGTAGCCACCTAGTCAGGCAGAGATCTCTCCCTGCCAAAGAGTGATTGGCAAAGTAAGGCTGTGGTCTGTAACTGGAGATAGAGGGTGGAGAGGAAGAACAGTAAAAGAGTGGTAAGTCAGGGCTTTATTTTGTGAATAAACACAGGATTCATCTGTGTAAAAGAAACACGAGTAGAGCAAGCTGGCTTCAGGATACAAAGGGAGACTAGGTATTAATGTGTTTGTGCTAGCATGCTCAGTTTGACAAAATCTAGATGGGCTTCAGGGCATACCTACAGGAATCATCTTGATTTGGTCTAATTGAAGTGGGAAGGTTATTCCTGTGGGTGGGACTGTTCTCTGGCCAGAAATCCTGGACTGGGGAAGATGGAGAATGTGGTAAGTTGAACAAGCATGCATTCATCCATCAATCTCTCTTTCCCATGGATGCAATGGGACTAACTACTTCAAGCCTGGCTACCGTGACTTCCCTGTCAACGATGGATGATAACCTTGAATGTTATCTCAAATAAGCCTTTTCCTTCTTAAGCAAAGGGAAAGAGGATGAGATCTGAAGAGAAAGAGATAAGTTAGGTCTGGGATCCAGGTGGAGACAGGCAGACCGGAGAAGGGCAGTGGGCTTTACATTCGGAAGTTCGAAAGTAAGGAAAAGACGTTGCTCACTCCAACAGGTTCCTCTCTGCCCTTGCAGCCTGTATCTAGTCTGACAGAGAACACTGTACACACTCACAGGAGCCCGACCTACTTATGAGCTAGAGCTGACTGACTTCCTGGGTCCAATCCCTGAGGGGTGTCCTTCCTCCCAAAGACATTTTTGTAAATCTCTTCTTAGGCCCAGGACTGACAACTGTCAAGGAAGATTTGTTTTGTTTCCCTTTTTTTTTTTTAAAAAAGGTTTATTTATTTTATTTATATGAGTACACTGTAGTTGTCGTCAGACACATCAGAAGAGGGCATCAGATCCCATTACAGATGGTTGCGAGCCACCATGTGGTTGCTGGGATTTGAACTCAGGACCTTTGGAAGAGCAGTCAGTGCTCTTAACCACTGAGCCATCTCTCCAGCCCTGGTTTCCCTTTTTACCTCACCTAGATGTTGCAGGGAGAATTGATCCTTTCATGTTAATTACTTTATGCATTCTCAGTTCTTTGGAATGAGGAGGCCTTGAGAGCTTGCGGCTGGCTCTTTACATCAGCTTAGTACCTCTGTCAAACACATGTGTGCCCCACCCGCTTGTTACAAGACAGTACCTCCGGTCTCGATGTCTGCAGCCTTTGGTTGAGATTGTATGTATGATGATGCTGTGTGAGACTACATGGCACTTCTCAATATTACTTATGGCTGAAACATGGGGCTATTACTCTTTCCTTCACAGTCTCTTGCACTCGTTAAATCATTCCAGACATGCTAGAACATTCTTTTCTCTCCCCAGGAAAAGTAAAGGACTGTTACTTGTTATTAACAAACGAATGTCCAGAACCTTTGAGAGAATCCAGTCTAGAAGTGTTAAATTTCATTTGAGCGTTCAAAGCCACAGTCAAAATCACTTTCCAGGCCACAAGTATGCTTTACAAAAAAAATCAACTTGAGATGCTTACATGACATGTGATTGGTATACTGCACAGTGTGCCACAATAGGGAGATGGGCTTCATCTCTTTTGCAAGTAAGATATGCCCAATTGTGTGGTGTTAGTGCTATTATAGCAGGGGAGCTAGGATGAAGATTGCTTCTTTATTCTCTCTCTCTCTCTCTCTCTCTCTCTCTCTCTCTCTCTCTCTCTCTCTCTCTCCTCTCATGTTCATCATGTGAAATTTCAAGATTATTTCTTTGTGTCTGACAATAATAGCTATTTAAAGTATCCCTTCCTCTAAAATCTGTGATCCAGAAAAGTTACATTAAAAATGACTGCCATTGTGTAAAAAAAATGTCATTTCTAATTCATGATAGAAATTTGCTAGGAAATTATTCTTTACTGGCAGATGCTAAAGACCCATTACTTGAAGAATTAAAAAAGAAAAAGAGGATTTGGTCCTCGTTGTGGAATCATTTATCTTGTTTTCGAGGCCTTAGATGATTTTTGAGCTTAGACCCAAGCTCCTGTGTAAGTTCTGGTCAGTTTAGGACTGTCTAGAATAGCTAATGCAGAATAAAGAGCTTGGACATTTTAGAGATTCAACCCAGTGGAAAACTGTGTCACTGAAGGCTGGGGTTAAGAGAGATGCCTGACATCATCTACTGCCCTACTTCCACAGATCTGTAAACTGTGTCTAAGCATTGCTAGGTGCTTAGCAGTGATGTAATTGGGACTTGGCATTTGTATGTCTTGAGGATTTGACAGGAGGATATTTTTCAGGAAGGTACAATTTCCAAAGTAAAAGGACCATATAATTAGTGTAAGCAATAAACTCTTACAAATATTCATAGTCACTGGCCCACCTATAAAACAAGATAGCAGGCCTGACGACGATCTCTAATGTGGTCCAATATTCATCTAAGCTGCGGCATTTCTCTCTCCTTTTCTCCCTGTTCTGCATAACAGTTCTACGATTTTCCTCTATGGCTGCGCTCTCCCAAATATGATAGGAAATCTAAGCAAAGAATTAGCTACTTTAAGCTTCCTAGTAAATTTCTCTCAGAAATAAGAAATGACATTTCTTTACATAATGAAAATCATTTTGAGTGTAAGTAACTCATCTAGATCACAGGTTTTAAAGGAAGGAACACTTTAAATAGCTAGTGTGTTCAAACACATACTTGCTAGTATTGTTAGTAACCAGCTTTTGTATGCTGTTCATGGTTCTTGGAAAACATCTCAGGAGAATATTAGAGTGTAGTCATTAGAGTGTAGAATATTAGAGTGGGTCATGGTAGTCCGACTTGTCAATTTAGTACTTAGGAGGAGAAGTGAGAAGGATTGTGAGCTCTAAACCAGGTATGTATAGTGCATCTAAAATTATAATATCTTTATGTGCTTTGTGGCTAATCATACTGTTTCTAGTATTTTTATCCTTCCCTTCCCTCTCTCTTTCTCCCTCTCCCTCCCTCCCTCCCTCCATCTCTCTCCCGCCCTCCCTCCCCCCCTCTCTCTTTCTTGCTTTCTTGCTTTCTGTGCATCAGGATTTCATTATGTAGTTCCAGCTGACCTAGAACTCATTATGTAGATAGCCCTGGTATTAAATCCACAGAGATCTACCTGCCCTGCCTCCCGAGTGCTGGGAGTAATGGTGAGACCCATAACTCTTGCCCCCGCAGCCTTTTAAAATATATTTCAGGAAAACCAAGAATGTCTCCTGAATACTTGAGTCATTGGTTTTCTATAGTCATTGCTTTGGATTTCCCGAGGAAATTTCCTCTAGTGTGTCCACGATGTTTAATCCTGTCTTCAAATTAAATGTCCTTTTATGTCACTGTGGTGCCAATAATTATTCCACCACGTATGTGTCAAGCCTGTATGTGTGGTCCAGAGTATTTCTGTATTCTCTCCTATACTCATTTTTTCTAATTCTACCCTAATGCTCTTAGTTTCCAGGCTTAGAAATTACCAAGACTTTCCTCAATTTACTTCATCTATTCTTTTAAAAAAATATATGATTTTCTTTGTGGGAATAATAAGGAGTAAATCTCAGGCATTCTGTCATTGTAGCCCTACCTAGTTTTTATATGTGAGCCCTGAAAAATGCATTCGAAAAGCTATAACCCGAGTAGCATTATTTCCTAACAAGTATAATTCCTTGATATCATCTGAAACCACTCATAATGAAATTTCCTCAGCTGAATAACACACAAAATCCTCACATTACATATTGATTATACTTCAAATGTCTAAGAATTAGCTCTTTCAAAGTCTGAAGTCATCTTCAGATGAAAACATCATAAATTGTATTTAGGCCCTCCAAGCTATTCTACAAAATTCCATATAAAGCAAGATTAAATACATGCGCGCGCACGCACACACACACACACACACACACACACTACATAAAGAATAATAGAAACAATACTTGTTTTATTATTAGAGTGTCAAACGAACCTCTCTTTGTAACAGCCATTTGTCACTCTCGAATGCTGCTACTTGATGAATATCATTGTTATTTTGGAGAATGTAAGAGTATGCAGATCGTTGTAGCACCATTAAAGCAGGCTGTAAGGGTCAAGCCTTCTCAATAGGTGCTCACAAAAGCACTTTCCCATGCAGAACTTGGACTACTTACAGACGTCCTTGAAGAATAATGTCCCCAAGAAGAACAAGGGGAAATGAACTCTTTGCATGTTTCCTTGGCTGGGTGTACAAAATCAGCTATTTTCTTCCTTGCCACTTTTAGGCTCTGTCAATATGCCTGTGGAAAACTGTGGGGAAATCTGTTCAGTTGAGAGAAGGTGGGGGATACTGCTAATGGACTTTGGTAGGTAGTTTAACCATGTATTGATTATGGGAAACAGAACCTCACATGAACTGGCCTGGAAAGTCATGTTTTAGTATCCAAAGAACAAAAGTTCACTGGTCCCATGAGAAATTGAAATTGCAAAGTAAAAAGCCGGGGAGGGGGGGACACATAAAAACCAGGACAATCAAGTTTTCTCTTTCCTCCTACAGACACGTCATCTAGCCTGTGCTTCTTACAACTTCCCTTTGTCCTCTTACATCCTGTATTGTTGTTCACCAGCGGCTGTCCCTTGGCTCTCGTAGTGGCAGTTCAGTATGTAAGACCTGACAAGAGTCTGTATATCCAGCTTTGAAACAGTTGTGGTCAAGGCGGGCAGAGGGCCCTAGATCACTCTGCCTGCTCAGTTAGTGTATGGGAGCTTCTTCCAGGAAGCATAGGGCCAGTAGCTGTGGAATAGAGAGATACAAGAAAAATAAAAAAACCAAAAACAACCCCAGGGGTAAAAAAGAGCTGCACCAGTGTGCAGTTGAGAGCACACCAATGCCAAGCGTTAATAGACATGTATGACAGGTCGTGACCGCTAATCTGTGTGTTCTTCTTAGTGTCCAGTGGTTTGCTTTAATTCATGTATTTTACATAAAGCCCATTTACTAAGAGGTGGTTTCAGTTCGTGCTGCTTTTTCTGAGGAGATCAGCCTCTGGGGCCATTGTCTTGAGCGTAGGGAGGCACCCTGGCCTCTGATGCTGGGAGCTATCAACTCAGGGTCGTCTCTGCCTCGTGTGAGTTGCCTTGCTTTACAGCAGAAGATGGATGTCTCTTCACCATCTACAATGTTCCTAGCACATCACCACCTACTTCAGAGGATTCTAGTTTGAAGATTACTTCCAACACTTGTTTAATTTTGAAGGCATATTTTCAGTTCATTTTCATTTTTCACTTTCTAAAATGTTTGGCTTCTGTTCTGTTTTTTTTCCCCCTCAGGGTAGATTATGTTCTAACAGGGGAGGGAAAATTGGAGTCATTCATTGTTCAGGATAAATGTGTATCTTATCTTCAGACTTTCATGTATTTTTTGGAGAAAATTCTAATTTGTATAGAACAGTAATACATTCTATTGTGTAAACAATGCCCACTTATTTAAATAAGAGATTAACAAACTGAGGGATTTTCTTTATGAACTTCAAGGACAGATCAAGGGAGAATCTAAGAAGTAATCATAGGCTTTGGCCCTGGCAAAGGAATAGAAAGAAGGATTCTGGGTTAATTTAGAAGCGGTGTGAGAATGAAGACAATGAGACTCCCTTGCCTCATAGGCTTTCTTGCAGTCTCATATTTAATACTTTTCAAAGCCACAGGGAAAATAAATACAAACAGAAAACTTGAGATTCCTAGTTTGTTCACAAAAGTCTCTACCCCTAAAGGTCACTAGTAAAGTGCAGAGCTATCCACATACTTTATTCCATAGGTAAAATGCTGGATGTGGTGGCTTTTAACTCAAGAGCATAGTGAACTTACACCATTCTGGGCACCACACTTAGTTTTGTGTCTGTGGGATGGTGTGAGTCAGTGTATGGTGATTGAAAGGTTTTAGTGTGGGGACCAGCATGCCTGGGTTATAGTACCATCCTACTGCGTCTGACCAATGCAGAATCAGACCACTGCCTACACTTCCCAGATCTTGGAGATAGTCCATCTTCTTCTGGTCCCAGGGCAGGTGAGTTCTACGGCTCTTAAGTCACTCATGACTCCTGTGTAGTAGACAGAGGAGTCATGGGAGGATGACTTTTTCCCCTTCTCAGTAGGTGGTCCCTCAGTCTCCTTTCTGAGCTTCTTCCATGGTCACTGTGCCTCTATGGCTAAAGAAAGCATCTGCGGTGAGATGGGGCAATGGGGAGCAGATCCTTGGCCATGGCCTGGTTAAAGTAGACACTGTACAGCATGTCGAGACTCAGCTACTGAAAGGGAACCAGGAGTGGGGTGGGGTGGGCGGTGGTGGTAGTGGTGGTGGTCATCACATCTGGGAGGCAGAGGATTGTGGTACTGAGCCAAGTGTTTAAATTGAGGGTCAAAGAAAGGAGATTAGATGGGAACATTTGAGGTTGTCATAGGCCCAGTCAGCACTTAACTGCAGTTGGCTTCCTGGGTGGTGTGGATTGGCTGTGTGCCAAATTCTGCTCCAAATTCCTTCTGCTCCACCCTCCTACCCTTCATTTGCTTGTTAAGGGCAAAAACTAAGGAGACCACTTTCTGCTCTTGTTTAACCCTTGTCTCTGCCACTAACCATCCTTGATGAAGCTACCCACACAGGCCATAAATGGTCCTGATTCTATAATGGTCTGTCTTGATTCATTTCTCTATGTATTTGTTCCTAGGAACTTTAAAACACTCCAGGCCAGGATATCACAAAGAGAAATGGATCAAGATAGGCCACCGGCACTTGTAAATGAAGCCTAAGACCTTTAATGAATACACAGAGCATTTATAGAGAAGCAAAACAAAAGAGACCTCACTGTCTCTCTCTGGCTGAAAAAGTTTTGATCACTTAAAGACAACATCTTCTCCTCTGACCTCGGGTACTGCATGTGGTTGGTCCTGTCTTGTGGCTCTCATGACTCTCGTACCTCATGCATACTTTACCTTTTGCTCATTACACTGCATTTAGAGGCCTGTCATCCCTTCTGTTGTGAACTGGGCAAGCTTCTTTCTTCTGCCTCAGGGACTGTTTTCTGTGCTTGGAGACTCTTCTCTAGCTCTGTGTAGAGCTAATACTACTCATTTAGGTTTTGGCATAATATACCATTGGCACTGTCCTTTGGCAGCAGTGTGCATGACATAGCTTTACTCCTCCCCCTCCCCTCCTCCTCCCCCTCCTCTCCCTCCTCCTCCTCCCCCTCCTCTTCCTCCCCTCTTCCTCCTCCTCCTCCCCTCCTCCTGCTCCTCCTCCCCATCCCCCCCTCCTCCTCCCCCTCCTTCCTATCCCTTTACATTTCTCAGTTTAGTTTCTTCACTGTACTTTCTTGACCCAACTTACTCTTTTTATCTGTTGGTCTATTTATTGTTTTTCCATCATAAATGAATTATTGTGGGTTCATTGTTCCTGGGTTCTTCTGTTGAAAGTGAATGGATAAATGGATTATTGGCTGGCAATGCACAATGGAAACCCAATTTTATCAAATTGTTCCTGTCCTAGTCCAACCGCGATCAATTATCTTCACTAAAATTTCAAAGTAACCTCAGTTTAGTTAGACTATTCTGTTCACAAAACACATATATCAGGACTAATTGGACTTAATATAATAGTTTACTTTAGTTATTAGGACTTGTTTGTCATCTGTAATGAAATTAGTGGAGACATTCCCAATTTTGCACATTATTCTTGTTTGATATTCTCGTAAGTGATACGTACTCACTGCACTACTAGACTTCCTTCTTCCTCACACTGTTCTTCCCAAGTCTGCCCAGGAACACTTAAATACACCTGTCATTTACCCACACTTCTCTCAGCACAAGGGGAAGACACTATTAAATACTTTTCTATTTAGTTTTGGGATAGGGTCTCACTTTTTCGCTCCACTTAGTCTAGAATTAGTTCTGTTAGAGCAGGCAGACCTCAGGCTCTCAGAGATACGCTTGCTTCTGCCTCCTGAGTAATTAACTGCCGAGTGTAAGTATCACTAGTGACTTCCGTAGATCAGAGTTAGACACACGAGAGAAGGCACAGACCCCTTAGATACATGGCAACATTTTGCCAGATGGGGTTGGGGGAATAAGAGATCTGAGAGAATCAGTTTCTAAGACTTCATCTTCTATACATACACTTACCTAAACCTTACTTCCCTTAGAATTTACTGTGCTCACAATAGCCTCTTTACTTTGCTCCTTGTCGTGGGGTAAAAAATCCTGGAGGGCCAGCATTGCAAACTAATTTTGTTTTCTGTGAGATGGAGGAGTCGCTGCACTGTCCGAGACTGCCCTGACACAGTTCTTTATAGGCTTCAGATGTCACGCCCCATATCTAAAAGCTTGCTTGTTGAGGGTGTGTGATGGTTAGAAAGGATTCGGGCCAATTTGAAATGTTACTCGAGGCACATAAGTCTATAAAAGGACTAATGACACTTCTGGTTTCCCTTTGTTTACTTTCAATCTTTGGCTTCGATTGTCTTGTGTCTAGACTGCTGGACATAAAACCTCCAGGGACAGAGTAAAGAGCTCATCTGTGAGAATGCTAAGTACTTAAAATGACCTTTGTCATGGATTTCAATGTATTTTCTACTACACTTAATACATATGTATGGGATCTTGCTGGTTGAGAGGAAATGTGCCTAAAAATACCTGCTGTGATATAGGCTAGTGCTTAGGTAAGAGTACAAAGCAGAGACTTGCATGCAAGCCTTTTGCAGAGCACGCTCAAAAACAGTAGCAGTACTGCTTTTAGCTTTTGCTAACTTGACAGAAACACGAGTCACTTTCAAAGAGAGCACCTTACCTGAGGAACTGCTTCCATCAGACTGGTTTTGGACACATCTGTGGGGCGTTTTCTTGACTAATGATTGACATTGGATGGCCCAACTCACTGTAAGCAGTGCCTCCCCCTGGGTGGGTGGTCCTTGGTTGGGTAGGAAAGCTGGATGAAGAAGTCAGTAAAAGTGATGCTTGCCTGTGGTTTCTACTTCAGGATCCTGCCTTGACTTTTCTGGATGATTGGCCATAATTTTTAAGTTAAAATAAGCTCTTTGTTCACTCAGTTGCTTTTGGTTAGTGTGTAAGCTCAGCAATTGGAAGCGAACTAGGCCAGTACCAGTGGGAATGGATACCAAGAAAAGCCAGGCCATGGTGCAGGTGCAACAAAGCCCTCAACCCATTCCTTAGACACTCTGGAGCCAGGTAGGGCCTGCAGAATTCTTGAGAATTGAGGCCCAGCAGCTAGGCTGCTTAGGAAATGCCTGGCTTTGGACATAGTAGCTCCCTTTAGTGGAGTGAAGGAAGGAAGTCTTAGCCACAAAGCCTTACTGGCTGCTACTGGGAAACGGAGAACTTGAGTCTTGAATAGAGTGGGTTTGGGTGGTAGCCAGCATCCAATGCAGTTAGTGGTTTATTCTCCTAAATGCAACATTTTGTTTTCGCTGCAAATACTAAGTTTTTAGTATAAATTGGTTAAAAGTCAAAGATAAAATTTATGCATGATTTCTTTAAAATTTTGTGTGCAATTCAACACTGTGGTTAACTATACATTAATGAATTGTGTCATGAACTGTTTGTTCTAACTCTGCTTAGTTCACATCCTGCTTCATCACTAAATATTTAAATATGTTCTGCTTTCTAAAATATTCACATGCTAGTGGGTGGGCTAATTTTTGGAAAATATACTGTTTGCTTTTCATCAAAAGCATAAAAATTTGCCATGATTAGGGTGATATTTAATTTAGGCATTTCTAATTTGATACTGGATTTTTATTTAATTGCACTCAAAGTTGCAATCCAGTAAACATTCACACAGTTCATAGAGAGGGTCTGTGCACGCCATAGGATTTCAACATAATCTGCAGATGTCTTGCTGTCTCACCATTATTATTTTTACTGTGTGGTATAAAGGATGAGACGAAGGTTGTCATTTTCTTTGAAGGATGTACTCCGACCTCATATGTAGCCATGACTGTCCTTGAACTCATGGCATGACATTCCTTACTGCATCTCCTAAATGCTGGAAATACAATCAGGAAGCACCATGTCTGGTAGTCTTGTGCTATTTTATTTAAATTTTGACTCTTTTTAGACATTTCTATTCTTCAGTCTAAGCAATAACTTACTGTGTCTTTTAAAAAATGTTTTGACTCAGTATGATATTGATATCACTGTATTACAACTGAACAGTATTATGATTAGGATTGAATTTTATCTGAGAGGAGTTTGACTTCCAAGTCTCTCTGTTCTTTGTCTTTCTTTGTTTCTTTCCTTCTATGTGTCTGTCTGTCTGTGCGTCTGTCATTCTCTCAACGGGGTTCTACTCTGTGTCCCAGGCTGGGGCAGAATTCTGACCCTACTCTTTCCTGATTGCCATGGATATAGTCATACACTACCTCCTGTGGTTGACATTTTTCCCAAATTGAACAAACTAAATCTGAGGTTTTATGCTTTTGAAGAAAATATATTTAAAACAAAAGACAAAGCATTTTATGAAAATAAAAGGTTAGAAAAAATTCACACAAGAGCCTTATGAATGCATTGGTTTGGCCAATGTGTGATAAAATTATCACAATTTTCTATGAATATTAGTTTGAGTAAATTTGTATTTATGTAAAAGACTGTAAACCATTATTGGTAAAGTTGTGTTAATAAAATGTCTAGAAAATAAGAAAGTGAGTTAATCTGATTGGATGACACATCTGTTTCAACCTAGTCAGTATATATTTAGGAGGCCCTGGTTTGTTTGCAATTGATTAATAACCAATGATTTTTATCTCAGATCTAAAGGTTAACACTGTCTTTAATGGTTTCACCATTCTTATTCCTCGTTTATACCACTCAGATCTTATTACTGTAACAAAATATCTGATAATCAACTTTAGAATTAAAACAGTTTGGGTTACAGTTAGGAAGGTTTCTTTTGACATCATGGCCTGTGAGAGTCAGCTCATCATGGTAGGGAGTGCATGATGGAACAGTGCCACCTACCTGAGGTAGACCAGAAGTCTCACAGAAAGGTGAAGGATTCCTGTGCCAGTGTCCACTTCAAAGCCTCAGCTGGTGCCCTCCTCCTAGTCCTCACCTCTCAAGGTTTCTGCCACTTTTCAATGATGTCATGCATTGGGTACCAAGATTTTAATACACTGGCCTTTGGGAGACATTCAAGATCCAAACTGTTGTGTTTACCCAGCTTAATCTTTCTCCCTAGTACATATTATCACCCGGCACTCTTTATTCACATATGTGTGTTTGCTCATTGACTTTATTCAGTAGAACAGAAGTTCGGTGAAGGCAGAAATTCTGTTGTGCTAATATTTTAAAGTTTATTTTATTTTTAATTATATGCATGCATGTGTATGGAGGGCAGGTATTCATGGAGTACAAAAGAAGACAATGAATCCCTTGGAATTCGAATTACAGGTAGTTGGGAACTGCTTTTGGTTGGTTCGAGAAACTCAGTCCTTTTACAAGGTCAGTGTGCTTTCAACCCCTTGTGTTAAGTTTTCTCTATACTCAGTTTCTAGAAGGTAAAATATGTCTGGCTTTTAGTTGGTGCTCAATAAATCTTTGCTTAATAAATAAAAAATAAAAAGAAAGTAAATAAACTGGGGAGAGACAAGGAAGTATTTATTTCTTGATGCAAGTGAGAGTCTACGTGAGATCCTACTGATTGTTTAATATAAACGAGTTAAGTCTACTTCTTTTTCAGGGAAGGTTCTGCTATTGTAAGATGTTGAAAGAGATCCTGGGCAGGATAAACATTTGAGTATTGTTTTAGCACTATAAGCACATTCTAAATTTGGATCACCCTTGCCTGGAGTGGGTCTTGTTCTTTGTCTCTTGGTCTCCTTGTCAGCATTTTCATCCTTCCCAGCACACTTGTGCCAATTAAAAAGCACATCTACTCTATGGGCCAGAGTCTGGTATGGTTTTCAGCCAACCCACACTCACAGTGGAAGATTACTTTCATTCTTGGGGAGGGTGACACGGGCATGAGAGGCTTAGTATTCAGATGAAAGGGCCACTTTGGTATTATTTAACTGTGTTTTGGCAAGACTCTGGTCAGTGTCTGGTTTCTCTTTGGAGCCATTTTGCATTATATTACAGTACTCTGACTGTGCTATGCCAAGGAAATTAAGATCAGCTGGAATACTCAGTTGGCCATTGGCTTGGACTCTTAGGGAACTGGGAACTTGATGACCTCATTTAAGCTGAACCTGCCTTTGTCTCCAAAGCATAAGGGCTTTTTTTACAAAACCACGTCTGCAACTTGGGAAAGATATAAGCGAGGTTCAGAGGAAAATGACTTAATAGTGGATGATATTTGGGTCATCATTGAAGGAAGTGCATAATACAGGTTGCAATTTAATTGAGAAAGATAAAGAGGAGGCACCAAGTCCCTTCAACATGACATTAGCCACCAAGTTCTGTGATCTGGGAGGATTATTTGAAGATTGGTTTGTAAGTGCACGTGCATTTGTATATGAGATCAGATGTTGATTCTGGTTATCTTCCTCAGTCCCTTCTATCTTATTGTTTTTGAGACAGGCTCTCTTGTGGAGCCTAGAACTCTCTAATTCAACCAGGTTAGGTGGCTACTGCGTACCAAAAGTCATCCTGTCCCAATGCTTGCATCTGAGGTATGTGCTGCTGTTAGCTGCAGCTCTTTTCTATGGGTTCTGGTGAGTCAAGCTCAGGTCCTGAAATCTTCCTTAGCTAACTGTGTTATCTCTTCAGCTCTGACAGGCATGGTTTAAAGACAACGAAAGGAAAGAAATGTTTATGGTACTGAAAGCTGTTATGGGTCTTCTGTTCTGTTAGTCTGAGAAGATTTGAGAGAATGTCCCCCATACAAGAAGACTTGTGATGGCCTCTGTATATTCATGTTGTATGAGAAGCTTGTGGGAAGGACCTCATGTAAGAAAAAGTTGCATGGTAACAATGGAGAACTCTTCGGTGATGATGATGGGTTTTGGATACAAGTACTCACTGTATGGCCCTGGATGGCCTGAACTCATAGAGATCTGCTTACTGTTTCCTCCCAAATGCTGGAATTAAAGGCCTGCCCTTACCTCACACGGCCTGGATTATTAAATTAATTTTAATTAAAAATATAAAGAATTCTTTATCTGGGGATGTATTTGGGAAAGGTGACAGCTAACACAGGTTTTCAAGCACAAACGAAAAAGCTTCATAATATTACTTTCTCTGAGATGCTAAGGGCTGACAACTAGTCTCTCGTCCACGTAGGATAGTTCTGGTAGAGACATTTGCAACGTTCCTTGCTTCCAGTTCTGTGAGAAGCACCGATTCCAACCTATATCTCTTTCTTTCCATTTCTTCTCTGGCCAATGTTCTTTCTTCAGATTTAAAAAACAATTATTAACAGCTGTATCATTAGTATTGAGGCTACTTTGTTTCATTGCATTAGACAAGTATTTTTTTTGCCTTACGTTTCTTTACGTTGACAGGAAAATGGCTCTCAGTAATGTGTCTGAAGACCAACCCACCTCCACCACCAGCTTCTCTGCCATTATTTTGATGGATCTAGAGTCTCGTATACCTTTTCTTTTCGAGATACCTTCTTGGCTTCTGTCTCTCACAGAGCTTGTTGTAGGATGTTAACGACTGTGCTATTTAGGGTTTTGCTTGGAATTTGTTTTCATTTTACTGTCAGTGTGACCTTACCAGGTGCAATCAAAGAATAAATGAGCTGGAGCTGGTCAGAATGATTTATGAGAGTCACTTATAGCACATTAGTAGTACATCCTGTTGGTAAATGTAAGCATTACAATGACATTTTCTCAGTAATTGTGATTTGCCTAAAATGTGCTTACAGTATCTCTTAGGATACACAATGCTGTCTACTTTGACTTTTGTGTGTCTTACTTGAGAAAATTAAATGTCTATATCATACATATATTTTCACCTAGCCATGTTAACGTTTGAGTTAGCATGCAAAGGCCTTTAATGCATCATTACTCAATCATTATTTTTCAAGAGTACCCTCATACTAGCATTAACATACCATATATTAAGGTAATTGCCTCTCATTTTTCCCCAGGGCTTTGAAAACGTTCTTTCATCATGACCATTTTTCCTTATAGAAATAATAGCTTTGAAGGCAACCCCAGCTATAACATTTATTTCTTAAAATCATTTCATGGTTCCTTCATATCTGTTCACGTACTGACTTCAGTAAGGTCACTGAGATGCTTTGTGACTGGCCCCACTCTCTAATTCTTCGTGAATCATCTATTTTTTTTTCCGGAGCTGGGGACTGAACCCAGGGCCTTGCGCTTGCTAGGCAAATGCTATACCACTGAGCCAAATCCCCAACCCCCATCTATGTTTTTCTAACATATCACTTTTTTCTTATTTATATCACACGCTTTGGCTGCAGTGAACATCTTTAGCTTCTTATTGCACAACATCTCTGATAAAATAATGAAATTCGGCCACACCTTGACTCATGGGACAAGGGACAAGGCTTCTCATGAACCTGATATGTTGCCTTCCTCTGTCCCTCTACTCCTTAATCTTTAAATAGCTTCTTTGAAGTGCATCTCTTTCAAGTATCAGCTCCGAGAGTTTTCTCTTTCCCTGACAGGTTGTTGTGAGCTGCTCTGTGGAGATGATCTACTTGGTCAGCTCCGTGGCATTATCATTCTATTTACTTACCACTGTCCCATGATCTGGGAAACATTCCCAGGTTACAGGAGTCATGTTTGTCTTTGACATCAATACATTACTGGACACTAAACATTGTACCTGGACAGACTAGGTCCTCTGTAAACATTTGTTGAATAAGCGGGAGGCTCATAACACTCAACTGTGAGTAGGATTTGTTCCAAGATATCTAATAGAAGGTAATGCAATAGTGTATGTATATATAGTGTGTATGTATGTATGTGGAACACATATCTGAACTGGCCAGAAGACAGTCTCAGATGTTGTTCTTCTGAACAACCATGAATGTCAACCTTGTTTCTTAAGGCAGGACCTTTCACTGGGATCTGGGTCTCTCTGATTCAGGTGGGCACGTTGGCCTGTAAACCTCAGGGATCTGTTTATCTTTATCCCATGACTCCATTGCTACAAGCAAGCATCTCCCCACACTGAGCTTTGTGCTTACTGTTGTTTTTTATGTGGGCCCTGGGGATCAAAATGTCAGTCTTCATGCATGCTGGCTTTGATGGACTTTATTGACTGGGTTAGTTCCCTAGCCTGTCTCTGTGGTATTTTTCCTGTGACATATATATATACTGCTTTTAAAAAATAAAAAATGTTTTTTTGTTGTTTCTGATTCGACAAATGTCAGAAACCTTTCTCATTATTTTGCTCTGTGTAGGATTTGGGATGATTTTTCAGAGACTAGAAGAGAAACTGAATCATCTTCAGATCAGGATGTATTCTTATTGAATGAGTAGCTGTGCTCTGAATTATTAAATTATGTTTCATTGACAGATAATGGTCTTAGACTTAAGTCAGGAAAAAGATCCTACTCAGGGCCCTTGAGAACCACTGGACAAAATCGGAAAGTGGAGAGGGCTGAGGCCCTTGGACAGAGCCAGGGCACCCGTGGAGACAGCAGTGATCTAGCAAGGGGCCTGTTCTGTTAGTCTATGATAGTCATTAACCAGGCACAGCCAGAATAAATGCAGGTGTGTAGTTATGACTGCAGAAAAATATCGTTATTAAAAGCACAGAAATTAAGAAGTCATTCAGGTACTTAGAGGTTAAATTGAATTCCGTTTTGAGAAGAATTTGACAAACCTTCACTTAACAATACCATCAGTCTTCCACAGGTTGTTTTATATGTGGTGCTTCATGGTTGGCAGTAAGAGCTCCTGCCTAGAGTCTTTAATGCGAAGTACACATCCTCACACACCGCTGTGGAGAGTCCGTCTCGGAAGGCTCAGGTACTAGGAGTTTAAACAAGTATCTGCCAGAAGAACCCTCTATTTCTGATGCCACCTGTCTTAGGGCATCTTTGAGGAGATCTTGATGCAACTCCAGTGCAGATTTGGAAGAACAGCCCTTCCTTCCTAGAAACATTAGACGATCTGCCACCCTCACAGAAGGTAGTGCTTTTACTTATATGCTTGCGGAATCGTCTAAGTTTTTGATGGATAACTCTTGTCTAAGCCTATTTACTCCATCTTAAACTGATCAGATTTTCCTGGGATTTTAAACGAGATCATCTTTAAAATCAAAGTGTATTTCCTGTTGGATGAAGAATTTGTTTGGCAGATTGGAGTTGTGTTTTTCTTTTTTTTCTCAGCCTGCTGAGAGGCTGTTGAGCATACAGGGGGCGCTGTGTGAAAACGCTTTGGCCTGGGGAGTTCCAGGCACACACAACAGAGCATGCATGCTTTAAATGACACGGGGCGTCTACTGCCTGATCTCATTTCATTTTTTTCCAGGGTGAACTTTTGTAAATCACATTATTAACTCATTTTGTTTGGATTATTGGAGCAATATCATTTGTTAAAACAAAAGGGTCTATTAAAGGACTATGTGAAGTTCTTGTAACTTAATTGTTTGAAGAAAAGTATTTTAAATTATTATTTAAGTAATTCTGTTTTTTGTCATGGTTTCATATTAGCCCCAGATAGCTTCTGTTTTAAGCTAGGTGTTTTCATTTTTGTTGTTTTGTTTTTAATTGTGAGAGTTTAAATTTTTATATGCTAAAGGCCTTGTTGAGTTGAAATTGTGATTGGCAGATATCTCCTATTGATTATTATTTGAGTGAAAATTTTATCGTGTTTTGCCTGAGGATTGATATGACTATATCATGTCAGCATTGCTTTTTCTTCACGACTTACTGCATATGCAGCTATTTTATTTATAATTTAGTGGTCTATTTTATATAACATTATTCCACAAATGCTTTGAAGATCGATTCTCTGTTAATAGTAATGAAATAAAAGCCTCGAGCTATGTTGATTGTAAAATGAAAACTGTTTTTAGTCATTCTCCTTTTGAGACTGTGAACTTTTTAGTTCAAAATGTTTTGAATGAAGAAGGGTCTGTTCCATATTTGTTTGTGGTCTCTTCAGTTCCTGTGAAACATTGGACAGTAGCAAATGTCACTGTTGGTATGAACATTCAGATTCAGGCTTTCGTGGCCCCTTTGTTAAACCTCCCATGGGGACGAGGAGCCTACATCTCTCCTGGAAGCTCGGAGGACTAATTATTGCACAGTGTTACCCAGTGGAAGTCCCAGTGTGAACTTCTGGTGTGAAGCTTCGGGAGGCTGACGTCTTTCTCTTCTGCTCTTTGGAACAGCCTCTGGAACTCTGAACTACCTTATCTGCGCCTGCCTACATCACATGCTCCATGCTGGAGAGTCCATAAGTTCATTAACTTGGCCCGCCATAGCCGGAGAGTGAAGCAACAGACATATGGCTTAGGGATACCTGAAGAGCAGCCGCCCTGTCAGGGAGAACTTTGCTGCTTTAGACAGGTCACCAAACAGAATTTATCGTAGGCATAAGCAGCCCAACATCTTGCATTTCTCATAAGCTATTGTGGAAAGATACCTTCAGTATTTGTCTTATTTGACGTCAACTAAAGAAAGCTAAAGACGAGCAATACACTCAAATAATGTATGCTCATGGCGTGTGCGCTCCTAGGTAGACAACTGCAGGCGTTTGTGCAACTTAGGTTCTGGACACCCATTTGAAAACTTTGCATGTTCCTTCCCATAGAAGCATCGATTCAGACCTGGATTTAGCACATGTTATACTTAAATTGTGACACTAGAAATGATCACTGTGTTTATCAGTTCTGGAGGAGGGGAGGCATGGTTTCTGAATTGCATCTTCGTATCCAAATACCATGTCCAGCAACAGGAAGAAATGTTCTTCATGCTCTGTGTGGAGAAGTAGGCTCCAGTACTTCATCATAAGGGAGGACAGCATCGTGGCTCAGATCTTCCTCATGGTTAAAGTCATTGCCTTAAGGATGCCCCTGGCACACGCCTCTCCTGTCTGGTTTCATACTTGGAAGGATGTGTTTTCTTGCATTTTCCTGGGTCCATCTGTCCTTCCTTCCTTCCTTCCTTCCTTCCTTCCTTCCTTCCTTCCTTCCTTCCTTCCTTCCTCTCCCTCCCTCCCTTCCTCCACCTCTCCCCCTCTTTCTCTCTCTCTCTCTTTCTCTCTCTCTCTCTCTCTCTTTCCTTTTTCTTCTTACTAAGGGAAATAGAATGAAGCTTATCACTATATATTGCTATTTGTAGAGGGAAAACTTATTTTGTTTTCTTTCTCTTTCTTTTTATTCTCTTTATTTTTCTCCTCCCCCTTTCTTCTTGTCTCTTTCATCTCCTGTCTCATCCTTCCCTCTTCTCTAACCCTTTTCCTTTCTTCTGACTCTCCCTTTACCTCTTCCTTCCTCTTGTTTTCTCCCCTTCTTCCTTCACCCCCATTCATTGTCTTTTTCTTTTCTCTTAAAAGCAGTCTAGTTTCTTAAATGCCTTGGGAGTTGTCGATGATACAGTCAATTACATTACTCAATTTACTTTTAGATTTAGGGAATATGAGTGTTATCATTATATATCTTCACTGCTTATGACAAATAATTTAAGGACAAAGGCAAAACGAAATATCTCTCTCTCTCTCTCTCTCTCTCTCTCTCTCTCTCTCTCTGTACTATTGAGGATGGATCATAGAGTCTTTCTCATGCTCATTCTGCCGTTCCTCCCCTAGCCTGTGCCTAGCCCATAGCTTAAACAGATTCAGTGTATTCTACTTGATTGGAAACTTATAAAAAGAGGGACTACAGTTAATTTGTCCTTATAATCGCTAATACTTAACAATACTGGGCAGTTAAGTGAGCAAAGGTTAGAGCTATAACTCCTGTGTGCAACTAACTATATATCTGTGATATGAAATGCACTGGACTAGGTATAAGCACTTGCAGACTGGCATGTTTCTCGCCTGAGTGCTGCAAGGAACAAGAGCGTGCAAGGTTGTCAGATTCAATTTTGCATTTGGTTTACTTTCCCATTCACTCACCCTGGGTTGAGGATGCTGCTTGGTTCTCTTGTTTGAATATCCTCAGACCTTGGAGTTTGGAAGTGCTACAGGTTGGTGGTCAGTTCATTAATGTCAAGGGAAAAATGTGACACTAAGCATTCATCAGGATAAGAAGTAGTAAAGGAAGATTTTGCATGTGATTTTGAGCAGTGAAGATTCCACATAGTGATCTTTTTCTTCTGATAGCTAGAGCTTTGCGCAGTGGCAGTATCGTAGCCAATGAGGTTTATCCGAGGCGTGATTATTGCTAATTGAAAACTTCTGATAGCTAGGCCCTCACATTGTAAGTAGCAGATGTGTGGCCCAGTCTTCAGGTGGGTCCCGAACAAATGGAGTGGGGGCTATCCATATAGCTGTTAGCTCTCTGTTTAATCCTTCCCCTAACTCAGCTTTGTTATCTGTCTCCAGTGGAAGCACCCAGTCCTGCAGGGACTTGATGGGAGTGGGGTGCTTCTCTCTCTCAGAGGAGAAGGGAATGGGGAAGGGACTATGGGAAGGGGGGCTGGGAGGAATGATACTGATGGGGGATGTAATAAATAAAAAGAAAAGAAAAAGAAATAACAGAGACCACAGTCCTTTCCTCAAGTAGAAGAAGGCACAGTGTGACAGTTTCACGTTTTGCCAAGGATAAGATAATGACTGCTGGAAAAGTTCAAGGTAAGTTTTGAATTCGATATTACCTTGAGCTTGATTAAAGTGTAAAAATAAGATTCTAAAGAGTCCCAAGTGGAGACTAAATCATTCTACATTGTTATCTTCCTTTGCAGTTATCAGGGATTTTGCACTAGCCATTCTAAAGTATTTGCTATTTTTATCTTCTTAGACTAAATATACTTCAAATAATTCATCAAGTCACTGAGAAAGGAAGTGTAGCAAGGAGAGAATCCTACATACTAAATTTAGGAGACATTTCGAATATGCACGAAAATATGTGTCAAGTATTATAGTTTTGTTTCCCTTGCCCCATTTTAAGGGAGATTTGCATTTTAATGACACAAGGGATATTCATTGCTTTCCTCCTATGTTATTTGACTTTGGGGTTGTTCATATTTTTATTAAAGCACAAATTACTTAGGAGCTAAGTATTTAAAAACATGAAATAACCCTATTGTACCTTGGCATGTGTTTGTTGCACATCTAAACAGAAACTTATGTTCTTTGTGGCACAGTAGATAATCTTGCCTCTGAGAAAAGTTATTTTGCTTTTATGCATAGAGTCAAATAGAGGATATTTGAAATCAGAAGTTAATATCTAGGTATAGAGAATGCAGGCCGTGTTTACCCCAGCAGACAAATTTCAGTTAGTGTTAGACTCAAGGGTCTTTTACACAGCTGCTGTAGTCTCCAGTGATCCTGTCTGTCCCTTCATCCCTAAGAACTTCAGTACTTTCAGTACTTTCTCTGAATACTTAGTTCTTAGGGCGCCGTCATCTGTGTGGATTCCTGGTGTCTTAGAGTTCTTTTTGCTCTGATAAAGATCTTGACAAAGCAATTTGGGGAGGAACGGTTTATTTCATCTTATACATCTTATACATTTCATCCATGTACAACAATTCATCATGGCAAGAACTCAGAGCAGGAACGTACAGGCTGAAACCAAAGCATATACCATAGAGGAATGTTGTTGACTGTCTTGCTTCTCTTGGCTTGCCCAGTTTGCTTTTGTAAGCCAGGACCACCAGCCCAGGGACGGCACTGCTCACAGTAGTCAGGGCCCTGCCGCAGGCAATCTGATGGAGGGAGCACGTTCTCAGCTGAGGTTCCTTCCTCCCGGATAAGTCCAGGATTGTGACATGTTGACCAATACCAACGATGACACTTTGATGTCCTCATGGTGTGTCCAGTAGAACTCAAGGTTTCTCTTGGTGGCCAGGCCTCTGTGATCTGATCTATAACAGCCCACTGCTGCCTATTGACTCACTTTATCCACATCTTTTTTGCCTCTTTAGGCATAGTTTGCCATCCCAGAATGGATTACTGGCCTTCCTAAAAAGCATGTCTCAATAGGTTCAAGGAAAATTGAGCTCATTCTCTGTGGCATCCATTGCATTTGTTTTTCTCAGTGTTTATATCTGTATCCTTAACTTCTATCTGCCTACTCCTTTGAATCAGCAAACCATCAAACTAAGAGTAGCATTCTATCTCAGTCATCCAACAGCCCTGGGCCCTAGGACTTAAAAGAGTCTCTTGAATAAAGGAGTGTTTTTTTTCCAAACTGAAAACCCATAATATCTGTTTGAATTCACAAACACTAATTTATTATAAACTATATCTCAAGTTCTGGAGATATCTGATCATGCGGGACTTCTCTCTTGTTTTACTGACCTATCTAAAAAAGCTTTGCTTCCTCAGTCACTGAACTGAGTTATGGTGAGTGGAACTGATGTGGACCTATTAAAGTGTCTAACATTCTAGTAGCTGGCAGCTGAGGAGAACAATTATTTTCATGGAGACGCATTACCTGAGGCCTGGCAGGAACTAATTTTGGTGTTTAATAGGAAGCCTGTGTATGCCCTACTTTAAGTTTTATACATTTTCCTCCTGTCTTGAAAATTTCAAGGAAGGTTTTCAGTGGTTAAGTTAAAATGTGTGCAATATATTCCCAGTAGAAAAAAATGCAGCTGTACAATCATTTATGGAGAAATGGATTGCTTCGTCATATCCTTGATTATGGCCTCTTCATTTAGCATCCCGGAGGTGGATGGCAGATGAGTCAAGAAGTGTCTGGGTTCCGAAGGCTGATAACAATTGTTATTTAAAATTCCTGGGTAAACAATCCCGTGCAACTCTTGTGTTTTCCAAGGAAAAACACAGTAGAAAGATGCAGCCGATGAACAAGAGGGAAGAAAGTTAGCTTTGCACATGACTCTGAGGCCTATTAGCTGAACTTCATTGTGAAAGCCAGTAGACACATTTTGTGCTTCTGTACCAATGGTGTGGAGATGACACTGAGGTGCTTATCTCCTGCTCTACCACGAAAACTAAATATAATATATTCCTGTGCATACATGAAGTTAATTTATATCAAAATAATACATGGTTCAAAAGCCCAGAAATAAAGTCTTATAGAAATGAAAGACTTTTTAAATTGTCTTACTTCATAGGAAAGATGCTGCCAATGACTTAACCCTTTTTCCTATTATGTAAGAATTTCATATTTCCTTCCTTCCTTCTTTCCTTCCTTCCTTCTTTCCTTCCTTCCTTCCTTCTTTCCTTTCTTCCTTCCTTCCTCCATCCATTCCTTCCTTCCTTCCTTTTTTCCTTCCTTCCTTCCTTTTTTCCTTCCTTCCTTTTTCCTTCCTTCCTTCTTTCCTTCCTTCCTTTTATTCTTCCTTCCTTCCTTCCTCCTCCCTCCCTCCCTCCCTCCCTCCCTCCCTTCCTTCCTTCCTTCCTTCCTTCCTTCCTTCCTTCCTTCCTTCCTTCCCACAGCTTCCCAAATTCTGCTGCCTATTGTCTCTCTTTATCCACATCTTTTTTGCCCCTTTATGTATAGTTTGCCATCCCAGAATGGATTGCTGGCCTTCCTAAAAAGCATGTCTCCATAGCTTCAAGGAAAATCGAGCTCATTCTCTGTGGCATCCATTGCATTTGTTTTTCTCAGTGCTTACAATATCTGTGCCCTCAAGATCTATTTGCCGTCTGTAAGTGCACACACAACACTGGGCTGGGAATGTTTCAGTCGATATATATCTAACATTGTGTTGTGTGTTCGAAGGTCACTGGAGTTCTTAGAGGTAGAACCTGGTGACTGAGGGGCTTTACTTCTTTGTCATCTCTCTTTTGATGTATTCATACCATTTTTCCTTTTGCAATCCCATCATTCACTATTGCACAGTACATTGTAATTGTGTTGCTTTTACGATGAAAACTTTCTGTTTTTCCTAGGGTTAGTAGTCACATAGTTGTTTTATCTGCTTCATTTTCTTTCAGCTGATCCCCAAATCCTTCCAAGGAAAAGGATTAAACTCAGCACAACCTTGTGAGGGGCAGAGCGTAGGTAGTTTGGTCAGTTTCTTCTCCATCCCAGAATCTTTCTCAGAATATACACTCCTCTCCCGCAGTTTACCCTCTCAAGAGCCTTTGGGTTCAGCTGTCTGCTTTGTGTTTATTCTAAGAATCCCCCTTTCCTCTTTTCTGTGTTAGATTGCCCCACTCCCACCCCAGGTTCACAAATTCTTTTTTTTTTCCTCTTTTTGTGTAGGAGTATCTTGCTGAGAGGAAACAGATACGTAATTTGGGTTTGTCTTTCTTTCTTTCTTTCTTTCTTTCTTTCTTTCTTTCTTATTTTTTTTGAGTGTTTATCAGTTTGAAGTCTGCTTGACTTTAGAATTGAAATTATTTTTTACCCCTTTGGAGGCCCACCTTTCCCCTTCCCCCTTCCTCTCCCCCTCCCTCTCTCCCTTTCTCTCTCTCTCTTTCTCTCTCTCTCTCTCTCAGTCTCTGTCTCTCTGTCTCTCTCTGTCTCTCTGTCTCTGTCTCTCTGTCTCTCTGTCTCTGTCTCTCTGTCTCTGTCTGTCTCTGTCTCTCTGTCTCTCTGTCTCTCTGTCTCTCTCTGTCTCTCTCTCTCTGTCTCTGTCTCTCTCTGTCTCTGTCTCTCTCTGTCTCTCTGTCTCTCTGTCTCTCTCTGTCTCTGTCTCTCTCTCTGTCTCTGTCTCTCTCTGTCTCTCTGTCTCTCTCTCTCTCATTCTTAACATATTGTTATAGCTCTTTCTTTGGGACCTGATTATTCCTCCTAGGGCCATCTGTTTATCTCTGGTATTTGGCAACTTAGTGGGAGGTTTTGTTCAAGAATCTATTGTTGGGAACTTTATGACCTTTTAAATCTAGAGTTTATCTTTCTGTTTTTCTACGTTTTTTTCTTGTGTTTTTCTGCAGCATAGTCTTACCCTGTGTTTTTGTTTTCTCCTTCTCTTTTGTGAAATTGTGTGGCTCAGATGTTGGGCCTTTTGACTTAATCTTACCATTCCCCCCCCCCCTTAATCTTCCCCCGCCCCCGTTTGGTAGGTATTAGTTCTCATTTTCATTTTGAGATAAAACTTTTATTTTCAGCAATTATGTCTCTAACATCTAAGACATAATTGTCCTTGTTCCTAAGTATTGTCTTTTATTTATACAATCTCTTGTATTATTTCTGCCAACTCCCTTGGGAGATTAGCCGCGATTTCTTTGAAGTTGCCTCTGTCGAATTTATTGGTTTCAATGTTTCCGCCAGTTGCTGTGGTTCTTCTCTTCTGTGGTGGCGTTAGCAGAAGTGTGACTACCCATCTTCATTTTAAAATGAGGCCAGAACATCATGAGCAGCAGCTCAGATTGGGGTCCAGTGTCCTCTGACAGAGGCAATAGAGGGTAGGTCAGAGTCCTAGACTCGACTGCACTGGAGCACACCCTGGGTTCTTTTGAGAGATCCCCCCTCCCACTTACATAGAGCCAGATCCTTAACTTCACTGCAGAAGAGAATTTCAAGATGAGCTGGTGTGAATCAGAGTGGGAGTTTATCCGGAAGTCCATGAGGCGTGTCTGCTCCATCTCCCAGAAAACAGACACTGTGCTAGAGAAGGCAGTGAACTCACGACATCGGATATTTTCCAGGATCGACAGTTCAGCTGTGTGAGGCTTTGCAGGTCAACTGTCCTGGGGCTTGGAGGAGGCTGGCTTTCTCTGTGTCAGTTCTCTGAGAATTACGAAAACAACTGGTGTTGCTGTTGATCAGAGTAGAACCTTTGACTTCTGTTTGATTTCGAGATGGGGTTTGTGGTATCCTCCAACCACCCCTGGCCCTGCAGTCTCGGTCTCCTAAGGTTTCTCTATGTAGTCCTGGCTGTCCTGGAACTCACAAAGATCCACCTGCCTCTGCTTCCCACATGCTGGAGTGCAGGGATTAAAGGAATGTATTACCATGCCTGGCCAAACATGCTGTATTTTATTCCGTAATTTTATTTTATGCATCTGGGTGCTTTGCTTTTGTGTATGTTTAGGTACCTTGTGTATGATGGTGCTCTTGGAGGGCAAAAGAGGACATTAGACTTTCTGGAACTGGAGTTATGGATGGTTGTGAGCTGACCTGTGAGGGCTGGGAATCAAACTCAGGGCCTACAGAAGGACAGTCAGAGCACCTAACTAGCTGAGCCATTTCTCTGCTCATGACACCCCCCCCCCCTTTTTTTTCTGGCAAAATAAGGAAAAAAAATAAGGGCAAAAACAGTGGTTGCATCTGGGCCTGAGGCTCATCTAGAGATGATGTTCATTGGAAGATCAAAGAAGACTAGGGATTGTTCACTACGGCTTTGCAGCTTTGGAAGTTTTTCCTACTTAGTGGGTAATTCATTGGTGTGTTAGAAGTGGAATACCACGTGTTACGATGGCACAGGACGTAAGTGCAGGGGTCCCTTGGGCTCTTCCTCCATCCCTAGATTTCTTAGAAATTTAGTGGTAGAAGGGAATTGTAATTAGAGAGGCAGGTGGATCTTTGTGGGTTCCAGGGCAATTGGGGTGCCTAACTGCTAGGGCTGGTAGGAATTCTCAATTAAATATACAGAAAGCACTATCATCTTCAACAAGTTTATATTAGCTTGAAAGCAATTTCTGCGTGTCCATAGATATTCATTCAGTCAAGTAATCTTGCTGTGTTAATAGGCTATGTAATTGATATAGGATTACAGCCATGTATTGAATATATATATATATATATATATATATATATATATATATATATATGGATTAGAAAATAGGATTGTGCAGTTTTATACTTAGGACACTAGCTCAAAATAAGGGAGATAATATTTTCTGTTTATGCAAAGAGTGTGACTGGGTTTTGGTTGTGGAACCAAGTGCTATCAGAACCAAACAAATGAAATCTTTTTTTCCCCCCCGGGACTGGGGACCGAACCCAGGACCTTGCACTTCCTAGGTAAGCGCTCTACCACTGAGCCAAATCCCCAGCCCCAACAAATGAAATCTTAATCCACTAGACGCGGCTGGTCCTGTAGTTGACAGCTTGCTACATGCTTTCTCCAGCAGTAACTGAATGTCACCTTGTGCTACTTTTCGATGTAAAGACAATGGTCTGCTTGCTTTCTCTTTTCTAAACTCTTGGACTTGTTTTGTTTTAGTGAAGCTTAAATTCTGTATTTTTTTATGTCAGAAAAGACATATTTTGATAAAGACAGTCCCATTCAAGCTAATAACTGGGAAAGGGATTTGGTTCTAGTGATTCTGTAACTGCCTGGTAATTATGGGTAATTAATTGAGTTTTTGAGATTGCTGACCAACTTTCAAACTACTCATTGATGATTTATATTCATGCCTGGAGAATATCTGCTTTAGAGAGACATAGAGTTGTGGAGAGCCAATTCTGGGGAAGAAATGAAGGATCTACTGGGAAAGATGGTGTTGACACTCTGAAGTCATTTTTTTTCTTTTCTTTTTTTCGGAGCTGGGGACTGAACCCAGGGCCTTATGCTTGCTAGGCAAGCGCTCTACCACTGAGCTAAATCCCCAACCCCCTGAAGTCATTCTCGACCTTGTAGAGCTCAGCATTTGCAATAAGGAACATTTACATGCCTGAGCAGAAAAAAACCATTGGGTGCATGTGTGGTCTCTCCCAGATTTCTATGTTGAAATCTATACTCCCTTGTAACCATATACATCTTTATGTGTATACCAATTGAATGTTAATTTTGCATCTTAATTCTGTGAATGTGTGCCTAGGCGATGGGAAGACTGTGTACCGCGATGAGTACATTGACATATAGAAACTATAAATCTCAGTCAGTCTTCACTTGCAAATGATGTCAGGACTACCACCAACAGGATGTTACCCAAAAGAAGTCTCTGGAATGATTTTTCCACATAAGGGATTCTAACAAAAGAATCTCGGATATTTAAACAGAAGCCACTGTTTTTCTTAAAATAGCCTTCCTTGAAGCAAGCTGAGCATTCAAAAATTATTGTACTGATTTCAGAACCTTTTTACTAAAAAGTTAGTAATTTCCATGGCACAAAAGAGTGGCCTTTATTTTATAAATGATCAGTGGAATGAAAAAAGGTGGCTGGAAATAAAATATAGGTGTATCTTAAACAGTTCTGTGTGAAGCTTCCCAAGATGACATGGGAATAATGTCTGTGATAATCATCTTTGAAGCATCTCACTCATTTTCTGGTTTCAGATCTTCTGGCATATTTCTTAAATCAGCATCATTATCACAAAGTCACGCCTCATCAATATTTGAACTTGAGGTCAAAACATTGCATAAACTCCCACAATAACCACTGAGAACAGTTTCTTCTCTCTACTCTCTCACGGCTCTATAGTGATGTCCACATTTGCTTTTTCAAGGCTTCTGCCATGTCCACTGGCAGAAGCAACCTAGTAGATCAGATGGTTGGCTGATTTGAATAGAGCCATTCCTTGGCCCTTGTTTTAATTTAGGTAGCTTGCCTCGATCTGCCCAGGAGCATATAATTGGAGAGCAGAAGGATTCAGCTGAGAAGACCAAGTTCTTTGGCAATATTTTTGTATCTCCCACCATCCCTTGGCTGGGCACTGATTTTAATTTCCTTATCTTAATAGGACCACTAAATGAATCATTTGAGTAATAAAACCACATTTTTTTCCACATGGCATAATATTTTAGAGAGACGCCTATGGCCTGCAGAGAGGTTTAGAAGACCAGAAACAGATTCATCCTTCAACAGAGCATGGTGCAAGTGAATCATTAATCATATTTGGCTTAATTTTCAGATCCAGCATTAACATTTGTAAATGAAATGTTGCTCATAAACTCATGGGTTTGAACACTTGATCTCCAGCTGGTGGCACTGCTGAGAAGACTGGAATCTTTGAGAAGAGTTTAGCTGCCAATCACAGCCCACAGGCCACTAGGGTTAGGCCTTGATGGTAACTGAACCCTGCTTCCAGTCTTCTCAGATTTCTGACACAGTGTGATGTGTTGAACAGATGTCTGTTTCGTGCTTCCATTGCAGTTGACTGTGTCATCCCAGATTCTCTATCTCTTCTCCATGAGAAACCCTTCTTTTTTGAGTTATTCTTATCAAGTAATTTTCATAGCTATGGAAGAAAATAACTAATAGAACCATCATGCCTGTGTTATGGAAGGGTAGGAAAGAATGAGCAGGGAGGTCAGAAGGATGTAAGGTCCTCTTTGGGACTGGGCATCTACTGCAGAAGTGACATGGCAGATTTTAACTTCTATGAGAAACATCTTATGCTTTATGAGTTTTTTCTTCAATTGGTCCCGACACCTAGAATAAACGTTTCCCTTAGGATGTAAAACTAAGTATCACTTTCTGCTCATTCAAATAAAAGTTAGTGAAGATTTTTTTTATTTGTGCTGAATATCTTATTTGAGATTAAACTAATTAATAGAGACTAACAGACTCCAGTTCCCCCTTCTCTTTCATTGGTTATAGTATGACATATTAGTTTATATTAAGAGAGTTAGCATTTGCAAGCAATACAACATTATAATGCTAACATATTTTAAAGACAAGTACCGAGGAGATGTTGTAGCCAAACAGAATGGGGAATCTGGCATTCCAATAAACTAATTTATCATTATTGTGATTAGGTAAAGGACACGTCTTTTATATTGAGAAAGAGAAACTGACTTGAGAAGTTATCCCCCCTGAAATGAGTACTGTCTTAGACAGTGCCTGGTACAGAATGAACGAGTGTTCAGTGACAAGTTGATTCTTCTACAGGTTGCCTTTGTTTGATGATTCCTCTTATTTCATAGTTTGGCTGAGTATAGAATTGCAAGTTCAAAATAATTTTGCTCCATAGCTTTGAAGTTATGAATCTCTTGTCATCTGATACTGACTTTTGTAAATTAAAGCAAAACAAAACAGAACACTTGCAATGTGAGTCTTGTTTGTGTCTAAGACTTTTTGATTTATTTGATTTTTGATTTATTTCCTGGTTCTTAAATGTTTTTCTGGAAGCCTTGTAGATCTCACTTGTTGGGATTATGATATTTCCCTTCAATAGGCTAAAATTGCTGTGTTTAGCAAATTCCAAGTGATACCTGCTTTGTCCTTGGTAAAGCCATTGAACTCAAGCCCATGGTCTTTTATTCTGTACAGAGAACATGATGTATTTTGTTACTTTTATTCTTTTCTGTTTTTCCCTTCTGGGTCCAAGTTTTGCCAGCCATTATGCTTGTGATTTTGAAAGCATTAACCTCTAACATCTTTGGTCATCAACTGCACCATTATAAAGTGGAAATCATAATCCCTGGGAGGAGGGGTCAGGACTCACTATGTCAATCATTTTCCCCTTTCAGATGCTGTGCAGCTCTGAGTCTATCCATTTAGTCAAGGCTCTCAAATCTAAAAATAGACCTCAGGCTCCTGCAGTGATGTCTAGGTTGTTTTTAGCACGAAGATTATTGCACATGACTCAGGTCTTCAAGGTAGCACTGGCTTGTTTGTGAAAGCCCTTCGAATAGTGTAGCCAGTGGGCTTTGTGGCAAACACTGAGGCCAATCCCAAGGCAAATATCAAAGTGTGTGTGCGCAAATGGGAAGAATGTTGATTGACACTTGTTGATTACCCTTAACACTTGCTTTAAGGTAGATAGTTATATAATAAACATTGGGATCTATGAAATTCTCACATAGACTCACTAGCATATTCAGAAACATAGCTCTGACCATGTTCTGTTCCTTGTTAGAGTCTTCATTAGATCGTCATTTGTTCATAAAGCTAACATGCCACCTTAGCCGAGTTTTCAAGCTCTGTAGAACATTGGAACTACTGAAATGTCCCAGTTTTGTGAGCCCCGTTGTCAAACCCAAGGTTTTACTTTGTTTCCTGGGTCAGTTTTGCTTCACTATTGCCTTCCTCTGAGATGCTATCTCCCACTTATACCAAGGAGATCAATTTCTTTCAATTAGTCTCAGAGGCTTCTTCCCCCCCCACAAAGCTTTTACCAGACTCTGTAACTCCATCTTCTGATTCTCTTTGTGGGCCAGAGCCTACAGGTTACTTGTGTGTTTCTTTTTTTTTTTAAATTTATTTATTTTATGTATGTGAATACACCATCACTCTCTTCAGACACCAGAAGAGAGAATCAGATCTCATTACAGATGGTCGTGAGCCACCATGTGGTTGCTGGGAATTGAACTCAGGACCTCTGGAAGAGCAGTCAGTGCTCTTAACCGCTGAGCCATCGCTTCAGCCCCACTTGTGTGTTTCTTATGGTACAAGGCCTCCTGCGTTTAGGTGATTCGTATCTGGAAGGAGGAAAATGCATCTTCTGTTCTTGTTCAGTCAAGGGGAGTCTATTTCACTGGCTTGAAAGAGGAAGCTCAGGGAGGACTCTTCATATCATGTCCACCACAAGCCTGCTGTGAGCCAAGATCCCAGTAGTACAGGGACATAGATTCCCATTACAGGATGATGCTCGTCTTTCTGCCATGAAAAGATAGGTTGACAAGAGAAGACTAGGTAGGTTTCCTGGGTCCAAAGATAAATGAGATGGCCTCATAAACATTTCTGAAATCTGTTGGTGATGTGGTGATTCCCTCTTAGGTAGAACACACGTTAAAGGAATGAGTAATGGGATCACAAGATGCATGGCATGAAAATATCAAAGGCAACTGTCCAGGAGTAAATGCTGTGTGGGTGACTTAAGGCGAGATTGGGGATGCTTCAGTTCTTCTTAAAAGAGAGAACAAAAATATTCATAGGAGGAGATATGGAGACAAAGCTTGGAGCAGAGACTGAAGGAATGGCCATTCAGAGCCTGACCCATCGGAAGATCCAGCCCATACATATACAGCCACCAAACCCAGACAATATTGCTGATGCCAAGAAGTGCATGCTGACAGGTGCCTGATACAGCTGTTCCTGAGAGGCTCTGCCAGAGCCTGACAAATACAGAGGCTGATGCTAGCAGTCAACCATTGAACTGAGAATGGGGTTCCCATTGGAGGAGTTAGAGAAAGGATCGAAGGAGCTGAAGGGGCCTTATCCCATAGGAATAAGAATACCAACCAACCAGAGCTCCCAGTGACTAAACCACAAGCCAAAGAGTACACATGGACAGACCCATGGTTCTAGCTGCATATGTAGCCTTGTTGGGCATGAATGGGAGGAGAAGTCCTTGGTCCTGCCAAGGCTGGACCCCTCAGTGCAAGGGAATGTCAGGGGGAGTAAGAAGGGGGGTTGTTGGGGAGGAGGAACACCGTTATAGAAGAAGGGGAGGAGGATGGGACAGGGGGTTTATGGATGGGAAACTGGGAAATGGGATAACATTTGAAATGTCAATAAAAAATATTCAATAAAAAAAGGAAGACCAGAGTTTCATTCTGGATACCATATGAGAAGTTTTTTTTCTTAAATCAGTTTTTTGAAAAGAAAGAAAGTATATACATTTACCTTGCAGTTTAATACAAGCTGGGCATGGTGCCACATGTCTTTAATCATAGCACCCAGGAAGCAGAGGCAGGTGGATTTCTGCGAATTCCAGACCAGACAGTGCAACATCAAAAAAACCATTTCAAAAGAAAAAAATAGAAAGAAAAGAGAAAGAGAAAGAAAGGAAAAATTAGCCAATGCTAGTTTTCCAGCTGTCAGAGCCCTTGTCCCTGTTTTTACTGAGTACTTGCCCCTCAGCTTAGGGAGCCCCTATACATGACCTAAACGCATGGACATAAAAATAAATGCATTCAAATAGCTGCCAAGGGAAATGTAATAATGGACACTATTATTTTTTGTAATATATGTTAATATATGCCAATAAACAAAGATATAGCCCTGCCTTGATGATACCTTCCTTCAGTCTGTCTTCCCTACAGAATAAGATTGCTAAAAAAAAAAAAAATCCCAGGTCTTTTTTCAGTGGCATATTTATATCTTTATATCCATTCAACATATCTATTTTGCTTTATTTTATTTTATGCAAATGGGGATAATACTAAACAACTCCTATTAATCAGTTCCTTTTGCTTTACTTCTATACTTTGACGTTCTGTTTTTGATGGGCTGACTCAGTTCTCTTTATTGCCCTCTGACATTCTGTAGTCTGAGCACACTGCATTTGACTGGTATATAGCTCTTCTCTTGTTCCATAGAGATGCCTTATGACTATGAATTATAGTCATAGAACAGTTTTGTTAATATATAATTCACGATACAATGTATTGCATTTTAATTATGCTGTGATTAGAGGCTTTTCAGATGCCAGGACCTAATCTTACAGCTCATTTTTTAAAAGTGAGTTTTCCTTTTATTATTTCGTGTATAGGGAGAGATGGATGAGTTCTTTCCATAGTTAAATGACCAGAGTTCCATTGTGGATACCATACGAGAAGTTTTTTTTTTCTTAAGTCAGTTTCTTGAAAAGAAAGAAAGTATATACATTTACCTTGCAGTTTAATACCAAGCAATTCAGTCTAGTTTATTATGTTAGCTTGTTGATGTCTGTTTGTATTTATATCTGTCGTTAACTCCCTTGTGATTCACACTTCGAGAGGGTTGGATAAGAGTCTATTAATAATATATTGTTGCAATCTGATTCTCCTCTACCTGCATTCATTTGCTTTACAAATGTGTGCTCCATATTCATCCTTACTTTCCCTTTCTCGTGGGTTGCACCAATCGGCACTGTTGTGAATTCTTGTTTTTCTGATGAATGCTGTTTACCCCGAGTTCACTATGACTGGAGATTCAGGGTGCTTCCTTCCACTCCTTCCTTTTTTCCTCTCTTCCTTGCCCTACAAGTCTCTCCCATACTTTTGTTTTCTGTCTTTGGGGACCACTGGTTCGTAGGAGACTTCTCTTTTCCATAGAATAGAGAGGAGGTGATCTTCATGATTGAACTGAAAATCTGTCTCCTTTCGGTAGGCGAGTTTAGCTGTGTAATGTTTCTGAAACAACATGGAAACGTGGTATTATTATTGCTGGATTTTTTTTTATTGTTTTACAACTCATACATTAAAAATAAAAAAAACTAAAAATATTTTCCGAACCTCGTGTTTATTTTTTCTTAGAAAAGTTGACGTTTTGTTACATTTCCATTTAGTAATTATGAGAAAATTAGAGAGAAATTCTTAAATAACCTTTGAAGTCATCTTTCCCCAAAAATCAGTCTTAAAGCTAATATTATTTTCTGTATACCTCCTCTTTCTGCCAGCTGATGTTAGCATTCTGAAATAAATTATGTACAATTCCCCTGTGAGTTACCACTTTACCCCTCTTTGACCTTATATTCCAAGGGACTCCAGTGTGCTGCATGCCATGCCCTCCCTCCTTAAAGTTTAATCTCCTTTTCTTCTTTCAGAAACTTTGTTTTTCCATTTCCATACACTATTTGCATCTCATTGTGACAATACAATCACACACTTGATGGCACCTTAGTACTGCAGCTAATTCCATTGTTCGTGCCAGACGTGTTGGCTCTGTCATGTATATTCTGCCCATGTCTTGGTTGCTGCAGTTTACCATTTAGCAAACCCAAGACCCCAGGAGAATACAGCTCTCTAGTTTGTAAACTTCTAAACATCGTTACACTTCTCACTCATGAGTCTTTCTGTTTATGATCCTCCTTATTTCTTTTTCTTTCTTCAAGCGTTTCAAGGTTATTAAGCTGAATCCACCAAAAATATGCAATGGATGGATTTTTCCACCCTCCTTACTAGCTATCAAAGAGTTTAACCTTCAGAGACAGGGTTATAGTGTAAAGTTTTTCTGGGAAACTGTGTTATTTTTTTCCTAATAGTTTTTTTATTAATAAGTGTGTGTATAAATATGTATATATTATATATATGAAAATTTTACTCTTACCCTCCTCTTGTCTATACTCACCCCACTGATCTCCTCTGCTTCCCAAACAAGCCCCCTCTTCTTTCATTTCTCTCTCTCTCTCTCTCTCTCTCTCTCTCTCTCTCTCTCTCTCTGTTTTATTTATTTCTTTGTTTTGTAATGAAATAACTTTCATTAGAGTTGCTAGCAACATGGATGAGTGTTCCTCTATAGGAGCATAGGCGCCTGACCAAAGGCTATAGCCCTAAACTCATAAACTATTTACTGGGTATGAATCCTCAGTGAGGTGTGGGACCCATGAATCCCTTCTGCTCCTTGACAGAATGACGAAGCTTTCTGTCTTAGGTAGATCTTGCAAGTAACTGCAGTTGCTGTAAATTCAGGAACGCAACGGCCATGTCATGTAAAGAAGTCAGGGTTTCACCTCACACTTCTATTCTCTTCCCCTTTCCCTAATATTCTTATTGTTCCTTCTCAATTTACTGAACATTGGAGGGCAGGACATAGATGTCCCATTTTTACACGATCACTCAACAGTTGTTTCTTTTCAGCCCCTCTGACCTTCACAGTAATTGCTCACCGCAGTAAAAAGAGGCACACTAAGGCACAGACACACTTAGTGACTTGACAAGGATATCAGGGTCATCTATCAAATCAACAGAAACCCCACTATAGCCTGTGACTTCCCTAGCCTTGGTGTTTTGATTGAATTTAGAATATTATACCTCAGTTCCCTCTTGTGACGCTGGTGTCAAACCTAAGGGAGAGGGATTGGTTACATCCTTAATATATTTGTCACTATTGCTGTAGTGAGTACAACTTCCCTGACCAGTCAGTAATGTGCCCAGAGTCCATAACTGATTAAGATGGTTGATGCCAATTCTCTCCCAGTAGACAAGACACTTCTTAGTCATAGCCTGATTTCTCTATATTGTCTTCTATATGATCTCTTCAGCTGTAGCATTTTTCTTTTGTACAGTTTTCATGCGTAGCCCACAGTAGTAGCGACTGCCTGAGTTGCTTTTGTGGGTTCTCAGGAGCCTCCTTAACCACGTGCTCAAAGTTTATACTAGGATCATATTATGAACATGTTCTTATGCTTAACTTTTATGTTTATCCTTTTGCATTGTTCTTATTTCTTCTGTGTAGATTTGTCTTTTAAGTATTCTGGTCTGGGGGGGAGGGTGGGACGGGGGGGTGTGGCTGTGCATCGCTGTGCATTCAGAAGACAGTGAACAGCTTGCAGTCTATTCCGTAATTACAGTTTTCTTGGGTTACTTAATATACTGAAATTAAATGTCCATGTTCTGCTTGAGTAAATTCCATGCTCCTTGCTACTATCTTTTCAACTTACTTAGGCATCTTTAAGGCACACCTTTGTTGGAGGCTCTTGGTTGCCTCTGCTGCATTCCTGTGTGTGAAGTCATCACTTCAGGCACTGGGACTGTTTGTGAAGAGTGTGTCCGGATCTTTCTCCTGAGGCCCGGAGAGGGTTGAGGACCTTCTCCTTTCAGCTTTCCGAATGCCCCACCCCCCACTTCCTCAAGTCCTTCTCCATCTCCTGTGAGTCTCTCTCAATCATTCCTGTCACTTTTCCTGTGGACGTGTTCACTCTAATTCTGTGTTGCTGCTGTTGTTTTAACTAATGCAACTCCAAGAATCCTCTACTTCTAGCAATTCTTTTAATTTCATTCCCCATAAAGCATTATTTTTGGCCCATCATGGAATAAGAGGTCGGGATGTCCTCTTTCCCAGCAAGGACGTTATTCCCCCAGCTCTCTTGCTCCTTCTTTGTTCTGTTCTCCTCAGATCATTTGCAGTTTTGAGGGGATGAGAAGAAAGGCGAGTACTTGTTTTGTACATTCAATCTAATTTTTCTTAGGAGAAGCCTTCAGGAAAATAAAAACCGAAGATGTGCAGCCAAGATATTTATGACTTTATGGATCACAACTTAGGCCACAAGCTCGTGTAGAGAAAAAATATTACCAATGGCTTTGTATCTGTGAGGCAGCCTTGCTCTGCTCTCTCTACTTCCCTGGTTTCTCTGAAAGTTTGCCTTTTTCCTACTCTAGAAATTTTTATTTTTCCCATAGGTATTTTATGTCATCAATCTTTCTATATAGCATTCTTGGAAAAAAGATATATCATCTTCCACAGTAAATGAAATCTGTACCTTACTCTATATCTGCACGCTGCAGATGAGAACCACACTCCTCACGGTATGGCCCTTCGCACTGCCTTACCCCCTATGTGTCAGACCTTCCTTGAACAGCTGTGTATTTTTTCGTGAGGAGTAACATTCATGCTTGAATCCTTTGTCATTTGGGGGGACTTACCTAATATTTCATGGTTTTACAGTTTCTGTACTTTATTTAGAGCCAGTTACAGAACTAAACAGATCATTTAAGTGTTCCCACCACCGCCCCACTTACCCATCTTGAGACATTATACCTTCTTGACAGGAAGGGATAATGGATCAACATTCAGTAGAACAGGTGGAAGCCTTTTCATATAATTGGATGAAGTACACATTGTGATTCCTGTTATCCAGAGGGTCCATGAGTCACTCAGTAATTTCTTTTAAGAAGAAATTCCCAGGAGTGGTTAAACTGGTGAGATGTTCTAGGCATTCTCAAAGAAAGGAAACAGCTGCAGGAGGAAAGAGAGAAAAGCATTGTGGGTAACATCGGGCTCACCAGGTGTGATGCCACATCATATTATGGGCCTAAGCAGTAGTGTACCATAAAAGAAGGAGGGATGCAGAGAGAACCAGAGCTTCCGACTTTTCATATCAAGGCAGACACTATACATGCTGACTACTGTAAAAATCTGATTTTGAAACTTGTGTTTTTAGAATACTGTGCAGATTGAGCATTCATAGCAGTGGCCATCCAAAGACTCACAAATCAAAGAAATCTCAGCCCTCAGGAGGCAGAATCGGGAGTATTTCTGTGAGTTAGAGGCTAGCCTGGTCTACATAGTGAGTGCCAAGCCAGTCAGAGCTACAAAGTAAGACCCTGTCTTAAAAAACAAACAAAAACAAAAACAAAAAACACCCAGAGTCATGTAATCAGGTATGTTTTCATTCAGAGTTAGCCATTAGTTAAGATAAGAAGGGAGGCTTGATTTTGTTCCCAGAGTGACTATTCTTTCCCCTTTGGCTCTACATGAAGATAACATCCACCGTGCACAAGACAGTGCTCTGCTGGATATTCTGGGAAGAGCAGGAGAGTTAGAGCCTGAGCCTCACCAGTAAGTATTGCAGTTTCCTTAGTCAGAACGGCCTACAGAATAAGAAAGAATTTACATGTTATATATCCAAAGCACTGTTAAGCACAGACCAAAACATAAAAAGTAGATACAAAAAGGCACAAAACAATGACTTCTATGACTTAGATGGAAGGATGACTTTCTAGTGGAATGACCTTTGACCTGTAGCACAGTGTGTAAAAATAGATGAAGGGACAGAGAAATCTGTGTTGGGTAAGTAAGGTCAAGAAGAGGGGCATGTAGGACTTAGTAAAGAAAAAATATTATCCCTCCTAACACCTGTCCCCTTGTACATAGACAATTTGTAGACTGTAGTAGTTAGAAGTTAGACATGTCTCTGTTTTCATGTAGTTATATTCAACGTGACTGAAGCACACATACATAGGAGACATGAGCTGACCTTTCAATTAGCAATAATCGCGGCTCGGATAAACCTCATTGGCTACGATGATGAGCTGACCTTTCAATGAACTAGTATGTGCTAACAAGAAGTATAGAGAGGCCAGACAAGACTGGAATCTGTGAAATGGGATTCATTCATATCTGCTTTGCAGACTTGTTAGAATAAAATAAAATACGTATAATGTCTAACAAATTTCTGAGGAGTTGACACATGACCGTTTTCTCACACCATTACCACGTGGTTCTGGGACAACTTGAGCTATACAAAAGGAGAGACCTATGATGGACATATGCAAAAGGAAACTTTTGGAAAGTGTGTGGCTTTGCTTAGGCTGTGAAAGATTTGTGAGGGTTGGAAACCTGATGAGTCCTCTGGGCAGAGGGAGGGCGCAGAATGTGTGGAGTTTTGGGAGCAGCTTTTGTTGCTGAGTGTAGAGGGAGAAAGTGTGAGCTTGGACTTTCGAGAATGCTGACACTCCTCAAACGTTTTCTTCTGCCCACATGTCCCTTGAACTATTGTGACTACTTGCTAACTTGTCAGTCCCATTGGCAAATAATGATTAGGATTTGAGCAACTTTAAATTTCCCACGGAAAGTAGCATAGACCTTTCTTTCCATGTAGTAAGGGCCACTGTAAATATATTTACTAAGCAGGTTAATGACAGGAAATAAATACATCCATCAGAAGCAATCATGATGTGAAGAGGACCCTTTTCGCCAATCTGTATTGAGCTGTGTAGTTCAGACTGGGAATGAACACGCACAGTGACAGTCTGGGTCTCCTCGAGAGGTCCAGGTAGGGTTCTGTTCTCGTTTATTGGCACATGGGCTTGCACAACCCATAAGCTGATTGACAGTGTGTATTTCTCTCTGACACGGTTTCCTAGCTGCTATCCTTCCAGCTTTATTTTCCCAATGAGTAACCAGTGCTACTTTGTAGGAGGGACGCTTAAATACTAAAAGTAGCATAGTAGCCGAAACATATTGACTATTAATATTAATAATCATGATAATAGTTGTTTTTGTTATTTTTCAGTTGAAATGCTGATATGCACATTTTTTTTTTTTGAAAGTAGAGGCGCAGGGGGATTGAAGCTAAAGCTTTACCCATGCTAAACAGGAACTGTACAACTGTGCTACAACCCTAATCTGATATGTTTTGGGTGGAAAAAAAGTTACTTATGCTCTGTCAAAATATTAATAAAAAAACATACAGGGCTATAGCATGATGTCTGTTGACCCTGCTATGTTCAAAAAATCTTTGCAATTGTGAAGAAAAAAGGGCCCTCTCAAAGAGTCTTTCCAAACAAGAATTGAGGTTTCCTCAACCTTAATCGTGCTCTCTTTTGAGTGTAAATACAATCTTGGATTCGTTCATCTTCAGTATGCTTCTGAAAGCATCAGTCATGGGTCTCGTCTGTGAGGACTTTAAAGTTTAAGTGACTTGGTAGTGAATGATACAACCATTGGAAATTCATAGTGGTAAAAAGAGTATGCCAAGGTTAAAGTTTTAACCTGTGTCTATTAACTAAAAAGCCACATGGAACACAGTCAGTGTGGGCGCCTGAAGGAGATTACTGAAAACAGACATCACCTGGCTTAAGTGTACACGCTGTCTTCGTTTCTTTTAGTATGTTGGCTATTAAAAGTGTTTAATTTTTCAGAGACAGCCTTTCCAGCATCAGAGAGTTGTAAAATGTCTTTTATTTTCCACTGAAAATGTAGAAACTGTAATTTTCATGTGTACCAAAGAGGGTCTATCACTCACATTTGAGCAATTAGCTCTCTGTCGAATGATTTTAAGAATCCATACAGGGTTGATAGGTTGGACATCGGTCAAGTCAAAACCTAGATTCTGTCTTGACAAAAAGGAGCCGCATTATGGTGTAGCAGGCTCAAGGGTGTGTATGAAGCAATGTTAGTTTGAAGGCACCCAGACTTCAGACCTGGGAGTGAGCCTGAGACATTCTCATAGATCCTCATCAGTTCTCAAGCTCTGTGTTCTTTTCTCTTAAGCTTCTTCTTTAAGAGAGTCTGGTTTATCCTACTATGTAGTTTCATCTCCCTTGGTGCATCTATGATCCTGGATCTATAATTCCTGTTAGTATTGCAACCCAGAGAGTACAATGTTTTAATTTAAAAGCTGATGTCTGTCTATCACTGAGTCAGTGAAATATATTATTTAATATTATACCTAATTTAATATTTAGGTTTTTATTATTTAGTAATATACCTAATATTTAATAATATACCCAGTATCTAACAATTGGACACACAGTGTTATTTAATTTATTATTTAATAATATACCTAATTATTTAGTAATACACCTAATTAAATATTTATTATTTATTATTTATTTTTACTGATATACCTAATTATTTAATAATATGTGTAACATCTAACAACGTGGACACACAATACATTATTTTCTTTTTTCTTTCTTTTTTTCTTTTCTTTTTTTTTGGAGCTGGGGACCGAATCCAGGGCCTTGCGCTTCCTAGGCAAACACTCTACCACTGAGCTAAATCCCCAACCCAATACATTATTTTCTTAAGGGATAAGGTGAAATAAATAATTTTGGTTTTGATGAAATGCCAGTAAGATATTTAAGACTAAAAATAAAACTATATATATATATATTATTTTCACTGAAACTGAGGAGACAGTGAGGTATAAAATGGTTAATATTCTTGAAGTTATGTTTATACTGAGAGTTTTGTCAATATAAGTTCAAGATTATACGAGATCCTTTTATTTCACAGATGGTAGTCTATCTCTGTAGCAATTTTGTAGTAATTTTCTTTAAAAGACTCTCTGTTTCTGTCTCTCTGTCTCTGTCTCTCTATCTCTCTGTCTCTGTCTGTCTGTCTGTCTGTCTGTCTGTCTCTCTCTCTCACACACACACACATATACCACACACACACACACACACACACACACACACACACACACACACACACACACACATACAGACATGAAAAACATGAAGGTTTGAGGTGGGGGAAACGTACCTTTAGGCAGGCCTGAGGTTCTGAGTTTAATTAATTCCTGGGACTCTCTCTGTCAGCTGCAGAAGTTAAGTGACTTCTACAAGCTGTTTTCTGAACACTCCATATGTACCGTCACATGTATGCACTCATACATATGCACATGTGCACATTACTGTCATGAAATTAGAAATAGAGTATTTGAGAGGAAGCAGGGTCTAGTGTGAAGGTGTGGGAGACAGACGAGTCTCATGGGGGTGAATGTGGTACATGTACACAATATAACTGAATGTAAATATTATTTTGAAACCATAATGAATATATGCATAATGGATATATGCATAATGAACTCGCATAATGAATATATGCCAATAACATTTATCATGATAAGCCTAACTAGATAAGGATAAAACTGATGATCCCAAATTAGACCTGTCTGAGATTGCCTGCCTTAAGCACACTGAATGACCTTTCTCCTAGACACTGAGCTGAGGAGACATTGGGGTTTGGAATTCAGAGTAGGGAGTCCTTTTGAGGAATAGGAACTCAGCCTGTGCAGAAATCAGACTCAGGTGAGGCAGTCAAGCACTCCCCCTGTGGATGCGGTTGGCATGGTTACATGGAAGGTGTGTGTCTCCATAGCCATCTGTGCTCCCACCTGCCCCGCTGATGAGGCTATCCTGCCACTCTCTGCAGAAGGCAGAGCCTTCACACCGGGGGCAGTGCCTGGCCTGTGGGTTGCTGCTAAGGAACACCATGTTGCAGCAGGCTTTGCCAATGCCACAGTCCAGACTGAGTTAACCCTCGTGAAAACTCAGATTGGTTTTTATATGCAGGTTTTTTTTTTTTTTTGGATATTTTTGAGTGTTTCTTTCATTCTTTATTGGAAACTTCCTTGTTAAGGATTAGTCTTTGTTTTGTGTTTACTTGCCAACTTCCTCTAACCCCTAAAATATCAGAATAAAAATGAGTTATTTTAAAAAAAAATAGCAAAAAAGTTATTAAAGGTTTAAGGTTGCTTTGAGCAGCAGCTGTTTTTTTTTTAAGTGTTTTAATATGCTAAATTATGCAAACCTCTGCTTTTCCCAAATGTGTGAAGATCAGAGCAGATATCATGAATTCTTTTTCTATTTAACATTATTTATACTGATTGCCAGATTTGTGCTTAATAGGTAATATTCAACAGGCTATGACCTTGAGAATGGCTGGAAGTTTCATAGTAGAAACATTTTAGCTGCTTGCGACATGATAGATATCGCTTATGCTAAATCTAGCATTGAAATTTATGGCATAAATTAAAATGCTTCCCCAGTTTTAAGCGAGGGTTTCTTTCTGTGCCTCATACCTGATGTTACAGTTGCAGCATTTATGAATTGTGTGAGTAGCATAATTAAGTTAGGTTCACTTACATACACATATACTTTAACATATACAACTAACGTAATGTGTGTCAACAATGTAGCGTTCCTCTTCTGCTTTGCGTTGAAATCCTTTATCGAAACAGCTGCTTAGTCAACAAAGATGGCATTGAATTGCACTGTTTTGGAAAAAAAAAAAAAGAAGGGAACTAGATGCCTGTTAATCTGGTTCTTTAAATATCATAAACAAAAGTATCCGAATGAGTCTCCAAGGACAAAGGCGGGGTTCTGGGAGCTGTGATTGGCTGCAGCCCTGTCCTGTCCGCAGCCATCCTTAATTGGCTTTGGGTAGCCGGAGATCACAGAAGCAGGGTGACATTTATTACTTCCCTAGAGTTTCTTTGCACTGAGCCTTGAGATTCCCGAGGAGTAACCATCAAGGACTCCTTTCATTTCGTCTGTGGTCTCTAAGAGGGATCATTCTAGAAAGCCGAGCATGAGTTTGAGTGCAAGAAGAGTCACCCTGCCTGCCATAACGCCTATAGTTCTACAAAAGAGGGTAGGTGGATTATTTTACTTCTTCCAACCTTGCCAGTGTTTCCTGCCTCCATTTTTCTGTTACTGTGTATATGCTAACAACTTTGAAGCTTACATAACTGTGAGGAAAGAGTGGAATACCTTCGAGGCTGAAGGTACTTAAAAAGACAAATTATCGAACTCAAAGTTAGGGGGAAAACATTGCCAGAACATCTCTGTGGTAAAAATACGTCTATGTAAAAGCCACCTGTCTCAGTTACCGTCTGATGTGACTTAGACAGTGCAGACAGCGAGCTTCTCCCTTTTCTTCTTTTCTTCTGTAACTTCGGGCATCTCTGCCTTTAGTTCAGCAGGAGATCTGCAAGGTGCTGTGTTCTGCATTTGCGAAGGGCTCGCTTCTTTGTTTGTGTGTGACTCCGAGCGCAGCATCTGCCTCTTCACCGTTGGGAGGACTCTGTAAGAGTTGAACTGATTATCTTTATGTGTCGGCCCATCTCTGTGGAGTTCCTGTTTGCCCGAGAAAAATTTTCCCATTACATTCTCCTAGGAAAGGGATTTCTATTAATTATTAATCTAGTGAAGCCCACGTATGAAAATAGTAGGGGTTTTTTTTTTTGGAAGATTACTTTCATGTCTTACTTGTGACATTTCATTTGGTAAGACTGTATTTGTCCCGTGCAATGTAACTACTGTAAGCTTCTCTTGCCAGCACAACCAGATGCCCCAAACTTACAGAACCACAGTTTTGGGGAACAAAGGCATGGAGACACGTTGCTGCAAAAATACCCTTTCTGAGTGGTTCTAGTGACACAAGACTCTATAGTGTTTCTCTACTCAGTCCTTTAAAAGTTAACTGTTAACTATTAGTGGATTCCATTAAGTCAAAGGTCATGTTTTAACTTACTTGAAACGGAACACATTGAACAACCAAAAATTTTTTTTAAAAAAGGAAACCTTTTTTTTTATTATTGGTTTTAATATTTAGCTTTTAGATTTTTTTTTCCAGCCGGTCAGTTGCTAGTTGCTAAGACTGCCTCACTTGGCTTCATCGAGGCAACATTGTAGCATTGTCCATGTGTGTTATTTATTTTTCTTTATTTTCCTTCATGCCTTTCTTTCATGATAATCAAATAATTAAAACATTTTGCTTTGAGCTTGAATCTTTATCTTCGCTTATATTTAATGGCAGCGTTGGTTCTCGGAGGGATAGACATGTGGGAGAAGTATGTCAACATTTATCCAATCCCGTTCTGTTTGACTTCTTTACTCAGTTAACGTTACTGCATAGGATCGCCAAACCTTACCGTGTGCTTTGTTTTATGGTCCGTTAGTGGGATTGGTTGCTTAGTCCCTGGGTTCTCTTACTGGCGGAGCCATGTTATCACATCATGACCCGTGTGGGGACAGCTTGGGTATAGGTAATTGATATCTGGGGCAGGATTGGGGGAGATGGTAGTTTGTGACCCTAAGGGTAGATCTCACATTGCCTTGGTTCTACCTGAGATTTTAAGTTGCCTATTATTCATCACACAGCATGGAACAATGAAAAAGCCTCCCGCCATTTTTGAGAACCTTGACCTAATAGCAAAGGTGGACTAGGTAGAAACAAAACTTGGCTGGAAAACAGTTTCCAACACAATCTACTGAAGAGAAAAACAAGGTGGCTTCGGAAAGCTGTACTTGCTCCTGCTTCCTTCTTAATAAATATCTTATCAGGATGCCATTATAACATTGCACATAACAATTCCCCAAAGCCAGTTCTGTGAGTGTATCTGTTGATGACCTGGAGCATCCTTGTTTTCTGAATCAATTTAGGCCATTTCTCCCAAAGGATCTATTTGTCTACTCAATTGGTTTGAAAACCTTGGTCTGTTTTTTGTCCCCTTAATTTTAGAAAAATTCCACTTTTCTGACTGAAAGTCATCCACCCGCTATGGTCACAAATTACTGTGTATTTTTTGTTTGTTTCTTTGTTTTACTTTCTTCTTTGAAGATATAAGAATTTTCTATACTTGCCATTTTTCTTATGCCCTAAAATTTTAAATGATTTTACACTTAGCAAGTGTTTCATTAAGTCTCCATTTGATTCCTAGCACTGCCCCCCGCAACAGACCTGACAAACACAAACACTTTAGGTATAGCCAGGGAGTGCCATTTCTCCTCTATTCCAGACAGCTCTGCTCACACATTTTGCAAAGAGCTTCAAGGCCTGGATGAGTGGTCCTTGCCAGACAATTTGAGCAGCTGGAATCCCTATCATTGGAAAAGTCAGGAACATTTCAGAACATGCTCAAAGGCACTTGAAGAGGGGATTCTTTTTTTTTTTTTTTTTTTTATTAACTTGAGTATTTCTTATATACATTTCGAGTGTTATTCCCTTTCCCGGTTTCCGGGCAAACATCCCCCTCCCCCCTCCCCTTCCTTATGGGTGTTCCCCTCCCAACCCTCCCCCCATTGCCGCCCTCCCCCCCATAGTCTAGTTCACTGGGGGTTCAGTCTTAGCAGGACCCAGGGCTTCCCCTTCCACTGGTGCTCTTACTAGGATATTCATTGCTACCTATGGGGTCAGAGTCCAGGGTCAGTCCATGTATAGTCTTTAGGTAGTGGCTTAGTCCCTGGAAGCTCTGGTTGCTTGACATTGTTGTACTTTTGGGGTCTCGAGCCCCTTCAAGCTCTTCCAGTTCTTTCTCTGATTCCTTCAACGGGGGACCTATTCTCAGTTCAGTGGTTTGCTGCTGGCATTCGCCTCTGTATTTGCTGTATTCTGGCTGTGTCTCTCAGGAGCGATCTACATCCGGCTCCTGTCGGTCTGCACTTCTTTGCTTCATCCATCTTGTCTAATTGGGTGGCTGTATATGTATGGGCCACATGTGGGGCAGGCTCTGAATGGGTGTTCCTTCAGTCTCTGTTTTAATCTTTGCCTCTCCCTTCCCTGCCAAGGGTATTCTTTTTCCTCATTTAAAGAAGGAGTGAAGCATTCACATTTTGATCATCCGTCTTGAGTTTCGTTTGTTCTAGGGTTCTAGGGTAATTCAAGCATTTGGGCTAATAGCCACTCATCAATGAGTGCATACCATGTATGTCTTTCTGTGATTGGGTTAGCTCACTCAGGATGATATTTTCCAGTTCCAACCATTTGCCTACGAATTTCATAAAGTCGTTGTTTTTGATAGCTGAGTAATATTCTATTGTGTAGATGTACCACATTTTCTGTATCCATTCCTCTGTTGAAGGGCATCTGGGTTCTTTCCAGCTTCTGGCTATTATAAATAAGGCTGCAATGAACATAGTGGAGCACGTGTCTCTTTTATATGTTGAGGCATCTTTTGGGTATATGCCCAAGAGAGGTATAGCTGGATCCTCAGGCAGTTCAATGTCCAATTTTCTGAGGAACCTCAAGACTGATTTCCAGAATGGTTTTACCAGTCTGCAATCCCACCAACAATGGAGGAGTGTTCCTCTTTCTCCACATCCTTGCCAGCATCTGCTGTCACCTGAGTTTTTGATCTTAGCCATTCTCACTGGTGTGAGGTGAAATCTCAGGGTTGTTTTGATTTGCATTTCCCTTATGACTAAAGATGTTGAACATTTCTTTAGGTGTTTCTCAGCCATTCGGCATTCCTCAGCTGTGAATTCTTTGTTTAGCTCTGAACCCCATTTTTTAATAGGGTTATTTGTTTCCCTGCGGTCTAACTTCTTGAGTTCTTTGTATATTTTGGATATAAGGCCTCTATCTGTTGTAGGATTGGTAAAGATCTTTTCCCAATCTGTTGGTTGCCATTTTGTCCTAACCACCGTGTCCTTTGCCTTACAGAAGCTTTGCAGTTTTATGAGATCCCATTTGTCGATTCTTGATCTTAGAGCGTAAGCCATTGGTGTTTTGTTCAGGAAATTTTTTCCAGTGCCCATGTGTTCCAGATGCTTCCCTAGTTTTTCTTCTATTAGTTTGAGTGTGTCTGGTTTGATGTGGAGGTCCTTGATCCACTTGGACTTAAGCTTTGTACAGGGTGATAAGCATGGATCGATCTGAAGAGGGGATTCTTATCAGCGAGTGTGTCCTTCTGATGTGGCCCTGGGATTCTGTTAGAGTGATTAGAGGCCGAACTTGAACTATAATCATTTACACAGAGCCAAGCCTGAGAACGGTCTGGTAAATTCTGTCTTGTAGATTGAAGAGAAAATTTGGACTTCTGATTCTGTAAATGATTGGAGATCATCGATTTCAGGAAATAAAAATTTTAATGTTTCATCAGATCTCTGAATCTTTTACCTTAGCTTTTTTTTCCTCCCAGATTATCTCCTAGATAGTTTCTTCCTCTTCTTCCCTGCTCTTCCCTCTTCAATTCCCCTTGCCTTGTCTGAATCTCTTGGATGTCGAGTACTTTTGCAAGGTCACCCAGAAGGTCAATGACAACACTAGAAATAGCACCCAGGCTTGGTGAGTTTCATGGGGTTTTTCCTAGGTGTGTGTTATGTCCTGGAGCCAATCTGTAAATGAAATTGGCTTATGGTGTGTACAGTTAGCATTAACCTCACTTCTGGGTTTGGTGAAGGCAGATCCTTCCACCTTTCTCTGCACCTCCACCAACTCCTGTATGTTCTCGAGTAGAACATGTTTTATGTAGAAAGCGGTTGCTCTGCCTCTTTATCTCTCTGTGTCTTTCTCTCTGTCTGTCTGTCATTTCTCTCCCTGCGTATGTGTTTGTGTAAGAGAGAGGTGAGACAAGAAAGAGGGAGACAGGGGCGCACACATAAGCACATACATATGCACACACACACACATACACATACACACACACACTCATACACACATGGGATAGGGTGGGGTAGGGTGTTGGGGCACCTGAACTGAAACTCTAGACTGGCATATTAATTACACCAAGAAGAACATTTTAAGGTCACGGAATTAACAGTTGAATATTGTGGTGTATAAAAAAAAATAAATAAAATGTCTGCAAGATCAGAAGACCTAACACCATATTTTAATTCTGCAATTCGCAGTACTTGATGCCTCTGTTCCGCTCATACTGCTTGTCAGATTATGCTTGCAAATAATTTTTGCCTTCTTTATGCATCCTACCCTTGTAGAAAAATATTCGTAATGAGCACAGATTCCTAAAGTCATTTCAGAACTGAAAGAGGAGGGGAAAACCCAATTTGTATAATACACTTTTCCTTAAGACCCAAGGTCCTTAGTAAGGGGGAATTCTACATTGATATACGATAGAATCATGCTCTAACCATATTTCTCATACAGCCAGTCATTTATGCGATTACATATTATCACATCACTGTTTTTCCCAGAAAGTTTTGAGCGGACTCATAGCTGCTCAGTAAACATGTGCCCCAGGCCTGGCTGGCCCTGGAGCTACCAGCTTCACCATAGCCTGCAAGGGAGCCTTTCCCCCTCCCACTCGAGGTGACCTTAACCCCATGGGCTCTGTGCTCCAGCTCCCAGGGTTGGCTCTCTGGCCTGTGGTGCCCCTTGCTTTCTTTCTGAAATGCTATTGTCTAAGTCTCGCTGCAAACCATACACTTACTCCAGTTCTCAAAAAAGTCTCTTTGCTTTTTACTCCAGTGTCTTAATTCTGAAGAAAAAGATAAGGATTTGTTATTCAGCAACCATGTCCCGTGACATCACTTCACTGTTGTCTTTTACAGTACTGAAATCTTAGTAGCCACCATGTATATTTACCGCATGCTTCGGAAAGTTTTAGATTTTTCATCTTCTCTGTGTGCTGTGCTTTCCTTTTCTTTTCTTTTCTTTTCTTTTCTTTTCTTTTCTTTCTTTCTTTCTTTCTTTCTTTCTTTCTTTGCAGTATTGGTTTTCAGAATTTTTTCCGTTGCAATTCAGGTTTCATATTTTATCTTGCAATTTTAATTGATCATTTTGCTGCTTATAAGCAGAATTTAACTTTGAGTAATGAGAAAGGACCAAAGACATGGATCGAACTGGGGAGATACTATTTACTTCCTTATGCTCTGCGGTAAAGATCAGTCTACCATTCATCCTGCGCTGCCGCGATGTCTTCGGGCAACCAATTCTCTCTTGCTTATTATATGCTCCCTGGTGTGGGCCCGCTTCCCTTTTATGGGGTGATGAATGCGAATCCCCAGGCATCCTGTCCATAGTCTTGGCACTGAGGATGGATGCCCAAGGCAGGCGGGCAGTCTCGTATTAACGCGAGACTCGGGACCAAACGGGAACTTATGCTTCCTGGCTGTGCCTGGACCCGGTGGGTAACGGAACTCAAAGCACACCAGGCAAGCAGATCTGGAGCTCGACACGCTGCTCTTCTCTTCTCACAAGCATCGAGATTCTTTCAAAGTTAAAGTTAATAATTTCATACATGAATATTGTATTTACATTCATTTCCCCTCCCTTCCTCCAACCCCTGATATATCCTCCTCTCTCTCCTGTTCCACCTCAACTTCATGGTCTCTTTTTCATTATTATTGTCACACGTGTGCATACAACCTGTTGAGCTACTTAGTGCTGCTATATTATATGTATTATATGTATTATATGCATTATATGCATTATATGCATTATATACCTTATATGTAGTATATGTATTATATGTATTATATGTATAGGGCTGACCACTTGGTGCTGGGCAACCATTTAGGGGTCTTCTACCTTTTTCTTTCAGCAGTCATTAGTTTTCTGCAGTTCTTCCTCTAGACATGGGTAGCTATGAGGACTCCCCCCTCCCCTCCCCCGCCCCAGCCATCCGTGTAGGCTTGTGAACTGATGGCGAGATTGCTTAAATCTAGAAGTCACTGTCTCACAGAAGATGTCCTGGATCTTTGGCTCTTACAATCCTTCCGATCCCCTTCTTGTGATATGCATGATCGGCTGGGGCTGTACATCACCAAAGGGAATCAACAGATTCAGTGCAATACTACCATAACACTCACAACGTTCTCCACAGAAATGCAAAACCACCCTAAAAGGTGTAGGTAATAAAGACTCCAAAGCAACCCTGAGCAGACAGAGCAGTGCTGGAGGGAAGACCATTTTGTATTTCAAGATGTGATGTGTTACAGAGCTGTTGTAACAATGCCAGTTTGGCACTGGCCCAGAAATGGACATGAATAGAACAGAAGACCCAAATATGAGTACATGTAACTGCAGTCATTTTTTTTAACTTATTCATTTTGCATCCTGCTCACTTCCCCCTCCCTGTCACCCCCTCCCACCCACAATCCTCCCCCCATTTCCCTTCCCCTTCTCCTCTGAGCAGCTGGGGGCCCTCCTGGGTATCCCTCCACCATGGCACTTCAAGTCTCTGCCAGGCTAGGTGCTTCCTCTTCCACTAAGGCCAGACAAGGCAGCCTGGCTAGAAGAACATATCCCATGGACAGGCAACAGCTTTTGGGATAGCTCTTTGGGATGCACATGAAGACCAAGGTGCATATCTGCTACATATGTTTGGGGGTATGGGGTAGGTCCATCCCGTGTATGTTCTTTGGTTGGTGGTTCAGTCTCTGAGAGCCCCAAGTGTCCAGGTTAGTTGCTTCTGTTGGTCTTCCTGTGGAATTTTATCCTCTTAGGAGTTACAGTCTTTCCTCCTACTCTTCCATAAGAGTCCCCAAGTTCCAACCATGTTTGGCTATGGGTGTATACTTTTGTATACCATGCTAGACTACTGTCTTTGCATAACAGAGTATCATTAATAGTGTAAGGGACTGCTGCTTGAACAACTTCAGTCATCTTATATTTGATAAGTAGTGCTGGGAAAACTGATTGTCAACATGGAGAAGAATGAAATTAGATAGGTAACTGTCACCCAGAAAAACAAAACAACAAAAACAAAAAAATTCAAATGGATGAAGAACCTTGATATGAAACCTGAAACAATGAAACTTCTAGAAGAAAACAAAGGCAACACCCTACAAGGTATAGAGTTTCTTAATAGGACTCCATTTTCCTAACAATGAAGGCATCGGGATTCTTCAGACAGATATATGTAAAGAGTGAGCACGAGGGTTAGCTAGCTATCACCCACAAGTGCCTCTGCCATTCTTGATATTCAGAAAATATTGTATTGGTATGGTATCATGTACAAAGTGTGGTAGCATCTTTTGGAGGAAATGTGTTCTCTGCCTGTGTGGGGGTGGTAGGTGGGCCGAGAGGGCAGGTGGCTGCTTCTCTGAGTAAGCAGGGCCACAGAGATCTCCAGGTAGGGTCTTGGGATGGAGTTTTGCTTGGAGAGTGAGGTGGTAATCATTCCTATTTTTTTTTTAAATCTCATTCATACTAAACTTTGATTTACTTCCAGCTCATGCCATTTTTATTCCGGTAACTGCATTGTGTCCTTAACCCAGAGGCCTGTCACTCAGATCACGGTCTGGGTTATATTTACACAGTTTTTCATTGCTTGAGATACAAGGTTTCAGGAAGCATTCTTGGTGGACGGTGTGTGTTTTAGAGGAGAAAGCCACCTCTTTCTACCTGAGTTCAGTTCTCTCCATAGCCTATGGAGTGACCTTATGTTTATCCATTTGTACAATTTCTTTATGTTCCTCAGAATGCTGAATTTGCAAGGACCATGTTAAAAGCATTAACACATTGGAGAAGCCCAGAGAATGTGAATTCTATCTTGGATCTAAGAAAAGACTTGTGTTTTGTGTTCATTTGTTGGGTCGGTTTTTAGTCTTCTGATGTTGATGGTACATGTGCTGTCAGAGAGACAGTCCCCATACATCCCCAGACTAGCTAAAACCACACATTCTCTCCTACAGTCTCTTGAAAGCTCAGAGTACAGACAATATGCCACTGCGCTTGGCTTTAGAATACTATGTTTTATCAGTATCATAAGCAATTTAAACTTAATGAGACAAAAATTTAAATAAAAACTCTGTAATCACCAGAAATTTAAATTTCCTGCTAAAGTTGTTGCATAAAACTTTTCGTTGTAGCAAATGAGTTTAATAAAAACTTATTATCCTTCATATCATGCTACCATGGCCAGAAGAATGGTGTACTTTTCAAATAGTGTACGCTTCATACCGCTCACTTTCTATAGCTGTGTTTATGACTGCCCTGGGACTCGAACAAACAACTAACCAAACAACAAACAAACAGATAGCCGCTATGCTGTGTTCGTGCCTCTCTGCCTATCATCTATCTATTCTTGGAACACAGATTGAAGTGCACCAAGATATGCGGTTAGATTATTGGTCCATTCAGTGTCCTAGCAGTTGGTAGTCAGTGGCTGGCATGGTTGTATATTTGTAAGAGCTAAAGCTCTTGGCCAGTTTGGCAGGTTAGGTGTGCAGCCGTGGGGCTGAGTCATCTTTGATCAGGACATGGTTGGCAAAGGCATAGTCTGTGCAAGATGAACATACTTAATCTGAAAACCCAAATAATGAAATAGCCCTAAATTTAAAGCTTTTCCTTGAAGCCACGTGATGTCACAAAGAAAAGTAGTGTATACCAAAGACACTGAATAGAATTGCCCACCCAAGCTCTGTATATAAATGAAACATAAATGAATTCTGTTTACAGAGGGATTCTTTTTTTAGGATAGCTCAATGTGTGTGCAATATTCCAGACAGAGAGAGAGGGAGAGGGAGAGGGAGAGGGAGAGGGAGAGGGAGAGGGAGAGGGAGAGGGAGAGGGAGAGGGGAACAAAAATCTGATATATTTTCCACTCAAGCACTTCAAACAAGGGCTACTCAGATGAAAATTACTATTACTTGTGTAAGTGCAGTTTTTGTGAAAACAAGATATTGACCTACTATTGGTATTTCTCAACATTGTTGTTTCTCTTTATTCTTCTTAGAGTTTTATCCCTTAGGGTGAAAAGCCACAGTCCCAGGCCTTTTCATTGTCTTCATCCAGCTCCAACTTGTGGCTTTTGGCAAGATGGCAGACTTTCTGTCATCCCCAGAGACCAGTAGAAATCAAAGGAGCTGTGATCTGCTTAGCACTAGGTCCAGATTCTTTTGAATCTTCAAGGCTGGTGGTCAAAGTCATTTTGGATGAGGAAGATTGGTTGGAGAAAGGTCATCCCCAAAGCTCCTACTAATGAATGGCAGAGGGCAGAGTTGTAGGCTAGGCCTGTCTTCCAGACAGAAAACTGGCTGGAACAATGGGGGCACATGTGCTGCATGCCCCAGCTGGAGAATGCATACCTCATGTCCGTGCTCCACCACACTTACTGTATAACCCAACTCTGCACAGCATTCTAGGCAGGCACTGTACACCCTGCTTCATGGGACATCCTGTGTATGGCTCTGTTCCACAGAGCAGCCAGGGCACAGACTGTATGCCCTTCTCTATAGAACAACCTGGACACACACTGCATGCCCTCCTCTATGGAACAACTGTGTTACTTTCTTCTCTAACCTGTATCCTTCACATGGGACAGTTCTCACCTCTTTTGCTAATCTGTTTTTACCCTCTGACTTAGTGTTTCTTGCTGTGTCCTCAGCCTCATCTCTAAGCCAGTGACTAAGTTACCCTGAGCATCCATTGGGGCTATAAGGAGATCTTGAGACCTAATCACAGTAGATTATTTTCCTTTAAGATTCACAATACGATTACTGTGCAACACACACCCTTGAGTGCTGTTAGCTCTTCATGCATTTTAAAATAGGAGAAGTCGAAGATTTGGAAGATGATCTGTTGATGGTCACCACCAGTCTGACCCAGATCAAATTCCAGTATTCCCAGCACTGTAGACACCTGGGCTGTAACTCCATGGGAACAGGCACTGAGCCTCACGTTATTTTGTAAACCACAATGCTTGGTCCATGCCTGGCACACAAGGCTGATTAAAAATAGCTGGAGTGATGGGCAGTCTCAGACTCCTGCTTGGGGCTGTCTGAAGGGCTGGTTCTCTTGGCTGCTCACCAGTCCCCTGAGCCAGAATTTAAAAATAATAATCTCTTGTTGGCAAGGAAACAAGTAGGACTTTTGGTAATTTCAGATACTACCTCCCTCCAAAAATATAAAGATTTCCAACCCGCTAGGGTATTAAAAATGCTCAGTTTTCAGGCAGGTCCAAAAGAGAAATTATAATATTATGCTGGCAATCATAACATTGTCAGAAAGTGATTGTAGCCCTATGGTCAGTCCTGGGTCTCTGTATTTTGGAAAACACCAACAGTAATGTAGTTTTTGGAGTCAAATTAACTTCAGCAGTCAAGTTAATATTTGAGGGGAAATTTCAATATCAGTATTCTAAATCACAAGACCTCAGAAATATTTTCTCTCTCACATACGCAGGTGTGTATGTCTGCCTATATATGGGCTCAGAGAACATTTTCTCACTATTAATATAGAAGCAACTAATCTTAAACGTTCAAATGTTTAAGAATTGAAAAAAATTCTACCTCGATACAAGATTATAAATATATCAAGAAGGAACTTCATGCACTTAATAATCTTCTGCTTGTGCCTTTCACGATATATATTTGCTTTTTTTGTTTGTTTTTGTTTTACATTTATTTGTTGTCGATGTGTGTTTGGGGTAGTGTGGCTATCTTTGGGGAGGTCAGAGAATCACTGGTGGGGGTACATTCTTGTCTACTTCTCTGTAGGTGCCCATTGTATGTCCCCAAGGATTTCGTTTAAGTGTGTACACTTGGCCGTATGCTGAGCCATTGCCCCAGACAGAGAAACCTATTTGGGGGGGTCTGTATTTGTACCAATTCAGAATAAAGACTCCCTCTGCTGGCTGTTTCTGTATTTGCATGCTTTCTGACACTCAGAAAACAATGAAAAAGCAAGCAACTCTTTGGCATTCAAAAGTTAGGTGCTTTGTGACATATGTCTCATTTATGTTCTGATGTAAATCGTAGCTCACGAACACTTTTATAGACAGGGTCATGAAACAGTAGCAGCTTAAAGAGGCACGGACACTGGGCTAGCAGTGGGGGAGGAATTCAGACAGTGTCCAGGTGGCGCCTATGCAGGCCCCATGGTTCTGCCAGGGAGCAGGTGCCTGAGCAAGTCATTTCTTCCCTATCCCTGACTTCCTCCTTTCTAAGATGAGGGTGTTTGTCAGTTGTTCAGCCTGAATTCTGCTACCTTTTATTATCCTATTATTCTGAAAACATTGTGTCTTTTTCTTTTTAAATAGTAGTATGCACAGTATGCATTTCACACTGATACATGAGAAACATTTAAAAGAAACAGAATTACAGCCTGTATATAAATTGGTTGTCCCCTAGAACTGTCACAGCATAGGAATGTTAGTATTTGGAAAGTGATACACACAACACACACACACACACACACACACACACACACACACACACACACACGGATGTGGTTTAAAGTCTATGGAGTAACACATAAATATCACAGAGAGACTGTATGCTGCATATACCATTGACTGTTTAGCACTATATATTACATAATAATGCCATTCACTACACCTCCAATTAAACTGCAACAGACCTTTCATAGTAAGGGTCATGTGAGTTTCCATGTGGAAAAATTTAGAAATCAACGAAGACAAATGGTCCCTAACAATGCATGGATGGATGCAGTTTGTCCCCATGAATGTGATGCAGCTAGATGCGCCACATCTGTGTTCTTTTTGTTTGTCTGCTTCTCTCTACACTCTTTCCCCTCCACCCCTCTCCATTTGTCCTTCCTTCTCACTGTCTGAACTGATTTGAACTTTTTCACTTAGACATGTATAGTGGTTATTGTGGGAATAAATGATTACTTAAAAAACTGAAAGGGGGGCTGGGGATTTAGCTCAGTGGTAGAGCGCTTACCTAGGAAGCGCAAGACCCTGGGTTCGGTCCCCAGCTCCGAAAAAAAGAACAAAAAAAAAAAAAAAAACTGAAAGGAGACATCAGGCTAACAGTGGGCCCAATGTAAGCCTAACCAGTGGTTTCTGCTTTAAGTGTAGGTGTTAGCATTTAAGAAGTTTTGTATCTTGTAAAAAGGGATAGCCCTAAGTGATTGCATGTGTCTTAAAACAGTGACTATTCAGAGACACGTCTTGGATGAAGTCATTGGGAAATTAGCATGGGATTTTTGACTTGATGCTCTATAATAAACATTGAATTCAAATGCATAGAAATGGTGTGTGTGTGTGTGTGTGTGTGTGTGTGTGTGTGTGTGTATGAGAGAGAGAGAGAGAGAGAGAGAGAGAGAGAGAGAGAGAGAGAGAGAATGTGTGTGCATGTGTACGTATGTATGTGGAGATAGCTTAGGATGGAAGCCCATATATGTGTGTATATGTATGTGCACATATGTATATAGGGGTAACTTTGGATGGAAGACTATATGTGAGTCAGATTTTCACATGTGGCAATGTGAAATCTCTTTCTAGGTCAAATTTAGGACATGCCCACTACTGAGGCTTTGTGGGGTTGCTTTTTCTCAGGAACTCGAACCAATTTGAGACATTTTGAATTTTTTTTTTTTTTTTTTTTTTTTTTTTTTTTTTTTGCATCTTGGGCCTAGAATGCAGAACTAGACCCGCTGGCTACTCCGGTTCCTGAGTCTTGAGTTTGTTCGCTTTGACTAGGCACTCTTCATAACTGTCAGAGCGAAGCAGAGCAGCAAGCGACTGCTAAGTCAAGGCTCCTACACGGAAAGCTTGGCAACCACCCAACCTGTGGTCTTAAAAGTAAATAACCTTAGGGATGAACTTAAAGACCCTGGGCCAGGAGGAGCCTGAGAAGTCTGAGTACTTAAACCCCAAACTTCCAAATGTGAGAAAAAGAAGATCTGGGGCAGATCTTCTGCTGTTAGTAGCTAAACCCCCTTTCCATGATGGTCCTGTCGGCTGTTGAGCCGTCTATTCTCATGCCCCTATTGAGCAGAGCCATTCGAAGCTTCTATTTTAGATATTGAGAGATGCTTTGTAATTCGGGTGTGGTAGACTTCGTTCTCCATTTTAGTGGTCCCAAGGGACACAGGCACTCAGCATGTCTGGTTGAGACCACCCTTCTCCTCCCTGGTGTGCTACCAGCTGTGAAGCTCCCCTAGTTCTGCTAAAGCAAATCCAGTCTTGTTGTTGCTATTGTTATTAATATTATTTGCCCTTTTTTCTTCTTCAATACCTTTTCTCATAACATTTGCTTTACCCAGGTTTTTCCGTATGTGTTTTTACATAACCTCAAATATGACAACAGGCCGCTTTAAGTCCCAGATTGGGCTTTGTTCAGCTGAGAAATTCTATGAAAACTTGCTAATATTTTCTCGTTGGTCTGCATGTGTGGTTTCAAATTTGAGGGCTCAGTAGTGTTGCTGTGGAATCCCTAATGCCTCACATGGGGCTACAATGGCTCCATTCACCACTGAATAACTGTTTCATTTGTCCATTGTGAGCCCCGGGTCCTGCTGGCTGCTGGAGAGAAGATGGGAAGCAGCTATGACTGATGTTGTGTGGTGATCTGAGTAGCGATGGCTTTGGAATTTGATGACACAGGTACACCACTCATGGAATAGACAATCTGGCCTTAAACTGGAAAAGTCATCGAAAGTTCCCTCATAGAAATAATGGCGTGTCTGAGACTTTAGGGAAGAAAAGTAGGTTGCAGGAAGACAGGTCAGATAGTACCAGTAGTAAGTGCATTATATTCAAGGGTCCTGTGTTCTGGAAGGAGCTAGGCACGTGTGAGAAACTGAGGAGGTGTTGGGCCAGGGGTGGGGGCCATGAGATCAGAGAGGGAGGAGCAGGTTTTGTGGAATGAAGTTGAGAAGCAGACCAGGGGAGTCAGTATTAGTGTCGTTTTCATGCTTTGAATTACTGTAACTAATTAAAAATGCATAGTTTGTGCTCAGGTATAATGATTGTTGAATATTTCCTTCAAATTTAAGTCTCTGTTACACGGTGGTGTCTCTAGGCTATGTCCTTCCTTACTCTTAGTATTTCACACCTACAGGAAGTACAGTAAGGGCACAGGAATAGCGGTGTTATTCCTTGCGTTATAGGGGGCCGTTGGAGCACAGTTGTTTTTGAGATTCATTGTTTGAAAAGCAGAGATATGGAATAAGAAGTAATGAACACATTATTTCCATCCCCTTAAGCAAACACACGGGCTTGTTTAATTCGAAATCCTTACACTGTCTCCTCTTATCTCTGGCCACAGCATTCCTTATTTAGAAGAATGCGACGATCCAAGGCTACTCTGACCTTGCTATAAAAATATTCGTATGATTTAAGTGCATTTGCTATCTGTTAAAAAAAAACAGCAAGAAATCTCGCAGCATCAGAAATGTTTTACAGTCCGTCTTTAGTCGGTGATAGCTTTGGAAGAGTTACAGAAACAAAACCAGCTCCACGTCGGGTCCTAGCTCAGGGAGCTCTTCTTTGGACTCTTTGTCTTAACTTTAATCTTCTAGTAATTATATGTTAGCGATAGAAATAATGGATACATAGGATTAAAGAATGAAACTTAAGCATTTTTGTAATTGTAATTGCAGTGAGATCCATTTAAAATATGTTTATCACATTCTTTTAAATCAGTACTAGTTAATATTAATTAAGCTCAGAATTTTCCCAAACTAGACACTCCAGCACAGGGGCAAGCGGGGTCCAGTCATTCCCCGCACATCTGTCCTCTATGTTTGCCCTTTTTTCTTTCTCTCACTCCATTCTATGTTTTTGTTTTTAGTGATTCCTCTCATACACTTCTCTGCTGTGACAAGCTGTGTCCTTGCTATTGTCCTCTGAGGAAGCTGAGGACAGTGAGGGCGGGGCTGTGGAGCGTTTATCAGATTCCCATGATGGTGGTTTGGAAAGCCCTTGACAAATACTCACTGGACAATTCTGACTCACCCCACTGGCCTAGAGTGCATCCAGCTTGGAAGGGAATGGGGATCCCCTTGGCATCTACTGGTGTGGTCAACTGTGCGGGGGGAGAAGAAAGAGGGAGAGAGGGAGGGAGAGAAGGAGGGAGAGAAGGAGGGAGGGAGAGGGGGAGAGAGGGAGGGAAGGAGGGAAGGAAAGGGAGAGGGGGAGAGAGAGAGAGAGAGAGAGAGAGAGAGAGAGAGAGAGAGAGAGAGAGAGAGAGAGAGAGCTCTGTCTTTCTGGGCTTCTCCATATAATAATCTACTCTTAGAATCAAATTCCAGGTGATTTCAAAGAAATCCATAGAGTGTTCTGAGAGCATATTGGTGCATATTGCCCTCCCTCTGAGTCCCCCTCTTGCTTTATTTTGCTTCTTTTAGACACAACCTTCAGCTTATATTTGAGTATTTTGTCTCTAAGTCTAAAGGTTATAAGGCCCTCAAATGTTTTTCTGAAGTCAACCAACTTTTTGTTTCCTCTCTATTGTTGTGTCTTTATTTAAAAAAGAAATAGAGGTGGCTTTTGAACTCTCTTTCCTCCACTGCATTTGTATGTAAGAGCGGGAGTTGATGGATCAACTCCTAAACCCTAAGGACATTCTGCTACATCCCTGCAGTGGATACTCTCACTGACACCTCAGACTGTAAGGACCACACCCCTGTGACCAGTGATGCGTGCTTCAAGTGTGCGTGTTGTTAGAACAGATTTGAAGCTGTAAACTGCTCCTAGGGCTGAGACGGTTCAGTCTGTCCCTCATCCATCCACATTGAAGGAGTTCTCATCATAGCCATTGTATACACTGTGGCATCCTTGGGCAGTCTGTTTATGCTAGGGAGATGCTATAAACAGACCCCATAAGAGCTGTGTTCCACCTGCTACTCAACTGTCTAATCCATTGGGAAGCAGAGTCTATTCCTATTCTTTGGAGCCAAGCAGAATTTCTTTTGGTATACAATTTCAAATGATATTCGTCTTCTCGCCCTAATTTCTTCACACTATAAAGCTGGGAATTTGGAGGACTTAACTAGAAATACATTATATCCCTTTATTAAATAGCACGATTACTTAAACATCAGTCTTTTATCTTTCTGGCTGCAGTGGAAACAGGATATTAATATTATGTCCTAAGGGTTCTGAAGAGCACCAAGCTCTTTGTTTTCCCATGATCCTTAACAGTTTCAGCCTGAGGTGTGCACACATCAGTCCCGTGTCTTCTGTTAGGAACTGATTTCTTTTTCTAAGATAGGAAGGTTTCGTGTATTCATGTTTTTTGCAAGGGGCCCAACTCCACTTGAGAGCTGAAGCTTACATTATCTTTACTGTCTGCATGTATTTAAAGGAGATAAGTAGACAGAACAGAGTTCTCAACAGCCTTTCTGCACTAGTCACACAGAAGAGTTTCCCTTAGCCAGTGGTTTCCAGAGATGCCAGGGATGTGTTGCAGGAGAAAGCTAACATAGGTGAAATTTCATCACACACACACACACACACACACACACACACACACACACATACACACACACACTATTCTGCATACACACTACACAAACATACACACACATACATATACATACACCAATATAGGCCCTACATATGTACACACGCACACACACACATTATTCTTCATACACACTACACAAACATACACACACATACATATACATACACCAATATAGGCCCTGCATATGTACACACACACACACACACACACACACACACTGCACATACCTCACATATCCACACACCTTACACACACATACCACACATGTATGTACACACTCTTGCATACATACCACCCATGTACACGTGTCCACACATACCACACACATATATGCACATAAATACATATACACAAGAGTATATTTGAAAAACATCAGCATTAAATGTTTTTATTTTTACAAAACCAGTCTTTGCAGGGTTCAAACCAAAGTATTCTTTCTTTATTAAAATCAATAACTTGTATTCTATAAATTTCAGCTGGTTTTAAGCCTTGTTTAAGGAAAAAATTTCTGTTGACATTGCTTCTGAAGTTTAATTTTCTGGCACTCATGTGTTAATGATAGATATAATTGATATATATTATAAAATAACGAGGCTCTTAGTTTATATGTTCCGATTGTCGAGATTTGTAATAACACAGGTTGCATGAATCAACCATGGTCCCTGGATGGTTGGTTACATTTTCTCTTCTCAGCCATTTGCCTGCTCTGTATTTTCCTCACCCTCACTTACAATCTAGCCTAGCTCCCGAGTGTCTCTAACTTTCACAGCTTCTTTGAAATAAGAGATGGGCTGGAGAGATGGGTCAGTGTTTAAGAGCACTGACTGCTTTTCCAGGGGTCCTGAGTTCAATTCCCAGCAACCACATGGTGGCTCACAATCACCTGAAATGGGATCTGATGCCCTCTTCTGGTGTGTCTGAAGACAGCTACAATGTACTCATATAAATAAAATAAGTAAATCTTAAAAAAAAAACCTTAAGAAATAAGGGATGAGGTTGGAAAATGAGAAGCGGACTTCTCTGACACAGCTGATGAGAGTTAGCTGTAAGAAAACACATGGGGTAGTCAGGAGGTTGAAGAGGCCCTTCCTGCTCACCTGTCTTTCTTCAGTCACCCTTTCTGGATTTTTGCTCCAGGATACACCATTGTTCCTGGTGTGCCCATGCTCAGCCAATGGTTATACGCTAATGAATGTTGGCAGAAACACCCTCTAGAGTTTGATCCAGTTCTCTGTAAGCATGGCAGCATTGCGGGGGTGGTAGTGGAAGCATCCTTAGAAAGTCAGCCCTGGCTCGCCCAGACCCCGATGCAGGAGGCATGCACTTATGAACCACAGCCTATTTGGATAATTTGGCTCAATGAGACTCCACAAATATTAGTATACAGGGAACTGCTAAAAACCAGAAGATGAGAAGGAAAGTTCAGCAACAGTTCTGACTGGCTTCGAACATGTGCTTGCAGACATCAATGGCTTTGTATCTCGAGACTGCCATATTGAATCAGTTCGTCCTTTTTGTCCCCAGAGGAAAGTTATATGTACGAACAACTTTCCTGAACAGAGATATTTTTGAGTAATTATATTTACCGTGGTGGAAAAGTAGTTTCAAATGGAATGCCAGGCCGGTAAGTTGAATGTTTCGTGTGCAGAATGCTCATAGGCTTCGCAATGGATGCAAACTGCATCTGCTCAGCAGGGCTTGGTTAAGCCAGGATGACTCGAGCTAGGTTGCTGTGGTATAAATGTAAACAGGGAATAACTAGAAAATTTTCCCAGGCAGGGAGGGTTGATCGCTAGACCAGGTAGGAAGAACATACCGCAAAGCCTTGAACATTCAAAATAACCTGAAGAGGAGTTCATTGGAATTCAAGTGGAGCGTAAGTAGGGATTTTCCAAAATAAACAAGTTGTTTGTTTGTTTGTTTTGTGGGTAGAACACAGATGGGAGTTTCAGGTGGAACTTTACATGTGGCAGGAAACATGGCTTTCAGGGACATGTCATGCCTCTCCTAGGGTCATACAGTGAGTGACCCATTTCATCAAACCTTAACTGCCTCCTGGGGAGCCACAACCTTAGGATGATCACTCCCTCGCCCAAGGCCACAGCACAGGTCATCCCATCACTCTGAGATTAGGATTACAGCATATGAACTGTGTTGGGCACAGACTTTCAGCACATTGCCTTGTGCTTCCTTCATATGGGTTGCATCTGCCCAAGGCCAGGGTCTTTGTGGTCAGTCTACACCTCCTCCATAGCTCTGAGGAAAAGAGATCCCATACAATGATTGTTGAACGAGTTCTGCTGGCTCTTACAACACTGGCCTCGGAAAAACTACTTACGTCATGGTTGATTTCAAGATGCTTGGCTTGCAAGGTTCTGGGGTTCCACTGAATCCAGTAACCAGAACGACAGCCCAGCATCACTGAGCTGGAGGGGGGAGTTGTCATATTGAAAGGATTGCTGGTGATGGGCAAGAAAGAGAGTGCTTCAGAAGGAAGTGACACAGCTCCAAGAAGAGAGGTAAGAGGCTGGGATCCAAGGCTAAGGAAGCTTGATTTGTGTCCTACAAGTGTGTCAATTACTGTCTGTCTGTCTGTCTGTCTGTCTGTCTGTGACTCTCTCAGTCTCTGTCTTTCCATCTATAACTTCGTCTCTTTGTCTCTCTGTTTCTGTCTCTCTAGCTCTCTTTGTCTCTCTGTCTTTCTGTCTGTCTCTCTCACTTAGGTCAGGCTAGCTTCAAATACACTTTGTATCCAAGGCTGGCTATAGATTCCAGATCATCCTGTCTATACTTCACAAGTATAGTACCATGCCTGGGTCTAAATATTTTTATATAATTTTTTCAGGTAATGTTTTCAAGGCTCACAAAACAGTTTATTCTGTGTGGATATTATAGCTTTCTTTTATTGTCAAACACATGTCTTTAGGATTATGAATAATGCTTTGCTGGCCACCTCAATTCCTAAAAGCCATTTTCTAATGTTAGCAAGGAAAAACATGAGAAGTTTTGCTTTGATATGAAATTGTTGGGTCAAAGGAACGGACCTTGTAATCCTTTCAATAAATATCCTCCCATTAATACACAGAATATTTTTCTCCTTATGTCTCCTCTCCACTGGGAGAGGGAGCCTAACTCATTGTGATATAATAAAGTGTACTTTCAAAAATGATAGGACACACATTGCTCTCTATCGCATTTGCTTGAATTACTGGCCATGGAAGGATGCTGATTTTTCGATGATAGGAATGTTTTCTGCATTGCATTGTATTGCTCCTCACTTTGGTATGTGTGCACAGCTACACTACTGCTCCATTTCCACGTGCCTGCTTATCTTATTAACTTAATACAGATAATAGTTGATCCTGGGAATTCTAATATAGAACACAGATTGGTGAATGTTGTTACCTAAGTTGGACATTCTGTGTTCTAGTATCTCGCCTCTGATCCACAGAGTGTAGCTTTGCTTCTTTGTTCACATGGATACTCCTAATGGGGTATTGTGCTTGAGGTCATTTAGGGACAAGGACTCCTTCTGCCCGTGGCCTTCTTCTCCTCAAGGCCTGTGTAGTTGTTTTTGTTCCGTGGGAGGGTGGTGAAAGACAATCGGGGCATGTGGTAGAACTTTATGGGACAGATCAGGAGGCTCACTGTTCCACAGGCTTGTGTTCTGCTGACTAAAACTCGATTCCATGGCCACGCCGATGGGAAGAGAGAAAAGGACAAAGGACATGTAGATAGCTAGTCAGTCCTTGCCCAGGCCTCCATACCTGAATTGGGAATATCTTTCCAGATAACCTGATTTCATTCTGGGTTTCATGGTCATATTTTAATGTAGAATAACTCGTTTCTTGGATTATTTACACAATCTAAATATGCACAGGAAAAGGTAGAAGAATATTGATGAGGTTCACAGCTTTAATAGACCAGAAAGGTAAATAAATTAAAGAGTGTGATTGAGTGGGACTTAGTTTAGATGATATAGACAGGGTAGAAATTGTTGAATGAAGGGACTTCGGTTCCTATGCAATGTGTGGATGCACAGGATTCAGTCAGCATGTAGGAAGATGAAATGCACAAGGGAATACACAGGGAATTTATGCCCAATCAACAAATTTGATAACTTATAAGGAAGGACCTTTGAACAGAATACCTAATATATAGAATAGAAAATATTTGAAGGCCATATATCTAATATGGCCTTTCTTCCTCCTTTCTTTCTTCCTTCCTTCCTTCCTTCCTTCCTTCTTTTCTCTCTCTTTCTTTCTTTCTTTCTTTCTTTCTTTCTTTCTTTCTTTCCATTCCTTTCTTTTGTCAGTGTTGTTCTTTTTTCTTTTTTCTTTTTTTTATTAACTTGAGTATTTCTTATATACATTTCGAGTGTTATTCCCTTTCCCGGTTTCCAGCAAACATCCCCCTCCCCCCTCCCCTTCCTTATGGGTGTTCCCCTCCCAACCCTCCCCCCATTGCCGCCCTCCCCCCATAGACTAGTTCACTGGGGGTTCAGTCTTAGCAGGACCCAGGGCTTCCCCTTCCACTGGTGCTCTTACTAGGATATTCATTGCTACCTATGGGGTCAGAGTCCAGGGTCAGTCCATGTATAGTCTTTAGGTAGTGGCTTAGTCCCTGGAAGCTCTGGTTGCTTGACATTGTTGTACTTTTGGGGTCTCGAGCCCCTTCAAGCTCTTCCAGTTCTTTCTCTGATTCCTTCAATAGGGGACCTATTCTCAGTTCAGTGGTTTGCTGCTGGCATTCGCCTCTATATTTGCTGTATTCTGGCTGTGTCTCTCAGGAGCGATCTACATCCGGCTCCTGTCGGTCTGCACTTCTTTGCTTCATCCATCTTGTCTAATTGGGTGGCTGTATATGTATGGGCCACCTGTGGGGCAGGCTCTGAATGGGTGTTCCTTCAGTCTCTGTTTTAATCTTTGCCTCTCCCTTCCCTGCCAAGGGTATTCTTTTTCCTCATTTAAAGAAGGAGTGAAGCATTCACATTTTGATCATCCGTCTTGAGTTTCGTTTGTTCTAGGGATCTAGGGTAATTCAAGCATTTGGGCTAATAGCCACTTATCAATGAGTGCATACCATGTATGTCTTTCTGTGATTGGGTTAGCTCACTCAGGATGATATTTTCCAGTTCCAACCATTTGCCTACGAATTTCATAAAGTCGTTGTTTTTGATAGCTGAGTAATATTCCATTGTGTAGATGTACCACATTTTCTGTATCCATTCCTCTGTTGAAGGGCATCTGGGTTCTTTCCATTTTCTGGCTATTATAAATAAGGCTGCGATGAACATAGTGGAGCACGTGTCTCTTTTATATGTTGAGGCATCTTTTGGGTATATGCCCAAGAGAGGTATAGCTGGATCCTCAGGCAGTTCAATGTCCAATTTTCTGAGGAACCTCCAGACTGATTTCCAGAATGGTTTTACCAGTCTGCAATCCCACCAACAATGGAGGAGTGTTCCTCTTTCTCCACATCCTCACCAGCATCTGCTGTCACCTGAGTTTTTGATCTTAGCCAATCGCACTGGTGTGAGGTGAAATCTCAGGGTTGTTTTGATTTGCATTTCCCTTATGACTAAAGATGTTGAACATTTCTTTAGGTGTTTCTCAGCCATTCGGCATTCCTCAGCTGTGAATTCTTTGTTTAGCTCTGAACCCCATTTTTTAATAGGGTTATTTGTTTCCCTGCGGTCTAACTTCTTGAGTTCTTTGTATATTTTGGATATAAGGCCTCTATCTGTTGTAGGATTGGTAAAGATCTTTTCCCAATCTGTTGGTTGCCGTTTTGTCCTAACCACAGTGTCCTTTGCCTTACAGAAGCTTTGCAGTTTTATGAGATCCCATTTGTCGATTCTTGATCTTAGAGCAGAAGCCATTGGTGTTTTGTTCAGGAAATTTTTTCCAGTGCCCATGTGTTCCAGATGCTTCCCTAGTTTTTCTTCTATTAGTTTGAGTGTGTCTGGTTTGATGTGGAGGTCCTTGATCCACTTGGACTTAAGCTTTGTACAGGGTGATAAGCATGGATCGATCTGCATTCTTCTACATGTTGCCCTCCAGTTGAACCAGCACCATTTGCTGAAAATGCTATCTTTTTTCCATTGGATGGTTTTGGCTCCTTTGTCAAAAATCAAGTGACCATAGGTGTGTGGGTTCATTTCTGGGTCTTCAATTCTATTCCATTGGTCTATCTGTCTGTCTCTGTACCAATACCATGCAGTTTTTATTACTATTGCTCTGTAATACTGCTTGAGTTCAGGGATAGTGATTCCCCCTGAAGTCCTTTTATTGTTGAGGATAGCTTTAGCTATCCTGGGTTTTTTGTTATTCCAGATGAATTTGCAAATTGTTCTGTCTAACTCTTTGAAGAATTGGATTGGTATTTTGATGGGGATTGCATTGAATCTGTAGATTGCTTTTGGTAAAATGGCCATTTTTACTATATTAATCCTGCCAATCCATGAGCATGGGAGATCTTTCCATCTTCTGAGGTCTTCTTCAATTTCTTTCCTCAGTGTCTTGAAGTTCTTATTGTACAGATCTTTTACTTGCTTGGTTAAAGTCACACCGAGGTACTTTATATTATTTGGGTCTATTATGAAGGGTGTCGTTTCCCTAATTTCTTTCTCGGCTTGTTTCTCTTTTGTATAGAGGAAGGCAACTGATTTATTTGAGTTAATTTTATACCCAGCCACTTTGCTGAAGTTGTTTATCAGCTTTAGTAGTTCTCTGGTGGAGCTTTTGGGATCACTTAAATATACTATCATGTCATCTGCAAATAGTGATATTTTGACCTCTTCTTTTCCGATCTGTATCCCTTTGATCTCCTTTTGTTGTCTGATTGCTCTGGCTAGAACTTCAAGAACTATATTGAATAAGTAGGGAGAGAGTGGGCAGCCTTGTCTAGTCCCTGATTTTAGTGGGATTGCTTCAAGTTTCTCTCCATTTAGTTTAATGTTAGCAACTGGTTTGCTGTATATGGCTTTTACTATGTTTAGGTATGGGCCTTGAATTCCTATTCTTTCCAGGACTTTTATCATGAAGGGGTGCTGAATTTTGTCAAATGCTTTCTCAGCATCTAATGAAATGATCATGTGGTTCTGTTCTTTCAGTTTGTTTATATAATGGATCACGTTGATGGTTTTCCGTATATTAAACCATCCCTGCATGCCTGGGATGAAGCCTACTTGATCATGGTGGATGATTGTTTTGATGTGCTCTTGAATTCGGTTTGCCAGAATTTTATTGAGTATTTTTGCGTCGATATTCATAAGGGAAATTGGTCTGAAGTTCTCTTTCTTTGTTGTGTCTTTGTGTGGTTTAGGTATAAGAGTAATTGTGGCTTCGTAGAAGGAATTCGGTAGGGCTCCATCTGTTTCAATTTTGTGGAATAGTTTGGATAATATTGGTATGAGGTCTTCTATGAAGGTTTGATAGAATTCTGCACTAAACCCGTCTAGACCTGGGCTCTTTTTGGTTGGGAGACCTTTAATGACTGCTTCTATTTCCTTAGGAGTTATGGGGTTGTTTAACTGGTTTATCTGTTCCTGATTTAACTTCGATACCTGGTATCTGTCTAGGAAATTGTCCATTTCCTGAAGATTTTCAAATTTTGTTGAATATAGGTTTTTATAGTAAGATCTGATGATTTTTTTGAATTTCCTCCGAATCTGTAGTTATGTCTCCCTTTTCATTTCTGATTTTGTTAATTTGGACACACTCTCTGTGTCCTCTCGTTAGTCTGGCTAAGGGTTTATCTATCTTGTTGATTTTCTCAAATAACCAACTTTTGGTTCTGTTGATTCTTTCTATGGTCCTTTTTGTTTCTACTTGGTTGATTTCAGCTCTGAGTTTGATTATTTCCTGCCTTCTACTCCTCCTGGGTGTATTTGCTTCTTTTTGTTCTAGAGCTTTTAGGTGTGCTGTCAAGCTGCTGACATATGCTCTTTCCTGTTTCTTTCTGCAGGCACTCAGCGCTATGAGTTTTCCTCTTAGCACAGCTTTCATTGTGTCCCATAAGTTTGAGTATGTTGTATCTTCATTTTCATTAAATTCTAAAAAGTTTTTAATTTCTTTCTTTATTTCTTCCTTGACCAGGTTATCATTGAGTAGAGCATTGTTCAATTTCCACGTATATGTGGGCATTCTTCCCTTATTATTATTGAAGACCAGTTTTAGGCCGTGGTGGTCCGATAGCACGCATGGGATTATTTCTATTCTTCTGTACCTGTTGAGGCCCGTTTTTTGACCAATTATATGGTCAATTTTGGAGAAAGTACCATGAGGAGCTGAGAAGAAGGTATATCCTTTTGCTTTAGGATAGAATGTTCTATAAATATCCGTTAAGTCCATTTGGCTCATGACTTCTCTTAGTCTGTCTACATCACTGTTTAATTTCTGTTTCCATGATCTGTCCATTGATGAGAGTGGGGTGTTGAAATCTCCCACTATTATTGTGTGAAGTGCAATGTGTGTTTTGAGCTTTAGTAAGGTTTCTTTTACGTATGTAGGTGCCCTTGTATTTGGGGCATAGATATTTAGGATTGAGAGTTCATCTTGGTTGATTTTTCCTTTGATGAATATGAAGTGTCCTTCCTTATCTTTTTTGATGACTTTTAGTTGGAAATTGATTTTATTTGATATTAGAATGGCTACTCCAGCTTGCTTCTTCTGACCATTTGCTTGGAAAGTTGTTTTCCAGCCTTTCACTCTGAGGTAGTGTCTGTCGTTGTCTCTGAGGTGTGTTTCCTGTAGGCAGCAGAATGCAGGGTCCTCGTTGCGTATCCAGTTTGTTAATCTATGTCTTTTTATTGGGGAGTTGAGGCCATTGATATTGAGAGATATTAAGGAATAGTGATTATTGCTTCCCGTTATATTCATATTTGGATGTGAGGTTATGTTTGTGTGCTTTCATTCTCTTTGTTTTGTTGCCAAGACGATTAGTTTCTTGCTTCTTCTAGGGTATAGCTTGCCTCCTTATGTTGGGCTTTACCATTTATTATCCTTTGTAGTGCTGGATTTGTAGAAAGATTTTGTGTAAATTTGGTTTTGTCATGGAATATCTTGGTTTCTCCATCAATGTTAATTGAGAGTTTTGCTGGATACAGTAACCTGGGCTGGCATTTGTGTTCTCTTAGGGTCTGTATAACATCAGTCCAGGATCTTCTGGCCTTCATAGTTTCTGGCGAGAAGTCTGGTGTGATTCTGATAGGTCTGCCTTTACATGTTACTTGACCTTTTTCCCTTACTGCTTTTAATATTCTTTCTTTATTTTGTGCGTTTGGTGTTTTGACAATTATGTGACGGGAGGTGTTTCTTTTCTGGTCCAATCTATTTGGAGTTCTGTAGGCTTCTTGTATGTCTATGGGTATCTCTTTTTTTAGGTTAGGGAAGTTTTCTTCTATGATTTTGTTGAAGATATTTACTGGTCCTTTGAGCTGGGAGTCTTCACTCTCTTCTATACCTATTATCCTTAGGTTTGATCTTCTCATTGAGTCCTGGATTTCCTGTATGTTTTGGACCAGTAGCTTTTTCTGCTTTACATTATCTTTGACAGTTGAGTCAATGATTTCTATGGAATCTTCTGCTCCTGAGATTCTCTCTTCCATCTCTTGTATTCTGTTGGTGAAGCTTGTATCTACAGCTCCTTGTCTCTTCTTTTGGTTTTCTATATCCAGGGTTGTTTCCATGTGTTCTTTCTTGATTGCTTCTATTTCCATTTTTAATTCCTTCAACTGTTTGATTGTGTTTTCCTGGAATTCTTTCAGGGATTTTTGCGATTCCTCTCTGTAGGCTTTTACTTGTTTATTAATGTTTTCCTGTGCTTCCCTAAGTGTGTTCATGTCTTTCTTGAAGTCCTCCAGCATCATGATCAAATATGATTTTGAAACTAGATCTTGGTTTTCTGGTGTGTTTGGATATTCCATGTTTGTTTTGGTGGGAGAATTGGGCTCCGATGATGGCATGTAGTCTTGGTTTCTGTTGCTTGGGTTCCTGCGCTTGCCTCTCGCCATCAGATTATCTCTAGTGTTACTTTGTTCTGCTATTTCTGACAGTGGCTAGACTGTCCTATAAGCCTGTGTGTCAGGAGTGCTGTAGACCTGTTTTCCTCTCTTTCAGTCAGTTATGGGGACAGAGTGTTCTGCTTTCGGGCGTGTAGTTTTTCCTCTCTACAGGTCTTCAGCTGTTCCTGTGGGCCTGTGTCTTGAGTTCACCAGGCAGCTTTCTTGCAGCAGAAAATTTGGTCTTACCTGTGGTCCTGAGGCTCAGGTTTGCTCATGGGGTGCTGCCCAGGGGCTCTCTGCAGCGGCAGCAACCAGGAAGACCTGTGCCGCCCCTTCCGGGAGCTTCAGTGCACCAGGGTTCCAGATGGTCTTTGGCTTTTTCCTCTGGCGTCCGAGATGTGTGTGCAGGGAGCAGTCTCTTCTGGTTTCCCAGGCTTGTCTGCCTCTCTGAAGGTTTAGCTCTCCCTCCCACGGGATTTGGGTGCAGAGAACTGTTTATCAGGTCTGTTTCCTTCAGGGTCCGGCGGTGTCTCTGACAGGGGTCCTGCCGCTCCTGGGCCCTCCCCCACGGGAGCCCAGAGGCCTTATACAGTTTCCTCTTGGGCCAGGGATGTGGGCAGGGGTGAGCAGTGTTGGTGGTGTCTTCCGCTCTGCAGCCTCAGGAGTGCCCACCTGACCAGGCGGTTGGGTCTCTCTCTCACCGGGTCTCTGTTCTTTTTTCAAGACAGGGTTCTCTGTGTAGTCTTGAATGCCCTAAAACTCACTCTGTAGACCATGCTGGTCTTGAACTCAAAGATCCACCCGCTTCTGCCTGAGGAGTGCTGGGATTGAAGTAGTATGCCACCATCACCCGACTACTATCTATTTACTGCAACTCAAGAGAAGAAAGCAATCAGAGTTAGAAATGAGCTGCACAAAGTCTAAAGACACATGGCCAACTGATAGGTGTATAGGAAGGTCCTGAGCAATGAGAAGTAGAAATCAAAAACAGTTAGGTGCCATCTCCCAGAAACCAGAAGCCATAGCTCTGGAGATGATGTAGACAAAGGGAGACAGGTTTTCATTCTGATGCGTGAAGAAGGGCATATTAATAAGCATTTTGAAAAATGGCACCTGATGTTTCTAAAGAAATTGAACACAGAACTGCCATGGGACCCAAAGGACAGATACTCAAAGCAAGTGAAATCATGTTTCTTGTAGAAATCTGTACTTTCGCACTGCAATGGTGTGATGATATGGGAACTGCCTGTGTCCTATTGATGGGGAACAGAAGTAAAAAAGAAACTGTGGTGTTAATGTACACACACACACACACACCCCTAATGGAATATTATTAACCCTTTAAAAAGAGAGGAATCCTGATTTGAGTGTAGTATCTTTGTAATGTCAGCATTTGAAAGGCTGTTTTTTGTTTATTTTGTTTTTTAAAGAATGTTTAGAATCACCGGGAAACAAAAGTTTTGGTACCTTGGAAGAATTACTAAGGTTGTGACAACTGGCATGGTAAGATCCATGCGAATGTGCATGGCACTATTACACAGGCTGTGTGTGCTCTGCATTGAGTTACTAAGAAGATGTGAGTTGGGCATGAGCATTCCTCTCTCTCCCTCTCCTCCCTCCCTCCCTCCCTCCCTCCCCACTTCTTCCTGAGTGTGGATTCAGTGTGACCAGCTACCTCCATCTCCTGTTGTCACAGCGTCCCACCAGGATGGTGCAAATCTCTTGGATCTATGGACCAGAAAGAAATCCACCATTCTTTAAGTTGCTCTTGGCAGGTGTTTTGTCATAAAAAGAAAGAGTAACCAAGACACTGATTGCAAATATCTTAGCTCGTTCTCTTGTTTCTCACCCGCACAGGTGATTAAAGTTTACAGCGAGGATGAGACCAGCAGAGCGTTAGAGGTGCCCAGTGACGTCACAGCCCGTGATGTCTGCCAGCTGTTGATCCTGAAGAACCACTATGTCGACGACAATAGCTGGACCCTTTTTGAGCACCTGTCTCACACAGGCGTAGGTAAGGACACAAGATTTCTGTCTCATGGTTTTCCTGATGGGTACATAGCCTAGCACATGGCAAAGACTTTCTTTCCACCCAGATAATCAGACAAATTATGTTGAGCAGTCCATTCCTCGTTTTATTTAGGGCCATTAGTTTATGGACAAAGAAGACACAAAGTAGAAACAAAGATAGAAATGCTGTAAATTTGTTGTCTCTATTTAAATCATGATGGTGCTAATAAAATAAAATCTTAAATAAAATAAAATCTTAAGTCATGATGGAGATATATCAATTTATCTCCAAAACATGGAGTTAAGTTTCATAGGCAAATCTCACGAAAACAGGAAAGCCTTTCAAGAAGTCAGTAGAAACAGATTTTGTTTGGTCTCCTTGTGAGTTGGTTGGGAGTGTATGCTCTAATTTTTTTCTTAAAGAAATAGTGCTTTTAGATCCAAGACTTAAAAATAGTAATCTTCTTTTCCCAAATATTTAATGGTATGCATCTCTGGGTTGTTAACTGTGGGGAGGGGTTTAAACTCTTCTATTAATTAAATATGAACAATTTATTGACTTCTAGAGTGAGAACAGAGTTTGGCAACAATTTTGTTTTCTACCTTCTTCTTGTTGTAGGGACTACGGTGGGAAGGAATGCTTTTGTGTTTAGGTAGATGAGAAAGGAAGGAGTGAGTTATGATAAGCTATTTCATTCATTCAACTTTGTGTTAGTTTCACAGGGTTGCCATGACAAGTTACCATGAAGTTGGTTGCTTACAACAGTTCAGTTGACCCTTCCATACTTCTGGATCTATGATAGCGGTACCTTAGTTTGAAATCAAGATTTGTGTGCTTCCCTTGGAGGCTTTAGGATAGAATAGTCCCCTATTCCCCCCTGCTTCTTTCTAGCTTCTCTCAAGCTGCCAGCATTCCTTGGCTTGAAGGTATATTATTCTCATTATCCTCCTTCGTCAGATGCCCTAGTTCTCTTCTGTCTGTGTTGAGTTTTTGGCCCAGCAATGTAAGGGATCACTTACAGCAGGGCAGTTATTTCAGATTCCTGACTTAATCATACCTGCAAAGTCTCATGGTTGTCTTTTGATTGAAGGTGTTCAAGGTGCCACAAATTACTCCTCTTTTTATCATATAACTGTTACTAAGCTATCATCAAAATGATTTTTCGTAGTTTACTATTGACAGCCGTGTTACTTCCAGTGTTTAATTCAGAGAACCGTAGAGAAAACTTATACTAATCAGGACACTTTTCACTTTCTGACCTAACTACTGAAGCATAAAATTTTACCATGATTTCATTTGTTCTTGGGTTTATATGCCAAAGAAGCATTCCAAAGCCAGGTTCAATTCTGAAGAGAGCTCTGCCTTTTCCTCATGAGATGAAATTGAAAAAAATGACAAAGACAACAGAGGTCTTTGGTTGACTTGCTTTAAAAAAAACTCTGGGGTTGGGGAGATAGTTCAGTTAGTAAAGTGCTTGGGGTATTTGATCCAAATACCCACTTAAAAATTCAGATCTGGTTGCTTGCATTTTTATTCCCATTTCTAGCTAGGTGTAGACAGCAGATCCCCAAAGCTTGCTGGTCTAGATTGTTCTGCCAGCTTTAGGTACTAATAAGACATCATCCTAAAAGAAAGACAGATCCATATGTGTGCAGTGTGCTTACACACATATACTGTTGTCTGACTTTTCCTGGGTAAACTTTCACAAATTTCTTCTCATCCCAGAAAGGGAGCTGGTCATAGACAAAGTATCAACTCCATCAAAGTTACACTGGGAGGTACAAAGAGTTGTTATTACTTACTGAAGTAAGTAAGTACTTACTTCAGGGTTTACAGGAGCAGAAGTGTGGCCAGATGCATAATAGAAATGTTGCTAAGCATGGTATTCTCTCTGTGACTAGCAAGAAACTTGACAGATCAGAGAGTCTGGTCTGGGCAGCTAAGCCGGTCAGTATCTTCCTGTTATTCTAGCTGCTCAGGCTTTCCTCAGTTGTTTACTGCTTCCCAGACCTTGGGGCAGGCAGGGTATGAATAGGGGTAGGGGTTGTGAGTCTTGAAAGTTTCAGGAATTTCCTCAGACTTGTAAGTTGTTTATTTCCTGTATCTCCAGAGCCTCTCTCTTCAGGAGGGGATATTTCAGTTTACAAGAAATTGCTATACAACACACTGACACAGACAGAGTGTCCTGAAGACCCCTGGGGAAAGACACCTGTATTGTTGCAACATGGTTTTGATACTTATGACAGTGGGGTGTGAAACACAAAATACCCTCTAAGAATACCTGAATTCTGAAGATAGCCAGTGGTATCTCCTTCCTCCAATAAAAGTTGGCTTTTTCTGTTGCCACTTATGATGAGTTTAACTTCTGCTCCTGATATTTAATCTCCAAGAAGGCTAATTTCCAGTAGATGCCTGCCATATTCCAAATAACTTCATTACCCATTCAGCTCTTAATTAACATAATATATAAACACTGTATTTTATACTTTTATCTTTTTTTTCTTTCATCTTAAGGTTCTTTGGAAGCACGTTGTATTATAGTCAATATAATTTATGCCTGAGAAGCTTCAAAATTCAGAAATAAAAATCTATTCTATAAACAAAGGCACTATGCTCACAGAAACCTGCTGAGTATTTATAGGAAGCAATGAAATACACTTTTAAATGCAAAAATCTTAAAATAGAGCCTTTGAAAGAATTGTGAGCTCCACGCTACATTTGAACTTTTAGGCATTGTTATGAATGTGCTTCTTCATGACTTCATGCATTTTCCAGATAATTACTGAAATAAAGTCAAAATACCTGAATGTCATCTCCTGGATTCATGAGCTATGTGTCAGGTCAAAGGCTATGAGCAAGACATTTTCTTTAAGACCTTCATGGCATTGATTGCCTTTTGGCTTTATTATACCCAGGTTACATATCCAGAGAAAGTAGTTTTAAACACTATTTTGACCCGAGCACTAAATGGTTTAGCAATAGATGAGGAGGTTGTAATAGTCTTTGGGGATGTGATCTGTGGTTTTCCTCAGCATCAGATGCAGTCAGGTGTATCTTGATCATGCTTGCATTGGAGACCCTTATCATCTAACTGTGGTTGGTGCGATGAGTTTGTGTTTGTTCCATGAATTGGTTGTAAAAGGATGCATAGTATCTGTCATTATACACACACACATACACACACACACACACACACACACACACACACACACACGCAAAGAAATGGGACCTCACAAGGCTGATGCTCACGCCAAGCCAGAAAAACCGACTCAGGACCTCTCTCTCATAAACTCTCAGAAGCTGCTCAGCGTCCCGCCTGTGTCCCTGCGACTTCGTGTGCTGCCTTGGTGGTTCCCAGTCCAGGAACTCAGCAATCCTATGGTGTTCTACCTGGAATCTTGGGTGGCAGAAAGAATCATTGGCTCAGACCAAGACGAAATCTCAGAAATAGAGTGGATGAGCCAGGCCTTGCTGAGCGTGAACTTGGCCAACTCTGGGAAACTAGCTGAAATCACCATCTATGGACGACCCAGTGCACAGATTCGAATGAAAAATATTCTCTTGAACATGGTGGCTTGGTACAAAGAAGACGAAGTCCAAAGAGCTGTGAAGCTGAAACAAGTTGAAGAGTTTTTAAAACAACATGCATCCTCAATCATAACCCAAGCGTCAAAGGGCAAGTTAGACTCAAGCTGACTTGCAGCCCGCCTCTGCTGGAGGGAAGAGAAGCACGGATGGATTCTTAAATCACTACAGGTGTTTTCTTACCTGCCTTCATGAGCACCTTCTGGATTTTGTTTTTTTTCTTTGCAAATAGCAATTCGTTGAACTATTCCAATAAAAAAAATTTTTTTTGGTAAAAAAAAAAAAAAAAAAAAAAAAAAAAGAAAGAGAGAAAGAGAGAAAGAAAGGGAGAAAGAAAGGGAGAAAGAAAGGGAGAAAGAAAGAAAGAAAGAGAGAAAGAAAGGGAGAAAGAAAGAAAGGCAATAGTTATATTTCAGAAAACAGAACCTGCTGCCCACTAGGCAATTCTTGTACCCAGAACAGGCACTCCCTGTCATGGAAAATACTTCTAAAGAGAATAATCAGCTCCCTGCACACAATTGAGAAACAGAGAGATTCCAAAGTAAATATAAATAATTTCACAACATTGAGATGACTTCTACTATTTTAAGACTCTAGATATTTTCTCTGCCTACTCTATAGCCCCAGGTTCACCACCATACTCTCTCAACAACCCCCGGCCTGGGATTACAGGTGCCATTTTGCACCCTTGAGTTTGTGTGTTGTTTTAGCATGGTTGTTGCCTGTATTCAGTTGAATAAACTATTTTAGCCCCCTGAAATGTGGTTTGTGGGGGGCTTTTGGCCTCTCCTTTCACTTGTAAATCAGGAAATCTCCCCTTCCCCTGGTTGCCTCTCCTGAACACTCCAGCAGCGGTTCACCATTCAGAGACAGCTTTGTGTGTGTGTGTGCCTTGAAACTTTGAATCCAACATCAATGCTACATCTGGTAGCCAGCTCACTAGTGGGTTCTTTTTCTGTCAGTTAAAGGATTAAAAGACAGAGCTGGGGACCACTGAGTTTACAGAGCTTTAGGTTTTTATCTGGACTTGGGGTGGCCTACCCCTTGGTTCCCCAACCCTTTCTCTATCATTTAACATTGTCTGGGGCACCATTGTGAGGCAGCAGGTGAGTCTCTGTCTCTGCAGCTGCTGATTGGCTGGACTGAGACTGGGTGCTCCCACCGCGTCTGCTCTTGGCAGGTAACAGCTATGGAGAGACCCACCACATGCAGGGAAAAAGAGCTTTGCTCAGGAGGAACAAGAAACTCATCCTGGGGACAAAAGAGCCACACCGATAAGAAAGAGAAGCACTGTGTGTTGCTGGCGTGGCTTCTCCCGCCCCAAAGCCCCTGGCCTCAATATCCTGTGCCCAAAATATACTCCTGAGAATTTTAATTGGCTAAATCATTGAGATCAAGCACGTGCCCTCGTTCAGGTTTATGTCTGAATTGTCTAGTGGTGGAGCATAATATGACAGGGTTCTTAAAATGCAGTTTTACAGACACCACGTTTAAAACATCACTGTATCAACCCACATAATAGTCTTAGTGCTGTACTTTGCTGGATAGCCACTGGGTGTCACTATGGTCCCCCAAATGGAGCTCTCTGCTGTCACAGTGGATCCTGCCAGCCTCTGTGTGTGTGTGTGTGTGTGTGTGTGTGTGTGTGTGTGTGTGTGTGTGTGTGTGTTGGGTGTGGCATCAGCTTCAACTCCTCTGGAACTTAATGGGATCCATGTTTGTCTTGCTCCCATTTGGATTCCTAATTGAAGCTGTGGTAGAAGGCAGTGGCAATTAATACAATACCTCGAGCACCTACCTACACGGTCTTCAGGAAAGAAAAAGGATTAATTGTGTTTTAGCATCGTTGCTACAGCGGCTGAGATTTCCATTGTGAATACTACTGCAGAGCGGCTTTAATAAGCGGAATGAATGACCAGAGGCTTTTAACGAAACCCTTTTTACATGTGCAGTCGCGTCTACCCCATCTCTCAAAGCCAGGAGGAGTTGTGTGGTGCAGGGGGCTTGCTGCTACCTGCTCTAAGGCTACGGCTGAACACCCCCCCCTTTTTTTATTTCAAACAAAGGAGGCCCAGCATGTCCCTTTTCGGCTGGAGCTGATATGCAGTTACACTGTCTGTGCTGTTCATAATTTAGCAGTTTTCATAGTTCTAACTAGCCTCGTCACCACCCAGAACCTCAGGTGAAGCCCACAGGACATGTTCTGAACTTAGCACCCTGTGGAGCTGGCGCGTGTCCACCTTGACCCCCTGTGCTCTCAGATGCGGTGTATTGCTGGTAGATTTAGTCCCCCAAACATGAAAATATTTTTACTGGCAAAAAGTCGGGGCGACATGTGAATCACACTGCTTCCAGGTTCTTGGATAAGTTCCCAGAGCTGTCCAAATTCCTGCTGTCTCCCACCTCAGGTATTGTGGTAGCGTCACGATGGTCATCTCCCAATCGTGTATCGAGTTTATCCATCTGGGTGTGGGCCTGAGTCTGTAGTTCTATTACTGTCATTTGTGGGGCCCGGTTAATTCAGTCTGCACAGGCCGGGTCTCACCTCTTGCTCCTCACGGCACTCCTCAGTCCTTTATACGTGAATCCGGGGTATTGTTGCATGCGCTTGGTTGCCTCTTCTTCCCTTGTCTGTGCTCTTAGGATTCTTAGATACCTCTTTACCTGGCTACCTGCTTGGCTACCTAGGACTGTTATTTTACTGCCTTTAGCTTTTTCTTAAAAATTACTCGTGGCAACAGGGTAAATGCTAGCACTTCCTTCGGCAGCTGACAGACAGCTAACCCAATGTCACACGCCACCATATACCCAGTCTCATGTGGTATGGTCATCCTTTGTGTCTGAGACGGGGTAGGTTGTCCTACTGTCTTTCCACATGCCCAGCTTGAGCCACACCCCATCTTTTGGTCTCCATGGGAACCCATATTCATATTCTCTCTTCATCTCTCCTCTTTCTGTCTTTGCTCTCTCTGTCTCTGTCTCTCTATCTCTGTCTCTGTCTCTCTGTCTCTGTCTCTCTCTCTGTCTCTCTGTCTTTGTCTCTGTCTCTGTCTCTCTGTCTCTGTCTCTCTCTCTGTCTCTCTGTCTCTCTCTCCCTCTCTCTCTCTGTCTCTGTCTCTCTCTCCCCCCCCTCTCTGTCTCTCTGTCTGTCTGTCTCTCTCATACATAATTTAAATAGCCGAATCTTGAAGTTGACTATATGTAGAGGATAATGATGCCCGAATAAAACATGTATAAATGCAATACTCCCTCAACTTGATGAGGAATGTTTACATATTCCTTCATATAGACCTGGAGCAAAAGCAGGGGAGGAATGAACTCTGCTTACCCTTGGTTGGTAGATTTAGAGACTGATCGTGATGACCAATATCCTGTGATGTCTTCCCTAAAGACAGCACAGGCATCTTCCTGGAGCCTCAAGCTGGGACCAATACCCACCTTCTTAGCTGCTGTAACTTTTTTTTTTAAACAACCATCTGAATATAGTGATCTTGTTGTTAAAATTAGATAGTACTTCTGCAAGAGAAGGAATTCTGCCTATGCCTATGTTTTTATAACCCAGGCTCAAAGACAAATGAATGTTTTGAATTCATTTGTACTGCATTGTAAGGCGTTTGCTTATATCCAACAATTCAAAGTGCATCTTAACAAAGGCCGGTGAAGAAAGAGGCATGGGAAACCCACCAAGATGGATACTTACGCCTTCTCTCAAGTACATGCCTGGTGGAGCTTTATGGAGGCTGTTAGCAACTGCTCCCCATCCACGGGAGATAGCATGCACACAAACCTTGAAAGGGAAACAAGTCCTTCTGTGGGTATGCATAGCCATCACGGATCTGAGTTAATGCGTAGCATATTTCTATTTGCTGAGATGAATTTAAAGCTCTGTGAGCCTTCCATGTAAAGCGCCATAACTTTCCTCAGGAAGTTAATCTGACTGGGGCTTTTCTAGGGGTTCTTGGTGGTCTTAAGTAGCATTCTCTGGTTAAGGAGTCCTTTAGAAATTGAGGCCCGGTTTATTCTTTGCTTCTCAGATTCAGGCTTTGTTTTGCTTGGTCAGGGGCTGTTCATTTTGCTCTGAAAATAAGATTGGCAAAATGTATAGGTGGTTTCAACCCAGCTCTGGGAAGTACGAGGGACATTTGTGGCTTGGAGTTTTCTGTAACAATGGTGTAGGAAGACTGTTTCCTGGGTACATTAGAGGTAAAAGCCACTTTGTTTCTTCTCTTATCAAGTGATGAGAAGAACAGGGGCTCGGCTTCTATTTGAGCCCAAATGCGGCGTTTTTAGTGGATTCAGGAACAAATCCAGGCAGAAGGTCACAGGTGAGCTCCTCCATTCTTGGCGGATTGAAGTTTCTTAAAAGACTTTGAACTTAAATCAACAGTTTCAGGAGACACTTTTCTTCTTTTTCTCTTAAAGAAAAAGTGCTCGAAAATTAAACAGAAAACAGGATTACTTGGTAACATTTTTCTTTCCTAACTGCAAGACCCTGCAGATAAGTTAGAAACAAAAATAAAATGTAAAACAACATGAAGTTCTCATTTTTGTTGGAAACATTTATAATTCTTCGGAGCTTTTCTTCCCCTTTCACATTCTTACTGGCAGCAGTTTCGAAGTAATTTAACTCCTTGCTCTTTTTTGTTTTTTTATTATCTTGTTTTTTTGTTTTTGTTTTGTTTTGTTTTGTTTTGTTTTGTTTTTACTTACATATCAATGATGTTTGGTGACTACAATTCACTCTCCGGTTTCTGAAAAATAACTTCAGAATTTTTTACAAAACAGGTTTAACCAGTTATTGGTTAGCCATTCAAAATGGTGGCAAGTATAGCATTTGGGAGTAAAGTGATTTTTTTTAAAACATGTGTCCCTGTTGATTGCTTTGTGTGACTCTGGCCAAATGCCCACCCACTTAAAGCAGAAAGCCTTTATTTTGGCTCATGGCTCTGGATGGTTCCATTCATGGTCGCTTTCTCCCATGTTCCTGTGATGTAGTGAGCAGGCCATCATGGCTGCCGGAGTACATGGAGAAGGGAGAGAGACAGAAGACCAGGGGCAAGATGACCCCACTGTTTCCAGTGACCTGTTTTCCTCTAGCTTTGTGCCACTTCCAACACTTCCAAAGTCTCCCAGAATAACACCGCCAAGTGGAAGATCAAATGCTCAACTCATGAGCCTGTATGGATCCTTTCATAAGTCACACCAGGGCTGCAACTGCAAACTTTTAGTAACATTGTAACAGAGTATCTAAGTTGATTTTTATGAAGTTAAAAGAAACAAAACCCAGAAAACAAGGCCTTTAAAATAATAGAAATGGATCTGTGTGAACAGCACTTGTGGCTGTCTCTTGAATGACAACTCAAAGGTTGGAGTTCATGCTGGACTTTGAACAGAGTATCGAAAGTTATATTTAGAGAATTAACAGGATTTTGTTTTTGTATTTAAAAATCTGTGGGTACTTAGACGAATTACTTTGTTGGCTAAAATTTGTTTGGTTTTATAATGTGAGGGAGAACAGTCATGAGAAGAATTTATTAGGTGTCAAGGGAACTTTTTTTTTCTGAACATTTCCTTTTCTCTATATATGACTTGTCTTCCTCTCAGGACTATGCTTCAGCACCTCGTATCTCTCTGTTGAACGTGATGCCTAGTCACGCCTGTGTTTAGTGAGCTATCTCAGTAAAGGAAAACAAATACTGTAAGCTGTGATTAGCTGACCATCAGTGGTCCCTGCCAGGGTTATTTAGATTTCTGGAGCTGTAGTCCTTAGTGGAATGAGATTGACCAGGGGAATGGTGCGCAACGGTGCATCTAAACTGGGACGCTGAATTACAAACGTATAAGAATATCTAATGTGCTATAGTTGTTAAAAGCCAAAGTCCACGGTAAGAAAACTTTATGTTCATTGTCAGACTTGTAAATGGGGTAAAATCGTAGCTGGGTTCAGCTCCATGGAATTCTACTGGCTTTGTCTACACGATCTGGAGCCAGGCCATTTCTTTAAATGAATAGAGCACACTTATCTTGCTTTCTTAAAAACAGTCTTAAGCTTTGATTGCCATTGTTCATCTTAATACTCTGAGGGTATTTTTTCCAACTTCATTGTTTGCATTATTAAAGTATTCAGTACTGTAGATCTGTGAAATTTCCTGAAGAGTTTTTTGCTTATCTTTTTTTTTTTACAAGTTTTCTTTTTCTGGCTGTGGTGTGTGTGTGTGTGTGTGTGTGTGTGTGTGTGTGTGTGTGTGTGTGTATGTGTGTGTGCGCTGACAACAAAAACCCAGACTCCATCCTACTCAGTGACCATACCCACCCACTATATTCTTCAGTTTCTTATTCATAGTGGCCGTTCAACTACAGTTTGATTTTTTTTTCTAACCAGTTTTGTATTTAAATTTGAATGCATCGCAAACTCAAATGATCTAAATTACTTTCAAGGAAGGTTAAGATTGGATGATTTGAAATCCGACTGTTATTTTCATTCTCCTTACATTTCAGAACACGATTGTTTATTTTCAAAAGATTAGCAAATATTTACTGGACACATTTGAAAGTAAAAAAAAAATCAGTAATAAAAGCTATAGGAGATGAGAGCGATTTATACTTTTCCTACTTATAGAATTAGGAGTTGCGGGGCGGGGTGCAGGGAGTGTGCCTATTGTGGGAACTTTTATGCAGGAGGAAGTGGCGCTCTGCAGGAGAGAGGCCATCTGTTTGGATCAGGCAAGAGGGCTCAGTCTAAAATCTGGGCAGGTTGACTAACTTTAAAACAGAAGCATAAACTTGCTCAGTAGATTATTATAATAATTTCATAAGGATGCCATAGCGGAGTCCCAGAGACTTGATGAACCTTCCAAATGAAGGTGGTGGTGTGGGTTTCCACAATTCTGGGGGTTCACATTCCTTGGAAGGGTCCTAAAGGGAGCCTGACTCTTGGTCCTTCTAGGTGCTGAGAGCTGCCAATGTTTCTTGGCTTGTGGTCCTATTGCTCAGTCTCTGTTTCACATGTCTCTGTTGTAGACACACACAATGCCCTAGGCTGTTTATCAAATCCCCTTCTGTCTGTGGTTTCAAGGATGCTTACAGATGGATTGAGAGCCTAACTCTTTGTTTCTCGACTCCACATGCCCGTCATTAGACATCTGCAAATACTTTTTCATGTAAGATAACATTTGCAGGTTTTTGGAGTCAGGCCCTGATGTCTTTAGGGACATTATTCAGTCTTCTTGGGGCATTATAAAAATTAAATACAGTAGTGTGCTCACAGATTGAGACATGCAGAGCTGTGATTTTTTTCTGTAACTGGAAAAAATTTTGGACCCCATATCTCCTGCCTTCCGAACAGCAGAGAGTTTAACCTTATAGTATTTGTGTGCTGTCCAGATTGTTCTTTTGGGGTCAGTAATTCAGGTTCTGCCGGTAAGTCGCCTTTGGTTTGCCATGCTTCTATTCGACAACTGAGACCATGTTTACCTTTTCAGCAGCCTGGTGGGGCACTTCATTCTCAACTGAGGTATTTGTCTTATTCACTGTGTTCCTCATATCCTGGAAACTCCCATTTGTCTCACACTTCCTTTCTGAAAAGCATAAGGCCTTTTAAGCCTAGGGTCTATTTTTAGCTCTCCCGTCTTCCTTCTGGGGACATGACGCTCTCCCATACTCTCTCCATACTGGGAGGCAGTGAGCTTGGCATTGCCCTCAGCTCTTGCTTCTGTTTGATACATGACTTCTTGAGGATCAAAAAAAAAATGCAAGCCTACAGTTCAATCCACTCAGCACATTTCAACTTTGGGGGACCCTGATACCTTGAAAGTACTCCTGCTCCAGAAGGGGGTCAGATAGGGTCATGGGTCATGGTCAAGGGTCTGACTTTCCTTTCTCCTTCATTATTCTGTTACCTTTAACTCCAATCTCATGAATGGATGGATCCCTGTAAGGGGCAGCAGAGGACCATGATTCATTCTAAGCAATTATAACTGCCCAAAATTGATTAAATCTATATTGAAGTATAACCATCAAGAAAATGTCTGTCTGTTGCTTTTTCCTCTCTGTGTTGACATACATTCAGGGCATAGAATAAGCTCTTTCCTTATTTTTAGGAAAAGGGAACTGTGTAGAGAAACACAGGTTGCTGAAAGCCAGCACATGTATCATTATTGTCACTCTGAATTTCTTTCCTTGACAGAATATTTTCTTGGCAGTTACCAAGACTCTAGGTACACACTTGGTACATAGCATGTGTGCTCATTTTAGCTTGAAAGTACCAGCTAAGGTTTGTGAGAAAGAAAAACAGAGGTCAGTAGTAGTCAGAGACTGCTGACAACACAACTTTGTACTGTAGTTTATTGATTTCTGGGACTCACCCGCTTGTGGCTCAGTTTACTAGTTCCTTTACTAATATAATCCCTCCAAGTGCAGACAGAGAACTTCACTGTCTCCTATGACTTGTCATTCTCCTTCTCCTTCTCCTTCTCCTTCTCCTCCTTCTCCTCCTCTTCCTCCTCTTCCTCCTCCTCCTCTTCCTCCTCCTCCTTCTCTTCCTCCTCTTCCTCCTCCTCCTTCTCTTCCTCCTCCTCTTCCTCCTCTTCCTCCTCTTCCTCCTCCTCCTCCTCCTCCTCCTCCTCCTCCTCCTCCTCCTCCTCTTTGGAGTATTCTTTCCGATCCCACTGCTTAGACTTCAGGATGTATCAAGATTGTGCTCACTTTCTTTCCTTCTTTCTTCTTTTTTTATTTTATGTTTTAAAAACAAACACACTGTTACCATGTTAATCTCTTCTACACCATCTCTGTCCTGGTTAACTCCAGTTAACCTCCTAAGTGGACTTTGTGTTAGAAATCAGTTCTACGCTCAACAGCATATATGATACAGTTCAAACCTGTCTTATACTATCTTCTGCAAGTCCATGGAAGGCAGGGCTTCAACCCTACCCCTTACTGTCTCTCCTACCTCTAGAAGCTCTTCTCCTGGTGCTGTCTTGTCACTCACTCGGCATTAATCATGCTAACCTGGATGCTGTGCTTCAAATATCCCAGCCTTGTCCTCTCCCTGGGGGCTCCCTTCTTACTCTGTTGCCTGTGTTTGGCTCTGGTCTTTTCTTTGGCATCTTTGCTGGAAGATCACCCTCTCCACAAGCACTTCTCTGTAATGACACTGGAAATGGACCCTTTCCCTTGCTCTTAGCACATTATGTCTTCCTTGCTCCATGTTTTTCTGTGACTTTATTACCATCTTTAAAAAGCTCACATTTAATTGATTGTCATTTTTTTTTCTGGTTTTGTTGATTTCAAAACTCCCAGGTCTAAGAGGAGCATTGAACCGATACAGGCCTTTGATGACAATTGGAATGGAAAGATAAATGGATAAGGTGTAATTGACAGGTCTTGTGATTTTTATCACATGAGAAGTAGAAATTGATATGCATCTTGTGTAGAATTCCCATGAGCACAGATGGTTTAGGGCAACTGCCATGACACTAATGTCCAGGCTGGAGGTAAAGAGTTCAAGGAGAAGCTGGAAGTTTAGGGATTAGTAAAGAGGTTCTGTGAGAAAAGATGGTGGTCCATTGGAATGGTGACATTGGGAATGGCCTTGAGTGCCACGTGGAGATACCACAACTGATAGTTGGAAATATTAGGAGTAAAAGATACAGAGTGGGGGACAGAAAAAGATGCAGAAGGGACTAGTAATTTTACATTTCTCTAAGAGATTATGGCCAAAATGATATTAATAGTCACAATAATAAGATTTTTTCAGAAGAGAAAGTACTTCTAGGTTTGAAAGGAAGATAACTGTAAGTGTAGTAGGCATACCTCAGGTAATACACTGAGGTAGAATGCCATAAGTAAAATTGACCATCTTCATCAGTGTAACGGTGCAGTTCAGTAGACTTATGTGCAGCATACACTCCATAGAACCATAGCCCCAGAGAACCAACATTTCTCTGAAGAACCCTCCCTTTTTACAATGAAACTCTTTCCTACTTAAACAATAAAGCTCTCTCTTGCCTTATATTCAGCCTTGGAAACTACTATTCTACACACTTACTCTGTTACTGAGTGTTCTTGGTACCTTTTATGGGTCATATATAGTGTTTGTCTTTTTGTGTCTGTACTACTAGTTTAGTGTACGTCGTACCGTCATTTCTTTTAAGGTTGATTTTCTATAATTTGTATATATTCAACCCCTATCCCAAAGACATGGGTACCGTCATTTCTTTTAAGGTTGATTTTCTATAATTTGTATATATTCAACCCCTACCCCAAAGACATGGGGTTGCTTTTGCTTTTAGGTACAAATATCTTCTGGAATCTCAACTTTCCCACTTTAGAGCCAGATATAGAATAGGGAGAGTCATTGAATGATCATTCCATGCTTACTGGTTTGAAAAATTAGGGTGTGAACCTTGGATTTCAATGAATTATATTCAAGGAGGTGGAGATCTGTTAGCACCAGGGAAAGCCATTTTAGGCAGAGGTTTCCCTGCAGGGAACTGGGAACAGGTGGGAAAGAGTGACTTCATGTAGAGGAAGACAGGAAGAGAAAGCCTTCAGCTGAGTTTTAGGAAATGTAAGCAGTGAATGGAATTAGTCAGTGAGACAGAAACAAAGGTATCTGATCCAGCTAAGACCAGAATTCTGCTTGTCCGTGAGCACTTACTGCAACTCATTTATATTCATTGAGATGACTTCCTTTCTGAAGAATTTAAGTGCAATGCTTACAAGGATTCCCTGTAGTATGTCACAGATCACGTCTGCATGTTGAATTTCTGAGATGCTGATTTTTTTTTCCCAAAAAGGACCCAGGAACATGTTAAGAACCGAAGAGTTCATATTCTATTCTTAGCTATTCTGCACTTTCTTTTTTCTGCACTGGCAATTTCATAATTAAATTTTCCTGACTTTTTACTGAAAAACAAGATACACTAAGGAAGCTCAGCACATCCCATGGGGACATCTTGGTAACCTTTCAGACACTGCCTGTTCCTCAGTAACTAACATCGAATGAATAAACAAAATTGTGACCTCACCCAGTTGCTTCCCACTTGCCACATAGATGGTATTTTCCCATATTGAGACTTATGGGAGAAGAATCATGCAATAAACATCTTCATTCCTAAGAGATTTCTCTTTGATATTACTGTAGAATATACTTACTGTATATTCTTATAAAAACCATTCTCATGTCAAAAATATATGTGTACTTTCTAGTTTGGGGCTATTATAAATTATACAATCATAAACACCATCACTGTCGTAATTACGATAGAAATTTTCCAGGTTATGTTTGAATTCTTTAATGTTGCCATTGCTTGGCTCCCTGAAAGTTTTTTCTCCTGAGTACCTTCCTACCTTACTTAATTATCTCCATTGTTAATACAGGATCTATTTTTCTTAAATTAGGTTTGAAAGTATAAATTGCCATGAGGAATTAAGCTTCATAAAAAACTGTATCCACATGAGTGGAAATTTTCTCTTTAAAGCATGTATTTTAATTTCTTCAGCTACCCAGATTATGTGTCTTAAATGCATAGTGAACCTGTCAAAATTCTTCATCTCTTAATGAGGTGAATTGTTCAAACCTGGAGCAAATATTTTAATTTTGGCACCATGATGAGTTAAAGAAAGAATAGCTCTCATGTCTTAATACAGATTTGTTATCAAACTTATACTGTAATTTGCATTAGCAATAAAAGGAGTGTGAGAATTAGCAAAAGTGGCATTTGGGATATTTTATGTAATTTTCCTCTTAGATGACTGCTTTGGTATAAAAGTCGATGTAATAATTCTGAATTTGAACAGAAACCTTGCCAGTGTAGTATTTAAGAATTGAGAGGAAACTTGCTGTTTAATCACAGATTGTGAAAGATACATTGTTTACTTTATATGTTTGCATGCTGATACATTTGCGTGTATTTTCATGCTTGTCTGTTGAACTTATGTTATGTGTGTGACAACACGCTCACTGGAACATTCTCACAGAAAGGACAGTGGAGGACCATGAGCTGCTGACTGAAGTGCTGTCTCACTGGGTGATGGAAGAAGATAATAAGCTGTATCTTAGAAAGAATTATGCCAAATATGAATTTTTTAAGAACCCAATGGTGAGTGGACTCTCTGTTAACAGTTACGGAATTAAATGACTCAGTTGGTTTTTATGTGCAGAAGAACATGGTTATAAATAACACAGAGCGGGTTGCTTTGGATTTGTGCTGTGAGGGCCTGTTTTAAGGATGATGAGCTAACACGATGAATGGTAGTTTACATTCACAGATAAAACACGTTAACATTGACAAACTCTGAATGGAGATGAATTTGGTTATTTAATTTCAAAATATTGGGGAAACCAATTTGGAGATTTACTATTTCTTCTCTTTCCTGCCGCTTAAGATGCAAAGTCAAAGAAATTCTGTATTTTCTTTAGAAAATGAATTGTTATAGGTCCCTAAGTGTTTTCCCCAACATTACAGTTAAGTATATTTCACAGAATTAAGGAAAATAAAGCATTTTTCTAAAGTAAATTGGTGGTGGCTGTGGGCACTGTGGCTTTGCCAGATATTTAAGACTGATCTACGTCTTTCTTTAAATTACTTTATTTTCAGTGCAGTAGCTGCCGGACTAGGTAGCTGTGAGGTAAAGCACAGCACATCACCTCGCAAACACCACCTCCATTACAATTCTCTTTAAAAGAAAGTAAGCGCACGTTATCCTAATGAAGTCTGCGGATCCAGAGAAGTCAGAATCACCTCTGGGCTCATTATTTTAAATTGTTTTTGTCTCCGCAGCTGTGGTGTATTTTTATACTAAGTTTTGGATAATTGGATTGAAACGATCCTTTATGAAAAATATATGATACACACCATAATAGAATATTTTCAAACCCTAGAAGACCTCTTATGTTCTCTTTTATTGTAACTTATTAATAGAAACATAATGGGTTGATCTTTGACAAAGAAAATGAGAGTCCTAATAAAAAATGAAATAGAATTAGATTTGAAGGAAAAGTATTTTCTTTTCGAGAGCCTTTGTTAAGACATCCATTTAGAAGTTATATTTAAGGAACCATGGCTTAGTGTACAATTTTTATTTTATTTATTTTTACTTAAAGCTTGGCATTCATTTTTGTAGGTCCGCATAGTGGTTCTTGTCTTGGGGGTGATGTGACAATGTGTGGGGGCTACTCCTTTTATAATTAACACAGGTTGAGTGGGAGAGCAGCTGTGGGTGAGGTTAGGAAGCTACCTGTTAAACATCTCTAACACACAGGTCAGCCCCAACAATGCAGTGTTTTTCCACCACGGTGTTAGTAGATGATTGTTGACAAATCTTCTCCTGGAGGAAATACAGTAGAATATATGTTTCCAAACTTTTCTTATCGTGAAATTTACCTTCGGGAGCCCCAGGACTTATTAAAAACACACACTTCAAGACCTGTCCAAACCTACTGAATCAGAAAAGTCAAGAAAGAAGCTTGGGGATTTCTATTTTAAACAACTTCCTGGCGTGAATTTTATGATTAAACAAGATTGGAAAAACAGTAGGTAGGATTGAGTGGCCTTTTAGCTTCTCAGCTTAGTCTTGGCTGCTCAGTGTTCTGGGCTATGGCCTTTGACACAGCCTCTGCCCCTTACTTCTATGAGTCTCGACTTCGTGCAGTGGGTCAGGACTCTCGCAGCACCTGGTAGGGTGCTTGCAGGACTGAAGGAAGGAGATGAGAGCAAACTCACTTGAAACTTGAAACTCAAGCCGTACCTGCTGATCTTTGCACCCACTGCCGCCTGCGGTCATAAAGAGGCCGTGTAATTTAGGTTTAGGAATGGCAGGTTCCAAATCATTTTGTAGGGACTTAAGACATGTTGGTTTATAGATGTTTTGCTTAGGTTACTGTATTGGTCATGATGGAAGCTTGCCTGGCCTAGGTTTGAGCTTAATCTAACTTGTATCTTTGGTCAGTATTTCTTTCCAGAGCACATGGTGTCTTTTGCAACTGAAATGAACGGTGACAGATCCCTTACACAGATCCCGCAGGTAAAATGTTTTCATTTGAATATGTAAGAAAGCAAGAATGAAAACTGATGGTTTTATTGCCATAAGATTTTTATCTAAACCAGAGTTTGAAGTGTTGTAGCCTACATAATACATTTTTCCAGAAGATAAAAAGGAAAAAATTAGGGTAAATAAATAATTTTACTAAATTACTCAATAACATTTTCTTCCCGATTGGAAAGAGTTTTCAGTGTTTAAAGATGTTTTCCGTGACAGAATATTTACATGTGATTTATGTTGTTGTCAGTTTTTGTTTTTGTTTTTTTTCCCTAAGTACATCTTTTGTAGTTCCCAGCTTCCAAGGGAACTACAGGCACTTACACTGGCAGAGACTTAGTATAGCGTCTGTAATAAATAGCTTCAAATTTCTATTTCTTTCAAATACTACCTGAAAGAAAATGCATAGCAGTTAAGTAATTGGAAGAGAAAGTGTATGCAATGTACCCATTCCTTTAAAGCCCCATGTGGAGTTCCTACCCTCCTTTGACCCCAACGAAAGACATAAACAGTATTATATTTTAATATGTTTTATGCAGCATAATAGCTGGGCAACTGGCTAACCTCGATCCTGTTAGAAGCCACTTCCTTACTGATAACTCTGAATTACTATTTACTGATTTCTGTCCTCCATCTTGGCTGCTCCTGAGCCAACTGAGCAGCCCTCTAGGCCATGTTCTCTTGACCCTTTTTTCATGGTGGCTTTCGTTATCCTCCTATACATCCTTTCATGGCGGCTCTGTCCCTCCTGCTCCCTCCTCATAGTCTCTAGCCTGGGAACCCTAGACACTGCCAATGTCTCTTCTCCCCAGCAGCTATGCTGCCCCGGCATCTTTATTTACCAATCAGAATGAACTGGGGGCAGGTTCCCAGAAGCCGAGTGCAGACTCCAGGTCTAGAGAACCAGCACTTCACATTCATTACAATAAACAGGAAAATACAAAGCCTCAACACATTCGGTGAGCCAGCATTTGCAGTGGCTGTGAGGGGAAACATGCTATCCTAAAACAGTTGTAGCATCCCCGTAGAATCCACCTCATGACTACTGGGCTTGTTTCTGTTGCTCAGGCTGTTCTTTTCCAAGGCATCATCTCTGCAGTCGGTTAACTGTGTGGGTAATTTTTATTCTCAGTAGATTAACAGACCTGGCAACCAGAGTTGTTTTCCTCTGATTCATTAGTGCCATGGAGGCTAAACTTGGGAGTTCACAAATTCAATTAATAGTAATGTTGTCTGGCCCAGTATAGCATCCCTCTTTAAACACGAGCCAAAGGTGCTTATCACAGATTTCTTTCCTCTGCGTTTTAAAATGAGGTATGCTTTATTTTTATCCTTCAGAATATTTGATAAATATCATTAGTTTTAAGAGAAATTATATTTTTTTTACAAGCAGCATCTGTGCTGTGGGGTGTCATAGGGGCCCCCCTTGGAGTAGTAGAGTAGACCCCTTAAAGCTTTGCCTGTGGATGCTTTGGGTGACATGGTTGTGGTTTTTCTTCCACCTCGTTTCCTAAATTGTCTTCTCCTATGATGCCCTTGCTTTAATGTTAAATTATAATAAAAAGGGAAATCACAGGCTTTGGAATCAGATAGTCCAGCACATGCCCTGACCTCTCCTCTCCACTGAGGCAATGTTTCTACTTTTTAAAAGGTTCCCTCTCTTTCTAGTGTGACCCTCTGACTCTCCTTTAAAAATTTAATTGGTTTGGTTTAATAACTTGGAAAGCACTCAAACTAAGAACCCACTTGCCTGTTTTGCATATCAATTAATTAATGGCTCATTGCATCAAATTTTTTTAGTGATTTACTTAAAAATGTAAATATCTCCTATCAGCATTTCCCTGAATGTATCGTAGGCCTTTAGGATATTTTACCCCATTTTAGTTAATGATTTCTGCTACTTTAAAGTTTTCCATTTTTGCATTTGCATCCTCATAGGGATTTCTGTTTTCTCTCAGAAAGAGACACTAATGCATTTTCTCTATCGTAATAAGGGCCCAGCACAGCCACTTACATATGGCTGTCCTTTTCCCTTTCAATTTCCCCACCATCACATGCCCAGTGTCTCTACTAATTACTGCTTTCTAACAAACCCTTCCAAATCCTAATGCCTTAAAGTACCTGCTCCCATCTTCCCATGATTTTTCAGGGGTACGAGTTAGGAAGGAATTTGCTACCAGGGTCACATTTCTGTTGCCCTTTGGCTCAGTGGCTGGAGGCTGAGATTCCACTTTGAAGCTGGCTTTGAGAAGACAAAATGAACTTGGTTTGTGGAAACCATTAAGCTAGGACTCCCATCTAGAACTGGTGGTCTTTCTTGTTTCTCCAATCAAATTGTAAGGGTGACAGACTTATGAAGATTCAAGGGGGTGAGAAACAGACTCCACCTGTCCATGATTCAATACCAAGACCATACTGCTGAAGCCCATGTAGGATAGAAGATGCTGTTAAAATTCCCTTTTAAACCCTAGCCTGCTATGCCCACCTAAAAACAAAATCACAGGAGACAAGGAGAGGGAGCATGCTTTACCCTCACTAGGGAGGTGAGCTTGAGTCATCTGTCTAGTGACTGAAGTCACGATGGCAGTCTTACATTATACTGCATTATGTAGTGTACTTTACAGGCCAAATAACTTGTATGGGAATCTATAGATGAACATCAGGAGTTAATTCTCTAGATAATGTCCAATTTCAAGTATAAATTCCAATAGGTGTGATTTTGGTTTTCACCCATTTTATTGATCACTTTGAATGCATATTTTCTGAACAACCTTAATTTGGAACTTGGGCCAGGTTTTTGATTGAGTTCTATCAAACATGCATCACGACCTTGGTGCAGTGCAAATGCTATTGCTACTATTTGAGTTTTCATGGTTGTGCCTGATAGGTAAAAGACTATTGGTATCATTGTTCCCATAGTTTAGGAACCCATCTAATGTGTCATTCAGATGTTTTTAAGCTCAAACACATATCCTGAAATCCATGGCTTCCTGCATGCAAAGGAACAGGGGAAGAAGTCTTGGAAAAAAGCTTACTTTTTTCTCAGAAGATCTGGTTTATATTTTTCTACTAAAGGCACATCCAAGGTAAGCCACGGTATTTTGGGGTATGTTATTCACTATTTATTAGCTCTACGATATCAGGTTCGATTTTGTTATGGTGAGTGCTCTCGCAACTGATGTCGAGAGTTGGAAATTTGTCTGAATCCTAGTCATCTGCTATGATATGTTTTAACGGTCTTCAGACTGGCTTTCCATTGAGTCTGTCTACAGCACTCATGACTCCAGATGCTCTTACTCATATATCAAAGGCATCCACTCCTCCCGTGACAAACAGGTTTTTCTGGTTCTTTCTCATCTGAGGCTTCAGTTTTGAAACCTAATGTGATTTACACTTCTTTCCCCCCAAAATATTTATTTTATTTTTTGTGTGCCTGAGCACATGTCGTGCATTACATGCATGTAGGACCCTGTAGAAGTCAGAATAAGTGTTGGGTCTCCTGGACCCAACTGGAGTTAGAGGCAGCTGTGAACCACTGAATGGGGGCTAGGAACTGAACCCTGGTCCTGTACCAGAGAGGTAACCACTGAGGCATCTCAGCAGCCCCTACACCTTAAAACAAACAAACGAGCAAACTATCAAAATGCTGTTTTATATAACTGGATTCTACAGGCAGGAAAAATCTATCTTAAGACCTGGGGTAATAGTATTTTAAATGTTGGCTGTTGATCAATAAAATAATATTCTAATCCACATATCAGTCAGGTGAAATGGCTCAGCCCTCACTGCTAAGTCTAATAGTTCAAGCTGGTTTGAACTCGCATGATGGAAGGAAAGAGCTGACTCCCACTTCTCCTTTGAACTTCACAGCACACTGTGGTGTACACACAGACAGACAGACAGACACACACACACACAATGTAATTTACACATGGAAATAATTCTAAATTAACCTACTAAGAAAAAATTGGAGGCACAAGAGCACTTTGAATTTTTAGACCTCAATATATCTGCTGCCTGATATACTACATGGTCAGTCTACCTAAGCAAAGGCGATGTTTCTTGGTTTTGCTTCTTATGTTTCCTACGAGGAGATCTTGGTTGAATACTTTGACTTCCAGTGACGTAAGTGTTGCGTGGGAGTGACTAACTGCCACTGTAGGGCTTGGATACATGGCTGTGAATTACACGTTAGTGAAGCCCCAAGTACCATCTTCCCTTCTTCTCCTTTATTACAAATATTCTTCCGTACATTTACTAATAGATTTTCACAACTAAATCAATATAGCCTTTCATATGCATTTTTATTATCAAATCAGTTTCGGTCAGTGTATAATATGTTATAGTTTAAAAAGTCACAACTGTAAGAAAGCCTTTCTATGTTTTAATTCTTTGTTTTATTTTTTTCTTAAGGAAATGCTTTTCTTAAAAAAATAAAAAGTCGGGGCTGGGGATTTAGCTCAGTGGTAGAGCGCTTACCTAGGAAGCGCAAGGCCCTGGGTTCGATCCCCAGCTCCGAAAAAAAGAACCAAAAAAATAAAAAGTCTATATTGGTCAGGCATGGTGGTGCATGGCTTTAGTCCCAAGACTTTGAGGCAGAGTCAGGAAGATCTCAGTGAATTTGAGGCTAGCCTGGTCTACCTAGAGAGATCCAGGATATCTAGGACTACATAGAGGGACCCAAAATAAGAAACTATGTAAATATAAAAAAAATATTGGGCTTTATTTTCCAGAGAAGTCAAGAAGTCCATGCTTAGGAACAATGACACAATGATGTCTTTTGAGTTGTAATAGCTTACTGGTAAATGATAATAAAGTGTTTTCCAATTTGGACAGGGTTGTTCCCACTGCTGAATGCACTCAGTGCATGCATGCATGCCTGTGTGTGTGTATCTGTGTGTGTGTGTGTCTGTGTGTGTGTGTGTGTGTCTGTGTGTGTGCCTGTGTGTGTGTCTGTGTGTGTGTGTATGTGCATCTGTGTGTATCTGTATGTGTGTGTGTATGTGTGTGTGTATATGTGTGTCTGTGTATCTGTGTGTGTATGTATGTGTGTGTATCTGTGTGTGTGTGTATGTGCATCTGTGTGTGTGTATCTGTGTGTGTGTGTCTATGTGTCTGTGTCTGTGTGTGTGTGTCTGTGTGTTTGCATGTGCATGTGTGTGTGTCTGTGTGTCTGTGTCTGTGTGTTTGTATGTGCATGTGTGTGTCTGTGTGTCTGTGTATGTGTGTGTGTGTGTGTGTGTGTGTGTGTGTGTGTGTGCACTGCTGCCGAACACTGTGTAGAGGAGACCATTTAGGATCTTGATAAAATGCAGGTATTGGTTCGGTGGGCCTGGTGTGGCACTGAGACTTTACCTTTCTAACAAGCTCCAGGTGAGACTGGTTCTGTGGTTCAGTGCCCACACTGCTAGTCGCAAGGTTTCGCATTTTGGCCAGTTTTGATTATATAGTCAACCTCAGAATTAAGCACTTCTCCAAGTTATTAACCTATCAGGGAGTACTATGACCCAGTGATTTCCTATGGCCAGTTCCAACTCTCTCAGGTTTTCCAGAGAAGAAATAGCTGCTCGTGATTTCCCTTTGCCCTGACAATCAAACGCATTCCATCCCAGGTAATTTCCCTGAACACTTCCGAGCAGCCTCCTCTCCTTTTGTGGAACAAGATGGCCACACAGTCTGCTGTCAGCACACACACATGTGTGGGGTGGGTGTATCTGAAAGAAGCAGGATTTTCTTCTTCTTTTTTCCATCTCCTTCTCAAGAACCAACCACTCGACACTGAGATGACAGAAACGCTTTCAAAAAACCCTTGCAGGCCTCTGCTTTTTTTTTAGTTTGACACAACCATTAATGAGAACTGGAAAGTTAAAGTAGGAATTTGTCTGTTACGAGAAGCAGAATTATAAACTGCCCCTTGTCAATTTAAATGAAATTGTATGCAGCTCTTGGTTATTTAAGAAAATGGTAATCCCCTTTACTCTTGGCTTTTCTTGTGACACTACTGTGGAATTTTGCTTGAGGTCGCATTATTTTTGGCTGAGGTATAAATTGTGCAATATGAGAAACACAAAAGATATTGTGGAACTGTGCCTCCAAGTCAATGTCATTCACATATTATTATTATTATTATTTTTTAAAGGAACCACGGCACTTGCAGTTTTTCAGTGAATTCAGCACTAGTAATGTTTACATGTCACTGGCAGGCAAAAAAAAGCATGGAGCGCCGACTCCCTATGGATTCTGCTTTAAGGTACAGGCTTAATGTTCTGCGGATGGGTAACGGAAGGCCTCAGCCTCTTAGGGAAGCTTGAGTTTCTTTTGATTTCTTTAAAAGAGATAGAGTTCTCTTATGTATAGGAGAATTTTAGTGGCTTTTATTTCAACAGGTGTTGCCTTCAAGATATGCATTAACAATTAATAATGTGCTGTGGCCTTCTAGCCTACCAAAGCAGGAGGGCCCCGGGACCTGAAAATGCTGTGTGCAGAAGAAGACCAAAGCAGGATGTGCTGGGTGACCGCCATTAGATTGCTCAAGGTAATCTCTCAAGGCGGGTGGGTGCTTGTGAACTGCTCTGACATCCATAAGCGTTTAAAGACACATCTCCTTTCCAATGTGAAGATGTTCCACTCGTCTGTGTGGCTGTAAGAGAGAAAGAAAGATAATCACTGCTGTCTTTAGCCTAAGAGGTGAGCATGCAGACTGGAGCGATGTACCCTAACCTGGGAGTCTTTTGTGGGGGAAGTAGGTATTCTGTTTCTAGAAATGACTTTTTATTGTTGGTCTTGTATATGTAGCTTGTGTAGCTGAGTGATGGGACTCCTGTACACAACTTAGCCGTGTTTGTAAAATTGCCCCAAAATCACAGAGAATTGTATTTAAAAAAATTTCCCCCTTGGATATTGCTAATTAGAATAATTTTACATTCTCTCTCCCCCTCTCCTTCTCCCGCTCCTGCCCTCGCCCTCGCCCTCTCCCTCTCCCTCTCCCTCTCCCTCTCTCTCTCTCTCTCTCTCTCTCTCTCTCTTCCCTTTGAGAATTTTCTACATCTTTTGATCACTTGATTGTTTTCTCCATTCTTCCCCCTGACACACCCTGCTTCCCTTCCAACCCACAACTGTGTACATCCCCCTGCACCCCCCAAGCCCCCCCCCCCCCGCATCCCCGCACCCCGGTCCATAAAGCCCAGTTTCTTCTCCGGGAGTGTTCTTAGATGTGTGGCTTTCCGCTGAAGCGTGGTCAACACTCTTAAACAGCACTAACCGCCCCCCTCTTCCAGCAGCAACTGCTTTATTAGCTGCTTTGCAACTTAATGAGTGCAGCTGAAATTGGGGCACACATTTGGTTTCTAATGTGTTTTTGAAGCATACCTTGTATGCCATGTTGACATTAAAATTTTGTTAGTATAATTTTTTGATGACATTTTTTGAGGAGTGTTGGTATGTTCCAAAGGTAGATTAAAAAATAGAGTGGACGCAGACTGGTTTCTTCCAAATTGTGTTGGAAACACATACGTAGGAGCCATTACAGTGACTCAAAAATAAGAGAACTTGTCCCAAACATAATGACCTGAGTTTGACACCAGAGACCCAAAAAGTTGTCTTTTACCTCCAAAGGCATATGCGAACACTTGCCTGGACTCATGCAAGTGCAAACACACAATAAATAGGTAAAAAATGCAAACAATAATTTTTAAAAGCACATTTATTTTAAAGTGTTTATTCCAGTAAACTTGCTACAACTTTGATTTCCTAATTATGGAAATGATCAACCATTTCCTTTTGAAAATGCTGCTTTGTTAGTAATATTTGTGGAAATTACCAAAAAAATTGTTTTCATTGAAAAAGGCACAACCCCCAGACTATGTCTGCCTATGCGGTCAGTTCTCCATGGCTACGGAGGTTCACAAATATGTGGATTACTACCGTTTTTAAATCTTTCTTATGAAATGGAAGTTTCAACATATTCTGAGACATTCTTCACAATTCATACTTGAGAACTGTGTATGATTTGCCAATGTTTAAATCACATGTATTATGTTAATTATGTACCACATGTGATCATGTATCATGGCAATTTATATATTAGCAGAGAAAGATTTAGATAAGTGTATATTAAAACCATCTTTTTGCTGCATTCAGAAATAAGCATTAGAGAAGACCTAGACTTGTTTGGAATGTTTAGTGTCCCCATTTTCTTTCTTCTGTGGCAGAAATGCAAGAGGAAGCTTATTGGCTTCCCTCTTGGTTTACCTGTAGAGTATGTTCTGGGACCTGTGTTAGTTATGGTGTTCTTACTATCTTTACTGTGTTAACCCTTTCCTGAGAGTGAGATAGGAGTGAAGACAACAGAGTAGAGAGAACTGGGTCGTGTCATGCTAGGTGCAGAAGGAAGCTTTATTTTGTAGTTTTCAAGATTTTAATTGAGTTCATCAAGTTATCTTAATATGAACAATTTATGTTTCATGCATTCAGTATGTTGTGCAACCATAACTTCCCTTTGGGTTTAAAAGAAGATAGTGTTGTCGAGAAGGAGTTTCTTGCAGGCCCTGATAGCCACTGATCTGAGCTGTCTTTATGAGTTCACCTATTCCGTGAGTGGAATGATATATAAACCCCTCTACATTGGCATTTGTGTCAGAGACACAAGAGTCACTGGAATGTGGTGACTGGCTGGCTTACCAAGTCTACAAGCTTGCAGTTCAGTGAGCAAGACATGTCTAGAAACAAAATGGAAACTAATTGAGGAAGACTCAGGGTGTGAACTCCTGGCTTCCAAATGCGTGCATGCCCACATGTGTGCACTCATCTACATACAAAATCACACAGACACATGAACATACACACTGACCTAAGCTGCACAGGAGAAATTCTTTTTTTTCTTTGGAAAATACTCTAGTTATATAGAGGAGTATAGAAAATCTGAAGCTCAGAAAGGAGAATCATTGCTTTCTGAATTGTTCTGTATCCTGGTTAAGTGTCAGTTCTTTCTGTTCCCATCAATTAGAACTCGGCCAGCTTCTCTCTAGCCTAGTTTGGTGCCTATCTGCCCCTCCATGGGACAGGCAAATGTTGAGGTGACCCATGCCCTACCCCTTGGCCAGAGTTAAATGCTTTCTAAAGACCCCCAGCAGCACAGAGGCACTGCCAGGACCGGGACAATACATCTTTGAAGAAAACCGTCTTATTAGTAGGTAGCTGGCTTTTCAATGCTGATAAATAAAAGGTGGCCAGGCAGCATGTTTCTTGTGAAAGTGCTGGCTTGAGGTTACTATCTGTTCTCTACAGTGAATGCATCTAGGAATTAAGCTCCTCTGCATTTATGAAGTTATTGTTGGCTTATAGTTAAATTTCATTAGGTCCCATTAATGTCACTCAAACTTTAAATTAAAGTAATAATTTTTAGAAGTAGAGAAATAATTGCATAAAGTAGTCGGCGTAGAGGATTTTAAAAGCGAGTGTGGGTTTGGATTCATGTTAAAATCGAGATCTTGAGAGCAGTAATTCTCCTATTCCTCTTTGACATTTTTTTTCCTTTACATTACTAAATATATTCACTTTGTGGGAATTAATTTAAGGACATAGTCTTTAGTAGGAAAATAGCTGTTCCAGAATGTTTAAATAGAATTCATTCTGGGACTAAGATTCCTTGATTTCAACTTTTCTATCCGGTTTCCATGTTGGACATGACACCCCACCCCTAGTTCTTCTATTCGTTCGGGAAACAGTTTAATGTATGTGACCCTGAAGGCCTGGGCAAGGTGGCAGTTTCTAAGTATTGTGCAGGCAGGCAGACAAGTGTGTCCTAAGCCCACGCTTGCCCTTAGGAGACAGCACGAGGCACAGGGCTTGGCCTAGGCAGGCAGAGTAAGTGAAAGAAGATGATCCAGACTGGAAAACCCACCAAGGGATCTGAAGCCAGCTTTTAAGTAAGTGTCTGAACTGGGTACGGAGGCCCAAGCTATACTGAGGGCAGGCCATTGTTTCCCAAGCAAAAGAGGCAGGTATCACGTCTGATGGTTGGACATCAACTGCTCTAGAAGGTGGATATGGCATTAGTCATTCTTCTGTTCAGAGCGGAACAGATGAGAAATGGTGCTCTTCAACTTAGAGTTGATGGTGTATTCTGCTTCCCCAAAGCTGTTGTCCATAGATTCCATACCTGCCTATGCCTTGTCCAGATATGCACAGTTTCTCAGCACTGCTGCCTCGGATGTTGCAAGAGTCATTAGAACTTGATTGCTGTGACATAAGCTGGCATTAGGAAAGCGGCAGAGGCCTATGTTAGAACCCAGTTGCTGGGACCTAATCTAGGTTCATTGCAGCGATGAAAATATTTGAAGACCTTGATGAAATAATGAAATCAGTAAAGCTGTCTACCCCCTTGCTTTCTTTCCTTTAGCAAAGTGGCAAATTCAAGGGGGAAAGCAGCCAAGTTTGCACACTTGCTTCTCACACTGATAATCCTGGCCCACCTCCCCATGGTAGCCTTCTAGTCCATGCTCCATAATACTGTCCCCTGAATGTAAAGGCATTACACTACCATCTTTTATTTTATGGGAAATTGAACCTCTCTGTCTGAAATCCAAATGACTCCCCACTACTTTGATATATGAAGTAAAAAAATAAATGCCACAAGAAAACCTAAATTAAAAATTGTCTGGAGAGATACTTCAACAGAGAAAGCAGTTTTACAAGTGGGAGGGCCACAGTCATTAGACACATGGAGTCCCCGAAACCCATGTGAAAAATGTTGGCTCGAGGACATGTATCTGTAATAGCAGTGCTGGGAAGGCAGGAGCAGGCGGGAGGTTTGATGGTCAGTCAGTCTTGCCTACTTCATAAGCTCTCAGAATGTAACCATTTTCTAAAAGAAAGAAAGAGAGAGAGAGAGGACAGTAATTGAGGAATTCCATCTAACATCTAAGGTTGCTCTCTGAACTACACACACACACACACACACACACACACACACACACACACACACACACACACTGGGGAGCAGGGCAGACATAGGCCTGCATGTACATACAGATAAATATTTATGGAAGGATAATGTACTTCTAAGGGTTTTTCCACATAAGACCAAATTTATAATTTAATTAATCAACAAAGCAATTCATCCATCAGACATCTGAGGGACTGAATTTCTCAGTGATATTTAGGATGTGTAAGATTTTAAAAATTATCATTGTCCCCAAAAGGACAACATCTTTTCCAAGTCATCTTCATCACCAGGCGGCGTATCAGTCAAAATGCTTACACTACAGTTTGGCACCAAGGAGAAAGGTGAATTTTAGAGATTTGTTCTGGTGAGGTATACTAAAAGCTTCCGGTGTAAGTGAAAACACTGCCTTTTTAAAATATAACCCTTTATGGTTCCGAAATGACTATTTCAAAAATTTGGTTGCTAACTTGTTTCAAGGAAACATTTTCCCTGTATCCCCGCCTAGAGCCCTCCCTGTTACTTAGCCTCTCTGGGTCTGTGGCTTGTAGCATGATTATTCTTTACCTTACAGATAATGTCTACTTACAAGTGAGTATATACCGTGTTTGTCTTTCTGGGTCTAGGTCACCTCACTCAGGTAATTTCTTTTCTAGTTCCATCCATTTGCCTGCAAATTTCATGATGTCTTTTTTCTTTTTACCTGCTGGGTAATATGCCATTGTGTAAATGTGCCACACTTTCTTTTCCATTCTTTGGTTAGGGGATACATATGCCATTTCCAGTCTCTTGCTATTCTGAGTAAAGCTGCTATGAACATCTTTGACCGAGGGTCCTAGTGGTAGAATAGAGTGTTGGATAAAGTGTCCTATGGGTGTATACCCAAGAGAGGTATAGGTGGGATTCGAGGTAGATAGATTCCCAATTTTCTGAAGAACCGACATTTTGATTTCCATAGTGGCTGTTCAAGTTTGTACTTCCACCAGCAATGGAGAAGTGAAGTGTGAAGAAGCAGGCTGGAGGATTTGTGGGAGCCAGGGGTGTCATGGTTATTGGGAGAGCATGACCCAGGGAATCAACTATGCAGGGCTCGTGGGGGCTCACAGAGACTGAAGCAGCAACTGTGGAGCCTGCAGAGGTCTGCACTAGATCCTCTGCGTATGTGTTATGTTTGTTGGCTTGGTGTTTTGGGGAGACTTATGGCAGCAGGAGTGGGGGGCTCTCTAACTCTTTTCACTTCTCTCAGGATCATTTCCTCCTACTGGGCTTCCTTATCGAGCCTTAATGTGAAGGGTTGTGGCTGGTCTTATTGTATCCTGTGCTGTGTTCAGTAGATGTTCCTGGGCAGCCTGCTCTTTTCTGGGAGTATAGGGAGGGTATAGATCTGGGGAAGAGGGGAAATGGTGGGGAACTTGGAGGAGTGGGGGAAGGTAAAGCTGGGATATATGTGGTTGGGATATATGTATGAGGAAAAAAGAAATAAAAATCAAAAAAGTTTCAGTCTTTTTTTGGGTTGATAATATATAACCAGTGACGGTGCTGACATTCAGTGAGTTGATATATTGAGAACCTTTGTTTTTTTCCTGTTTGTTCTGTAGTATGGCATGCAGCTGTACCAGAATTATATGCATCCATCCCAAGCTAGAAGCGCCTGCAGTTCTCAGAGCGTATCACCCATGGTAAGCATTAAGGCTTTGAATCTGGACTTTATAATTACAGTATTTACCGCTATATAACACTAAACATATACACTTTGCCTTGGGATCAAATATAGTAATTCTTCTGTAACATTCTCAATGTTATAAGGATGTTTTAGTTTTGTGTTTTGTGTATGCTCAGACCCTATAATTAAAAATAAAAACACAGAAATATATAAAACATTCAATGATAACCAATGATTTTATGTGTTAAACTAAAACGAATTGAAAGACTTCTCTAAGCCATTCTGTGCTGTCATGACATTTGATGAGGTCATAATAAGATAGTTTGTAGACTATTTTTCTTTGCATTGTGAATTATGTCTTAACAACCATTGGTTTGGAGTGTATAGTTATAGACTCAATATTAATTTAGTATTTTTATCAACACAGAGCATAGGATTATTTAGAGTTTTGAAGGTATATTATAAATACCTAGGCTTTTCTGTATTTTGATTTTTTAATAATGATACTTTTAAAGTTCTAGGTCCTTAAAAATAACTGCTTTTCAGAAAACCACAAAACTGGAAGCCAAAATCTAGGCCATGTATGACATCAGTTTAGAACTGCTTCTCCAGCTCTAGCTTGGATATTCATTTGCAGATACACACAGACAGTCACAGACACACTCAAACACACCCAGACACACCCAGATACATGCAGATGCACACAGACACACACAGATACATGCACACAGATATACTCATACACACACAGACACACACTGACACACATAGACACACACAGACAGACACAGACACATACAGACACATACACAAACACATACAGACACACACAGACACACACAGACACATACAGACACACACAGACACACACTGACACACATAGACACACACAGACAGACACAGACACATACAGACACACAGACACACAGACACACACGCACACACACACACACACACAGACACAGAGACACACCCAGATATATACAGATGCACACAGACACACACAGATACTTGCACACAGATATACTCATAGACACAGACACACACTGACACACATAGACACACACAGACAGACACAGACACATACAGACACACAGACACACACGCACACACACACACACAGAGACACAGAGACACACCCAGATATATACAGATGCACACAGACACACCCAGATACATGCACACAGATATACTCATAGACACAGACACACACTGACACACATAGACACACACAGACAGACACAGACACATACAGACACATACACAAACACATACAGACACACACAGACACACACAGACACATACAGACACACACAGACACACACTGACACACATAGACACACACAGACAGACACAGACACACACAGACACACACAGATATACATAGACACACATAAACACACAGACACATACAGACACATATACAGAGATGCACTCAGATACATATAGGCACACACAGATACACAGAGACACATACACACACACACACACACACACACATTGTGCTCTCTCTAGAACTTAATTTTATTTTCCCATACATTCACACAAAAATATTTCCCACATAAGGTGTACATTCTGCTCCTTTTGCTGTACTCCCTGTTATTGAGTGCATTCAAAATTCAGACATATGTGCCTGTGGTACAAATTACTTAGTGTGAAATATGTGTTTCCACTGAGGTTAAAATACATTCTTCATGGCTGTGACCAAGAAAGGTACATGTGTCCCACACGCCAGGTAGCAGATGAAGTGGCCCGCTCTAGGAATGAAGCATGAAATGATGCTGGCAGAACGATAGAGGAAAAGCTCTCCAATTTCGTAGTTATGTTCCTTTAAGTCATAGAAAGATAACTTTCCATCTTTGTATCATATTCTTATAAGCCTTAAAATAAGAAACTAAAGAATGTAATGAATTTTATAATAGCAATGTCTTTAAGGTGGATGTTTTTACAGTTTGTCAGCTTACTTTATCTTCCAACACACACACACACACACACACACACACACACACACACACACACATGCACACACACAAAGCATATTAAATTTTATTATCTTAATCCTTCTCTAAATCCCTGCAAATTTCTTTCAGAGTCTGAAGTTATTAGGATGAATGTGTTAACAGCAACTAAGCATTTGGAGGCAATTATTGTCTAACGTCCTTTTAATCATAGGAAAATGTTATAATCAAACTCCTTTCCATTTTCATCGCTGTCATTAACATTCAAGTATGGGGGGTCACGGTTACCTTTGCCTATTGAAATTGTGGAAGATGGGAAATTCTGGCAGTCAAGGTGTGTGTGAGATTTTAGTTACAGTGTTAATTGACCACTGTGTCTAGGAAGACAAACTCCACAGTTAGTTATGGAGACTAAAGAGGGAGAGAGGTTTGGATATCTGTGTGGGAAAGACCTGTCCATGGGGCAGTTCATCCTTGTACCTCCTACTTTGTGGTCAGTAAAAGAACCCTAGACAAGACACAGCAAGACAGTTACCCCTGTTACCATAAGCTGTCTGCATGACTTTGGCTAGCCACTGTTTTCTGACTGTGCAAGATAAAGGGATTACTGTACAGTCTTTGAGGATGATCATATCTGGACTGTTCTGGGGCTTTGTAGGAATGAGCTGAAATGACAATACAGGAGAAATCCTGTGGTCTCTTTGTAGCGAACGAACGGGCTACACATTTATCCAGCTCCTTCCAATGGGATGGTGGACTTTGGCTGCTATGTGCCTTGGAGTTCAACTCCCAGAGCAACAGGCGTGTTATGTAAACTGCACTGGGAGTGGGTGGAGCCGATTTTAAAGTGTGAGTTGTAAAACCCAAGCTAGTCCAAGAGCCCTTCCTCTTGGGAGAGAAGGCAAGGCTATTAAAATCATGGACTATGTTTCTTGGGGAAAGGTTTATTCATCCTTAGAAGAATGGGTGAGAATTTGGGGCAAATATTTGAGAAGTCCAACCAGTTCTGACTGTTATCAGTATTGCTTTCCTATGTGAAGGAAATCGAGCTGAAATTGACCTTTCCAGTCTGTCAAACTCTGCTTCGCTCCTATTTCTTTGTCCACTAAAGGTAAACTATTAATTTTTCATCCACCACCTGCCATTCAGTAGAAAACATTTGCTGTATTACTGTTTTCCTATGGTGTAGTTTCCATAGCAAATAAAAAAATGTTCTCTGTTTGTCTTGTAATCTCCTTGCATTGGCCAGATAATTATGAGCCTGGGAACTTGTTTCACATCCTTGTTTGGCATACTGAGGGGAAGAAAGAAAAAAGATTGTGTTTGCGTCTCTTTCCTAACATCGTTTTTTATGTTATCAGTAGCTTGAGAGTGCAGAACCCATCTTGGCATGTGGAGGGAGAGATATTATAAGGATCAAGTTATCATTAGGATCGGGACCAGTTACTCTGGGGTTGGGGCAGGTAGATGATTTTCATTAAGGTCGGCAAAGCAAAGGCATATTCGACTGGTCCCCAGCCCGGCACAGAAGATCACGGGGTGAGGAGGGCAAACTAAAGTGTGACAGCAAATAGAGATTACAGAGACAGCATCTGCCAGGAAAGAGCAGCTGTCAGTAATAAGAACTCCTGCAACAAACAGGAGATTGCATGCAGGTCTAAGGAATAGAGGTGAGCTACAACAAGACCGCCACCCCTATCTCGTGCTTTGCAGAGAAAATAGCAGATGCTAATAAACAGGGGTATGTGATACAGTGATAAAGGGACCCTAAATTTTTTTCTCTCGTGGATAACATTTTGTTTGAAGTTCACACTCCTCGGAGAGGCATGACATGGTACTATCTGGTGGGCCCCACATACATCTTGGCTTGGCTGTACCACCATCACCCCCTTTGGCTTTCATTGCTCTAGTAATTAGTGGAGCTTAACTTGAATGTTTCTGTTGTGTGCTGTTTCCTTTGGGAGCATTTTATTTCATTTCACTGACGTAGGAAGGCAGCAAGGCTCTTGACTAGAGAGTTTGACAACTAGTTCTTTTTTCGAGATTCTTGACTAGGAGAGGGTGACATAATTTTTTTTAAGAGGTTTATTATGAAATAAAAATCCCCCACTCCTTTAAATGAAACTGAGATCCAGGCATTAGTTGATTTGTTTTCAGAGGATATGTTAAAAACAAATACATAGCAAAGAAGAGATGAGTTTTTCCCTTTACACCTCCCACCCCCACCCTCCTTGTTCTGTGGTACAAGCTGGGCTTCAGGCTTATAGCTGTGCTTCCCGCTTCCCCCCACCTCCCTACAGAGAAAACTGGTGACACCGTGGACACAGAAACTTTAGTGTTATCAACGGATCTGAACTACAATTCTACTGAATTTTACTTCCTGAATAAAACCAGAATCGATGCACTAAATCTGAGAAATAAGATGTTCCAAAACAAAGATGTTCAAGTGTTTTTTTTTTTCACTGTAAAACACAAGCATTTTTATTTAGCAACGATGACACAATTCAGAATTATAACACACAATGAAAAGAGCGAGTTTCTCAGTACTTTCAAATTCTTGACATGGTACTCTCTGAGTTTCAAGGCCAATAAATCACTATTTTCTGGAACTTTAAAATTGAATTTATTTTAAGGATATTTCTAATAATCTGCACACTTGAATCTCCATATTTGAATAGCTAAAATCCATGTTTAAAGAAAGATTATGTATGTTTAAAATGAATAATAAAAATAAGACATGAATACAAATTCTAGATAGAGATATGCTAACCTAATTATACCTTCCGTTGCTATGAGTTTTATTTTTTTAACTTTTTATTGACTGTGAGTAGGACATCATACACCCTAATTCCACTATCTCCCCATCTCTGCCTTTGCCACTTCCCCACTAAAAGAAATGAAAAAAGAAAGTGAAAGTAAAAAAACCAAAACAGAACAAAGCAGAGAAAACATCTCATCGTGGAACCCAGCATGCTCCACGGTCTATCCTTTTGCAGGCCACACCCCTCGAATGGGTAGCACTGTAGAGCTGGCTCTGGAGGGGTGGATATGGGTGAGTTGGCCCTGAGTGCATGAGACCGGGAGGGCTGGCCTTGCTTCCTTCCTGCTGCAGCATTGATGGACTAGCCAGGGCAGTGCTGGGGAGCTGGCCCTGGTGGTGTGGTGCAGGAGAGCTGGTGGGCTGATCCACTCAACTACCACCCAGGCCCAGATCCAGGGCTTTTAGTTGACCTATCCCAAAATTTACCTCATCTTTGAACTGCTGAAGCATGTGAAAGGGCCAATCTTTTCCAGATCCAAAATTGTAAGACCCACAGGGCACAGAGCAACAACAGGATAAGTGAGGAGTGTCCTGGTGAGGACCCAATTTTGATAGTGTAGAAGCCAGAGGCCTTGAATCAGACCAATGACTCATTGTAATGAACAAGTTGGCACGCAAACATGGGTGGACTAAAGGGTACACTTTGGGTTAGCTATGAGGTTTAAAACAAGCTATTCCAGGCCAGAGAGTTGGTTCAGCTGTTAGGCACTCTGGCCGCTTTTCCATAGGATCTGAGTTTGAGTCTTAGCACCCACATGACTCACAAATCCTCTGTAAGTCCGGTTCTGGGGAATCCAATCCCCTCTTTTGACCTTCCCAGGCAAATGGATTGCACAGACATACATGCAGACAAACACAAAGAGGGTATTTCATAAGTAGTTGTGCTTGACGTTTAGTTGGCAATTTTTAGAGCTTAGAAGATGAACTAATGGATCAATAGACATTTTGCTGTCTTCCTAGGAAATACAGAGAGCTAGCTCTTTTCCAGCATTTTCCTAAGTCCATGCATTCAACATCCCCTTCAGTTGTCTTGGCAGATAATCACTGGACTAGTCAATGTGAGATCGCCATTTTACCTCTTCTGTATGTTTTAACTTTTAAATCTCTGATTGGCTGCATCTGGACTCCTGTAAGAGGCACAGCTTGGAGATGGTATTAGAGGAACCAGACTTGTTAAACACACAGGCCTATTTTCTCCAAAGGACAATGACAGATGCCTGGTCAGTCAGAAGGCTGGACGAGATGTTGTCTAGCAACCTGTCATCTTCTTGACGTTCTAAGGAGCCAGCTTTCCTGAACCTCCCAATATCCCAAGCTTAGTTACTAGGTGACTAGAACCTGGGAAAGAGTACCATGTATTTTGCATCGTCCATCAATAGAATCTACCCTTACGCTTCCTCTTTAGGCCGTTACCCTGAGCACTGTTGTTCAGTCAATAGAACGGATTCTTGTTATACAGGTCTCAGGTGCTTTGCTACTTTGCATGGGGGTTTCCAAGTAGCTATGCCTAGAGTTTTGTTGGGATGAGTGTCATGTGGAAACCCCTTTCCAAAGTTTTACTGTGCTTAAAAGTGTAAGAGAACTAAAACCACTAGGTCAGCTTCTGGAAGTTTGCTCCAGTGCCTGCGAAAGTGATGGTAACTAGAGTTCCATTCTTCACCAAGTGTGGATCACTTTCCTGCCAACCATGACACTTACAGGGTCCCTGACAGCATCCCAGTCCAGAGTGGACACCATATGGCCAGAAAAACATTGAAGTTGAATGATGAAATATATATGGACTGTTCAAATGTTCATATTAGATTGTTTGCATTTTTTCAGAGAAGCGTATCAGAGAATTCCCTAGTAGCAATGGACTTCTCAGGTCAGAAGACCAGAGTCATAGACAACCCCACTGAAGCCCTTTCGGTTGCCGTTGAGGAAGGACTCGCTTGGAGGGTACCAGTAGCTTCATTTTCCTCAAATGTTCATGGTTTGAGTGTTTTGTCCAAGAAGTTGAGTTTTACTTTTTTCCTTTTCTTGCTCAGAAAAAAGGATGTTTACGCCTGGGGAATCATGGGAGTCCCACTGCGCCCTCTCAGAGCTCTGCTGTGAACATGGGTATGTCTTCTTTCAGTCAGAGCGATGTTCCTTTAGATACGGTCACATGGCATAGGACGAGGATTGCATGCAATGAAGTCATGATCGTGTCAGACAGATCTTTTTCTTCCTCCAGCTCTCCACCGGTCCCAGCCATGGTTTCACCACAGAATTTCTAGAGATGAAGCTCAGCAGTTGATTACCCGGCAGGGGCCTGTGGATGGGTAAGTCTGATACTTGCAGTTTTTTTCTACCTATGAAATGTTAACTACTTAACACATGCTGTGAAATTATAACCGCGCCTTATCACGAAGCAGAAGCACTTTTGTTCCATAAGCATGGTTGTCACTGTATTCTAGCAGTGTTTAATATTTGTGCATGAATGACCAAGTAACAGGATACTTTATTCTCGACCAGTTAGCATTAAGATTCACTTTATTCATGTGAATTCTATCATCTCAGACACGAGCGTATGAGTGGGGGCAGTCAAGTCTGTTTGAGATGTCAACATTTTGCTTTGCACATATAATAGATATATGATCCCAAATAGATTTCATAGCATGGTGTTGCCCTAAGTTGGGTTTCTTGGGTATGACGCAAAATATATTAATTAAAACGCGTTATCTTATATACTTTGAATTCTTGCCTCATTTATTTTTCTTTTAATGTATTTATTGCCATTTCTGTAAAAGAGTATGTAGCTATAAAAATACTATTTGGTGATATCTCTTACTATTTTAATGGGCATTATAGAGTGCAAAAGAGGAGGATAAAATGAGTTATAGAGCATTTGTAATCGGAAGGCTTTTCTGTTTTACTTAGTATATTTCATCCATGTTGTACAATTCTAGCCAGATTTCTTTCCCAACAGCAGAGCAAACGAGGGGGTTGCATTGGTGTTTGAAGAGGAGGGAAAACAGGATCCATTTAAACAGTGGTGATAGGGTCTTGTATCTGCAAAAGTGGGCTTAAGGCATTGACATCATCGGGCCGTTTGGTGCTGACATTTAGATAAAGATACGTCTTCTCACATTTCACTCGTCCCTGAGAAGAGATGTGGCTCTGTCTCTCTACCTGAAGCATACATACCCTTTGTGATTATAAATCTAAATGAACGGTAGTCTACAGATAAAAAAATAAGTATTTACATAATAAAAGATTACAATTTCCTTAATTTCAGAGTTTAGATTTGTAAATTAAAGGGCATAATTGAATAAAGAATAACACATGAGTGTGTTTCTTTAAAACATTTTTTTTCTCTTTTATTTCTTTGGGAAAATGTGATGGTGCCAAGTAGCCCACTAGGTGGTGGTGCTGATCTTCTTGGGAAGGGAAGAGAATTACAGCCTTCTTTACCACTGAAATGCCCTTTTGTCCAGTCCCCCAGTGATGTAATCTCTGAGCCTCACACAGTATGCATGAAATGGATGCTTTCCTCAGATATTGGCTGCCTCCCTGCCCAGGCACAGTAAGCTTAGTATTGGAGTCAGCAAAGGGACATTTACACAGTGTGCTTGCCAATAATTAATACAAAACGGGTTTTGCACAGCACTGCCAGTAAATCCGAATCCCTGCCTGGTAGTCTTTTCCCCCTAGGCCAGTAGGCCACATCTCGCTTGTCCAGCCTGACATTATAAAGGTTTTCTGCTGGTCTCTTCAAGGTTAAAGTGCACGTTGTTTGGGTCTTTCTTTTACTTAAAACATTGTTACCTAAATACTTCCCAAACAATTTCAAGATTAATTTGTTAGAATATATTCATTTCTTACTCACGATTCTGCAGTGGTAAAAACAAGAGGAACCACCATGGGAGAAGGGAAAAAAAAACCTATTTAATTCCAAATAATTTCCTCCTTTCAGGGGCCGGTCATGCCCTGTCAGTTAAAATAGCAATGCCTATTCTTTGTGATGAGTGGCTATGAGCGAGTTTCTAGTTTCTCAGTGAGAAAAGGACAGAATAGTAATTATTGATGCCACTTTCACATTATATTGGCAGTTGTGATCACACAATCTGACAAAAGGTTTGTGTATTCACCTCACTATATTCCATTAGTATAATGGCTAGTTTTACAGTTTATTACCTGTTGTTTGCCAAGTTGGAGAGTCTTACCCTTTGAGCACCCGGTAAAGGAGGCCCTGCCTATACCATTTAGATATATGCTTTCCTGAATTTCTACATAAAAATATTTCTATGAAATCTGAGTGTGCAGAGAAACACAATGAATTTCCTCTTTTTCTCTTTAGAGTTTTCTTGGTACGGGATAGTCAGAGTAACCCCAGAACTTTTGTACTGTCAATGAGTCACGGACAAAAGATAAAACACTTTCAAATTATACCCGTAAGTAATTGTGACTTCCGGTTCGTGTATTGGGGATGTTCTTCGTGCATACGCTTTGGGAAACTTGGGTTTTTCTTTTGTTCCTTTTATTAAATATTATTTGGGAGCTTGTGCTTTGACTAAAGTTAAGTTTGGCAGAAATGGTTTTATGAGCCTGAATTAATATAAGAAATACAGGAATTGTAGAAATTAAATTTTCCCCTTTTCCATGAAATGTGATTATGTTATATTGTATAGACCTCATGCCACCTATTGTTAAAAGGCCACTAAGAAGTCCTTCCATGAATGTCACTTACAGATTTTTAAAAAGCAGTGCTTGAAAGCCCCTTGTGCCTCCTCCCTCCTCTCAAAAATATATGTCTTTGTTGGGGCTTCCTGTTAACTTCATTTAAGCCATGAGGAAATCACAGGTGCTGTATAGCTAGCGGGCATTTAAATTATTCTATGAACACTAGGAAACATCTTTGGCACAGAGCTCTTTGGTATTTCTGTTGTGTGTGTGTGTGTGTGTGTGTGTGTGTGTGTGTGTGTGTGTGTGTGTGAGAGAGAGAGAGAGAGAGAGAGAGAGAGAGAGAGAGAGAGAGAGAGAGAGAGAGATATGGACAATAGTAGCTCATAGGGTAGTGGGGTAGCAGGGAATTGCTTTGTGAAGCTGCTAGAATGCTGGTGATTCCTGTTGAGATGCCTCTTTCTGGAATTTCCCAATAGGTGTCTAAAGTGTCCTCCCTGACAATCTGAGTTTTTTGTTTCTGTTTTTGTTTTTAATTATGTGATCAGCAGCCCCAGCAAATATGAAGTGATTTATACCCAAAAGCGTGACAGAAAAATAGATAGATAAAACTTAAAAATAATTTAAAAGGAGAATGCACCTCTCAGTGAAACCAGTTCTGTTTTCTGCTTAGTAAAGGGTACAGAATCCTCCTGGAGAATAGGCAATAGTTGTGACAGCCTAACTGTACAGCACAGTGGCAGAGCTGAGGAAGAAATACCAAAGAGCACTGTCAAAGAGCAGACACTGCTTTGGAACGCAAGTGATGTTGCCAGGAAAAGCAGGCATGGCACTGCTTTCATTGTCCTTAGTTTTATATACTTGTTGATTTCTGCTTGTGAACACATAGTATGCAGAGGACTTCTGGGTAGCTGATCCCCGTCTTTTTTTTTTTTTATTTTAAAGTTTTTGCTTATTCGTTCATTGGCTTTTCCTTTTATTAGTTTGTTGCTTCTTCTCTTGAAGGTGGAAGATGATGGTGAGGTGTTCCACACCCTGGATGATGGCCATACGAAGTTCACAGATCTCATCCAGCTCGTGGAGTTCTACCAGCTCAACAAGGGGGTCCTTCCTTGCAAGCTGAAGCATTACTGTGCTAGGATGGCTGTTTAGCCAAACTGTCTGTGACTCGTTAAACTATGGAAGATGGAGGATGCAAAGAAGAATGATTAGAGAGAGAGAGAGAGAGAGAGAGAGAGAGAGAGAGAGAGAGAGAGAGAGAGAGAGAGGAGATCACAAGGCTGGAAACAGATCATGGTGAAAAGAAGATTCACCTGTGGGTTACAAAAAAATAGGTCACGTATTGCAAATTAGTGAAGACTTGGATTCGTATTACTCTCGTTACTTTAAATTTATTAGTTAAAATTAAACCTTATTAAAAAATAGATTTGTGTTCTTGTGTGATTTTTTTTACACCACGATGGGGTTTTGTTAATTGTGAAACTTCAAGCACTGCTTGTTTTGGCTACTTTAGTCTCACCATGAAGTATGAAAGGAAACTGGGGGTGGATATGCAGGGCTGGGGACACATACTTATAGCTTCAGTGCTGATGAGATCAAGTCCAGACTGCCTTGTACAGAGACCCTGACTCAAAGAAAAAGTGGTTCTGTCTGCTTGAAATCCTGGGTTTGATCCTCAGAACAGCCAAAAGCAAAAGACAAAAACCGACTCAGAAAGATCCTTTACAAACTGGATTTCAGCTATGCTACTTAAAAAGTTAATAATTATAACGTATAACCTGTGGTTCTGTGGCTGCAGATGAAATCAAGAATTTCAAATCTATAAAGACCCAAACAGCTAACTCTGCTTCCTTCTCTTTACGTTTTCCTTTTAGCTTCTCACTGTGGTAGCCAATCAGTTTGCAGACTTAAGGCACTGAGACACTAGCCTTCCTCATCATCTTGAGAACTTTCTGGAAAGAAGCCTCCTTTTCCTCCTCTGTTTCCTCCTCCTCTTCTTCCTTGCCCTTCCTCCTTCAGTTTCTCTTCCTCACCCTCTTCTCCTTTGTTTCTGTTTCTATAACTTTCATTCCCTTTTTGTGGAAATGATAATAGCTGTTCTTAAAGAAATGATGAGAAACAAAACACCAGCAAACATTAATATATCTTTTTTTTCTGACCTTTGTAACAACACCGTGGGAACGGTAAAGATTTCTTTAAAAATATTTCAGAAGTACATAACTTAATCTTAGATATAGCAGTGATGTATTTCGGTAATGGAGCATGGAATATATTCCCAAGGTGCTAATAAAATCAGTCATCCATGAGAAATAATTATTGGTTGAATTTTAAAATGTCCAACTTACTTTAACATTACAAACTTAACTCCTGAAGTACCTAAAACACAGGCCATTCTTCTGTTAAAAAATACTGTCAAGTCTCTCTGAAGACTTAAAGATACAGGCTCTTCAAGTATATAAGTCCCTCTTTACCTTCCCAAGAGGTCTGAGTAGATCTTTATTTCCAACTTATAAAAACACTTTGTGTTCTGAGTTAGAATATGTTTATAATCCCTAGAAAATATGAATTACTGTTGGATTATCTTCCACTTTGATTTAGCTATGATCATTCAATTTGTACAATTTTGGATAAGATTGAGGACAAATCAATTCCACCTTTCTCTGTTTACATGTTGCACTGTACTACCCTCTCTCAGAAAGGAGGGGATGGGGTGGACTATCTTTTCTCTGTTCTTTTGTATCCCCTGATACTGAAAGTTAAGGACATTATTGTGACATATTTAAATATCCAACAAATCAAGTTAAAAATGTTAGGAGTGTTTTGTTTAAAGGTTTGTGTAGGCCTTGGTTATAGGCCTCAGCTAGTGTGACTAGACTAGATTGGTGTTTTGGTTTAGTTCTCTTTCATGCCCCTTACCCTTAGTTAATCAGAGTACTCTGTGGCCTCTGACTTTTGAACACCAACCAGAATAACTGTAGACATTTTATTTGTATGTTCAGTCCTGAGATTACAGTGTTCTTGTGGTGGAAGGATGTTACTGGCCAAATTACAGAACAGGTCTCAGAGCTGGCCTCACTATTTCAAAGGCTGTTGTCCCTACTGCTCATCATTTGTAAGCTTCAAGGTGTCATGGATCCATCCACCATTCAGGAGAAGCTCTTGGGAAACTCATAGAATGGCATGCAATGTGTAAATTAAATAGAAATGGAGCTGTGTGCAGAGATACCATTCTGTATGCTTCTGCATCTAGAGGACCCTACTGCAAATCCCCATGTGTAGCTTCTTGCTCTGTCGACTTCTGGAAGAGTATCTATTTCTTACGTAAGTCTTCTAGGTTTCTATACTGTCTTCCCTGGAGGCTCAGTGGATGATTCACACTTCTTATTCTACCAGTGGCATAGAATAGTTTTCTTTAAGAGGAAGGCCCCCTATAACATTTGCTGAACATTGACAGCTCCATGCCTACTCTTTGGGATGTGTCATCTTTACCAGGCTTGGCTCTCACTTACACCATCTGGGATGTTCAGGAATGCACGTAACTGGGGGTCTTGCTAGTAGTCTCCAACTGAATGTTCCTTGGGCTACAAGTTTTGTATTTGCATAAAAGAAAGGCCAAAATCTTGGCAGAGCATCTCATAATAAACCCCTTAAAACATATTGCAGAAATTCCATAAGTGCATTTCTCACCAGCACAAATGCACATTTGTGTAGTTATAACACAATGAGATCATTTTTTTTGCAAAGATTAAGTTTACAAAACTCTCAACTTTCTCGTTCAACCTTACTCAATGTTCGAGCCAGTAGGATTCAGAGTTAAGATGACATTACGGGTTTCACATTTCGTAGGTTTGAATTCCAAACCATTTCTAGTAGCCTTATAGCCTTAGCCAAGTAGGATTTCCAAACTCTGTAGAGTATGCCAACTCTACCTTCCATATTACCACCACCACCGTTGACCTGACTGTGAATTAAAATCACTCATGTGAAATGCTTAGCAAATTATTTGGACTCGTAACACATAGAATTTACATTGCATTATTAGCTGTATAGTGCTATTCCTGTGCTTACTTCTCTTTTTCCCGTCATACATTGCACTTTCTATGATGCACCTCTACATTTGGTCTATGCCTACACCAAGGCTGTATCTTAGAAGTAGCCATGAACACTGCTGCCAACCCTACCCTCATCTTCTGTAGGGCCAGGGGGGGCAGCTAGACTGTGTCCATTTTTACCAGATCCTACAGAAATACATAATTGCTTTCACCTACTACACTGCCTATGGCATTCTCAATGGTTGAATCCTCTTTCCAAGTCATAGTGACTGACCCAAGGAGGAAGACAGAAGGATGGACATGTACTGCATGGGCGGTGTGAAGATGGAGGGAACCCCAGGCTAGGTGGGGAAGTTGAAAGAACTCTGCTGCTTTGTTCAATACCTGGTAATTAGGAAACTACATACAAGAGCCCTTCCTCTGTCTGGCTCATACTCATATTGCACTTGCCACCCTCAGAAGCTCTTGCAATTAGGAGCAGAAGATGCTGTCATTGCCTTATGTGCTTGCTACATTCACTCCTGGATGCCCTGAGTGCCTTCTATGTGAGAGTTATACTTAGACATGCTAAGTTGTGTATGGAGTTATAAGCATCTGTCCTACAAAGCAGATTAAGTGCCGTACTCTACATAACAGTGCTATTGGAAGACCAGTAGGACTTGAGTATTCAAAGCTTCTGGCAAAGGACCGCATGATGTCATCAGCTGGGGAAGAGAATGAGGGGGATGATGGGAACTAGAAGTCTTTGAAATGTATTTTATGATATATTGCATGCATGATAGATATATGATAGTGAGAAGAGCCTACTCAAGAGCCATGGCATGAAAGGAGAGTTGTACGGAGAGGATGGGGAGAGAATGAATGAGAGAGAAGAGGGAAGAAGAAAGAACTAAGGACACCAGGAGAATAAATGTTGATGGTGATGAAAAATAAGTGATTTTAACAGATGATATCAAAATTGTTAGAACAGCCTTGGTTTCCTAAAGATCTCTTGACATAGGAAGGTGACATCTTAGGGTCTTGGGGCAGGTGTTTATGGGAATAATGACATATAGAGAACTTGTTTCACACGGGAAGATTAGAATTAAAGCTCAAAATAAAGAAGGGAGACAGTGAGGAGAAAAGGAGTTGGGAGATGATAGTGGAGCAGTTAGGCCATAAGGAGAAAGATAGCTGTTGATAAAGTAGAGCTCTGTGGGTGAAGAACCAAGCAGTGGAGGGGGTAGTTATCTAGGAATATGGAGGAAGGCCTATGGCAAAAGATTATAAAATATATTTGAGGAGTAAACTAAGGCCAGCATCAATGGCGTGGTAAATGAGGGGACCACAAGAATGACGAAGGTGAAGTTGCAGGTGACGGCGGATCACACAGGTTCTTATAGACCATGGATTGTGATTTGGGCTTCATTCTGCGGTGAATGCAAAGGCTTATGTATGGGAGTTTAAAGGACCAAGATTAGATTTATGCTGGGTTAGGGCCCCTCTTAACGCTTCATAAAATATGCATGGGGAGCAGGCGAGAGTGAATGCCTTCACTAGCACCATTTATCATAGTGAAAAAATTTAAGCCATGCAAATGGGACAGCCATCATCATAGTGGGCAACCCTGTGTATGCTTAGACTGCTGTGAAAAAGTTTCTTCAACCCCCGATGAAAGATTTGTCTCTGAATGTTTGTCAGGATGTTCATGAACATGGTATCAGAAACAGCTGCCCCTGCTATCCTATCACAGAAAAGTCCTGGGAGGGTAAGGTGTTTTACCATTTCTGTAGTTTAAAAATGAGTGGTTATACTAAAAGTAATCTAAATTTTTCTTCGTATTAGGTAAATATATTGTTCAGGAAGATATTATTCAAATAACATTATTGATACCCTCCTCAATTTGACAACATGTTTGTTTGTCATTACTAGATTTGACCTCGTATTGTTTTCTCTAAAGCACACATTTTGAGTATCCTTTAACCAACACTCTAGTTTTTCAATCTGGTCTCTTGCAAAACACATACACTCACTAATTCCAAATAATTCGCGACAGACGAGCATGTATTGCATGTTCCTCAAGGAAAGAATTAAAAAAGAAGAAAAGTTATACTTTCTCTCCTTAGGCTGAGGTCTTTATGACTGAGAGGAGCTAAAGAATTTTCCTTAGAAGGACTTGCTTTTAACTTCGGAGTTCAGTTTAGCTCCCAGCTTTTCATCATCTGGTAAAGACTACAAAGTGCTTCGACAGGAAGCTCCCCAGGCCTCCTTCAGCTGGTCCATCCTGAGCCCAGAGGAATGAGATCCAGGGAGTCTGAAGGTTGTTTGAACACGTCTTCTGAAAGGGCATTAATGTCTTGTTGGTGCACATCATACTGTTGGAATGTTTCGGTCACCATGAAGGGACATAACTCACCTGGAGTTCTAATCTATGGGGCTAACATTTAGTTCCTTTAGAGAAAAAACAAATGTGGTCTCCTCTGCTTATATTGTAGCCCTATCCTTCCAATACCTTCCTTAAGTAAATTGCTTAGCCTTTGTGCTTTCTTGCCCTTGTGTGTCTTATCTTCTTGATACCTCTCAAAATTGTCCTTTATTCCATGCTATAATTGTGAGCTTAGATTCACTACATTGGTGCTTTCCTGCAAGTTCCATAACCCTGCACATTAGCAGAAATCATCTGTGAAGTTTCTGAAGAACTGGGAGCTTAGTCGCTGCATTGACAGAGAGAATGCCGTTGCCACTCATTAGTTAACTATTATTAAGATTGTTGAATGTCCCACCAAGTGCTCCGCAATACCCATCAGCTCCCCAGGAGCTGGAAGGTGTGTACTTAAAACAATTCACATAAAAAGAAGTATTTTTTTCTTCATGAGTGAAAAAAAATAGGTAACATTAGAAAAAAAAACAAAAAAAAAATAAAAACCCACGTGGAGTTTTATAACTTGCAGATGACCCAAGATAGCAAATATGGGTATTTACAATGAGAACGCCCCATGCACTGGGCCTAAACATTTCCTACTAGTTCCCCCTCATCTAGCTAAGCTAAATTCCTTTGTGGCCCTTGTGCTATTTTCACAAGTTGTCATAAATGATTCCTGTTGTATATGTGCTTTATGTACGCACTGCCTGGGAGATTTGGAAAAAGTTTTAGAGGATTATGTATGTGTGTATGCCTGTGGGTTTTATGTGTGCTCATCCTCATATATGGGCAGGAGCACACATGTGTGCATGCCAGTGGAAGTTACAGGTCACTGTTAGGCTCTCTCCCTCAGTAGCTGTTCATCTCATGTGTAAACAACGGAACCTGGAATTCAGTGATTTCCCTAGATTAGCTGGTTATTGAACTTCCGGTCTCAACTCTCCCCTTCTTTCCATTTTCAAGTGTGATTACAGACATAGACCACACAACACTGGCTTTTGACATGGGTCCTGAGGATTGGGGCTCAGGTCCCTATGCTACTACAGCAAGCACTTTAACTGTGAGGCCACCTCTATCCCTTTAATAAGTTTTGATTGATATGATGGTGAAGTAGTATAAAATATGTCATTATGAAAGAATCTGGTCTCATGGATGGAGTTGCATCTCTGTTCTTTGCAGTCTCTAATAGGGAATTTGTGTTCTAATCTCTGTATGACATTGGTCTTGGAGCAGTGATGGCAGAAGTGTCACTGATAATGCAGTGTTCCCTGAGGTGTGCTTTGTGAACTAAGTAGATGAGAAAGTCTCTCAGCAGTTTTGCTATTCTTCTGCAGGGGTACCCCCAAATTTACAGGGGCAAAAAGCCTTTCAGACCATCCAGATTCACTCAAGAATCAAACTAAATTTTAGAATCATTTCTTTACTTCGAGGACCTTAATTGACCTGATGTTTCTTTGTTACATTAGTCTTTTTTCCCAAATAATATTGCAAGGAAATCTACTCAGTTCTCAGCAATGTAGGATGACAGCAACATGGATTCTGTAACTCCGAAAGTACTTTCTTAGCTCACCGGAGTTTTCTTATTCAAATTCAGAACAGTAAGACATTTTTATCAGATCCACTTCACAGGGAACAGTCCCATCTATGGCTGAATTATGGCTTTGAAATGATGCACTTGGCACATTAAGTGCAATGGCGATCCAGGTGGTATAAATGTGGTTAACATCAAGGAAAGACATAAAAACACAACATACAGACCCTATCAGTTGTCTCTTAGAATCCATGTAGGAAAACACCAAAGAATCCAGGTGATGCTAGTAGACAACCAGTGGATGTCACCAACGCGCCATGAATTTGTGGAATCAACTGTTGTTTTCCCTGTTACCTCTCAGGATTAACTGGCTGGTGGTCTTGTACCTCATAACATCCAATATGTTTTTCCCTTCCCTTATAAATTATTGACTGACTCCGAGCCAATTAGTTCTACCAGTTGGTAGGTTTGTTATCAAGTTAAGCTTCAAGACAAGAACCTGGACTCAGATGATTAAAAATTTAGAAGCCATTGATTAAGTATGCAGCTGCGCTGTGAAGTTACTTCTTGAAACAATTATGTTGTCTGTTAATACTAGCAATTTGTCTAATTAATAAAAAAGCTGGAAAGCACGTCAGAAAGCGTGAGGCTTTCAAGAGAACTGGGGTAAATGTCAAGAAGTAAGGCTAGTGTTAGGACACATACACTATGTGAGGTAGGTGTTTTAAGAAATGATTCCCTTCTCAGAAAATTCTGTGGTTTTGAATGTCGCAATGGTTATGGGAGCTTCATGTTCAATCAACGAATGATAGAGGGCTAATTAAATATATTTTGTAAATGCTATGTTTTGGCTTTAATTAAAAGTCGCAGTGATTGCAATATATTTTGCAACTGAGAGGTCTGGGGTGCTTCAACACTAAGTCACAAATGTCCTCATCTCATTGAGACCACGGTTGGGAACCCACACCCTTGGCTTGCAATGTGGCTTTATTTTAGCTGACAATGGAGTTAAGACATCTCCCTAAGCAATTCTCAGTGTCAGCTTTTAGGTTTTAAAATGTACGTGTCTTCAGATCATGGCTGCCTTTCCTCTGTAGGAAGGAGTTAAGATTCTGCCCAGGTCTTGCCACTGTCCTTAGTACACAAGCCATTTAAACTGCTGGCGTTCATTTCTTCCCCTATGTTACTGTGCAAATAAAACGAGGGCAGGGATAACTAGTCATGGATTTCTCAGCTACGTTTTCAGTCCTATCACTGCTTCTTTAATTAGGTAGTTTTCACTAAAGAAAAAAAATCCTCTAAGTGTAGTTGAGCTATTCTGAAACCACAAGGAAGGAAATAGAAGGGCTCAAGCTTGTTTTCCAGTCTTGGGGTATCTGATTCATTAACCCTAGATTTCGAAAGGGCTCAGTTTAGTAGATAATAATGTTGCTGTGCTTTCTAAGGCCCAGGCATTGCGTTGAATACAATGCACGGGTAGTGCATTCACGAAGGGCTGGCAGTGCATGTAAGCATGTCGATTCCCAAATTTGATATCATGGGACAGAAGGTATCTGTCAAGTTTCTTCGAGAGACTTTTGAAATGGGCCTTGTCTGTGCTGACCCATAAGACTTAATCTAGTTACTACAACTGAGACACTAGAGTCAGGGCTGTGTGGTTAATCTTTGTGTTGGTTAATCTTTGAAGCACAGTTAGAAGATGGGGGAAATGGTCTCAATCCTAAACATGAACAAAACAACAGCAAATGAATATAATACCCTCGTAACTTCAGGCCAATCTGAACTTAGCTCTAGGGTTGATCAACTCTTCTCCTTCTAATCCACAGGTACAACCTGTATGCCTTGTATATTAACCCCACTTCTGCTACAGAAAGAAATGTGCTGTTGCAGTCAACATCAAGAAATGACAGACTACTTTCAAGCTAAAGGGTTTGCTAGGTCATTACTGTTCTAATGGCATAAGATGATTTAATTTGTGGAAAAGCACTATGGGTAAATAACATGGTAACTATTAAATGATTTTAAATCTAAGGAATCAAAATTCTATATTTTCCAAAAACATGTGGGCAGCACTTTTTTTCTTTAATAATTTAGGATTTATTTGTATATCGGAAGGACTTTTTAGATTTATTTATTTAATTTACAAAGAGTGCTCTATCTGCATGGACACCTGCAGGCCAGAAGAGGACATCAGGCCCCAGTATAGATGGTTGTGAGCCAACCTGTGGTTACTGGGATTTGAACTCAGGAACTTTGGAAGAGTAGATGTGCTCTTAACCACTGAGCCATCTTCCCAGACCAGAAGGATTTTTTTTAAAGCTACTTATTCTGTATTTGCTCAAATGTGTTGCTTTTCAGTGGCCTCATGGAGGTTATCTTTATCTGTTTATCTTTTCTTTTAAAGCCTTTGAGTAGAGGAATCTTGTCTTTATGTCCTTTAGCTAGATAGAATTTGTAGGGTGTGTGTGTGTGTGTGTGTGTGTGTGTGTGTGTGTGTGTGTGTGACTATGTATTGAGGAGAGAGATAAGAAGACTTTACCTGTCAGGCATACTAAGATTGAGGCACCAAACCAGCTTACTAACTCTGTGACTCGAGATGAATAACTTCCCTACACTTCAGTTTACATTTACAAAGGAATTGTCACATGAATCCAGATAATATACACAAATCAGAAGACCTGGATTGTAGAAATAACTTACAATAAATATTACTTTCTACATCATCTTTGTCTTTCTCTTTATGAATATAACAACCATCTCACAATTTTTGCTTGAAAGGATAAAATGGCCACTACTGTAAACACAGAGTTTTTAATCCCCACGCCAGGATTATTGTGTCTATTCTCACTAAGCCTTTTCACTGTCTTGTATTCTAATATTTTTCTATCTTTTTTTTTTTTAAGAAGCTGTAGTAGGAGAACACTTGCCTTCCATGAGCCTTGGTTCATAGTTAGTACCAATATTACACTAAAAAAAAAAAAAACAAACTGAAAGACTAGAGAAACATAAATAGCCTGCATTCTCTGCATCACTTCTGGGCTACACTTTTGCTGCTTGTTGTGTTTGTTCTGGGTAGTTTCCTCGCCCTCTTTATGTATCCATTCTCCTGTAAGTAGACTTTGTTTTTTATTTTTTTCATCCAGGCTTTCTTTTGCTATTCACAGTGTGACGGTACTTCAGTGAGCAACATAAAAATACAGCTTTCCTTTGAAACCATCCAAGGGGGGAAAAAAAACAAGTTAGATTTATACCGCAAATTGTTCTTTCAAAAGTTTACATTTACAAGTACACATGGATGAATGTACTTCGTCAAGTTAGCATGTTGGAAACAAGAGTGTAAGGTTCGCGTGAACAAGGAATGCACTTCATATGCCGCTGTCTAGTCTCTCCGTGCTGTCTGCCAAGATAGGCAGGCAAATATGGTCTGATCTGAATAATAGGGACATCTCCTATCGTAACTTACGAAAATAGAACATAATCTTTCCTCAGCATTTAAAAAATAATTTTGATAGCTGGAAAGATGACTCTCATTAAGAGCATTGGTTGCTTTTACATAGGACCTGGTTCAATTCCCAGCACCTATATGGTGTTTATACCTCCAGTACTAGATGATCTGTTGCCTTATTTGGCCTCTCTACATGGCATACATGTGGTACACATATATACATTCTAGCAAAATGTTCATACACATAAAATAAATATAAGTCAGTTAAAATTAATTTTGAGTATTTCTTTTCCCCTTTGGTAGCATTTTTGCAACATTTGAAAATAGTATTGAGTTTCTGTATAAGGTAGTTTCTGAAATTGTTTTTGACTGTTTTATTTCTGCCTGAAATATTCCCATCTATTTAACATTTACTGACCATTTCCTGTGTCTCAGGAACTGAACACAGGAAAATAAAAACAAGGTCTTTGTCCTCAAAGAATTTACAAAGAGGAAGAGATAAGGATATGAACAGATATACTGATAAATAGATAACAAATATAATGACTTCACATGGGTAACTTCACCTCCCAATGGGTAACTGCACTCTGCTTGTGCTTTTATTATTTTTAAAATAACATGTGTTTAGCTCATACCTTGTCTATGCAAATCCTAAAAGAGGTGGTCTAAACCTTTTAACTTCATTCATACTATTGCTTTCTTGAGTTCATAAAAATCTCAACTTTTATGTTCTACAATAAAGAATTTTTACCACACATATGCATACAAACATATATACTTTTGCATGTATAAATTGTATTAATAAACCTCCGCCTATGTATGAAGTTACCTTCTAGATTCCATTATATGACAATATTTATAATAAATTTGTATGCCATTCCCTTACTGTTTTACAAAAACAACAATTTGGATAAGGTCTTTGAATATCCATATCGACTACAGCATTTTATGTACCCATATCACTTGATACTTTTCAAAATATATTTCGAAAGGTCTGAGTCTGAGGAATTGTGTTTTCCAGAACAGAGACCATGTTTGCTACTACAAGGGGCAGAGGATAGGGCTGTGTCTTCAACACAAAGACAATTCAAAATGTTTACGTGATCCTTGACTTGTCAAAGATTGCAAATGCACTTCAGGCATGGTTGGCTGATTCTATAAATGAGTTTTTCCACTTTTATAGTTATATCAACAGACATTTCATTAAATTATACTTAAAGATTTGATGAGATGGGTGCTGCAGAAAGCAAGTCAGCTTGAATTTCATCGCCACATTGTGATTAGTCTAGGTGTGGTCGAGCCTGAAAGGGTGGTCTTAATCAGCAGGACCGTTTGCAGGAAGTAATGAAACTTAATAATAAATAATTTCAAGAGACCTCTTTAAGCTGGAACATGATTATCAAACTGAATGTATGTGTTGATGGCTTTACCAATAAATTTGAGAGCTGCGAACACTTAACCACGTGAAATAATGGAGGTTAGCTAGGAGAACCACTTCTCCTGTTCTTGAAGAAAGGAGGCTCCTTCCTCTGTGCTCTTGCTCTGTTAAAAAGGGGTAAGGGAGAAGGGGTACTTCGGGTTTTCCATCAGAACATGTCTGAAACATCTGTATCAACTGCATGAAGCAAAAATTCCTAAAGAGATAAATTGGATCTCAGCTATCAAAGTTAAGGTAGAAAAGTTTTGGGGTCTCACCACATTAATAATCGTGTTCTGGATTATAGTCATGAACAGCAGCGTAAGATTACTTAATCCAAAGGGCTTCATTCTGAATGCAGAATTTAATACACACTCATTACAGCTGCTGTGTTGAACTTAATAAAGTTAAAGCCAACAGGTAAATTATGCCTGAGGACAGGTTATGTTAATTTTACAATCTCCAGTAACTTAAAAAAATTATTTCCTTTGACACAAGATAAAGAAACCTACATGCTTGGTTAGATTTGCTTGTTACAGAACATGTGTACACATTGGCATTAAATTGCCTTTGATTTAAAAATAACCGGCATGCAACTTCACATAGGAAATTGCCAGCACAGATGACTACAGTTTAGCTGGACCAGGAGAGAATCAAATCCATTACAGAAGGCAGGGGATTAATGAATTTTGTAAAGAGACTCATCCTAATGAGATTAATTTTAGATTTAATTGTGCAAACCTAGGCGTCAATGAAGATAAACAACATAAAATCCCCTTAAAAGATTTAAAAAGAAAATACTGTATAAAGTATCCTTAGAATCTGAACAAATTTTCATTCCTTATACTGAGTCCAATAAAGAGAAGGAGCAAGAAGGAATTACCTTTATTTGACTTGCGTATTTCCATTTAAGCATAAGAAATTAGAAGGGACCTGCCGCCTGCTTGCTGATTGCAGTCCTGGATTGGATTTGTTTGAGATAAAAAGTTCTAAGAATCTGTAGGCTGCTTTTGGGTTGGGGCGCCGTGTATGTTTCCACTAATGTTCTACACTAACAATGGCAAAAGTGCTACTCTATCCTTAGTTCCTGCCTCCTAGTCAAATGCTGGTTCTATTAATGCATATTTTAGAAAGAGATCTGGTACCCGGCTCTCTTTGTGCTTTCTGTCCTATTGCTCACTTTTGTACGCACTGCTCTCTCTGCAAATCCTCTCAAGCCACTCAGACCTTAGCCTTGGCAGACATCACCAGTGGTCATAAACATTAAATGTCCTCTCCTGCCAGGTTCATGGAAGATTGGTCCCCAGTGCTGGGATTAAAGGTGTGTGCCACTATACCCTTCTCAGAAGCCATTTCTGAAGTAGTTTGTAGATGACATAGTTAAATGCCTTCTTTACCATTTCTTAATTCGCAATCCCTGGTTCTGTTTCTGGGTTCTCATTTGTGTCTGTGATTCGACTTGTCTTTTATAGTGTACAGACACATGGTATAAAATAACCAAGCTATATTTTAAAAAGTCTTCCCCCCCCCCGTCCCCGTCCCCCAGTAAAACAAGAACTGTTTGTACCTTGCTCTTCTAGAATTGGCTAGTCCTGAAACTGCACTCTGCTGTGGGATTAAGAATCAGTTTATGAGAATACTGGGGGCAGGAGAGACGGTTCAGTGATGAAGAGTTCCGGATGCTCTCCCAGAGGGTCCACGTTAGACTCCCAGGACACAAATCGCTGCTCACAACTATCCGTAGCTCCAGTCTCAAGGATGCCCTCTTCTGTCCTCCGTGGGCACTGCTTGAATATGTGTGCAGACATACATGTAGGCACAACCCCCACGCCCCGTTCAAAAAACAAACAAACGGTTTAAAAGGAAGAATCAGTTCGCCCACGTACGGAAATTCCCCAGGGCGCTTTTCATTCCAGCCCCACCGAGTTTAGAAGTGCTCATGGGATTTTCACGCGTCTGCATTCCATTAACATATTTGACAGAAAGAATCGGTGCCTGTAACGATAAGCAAAAAATGGCATCACTTTCCAACCTAATGGAACTCTCGAGAAATGTGAACCTGTGTTGGAGGTAAGGAAGCAAGAAGAGCAGGTGGTGTTTAAAAATGGGAAGGAATTTGGAGAGGATTCAATTTTAAAAAACAGAAATAGAGAATGAGCAAAGGGAAAAAAATCATAACCATGGCAGAGAATGAAATGAAATGTTATCAGGTATGTGGACGGTGGGAGGGGGCGTTAGGAGGCTCTCAACCAGAGGGACTGCCAGTTGCATTGTTTGACCGCCGGGCTCTGAAATTGGAAACTTTTGAGTGTGTTTCAAAGTGGCAACCTTTCCCCACAAATAACAAATAAATTAGTTTCGCAAGCCATTGCCAAGTTGGAGCTCTAGATTCCGCCTGTTGAAATGGTCTGTGCCAATGCATTCTTGTACACCCTACTTCCCTCTGCCAACTTCACTGCTGATTGGATACTGATGGATGGCATTGTTCTGTTCTGGTGTGGCACTTTATAAATAACATAATGTGCGATCTACAGTACAATGGCAATTCCTATGCTGGCAGAGATTGAACCTCATGGAAACAAATGATTTCCCCAAGAGCCAGTCTTTGAATGAATATAGGGGATTTGATCTATCTCTAATAAATGCGTCAACATGGAATTAAAACAAGATATATGTGAATTTAGATTGAGTACAAATGTTTTGGGTGTGGAGCAAATTTGCTATTTAAATGCAGTTGTGCAGCCGTAAGTGAACGAAACTAAATAAAAACAAATTGGTACTAGAGAACATGTTAAGCACGTCTTGCCTGTTGGTTAGGTAAACATTGCTATTTGGCATTAACCAGTGTTTGTGTTTCATTTCCCAAATGTACCTCTTTACTCTTATTTCTGAAGGATACTTATGGTCCACCCACAGGCTGGACTAGACACTATGCTATGACAAAACTGGCAGTTTTGTGGTGAGAAAAAAAAAATTGATGAACTGAAAAAGAGGGAGGACAGGGAAAGGCTCATAATTTCAAGGTTATCTTCTAGGGGATACGTGAACTTGATGACTCAAGAAGTCAACTATTTACATTAGCTAATTAAGAGTTCTGTAATAAAGGTGCCAGTAGCCAGCTAGATTAGAAAAAGACTCAAGGAAATCTTGCAGTGTTACTTCCTAGTGGATGGATACAGGAGTTACAGCAGTTTTCCGTAATGATGAGAGCTGCAGAGAGTGACAATACCATCTTGTCCTATCCTGCCATTGTGTCGAGGGCACCACTCAGTACAAACTCCGTTTTAGTCTGACGGTTACCTATGAGATCATTTTGAAGCTATGGTACTGTCCTCCTCTACCTCATCATGGAATAACACCTCCTGCCTCACCATGGGAAACCCCTAAAATGACTGCATACACGACTTATCAAGACCCTTTTCTTTTTCACACTCTTGTCATTATTGGCCTTTGGAAGTGTTCCTTTACTGTAAAGTGCCACTTTCCCTCTGACCCCATCCACACCTATGACTTCCTATATTTCCTTGGTTGAAAACTAAGAACTAGTGACACTTGTTGCATGTTTGTGGCATGCCAAGCAGTGACCTAGGCATATGACAGGATGCAGCTCATGAAGCCCTTGGGCTGACCTTGTAAAATGCACTTTACATTCTAGTTTAACAGGTGGGGAACTTGGAATGATGAGACATTAGGTAGATTTTCCAAGATGACAATATGGTATTAAAGCTCAGGTAGATATCTGTGGAACACTATGAACTCTGTGTTACCTTGACAGCACAGGATCACCAGGTGCACCTTTTCTGAGTAGGCACCATGTCACTGTACCTACCCTGTCCTGTAGTGAATATTGAATCCACTTTATGTCTTCCCCAATCATGAGACTCTTAAAGGCAACAAGAAGAACTATATAGAACTATTCAGATTTTTGACTTGGGATTAGACAGGTCTGCATATAAAATTTCAAGTCTTAACAGATATTTAAATCATAACTATGACAAATTGCTTCTTAAGCTCAGTTTGTCTCATCTGTAAAATGGAAATAATAATAGTTGCTTTATCATCATGTCATTTGAGGATCATTAGTTACATTACTTGCTACAAATTAACTGTGATAAAATTATCATGTACATCCTCTAAGCTTAGTGCCGGCCAAGTGGTAAATAGATATTTGTTGCAAAAATCAGGATACAAAGGGACAGAGATGAGCTGGATTATACTGAAAATTGTCAAGCTAGTGACACATTTGTTTCATGAGCCTTGAAACTTTAGCCTCTGGTATAGAGAAGTAACCCTTCTTTAATTGTGCTGTCCTGCAGCATAGGGTCCTCCTGTATCCTCCAAAGATACCTTTGTCGTCTTATCTGTCACATTAAAGCAAGCTGCCAAGGATATTATTTAGGGCACAGAGAGTGGATTTTTTTTGTACTGGAGTTTTCTGAACTCAAGGAGGGATGGACATTGGGAGAATTGAGTCCTTTAAATAGCTCTTGAAGCAGATGGAAGGCGCTATTGTAGATGAGCGATCTGAGCCATAGGGTTGCTGTGTGACCTTCAAGATTTCATTCTTGTTATCCTTCAAAAAATAAAAAAGAGGAAAACAGAACTATAAAACTCTTGGTTTCCTTCATCACCGTCCCGAGTGTGTATGTGCTATGTTTGTGTGCACAAGTGCAGCCCCACATCATTTTTGTCAATAAGAATTGGGAGGATCATCTGAACTCTACAGAGGGGGGTAGGAAACAGCGTGTCTGAAGTTTTAGCCTTTAAACTTACGACCTGACAGCTAGAAATCTAAAACTTAGCTAAACAAATAAAATAAATGTGGAGTGAGGGAGCAAAAAAAGAGAAACGAACTCTTTTAACCCCGTGATGTTCATCTTGTGTCCAGTGTCAGAGCAGGAGGAATTCACCAAAGTCCCTAGCCTAGATGTGTCTGTACACTTAGATACGATGATGAGCATGAAAAATGGTGTTGTCAAACACCTAGATAGGGAAGGGAGTTTACTGAGAGAGTTGGGAGAGGTCCCCTTCACAAGGAAAGTCTTTCTTAGGTACCACATAATGTTAGTGAGTGACTAGAGGACACCTAAGAACCTCCATCATCAAATGTTCTCCACATCTCAGCCAGAACCTCTGCAGATGACAGTGTGACTCACTCTAACGTTTCTTCACCACCCGTAGGGTAGCAACAGAGGCTAAAGTCCTTCTTGTACTCCAGAGCCTAAAACAGACAGAAGTCCATAAGCTGTACCAACTTGATTTCTCCACGGACTGGGTCCAGAGTTTCTTCAGCAATAAGGTCTTATCACAAAGTTTTCATGGGTAATCAATCAAAGTGAGTGTCCCACATCTATACCGCCATCCACTACACTGTGAATACAATGGAAAGTTACCACAGTGACCTGCAAGGCTCTCCTAGATCCAGATTCTATTTTCCTTTCCAACCCATTTCAGATATGTTTATTTTGTGAGACAGAATTCTCTCACTGAACCCAGAAGTCACTGAGTCAACTGGGCTCTCTGGCCATTGAGCTTTAGGAATCTTCCTATCTCCATATCCCTAAGCTGGAGTCACAGATGCATGCTTGACTTTTATGTGAGGGAGAAGGATCCAAGCTCAAGTCCTCTTGTGAAATATACTTTACTCAAGGAGCTATCTTCCCACACCTTTACATTAATTTATAGTCGGCATATAATAATTATGGTGTCAGTGGCAAGATGGAAGAAATACCTTAAGAGAAGATTTGTAGTAGAACATAGGTGATATGAAGAAAAGAAGAAAAGGCTAAAACTTCAGACACGCTGTGAAAGAGGGGGTTATGCAGAGAGAAGAATGGAGGATAGGGATGTGTGGGAGGAGGGTTAGGTAACACTAAGGATGGTTGTTATATCCATATGAAAATCTACTACATATTTGCAAACATACATACAGGTAGGTATCTATATAAAAGCATTTAATGGAAGTCATGTGCACAGGGGTTACTGCTTCTTCTAGAAGTCATAGGTTGCCAAATATGGACACCCTCCTTGATTTGTTTGTCAGGAGTATCCTGGAGACCCCTCCAAACGACACAGGCTATTGGCATTGCTCCTAGTTGCCCACGAAAACTTTGTGGTAAGACCTTATTGCTGAAAAAACTCTGGACCCAGTCCATGGAGAAATTAAGTGGGTACGGCATATGGGGTTTCCTGCACCTTAGGCTCCGGGGTGTAAGAAGGACCTTAGCCTCTTTTGATGCCCCTGTGTAGCCAGCACTCATCTCACTACCTAGAATGTACAATGTGTGTGGGTACGTGCTCAGCCGCGTCTGACAAATGAAGAATGAGTGGATGAACTGATGCTGCTCTCGTGGAGTTCTATTAGGAGAATCAGTCACTTGGATTGGAGCCCCAAGCCAATAGCTTTGTGTGTTTATGAGGGTCATCCATTAATGGCTCAGTTAATGGTGAGTGTGAAGCCAATTTAGAGAAGGACCGAAAATGACAGCGTGTCTGAATCCTGCTGAAGGTGAGGATTAATTGAATATTTAATGTGCTTTTGTTATGTGTAAGGGACTCTGGGGGATCCAAATTTGAGTGTGATATGACATCTTTCCTAGTAAATCTTGCAATTTAGGCGTGGGAGTAGTCCTGTAAACAGGTAAGCATAAATGAGTGTGATAACTGACTAATCTATAGGGTATAAGCTATATTAACTGCTATTTTGCTACTGTTTAAGTGTAGGAACAAAGACGCTTCCTGACTTTTTGAAATATCGTTGGGAAGTCTGTGATTTCATTGCCTCTTATTTATTCTGTTCTCGACAAGCAACGGGCTCTAGGAATTTGTCAGATCTAGACACTATTACCAAAATCTCACTTAGAACTGGTGAATTTGCCTTCCATTTATTCATTAAACCAGGAAAACATTTCTGATTTCCTTCAAAGAGGTTGAGAACTGGACCACCTGTCCTAGCCAGAGGAGTTGGCTGTAGGGGAGATAGGAGGAGGGACAGACATGGAAAAGGACAGCGTCAGAGTGTGGAAAACCGGGAGGTAGACAGAGGCACTGGAGTGGGAGTCACTTCAGGTAGACAGGAAAGGCTTTCTGGAGGAAGGTAGCGGGGGTCTAAGATTTGTTGTTAAAGGATTACTAAAATTAATGAGAAGACGTCATTCTGCAGTCTGAAAATGTCCCTGGTGGTCCGAAGGACGAGGGCCTTTTGAGAAGTGATTAAGTTAGGGAGACTCTGTCCTCGTGGGTGCATACGTGCCTGAGAACTAGGGAGAGAGAACTTCCACAGATCTGCTCTTTGCTCTTCAGCTGTAGGGTAGCCACGGTGTGTGAAAAAGACATTGCCCTCGGAAGTCTTTATTCCCCTGCTCCCAAACGGAGAAAGAGACCTCTGGCCTTTAACACATCTCATATACACTTAACCACCTTTGGGATTGCTACTAGATGCTGTTTTCCCTTTATATGACAAATTTCAGCCAAAAACACGCCCAGCGATGATGTCGGCCGAACAGTGTGCAGGAGCCGAAGCTGGAACTGCTGGATTTCATCAGCAATGCTCCTGGGTTTTCCGTACAGACGGAATGGCCATATTTTTCAAAATTGATTTCTTCATTCATTTTCAATTTCCTTCACATGATTAGCTAAATCAAAATCAAATGTTTGGGGTCCTTTTAACCTGCTCACCTCAAACCCACTCTCTCTTTTCGAACAGATCTGTAATTTCCCAAAGTAGTGCGTGGCTGCCGCAGATCGCACTTATCCGGAAAGAAGCAGGTTGGGCTGGGGGTTCACGCTGGAGTCCGTTTTTCTTACCTTTCTCAAATGGCCGAAGTTAACTGATTTGAAAGGGCCTCATTTTAAATTACATTCATTCAGTGAAAACAGAAATTAACACTTACAGACATCTATATGCTAATGACTGTAGCTCAGGGAATTCACTTCTAACCTTTTGAAAAGGCACTGGTAAGGAGCCATTTCACTTGAAAGCAACTTAGGAAAACTGGTAGATTAATTAAATACCATAAAACTTCTTTTTTAAAAAATCTTTATTTCGTGTATCTTTTTAAAATGTGAGCTTCTGCGTTTCAGATTGCACCCTCTAAACCATGTCATTTAGCACGACTGCTTGGCATGAACAAAACAGAATCCAAGGAGAGAGGGACAGGCCAAGATTTTGGAAAACAGAGGAAGAACAAAAGATGAAAACAAAGGGAGTTGTTTCCCCCGACCCCTCCTAGCTTCTGCGTAACTTTGTGCGGATGTTTGATGTCTGCCCTGTTTTGGGGAAACCTCCCTTGGGCAAGGGCCTTAGTACGGAAGTGGTGTCTAGAGTCAGGACGCAAGCACCCATTTGTCCCTCAACTGAAAGCTTCAGTACCATGAAAATACACACAGCTACTCAAGCAAAGCAACACCCAGTGGTTCATAGCACACTTCCTCTTTCACATCTCTGCATTCGGTAACCTCCACCTATTTTTATTTATTCTTTCAAAGATGCTTAAATTATGTTGTTAGGAAGAAGCAAGTTTTCTAAGTCAGTTCTGTCCCTGAAGAGGGAAGGAAATTCGTATTCGCGTCCTGGAATGGAAAACGTTTTATTGAGACAAGTAGAGTTCTAGGCCCAATCTTTGAGCAGCACAGTTCATTCTGGTGGTAGGTTCATGAAGCCCAAACAACTTCATACTGCCTTTACACTCAGTAGGTTGTTCCTGTCCTCTGAACAAGCCAGATGAGACCTGCACAGCCAGGCGACGCAGTTGTATGCTGTGACCTACTTTGGAATCTGGATTCACCGGACCTGACAGTTACAAAGCAGGTGTTCTACCTAACTTCTCACAACCCGGGTTTTCTCACCTGGACAGAGGGTACGGGAACACTTGGGAGTAAACGCTCAGTAGCAAGTGGTGCCTGAAAAGGTGAACAGAAGTTGAAGAAGTGAACTCCTGCATGTGTGGTTTTTCCTTCACCTACAGCCTCACAAATAGCGTGCTGTCAGCAGGGCACCCTGTCAATAAAGGAGCCTCGACATGCTCATTTTTACTTCTCGCCTAGTCTTTTAATAACTGTGAAATCTGATGTATTTAACACTTATGTGTACCCCCAGCCCTTCACCGCAATCAAATGAAGCATGTACCCATCACATGGGAAGGATTCCTGGTGTCTTTAGTCCTCCTTTCTTCCTGTGTCCGCATTTTATTACCTCACACCCAGACAACCAGGACTCTGCTTTCTATCTCTACGATGAGTTTGCATTTTCTAGGACTTGGTATAAAGGAAGCCACGCATGCTCATGACTGCTTTTATTGTTGGCTCTATTTTGTTTCCCTTGTTGTGATTATTGGAAATGTGGTTTTAAGGAAAATATTTTGACCCCAGCAAAGAATTTTGTTTTTCATTCTCGTAATTTATTCCTGTTTCTTGCTGGGTAACAGTTACTTTATAAAAATAATCACTTTAAAAAAAAATCAAATACCGATTGTCTAATTGATTGACTTTAGGTTTTTTTTCCCCCTGTTTTTGGAAAATATCTTTACTATAAGCATTCAAATGCAAGCTTTTGTAATGGTAATTTTTATTTCTTTTGGGGAAGTATCTAAGACTATTGGGATCATATGGGAGTGGGTGTTTAAGTTGATAATTTTTTTCCAAAGATCTGTTTCAGATTACTGTTTCCTCCTTCAGCACATGAAACTTTTAGTTACTTGGCATTCTCAACAACACCAGGAGCTCCTAGCTCTTTGGTTTCAGTTTTACAAAGAGTGGAGCAGAGACTAAGGAAAGGCCATCCAGAGACTGCCCCACCTAGGGGCAGACACCAAACCCAGACACTATTGCTGATGCCAAGTAGCTCAAGCTGACAGGAGCCTGGTATGGCTGTCCCCTGAGAGTCTCTGCCAGAGTCTGACCAATACAGATGCCATCAAATATCAGACTGAGCATGGGAACCCCAATGGAGGAGTTAGGGGAAGGACTGAAGGAGCTGAAGGGATTGCAACCCCATAGGAAGAACAATAATATCAACCAACCAGACCCCTGAGAGCTCACAGGGACTAAACCACCAACCAAAGAATACACATGGCGGGGACCCGTGGCTACAGCTGCATATGTAGCAGAGGATGGCCTTATCTGCATCAATGGGAGGAGAGGCCCTAGGTCCTGTGAGACTCGATGCCCCAGGGGAATGCTAGGGTGGTGAGGCAAGAGTGGGTGGGTAGTTAGAGGAGCACCCTCATAGAATCAGGGGAGTGGGGGAGTGAATGGGGATTTGTGGAGGGGAAATGGGAAAGAGGGATAACATTCGAAATGTAAATACGTAAAGTAACCAATAAAGATAAGAGAATGTTGTGAAATGGCATCTTGTTTTCCTTTTTCCTTTCCCTAAATCTGACCACGCCCTTCTTCTCTATTGCCACACCCTGCCTGATGGTCTGCCTATGCAAATATTTAGCTCCTTCCTTTTAATTTGAAACACTTGTCTTACTATTATTGAATTTACTTTATTAGTATTACTGAAATTGTTTGTATCACCAGAAGAGAGTATATAAGATTTACTCATATGTTTGGTCAAGAAAAAAAAAAAAACTTTGAATGGAAAATGTGATTTGTAAATATTTTCACCCCATCTGTGTCTGTATTTTCATTCTTTTCATAGTATCTTTTGAGCAGACATTCTTAGCTTGGGGAAGTTTCAATTCATCAATTTTATCTTTCATGGGTCTTTCCCTAACTTAATCATTAATGGTCTTCTATTTTGTTTTCTTTTGGGGGAGCATCTGATAGGTTTTCATTTTACCTATAGGTTGTGATCTGTTCTGAATAGGGATATTCAACTGCACTAGTGTTGTGCTATGAATCCCATTTTGTTTGCTTTTTCTGAGTTTCCTTTGCATCTGACCCCCGAATCTACTTCTCATCTCTGGGCAGATCTACTTCTGGACTTTTCTCCAATCTGTTTTCTTGTTGTATCTGCTTATTTTTAAAACCAGGCCTCACTTGGAAAACAGAAACACTAATTTTTGAGACAATTTATTGAGCTCTTTTCTATCATTTCTCCCCATTTCTCCATGAAAACCAACCAGAGAATTCAGTATAACTATCTTTTCACTGGCCAGACAAAGTGAAGGTATTCGAAGATTGTGACCACAGTATAGGACCTTCCCCTAGTTCTGAGTTTTCACTTTTTCTGGTTTGCATTTGTTCTGAGAGGAACATGGGTGCATTACGAAGGTCCTTTTATGAACCGTTCTCTGCAAAGCTGCAAAGATCAGCATAGTCTGTCATCACGGAGTGGTAGGAAAAACTGCCTACCAGTAAGGAAACCAAACACCAATCAGTACTCTCCGAAGGAATCTTGCTAATAAATGTGTCAATTTTCAAATGATGCCCATTTTCTCTCTCTCCTTTGCTGGATACACAGAGGGAGAGATGTTCACTTGTGCCTCAGACATGACATCGGGGTTCTCAAAAGCAGCAGCAGGTCACAAATCCCAGGGCAGGATCCAGTTGAGCCTGCTTGAGAGCGGAGCTTTCTCAGGCAGGATTCTACTTGTAAATCCCAGCTGTCAAACTGATTGACAGAGACAGCTCAGACAAGGAAAGAACTAGCCTAAGGGAGGAGTCCAGAGAGAGTGTACATTGCAAACTAGAAGGCTGGAAAGTGGTTATCAGCCCTTTAATAGGTCCAAGCTGATTGGTGAGTTCCTTGTTGGTTCTAATGAGGCTATTTTTATACTGATAACTATATTATTCCCAGCAATTGTCATGGTTACACGGACAAAAGGAGATGGGGAAGGGTAAACTTTCTGAATAAAGGAAACAGCATGAAATGGAATCATTTAATCCCTTATTCTAACAACAAAAACAAGCCCTGTCTGTGCTTAGCTAACGAACTCTGGTTTGCGCTTGGGCTCTGCCCCTCCACTGACTTTAGTCTCCTCATCTTTAAAAATGAGAGTGAACAAAGTGAATGCTGTCCCAGGTCTCCTTTAGGTTGAAACTTCCAGGATTCTGTGATTATTCAATCTATTTCTTAATCTTGGAGGTTTTTCCATCTATTTTATGTGGAGAGGGAACAAAGGGAACAATTGTACTTGGGAATGTTGAAATCTTGTATTACTGAGTCACAAGCTTGATTTTAAGATAAGCAAAGAGAATGATGTTTAAATGGAAGAGATTAGTTTTAGTTTGGATTTTTAATTGGTGTTTTGAGGGGGGTGGTCTACTCTGTTGTTGGATTACCCCAGTGGCTGTGCTCCCAACACTGGCAAGTGAAGGTAAGCTTATTGTAAGAGCTGACTGACTAGCCAGCCCCTTAGAAATAGCAAACCTCTATTTCAAGGAAGGTGGCAAGCCATAGAAGAAGACACCCAATGTACCTTTCTGCCATCTATATGCCTGCCCATACGTGTATACCTTCACATTTACATGCATGCACCACATACGTGTACCATACATCCCCCAAATGAAACAACAACAGGAAATAAAACTCTAAGTCTCAGGGGACTAAAATGCATATCTAACAAGTCTTTGATGGGGACTTTGAATCCTGGTAAATCTAATAACCAATACCTGCACCACTCCCTTTTCACCAGAGATGGAAGCAGACTTTATCAGTCTGCCCTTGCAAGTCACTGAGTAAGTTTCCCAGAGTTCCTCTGGCATCAGTAGAAGTACCCCTCACCATTTGTAGACTAGCCTGGCTTTTCAATATTCCCACACTTGTCCTAGCGTCTGACAACTGAGTGATTGACACATCCCTCAGAAGCGATGGAGTTCTTCTGAAAGAAAAGGGAAGGACAGATCAAAAGAAACTGCATTATTTGGGGGAATACTCCTCAGAAAAATTCGGGGTTGAGCCAGCCTTCATAGACATGACTTGGACAAGTGGGCACAATGCAAACCAGTGGTTAAAACTGAGTATAAGATCTGAAGGCAACCACTGAACTGAGAACAGGGTCCGCATTGGAGGAGTTAGAGAAAGGATTGAAGGACTGAAGAGGTTTGCAACCCCATAAGAACAACAATACCAACCAACCTGGACTTCCAGGGACTAAACCATCATCCAAAGCCATGGACAGACCCATGGCTCCAGGTACATATGTAGCAGAGGATGGTCTTGTTGTGCACCAAGGTGAGGAGAAACCCTTGGTTCCACCCCTCCCCCTCCCAGTGTAGGGGAATGTCAGGGCAGGCAGGCAGGAAGAGGTGGGTGGTTGAGGAAGGGGAGCACCCTTGTGGAAGAAAGGGGTGGGGGGATGGGATAGGGGGTTTATGGTCGGAAAACATAAATTAAAAAAAATCCAAAAAAAAAAAAAAAAGATCTGAAGGCAAGAAATGAGCAAAGCTTTAAGGCAAAGATAGTGTATGTTTTTAAGGAGGTTCGGGTACTTGCCTATTTCACGCCATGTTTGATAATGGGGCGATGGGGTAGGAGTAGATCGTTTAAGCTGGTTCAAAGCCCTTTTGCATTTACACCGCTTGAACAATCTCTCTGTGTTTCATTACTTGCCAATAAGTTATCTCTTTGTTTCCGAGTTCAGTTTTATGAATTCTATTGTACTGACGAGAACGCAGGGAAACCATGTAACGACAGAGAGAAGCACTCACTGGGGGAAAGAAAAAAAAAAACACTTTGAAGCCGTGGGGCACCCAGGCTGCTTCTGGGCACAATGCCAGCTCCTCGGCAGCTGAAGAACTTGCCACAGAAACAGCTGGCGATAGCTACAATTCACCTGCAATAAAGAGAACGGATACAGGGCCACTCAGCACACTAATCAATGATTTAATAATTGTGTCAATGAAACAGATTATTCAATTGGCTCAGGGGCATAGGAGTCTTCCCCTGCTGTTGTACACAGGCTTCAGAAGAGCCTATCATTTCCCACTAGACCTGCAGGCTTCCCTCCAGTACTTTTATTTTAAGACCCTTCTGGTTACAACTTTTATACGAAAATATATTGGAACATTCTATGGCCCCTAGACCAGTGTTTATTGACATTTATGGAAGTGCTAGAATTTCCCCCCAACTCTCTCTGTCCTGGTTTGTGGAATCTCTCCCTGGTCACAGCATTATCCCCTTGGGGGCCATAGAGTATCTTCTCTGTAAAGGAGGAGGCACTGTTTCCTGAGAGTCACCACACTGTTGTATGACTGAAGTGGGTTTTTTTTTTTTTTTTTTTTTTTTTTTTTGCCAGAAACAGCATATCCTGGGCTTCATTGTATTTTGGATTTTAAACACCTTTTCTTTTCTCTAAAGTATTGCAAGTTGGTTTAAACCATGTAGTATCTTCTCTTGTCTTAAGCAAAATTTCTCATTGAGATTTTGGGATTAACCCCCCACCACACACACACACACACACACACACACACACACACTCTTACAAATTATCACATGTAAAAAGACACAACTATTTCCTCTCTGGTGGTGTGCACCAATGGCTGCTTTAATTCCTCAGCCCTCTGTAGGTTCCTTAAATGAGGCCCTTAAATTACAGTTATGGAGTCTGAACCAGGCATGGTGGAGGGGAAGGGGATGTGGACATGGATACCCACTCTGAACCAAGGAGCTATCTGCAGTTGATAACCACTGGGAGAGAGAAAAAACCAGTTTTCTCAAATGGAATTTCACTGATTGTACACTTAAGGGTAAGCACCATGTTTAGAAAGAGTTGACAGAGAAAAAAAAAGGAACTCTATTTTTATAGACATTTTATCTCTTACTGTTTTGCTTGGGCACTGCTTCTATTGCTTGTGTGTGTGTGTGTGTGTGTGTGTGTGTGTGTGTGTGTGTGTGTATTCTTGTTTTTTGGTTTTTTTTTTTTTTGCTTGTATACAGGTCTCTGTTTTTGTGTTTTATGGTTTTTTTTTTTTTTTGGTGTGTGTTTCCTGTTCTTTTATTTTTATTTTTGTTTTGCTTGTTCATTCATTCACGTTTTAAAGAGAGAGAGGGTCTGGAGTTCGGTGAGGAGGCAGGGAGGATCTGGGAAAGGTTGGGGGAGGAGAAAAAGTGTGATCAAAATATATTGAACTAGAAGAAGTTTTTCAATTAAAAAGGTAAATACGAATGAGAAGACAGGACGGCGGGACGTGTCATTGGTCGCTGCCCTCCTCGACACTCCGACGCCATCTACGAGTCTTCTTTCCTACTCCATCCTTTTCTGTCTTACTGTCTTCATCTCATACTAAATGGTTTGTCTTCTCTTGCATTCATACGTCATACCTAACAGATTATAGGAGACTATGTATTCCGTATAATGATTTGGCTAGAGTCAGGCCTTCTCAGTTGATGAGCTTTTTCAAGATTGGATCACCCCATATCCATTGCCTAGTTATGCTATGGAACAACCATCAACAGCTGAATGGACAAATAAAAAGTAGTATATACACATGGAATTTTATACAGAAATACATTTTGCTTCCATGAGAGAAAACAAGGCATATGTCATTACTTAATTGGCACTTAAAGCTTACTGGTAGATAGGAATTCAAACAGGGACTTGGGTCAGTTAAAACAAAAATGTCGAGCCTTCCTCCTATCCAAAAGGATAGACTAGGTTAGCATATTTATGATGGATCTGTTCTGCATCCTTTCTAGAACCAGACTCTAGTCATCTGTCAAGGCTGCCATGCCTCCACAGTCCTGGGACCAGCCTGCCTTGCCTGGTGTGATGCTCTTTGGAATTTGGCATTTTTTTTGTCAGTTATTTTTAAATATAGTCCCTGCTCATTTGGAAACAAGTGGAGAGGTCCCACTCAACATTGTGATATGCCTGACGGACAGAAGAAAACCCTTATGTACAGAAATACATTTGTTTATTATATATAATCTTTAAATCATTCCTCTGTTCACTTTCCTTTGCCACGAGTCATTTGTGGGACTGATTATTAAGGGCCTGAGAGAAGATGTGCATCTTCTGAAGGTGTGCATATTTTAATAGGCTTGACTAAGACCTAGAAAAATGACTCAAAGGACTGAATCAATGACGGGATGATTTCAGGCACTGTGACAGGTATTGGGGATGTGCTTTTGGCCAGAGGCCCTGCCTCACTCCCTTCAGTTTCCACAGAATAGATAGTTGTCTACTCCATAAGCAAACGGACAATATCATTTTTTTCTACTTTTTCCCCCTCCATAATTTTGACACAAGCCGTGCAGTGGCAAGCAGGTACTGACTGGTAGTATCCATTATGTATGGGGGCCAATTTTATTACGGATCTGGGAAATCCCTCCCTTGGTGGCATATTTAGAAAGTACTATTGGCATCCCGTCCCTCCGTGTTACCAGTGAATGACATGTCAATGTCTTGATGCCTGATCTTAATTATTCACTCTCTGCCATTTCCAGAGCCCCGAGATGGCTTTCGTCTTTGCTGACACATGGGGTATAGCAAAGATCATTCATGGATTCCAAATATAAATACAAGAACAAAGAGGGAAAGTCAGATACTTAAAATTACACATATGCATATAAATACTTGCATATGTAAAAGTGAACCACCGCACTAGCTTTCTGGTTTCTAGCAGAGGTGGTGTGAGCCTATCTCTGTCACACGTAAGAAACCTCTGTGACTTATCTTAGCACTCCCCAGGGAGATGCTGGATTATTTAAATACTACCATTAATATTTATGCAATGTTTTCTATCATATAATTTACAGAGTACTTTCTGAGGATAGATTAAGGTGGCAGATATGAAAATAAATTCTATAACTTAGAGGTGAGAGGATGCGTTTTATATTAATTATGACTATCATTGTCTTCAAGCTGGGGTTTAGATTCAAGATTTAGATTACATCTACCTGGGAAGTAGGGGCTGACATGAGTTGAAGTTTTAGCATTACCACCAACCAAAGCAGGCATGAGCAACGTGCATAGCACTGTGAGGAAGGGAAATGGCTTGTTATTAAGGAGAGCAGGTTTTATAGCCAGCTCTGTCGGTAACAATTCATGTACAGTGGGCAAATCCTCCATCTCAGAAGATCTTCGATATCTCATCTCCGAAACGAAAGTTGGCTAATCCATCGCAACATGTGCACTTTTAATATATACGAAATCTTTCATTGGGATTGTTTTCTACAACTAGAGTATTTTGAACACCACACACACACACACACACACACACACACACACACACACACAACCTTAGTTTAATCCCCATAATAGGGTACATAGTAAAGAATTGGGCAAAGTGAACTATTTTCTAGACATGATTTTAGTGCCAGGAGCCTGCTGTGAGTCCTACTACTGATAGGGTATTACAAAGCCTGAGTCCAGCTAGGAAAAGAGTCAGGATGTAAATAAGAGCAGAAGCTGACTGGAAACACTTTCAGTTTAATGATGTTTTTATTCATTCTGAGTTGCGCAATCACAAGTGAATAAATGAGTGCATAAATACATAAATAAAAGTTTTCTTCTATTTTAATTTTCTCCCTTCCTCTCTTTCTGGCTTTCTCCTTCTCTCCCTTCCTTCCTCCATATCTCCCCATCTTCCTTCCAGTTTTCCTAGCCCAATTCTTCATAGGAAAATAGAGAAAAGTCAAACAGTCTCAGAATCTAATTTAGAGTGGCCAACTGTATCTGTTGCTAGCAACTTCCCAAGAACCTGTCTTCTGCGCTATCAGAAATGGATGATGGAAAAAGATGAAAGGGAAATAAAATGTGTTGAACTTTGTTCTATTGCTGTGTACTGCAATGCTAAATTCTGTACTTGAAGGTCTAGGCCTACCAGTGACTTCCCAAGGTTTCAAGCTTTTGTTATGCAAAACTTGCTCCTTGATTTAAAACTATTGGTTAAAAAACAAAAACAAAAACAAAAACAATTGCCTGCAGCCAATTACTAGAGGGGTTACAGGTGATGGGTGAGGACTGACCTGGTTGGAGGAGGAGAGACTGGCAGAAAGGGAAAGAAAGAAAAAGAGGAGGAAGCCACCATGAGGGGAGAGGAACCAGGAACACATGGGCAGGAGAAAGAGCAAGTAGCTGGGGTACACTGCATGGGAGGTAGCCAGGCCTGCAGTTAGAAGAGTAGATTAGCAGCAATCCCCAGTAATTGACAAAGCCAAATAAAATAACCATAGTCTGAGTATCATTCAATTGTAAGCTTGTCAGGGATAAACTTACATTGTGTGTACTACAAAAATATGGTGCATTTTCATTTTTCCTCAAGGAAGCCACAGTATTCTGAAATTATGTGCCCATAGTTAGTCCCCAAATTATATAAACCCTTCGGTTTTCCTCTGACACAGTGTTGTTTTAGCAAATAGTTTATAGCTTTATCTGTTCCTCCATTTAAAAACAGCCTTCACGAGTTAAATCAACCAACTAACTAGCTGTAGGGGAAACATCCTGGTTTCTATCAAATATCTCTGAAGATTGTAGTGATAAGGAGACAGTTGAACAGTTTCTACCTCCAATGGATTGGGGACCAATATCCAGGAATGAGGGGGTACCAAAGCCTTGAACACTTCTTGCATAGTAGAGCACTGTTAAAAACAGCAACTGGGCAGTGTGCGTGTGGCTGGGGAGGGGAGTCTTCCTGGAGTCAGCACAGTATGGGAAGGCAGCAGAGGTGTTGAAGATGAAGAGGAGCAGGAAGAGTCTGCGGGATTCCACAGGTGGTTGTACTGAATGTGGGAAGGTCACTGGAGGGTTTGGGCAGAGGAATGGCTTTGAGCATTGGTGTTGCAGCGCGGAGTTTTTAGATATTAGAGATGTCTAATGATGAATGGGGATGGCTGTTTAGAGATGTTTAAATCAAGGCAGATGGCAGATGATGCTTTGGAAGAAGGTGATGGACATGATAAGGTCTAGTCTGTAGATGCGTTTTGAACTGGGTAAGGAGAAAGACGGACGCACCCACACCCATTCACACCCCTGCCCTCCCGAGAGAGAGAGAGAGAGAGAGAGAGAGAGAGAGAGAGAGAGAGAGCGAGCTAGCTTGTGACTTGAGAAACTGAAACTACCATACCTTGGCTAGGATGAGAAAATGAAGAATTTATCTAAGAGAGAATTTTCCAATCCTCGATGACAAAGAAAGTATTTTTAAAACTTTTACTACTAGTGTACTTGTATTGACTAATTCCTCTCATTCACACTTAAATTTAAGAAAGGAAATTGAAAAGAGGATAAAAGTCCAGGGTGAGGCCATTTTCTCCAGTTCATTTAACATTCAGGTAATATATACTGTAACCTCTTATACATTAAAAGCACTCTGCTAGGTGCTGCAAAAGGTAGGAAAATGATCAAATGGGGATTATGCTATTAGCACACATATAATTTAATAGTGGCACCTGAAGTGTGATTCATTACAGTAGATGGAGTGCCATGATGTTTGGGCATAGGAAAGTGATTACGGAGGGGTAACATGTGCTAGCCTTAAAAGCAAGTTGGCATTTTACATTCAGATAAACGGCCACATCATCAAAAGCAGGGAGGCTGCGGAAGGTGGAAGGCGTCTTCTCATTTGTTAATGACTTTGTGAAATTGTTGAACACGATCTGAAGGAACTAAGAAGAGCAGCTGTGAAAAGCTGGGAGAATTATTCCCTGCTACTCTTTAATGTGATGCTTTTCTTTATCTCCTGTGCATGGAGAAGGAATTATCTATTTTTCTTTGCTTTGGAGTGTGTGTGTGTGTGTGTGTGTGTGTGTGTGTGTGTGTGTGTGTGTGTGTGTGTGTGTGTGTGAAACTCTGTGTTAAAAATTACCACCACGCAGAACAGGTCCTCAATTCAAAAAATATATTTATATGGAATCTAAGTTTAAGATTATATTTAATTAGAGGAGCCCCCATTCTTGTCAAACGTCTTTCTTAATCCTTTAAACAAATAAGATACGGTGATGGCACTGCCTTATGTTGGGGAGCTCGATGTTAGGGGGAGGTTATAGCTAATCAAACGTAGCAAAAGAAATCAAAGCAATTGCTCTCGGTCTTGTGGGGTCCATAATCTAATCTGGAAGATAAACACAAGGACAAACACAAGCACAGTTCCACAGCTGGATCAACACACTACCCACCCATTCTGCAGCCTCAGAATGAGGGCCGAGGGTAGCATATTTATTTGTTTGGTAATAATCAACCCTGGCCAGATTGAGTCAGAGAGGACAGCCTGTGACACTGGCTCAGAAAAAGCACTGGTAATTCATTGATATCAGTACTCAAAGCAACGGTTTCCTGAGCTAAATGGCTGAGGCTGTATGTCTTTCCTTGATTTCCAGCATTAATCTGCACGAACAGAAATTCTTGCTTCAGTCAGAATTTCTACATCTTAAGTCTGCTGATTTTTCTTTCCTACAGGCTGACATCTGTCTAACTGCTGAGGGACGACAGTGTCTTTTTGGATAGGCTTTTCCATTGACAGTCATAAAATCTCTGTTTGGAAGTCACTGAGCGCTACCAGCACAGAACGGATATTCTAACATGACAAGAACTTGCAAGGAAATGCAGGCGCCAGTGCAGGCAGATCCCTACTCTCAGAGCAGGAAAAGCTGATTGTCAGTTCCGCTGGATGTGGACTTCGTGAGGTCTGGGGCTACCCCCTTTTCCTCAGTGGAAGGTTTGAGCGTTGGAATCTCTGTATGTAAGATACTCTGCACATTCAATACAACGAAACACGACAACGGGCGTTTTCCTGTGTCCTCTTTGTAGAGCTTGCTTCTGGAAGCCACCAATTTGTAATAGTAAACATCTGAGGTGAAATGTCAAAGGTCACATGCTACTGTTCATGGAGGAGGGACTGCTGGATTGCCTTCTGAGGGCACATGGAGGGAGGCTGAAGAGAATGTATCAGTGCCTCCGTGTTACCTGAGTGTGGCACATTGAAATATCACATAACTGATACACAGCATTTAATGAGTCGGGACTGAAAACTTTAATTAGCTTGTAGGGCTTTTTATTATTTTATTTTTTTTGTTCATTATATTTTCTGTTCAGTCTCTGTGGATGTTCTGCATTTTCATCATCAAATGACTGGCTGGCTATTTTTGTCAAACAAGAAGCCTGAAACCATCAAGTCTGAGTGTGGAGACAGTCTGGCCGCTCTGTCAACAGGATGAAAGGGAGTCTCGGGCTTTTTTTAATTACAAGGATAACATGTTCGCTCATCTAATAATGAAGATGGTTAGCAATTTTAAATTTTAATAATCAATTACTGAAAGTAATTCTCCATTAAACCACAAGAGAGCCATTAAATCTCAAAAGATGGAGCACGCTGCATGTAACAGTAGCAAGTTTTCTATTTCTAAATATCATTAGGGAATATCTGATTGTTTCATTTCTCTGCATTTCTTTTACCTTTTCCTCATGCAAACCATCTCATTTTCCACAGGAAGACAGCACATGATCTTATAAATAATAAAAGAAAACGCTTGCAAGACTTGATCCAGGGGTGTGAAATATGTGCTAAGAATGTAATTTATTTCAGTCTGGCATATTTTGACTGAATAATCAAGAAGGTGACTAATTAATATTATACTCCACCCTGGGCAAAGCACTGCAGTGGGCTTACCTATGCTCCTGACACCTCTGAAGACATGTGCTCAAGCCTTCAAGGACTCAAGACCATTGGACAGTGCTTTTGGGGAGACAGAGGGGTCCTCAGACATGTTCCCCTGGATGTGACGACTCCTAGCCACACTCTACAGCTACCCTGCACATCAGTCCCTGCTTTCAAGTGACAAGTGAAAAGATAAGTGAGCTCTAGATGACTATGGCAACGTGGCAGACTTGTGTGTTGGAAGAGAAACTTCCAGAATGCTGCAACTGCACAAGCTGTAGTCTGGTTTATCCAGTTTGCTTTCCTTTTATCTAAACACTGAGACATGCTGACTAAATGGATAAATGGTGTGTACCTGTGCGTGTTTGTGTGTGTGCACACACATGGCTCTTTCCCTTCTGCCATGTTTGTGTGTATGTGTTTGAATGCATAATCCCCCTCTCTCTGTGTCCCTGTCTCCTCGTTTCCCTGTCTCTTCCTCTCCCTTTTCCTCTCCCTCTCCCTCCCCCTGTCTCTCCCCTTCCCTGTCTTTCCCTCCCTACCCTCTCTCTCTCTCTCTCTGTGTGTGTGGTGTATTTAGGTTAGATGATGGGTGGGGTTAGCAGAAAATTACAACTGGCAATTTTAAGCCAAGGATCCCTTAGAAGCAGCTCTTGGAGAAGTACTATAATTTATTCCTAAAACATTTGATTGGTTGGCAGATGATGGAGAAACTACCTGGAAGCTTGTGGTACGTTACTCAGTACCCCCATCACTTGCTCACCTTTGGGATTCAGGGTACTCAGCTGCTTCTCGTGCAATCCTAGATAGGATCTAATCATTTTTTTCTTGAGAGCCTGTCTTACGGGAAGTATGTCTGAATTTCTGAACCATGCTGGTCTTTTCAATGATCATTCCTCTGCCTCCCTTGAGGAATTAAAGCGGGCATTATGAGCAACCTGCAAAGAGGGGCATGTGAAGGTGGGAGTAGAGGTAGCTAGGGATGACGTCATGGTGTGGCAAACCCAGTGTTCATTTTCCCTTCTTCACAGGACGATTGAAGGTTCTGGATGTCACAGGATTCCCATTTCACCCTTGATCATAGAGGAGAAACTAGATTGGTTTGCATTCCCCAGTGGGTAATTCTGATCTGTGGCAATCTAAAGACTTGTAAAGGGTGGCTTACAGAAGCTATTTGTTAGTTTGGATCCTGAAGTAAGTTTCAAGAGCTCAGTTATGGTCCCCTGTCTGCTTTGCGTATGGCTGTGTACAATTGGGACTGTGTGTCAGTGTCGTGCTTCAACCAGGACGGAAGGAACTGGTACAGATGTCAAGAGGCAGAAACCTGCAAATGCTGGGAACGGAATCCACATAATAATCTGGATTTCACTTGGGCAATGTGGGTTTGGTTTCACTTAGACAATGTATTTGTTCTGTCTTGAATGTTCTTTCCCATTCCAATGTCTTTATCTTTAAGACTTAAGACTTCAGAGTTCCATTAAATGTTTGACTGTGGGTATCTGCATTTCTTGTAAATAGGACAAATTTTGGGTTAAAAGTTTTGTTGGGGGGGTTGGTGTCCATCCTTATCCCTCCACTCTGGGTCCTGCCTGGCTGCAGAGTGTAGCCATTTCAGATTTGATATCCCCATTGCCAGGAGTTTCAGCTAAGGTTGGTTATCCCCATAGACTCCTGATAGCATCCTATCCCAGGTCTCTATGACATCCTAGAGATGTTCTCTAACCCCTCTACCCCCTCTATATGTACTTTTCTCCCCTCCCGGAGCGAGGACCGAACCCAGAGCCTTGTGCTTGCTAGGCAAACACTCTACCACTGAGCTTAATCCCCAACCCCTCCCTCTACCCCCTCTAGGTACTGATTTCCATTCATTCTTTTGGCCCTCTGGTCCTCTCTCCTAACTCTCCTCACACCTGCTCCTGCACATCTCCCTCCATTCCCCTCCCTATACACTTTCCCATCCAGTTTCCTCCCTTCATCTGTCTCCTATGACTATTTTATTTCCCCTTGTAAGTGAGATTCAAGCATCCTTGCTTTGACCTTCCTTTTTTTTTTTTTTAACTTCTTTGGGTCTGTGGAGTATAACATGGTTATCCTGTACATTTTGGCTAATATTCACTTATTGGTGAGTTCATATGATGCATGTCCTGTAGGTTCTGGGTTACCTCACTCAGGATATCTTCTAGTTCCATCCATTTGCCTTCAAATTTTATGATGTTTTTGTTTTTAATAGCTGAATATTATTATTGTGTAATTGAACCACATTTTTTGTATCTATTCTTTGATTGAGGAACTTTGGGGTTGTTTATATCTTCTGGCTATTATTAATATGGCTGCTATGAACATAGTGAAGCAGTGTCCTTGTTGTACAGTGGATCATATTTTGGGTATACGCCCAGGATCAGTGTATCTGAGTCTTGAGGTAGAACTATTCTCAGTTTTCTGAGAAACTGGCAAATTGATTTCCAAAGTGGCTTACAAGTTTGCACTCCAACAAGCAATGGTGGACTATTCCTCTTGCTCCATGTCTTAGCCAATATGTTCTATCCCTTGAATTTTTGATCTTAGCTATTCTGACAGGTCTAGGATGGAATCTCAGGGTCATTTTGATTTGCATTTCCCTGATGACTAAAGATGTTGAACATTTCTTTAAGTGCTTCTTGACCATTCAAGATTCCTCTGTTGAAAATTCTGTTTAGCATTGTACCCCATTTTTAATTGGGTCATTTTGATTGTTGGTGTCTATTTTCTTGAGTTCTTTATAAATTTTGGGTATGAGTCTTCTGTTGGACGTAGGGTTGGTGAAGCTCATTTTCCAATCTAGAGGCTGCCATTTTGTCTTATGGACAGTGTCTTTTCCTTACAGAAGCTTTTGAATTTCATGAGGTCCCATTATCAATTGTTGATCTTAGAGCCTGAACCATTGGTGTTCTGTTCAGGAAGTTGTCTCCTGGACCAATGAGTTCAAGGCACTTTCAGCAATGTGGCTGTGGCATTTGTCACCTCATTGTTTGCCATGATTGATCCAGGTGATCTGATTGACTAGTCATTTGTCCTCTTCCAAATTTACTGCTTCCTGTGCATCCCTTCCCTTGGAACCATTATTATCATAGAGTGGGAAAGTCAACTCTTAGAGGCTCCCCTGTGGGACGTCTGATACTGTACAGACACTTGCAGAGAAAGAACAGGGAGTGCAATGTCTTTGTGTTTCTTGGAAGGTACTTGGGACAGTCAGAATTCCATTCTACAGAGGAGACAGAAAAACCCAACAGGGGGTGCTCCAGGGAATTCCTTGTTGCTTGTTGAGAAGTAAAAACAGAATAGGGGTAAAGTCTTAGTGAGGCAAAATCTAAGTAGGAGATAAAGGATACATATCCAGGTAGCCTTTCTGGAATACTCATGGTTAGAATCATAGATGTTTGTGAGACACTGGCTGGTGAGAATCTGAGTTACCCACAATAATAAATAAGGTAGGAGTCAGCCCCAACACTAAAGTGAAGAATTCTGAATAAAAGTTTGAGGATTGCTGCATTGTGAAATGATAAAAGGGGGGGGGGGCAATGAGTTTACTGAGAGGTGCCAAACAGTAAGTTCGATAGAACAGACTTGGTGTTTTGGAACTGTGTTTGATCCCAGCTGGGTCACTTGTTTCTAATGAGAGCTGGAGTGGGATATTTGCCCTTCAAACCTCACACCTCTTGTTCATTAAGTGAGAATGACAATTGGATTAATCTTTGTTTGGGGCTAGACGTGCACTGAGGAGTTTTAGCATTGCATCTGGAATGAATCTCTTATACAGGAATAGTAGTACCATGTCCAACCCATGATCTGACAATCCCAATGTTTCCTGGAGAAAGAGGTTCCAGTTGAAGACTACAGTGATGTTCTTGAAGGAATAATGAAGCTCCACGTAATGAGCCTCCACGTGAAGTGCTTTGGATTGTACCTCCCACATAACGGTTCTCAGTTAATAGTTGCATACTTAGACCCACTGGTGGAAGTCTGAGCACTGTTATTAGATATTAACTAAGGTTGGTACTAGCTTCTGTCAATCACCACCAAATGCACCACATTTCTAGACCAGCTTTTCAGCTAGCCTTACTGTGTTTTGATTTGAAGAAGAAATAGGAAAACCTTCTTTGCCATCTTTCATGAATCCTCTGTCTCCGATTTCGAGCACTATGAGTGTGTATCATAGCACACCTTGTAGAGCTTTGCGTAACAGCGGCTACATGATTAATTGATTAAACACAGCTGTATTCATAGCATATTCTTTGACTTCCTTCCATATAACGCTGATGTGGATTAGCTGTCCACGACATTCTCCTCTTTGGAAAAAAAAATCACGACATGTCTATGCGGGCTTCCACTAACAAATATTTTGTACTGTTTCTGAAGAACACAGTGTTTATCTGTTTTGTTGACATTATCTAAATAGGTAGGATGGTTTTCATTTCTGTGAATCATACATGCATTAATATTTTACCTGGTTTGCAACTATTCAGCTGCACAAACAACAGAATCATTTCAAAGGCGTTTCTAGCATCTCCTTCAATCCAGTAATTAAAAATCAAACTGTACAACACAGTGTACTGAGTTTGGCTTTCCATCAAATTCCCACAAACTCTTCAGCAAAGTTGAACTTTGAGATTTTAATGAGAACAGGCAGGGCTAACCAAGGTAATTTCTTCCTGCATTAATCGCAAACTCTTCAACAGTCATCGAAGCTCTATTTTCTTTTACTTTTTTTCTTTTTGCCTCAAATTGAACAGTTGCATTTTGCAAAACAAAACAAAACAGCAATGAAAGCTTTTGCACAAGGAAGATTAAATTTTAATATAAGATCCAACTTGCTACCATGTGACATTAAAATGACTGAGGGAACACATTTGTACTGCATACTTTAAAAATCTAAAGATGCACTCACATAGGGATGTGTGCATGTAAGTATATGTATTTCTAGTTTACATTTTTTTCATTAGGAATTTCAACTTATATTAGAAACATTTGACAACATCATCCCAAGTGGCACAACTTCATTTAGATTATATTTGTGTATGCATTCATATATATTTGTATACACATATATGTAATTCAGGGTAAATGAAAAATGTTGTGATTCCATATGTATGTATATACATATACATATACATCATACACATACACATATACATCATACATATACACATACATATGCACATAACATATACATATACATACACATATATGCACAACCATGTATATTTACATACATATATATTTATATATGGTTGATTTTAGTTTTCTTACTGCATATGCTTAGAGTGAAGGTGTACCATATCAGGATTTTTGTTTTGACTTATGAAAGCAAGTTAAGAACCAAATCAAAGCAGGTTTGATTGTATTTTGTTTAAATCTGTATTTTATGACCTTAAGGCTCATTTGTAAGCTTCCTTCCATCAACTTTCCAGATCTTGTGTCCTGCTCATCAGCTGTAGTATAAAATTTAATGCTTTGCTATCTTTTCTCTTTGGACATCGATGTGTACATGCATACGTGTGTGCGCACCTGTGGGGGGTGTTGGTGGAGGGAGGGAGAGAGAGAGACAGCACACCATGCTGGGTATTTTCCTTACCTTCTACCTTGTTTGATAACCTCTTTGTTCTTTTGTCTTGCTTTGTTTGTTTGTTTCATTTCTTTTCTGATGTGTATATCAGATTAACTAGCTCAGGAGCTTCCTGGGATTCTTCCGTCTCTGCCTCTAGCTCCCTGGAGGAATGCTGGGGTTACAGACGCTCATGCTATGCTTCTGGCCTTTCTGTGGGCATTGGAGATTCGAACTCAGTTTTTCTTAGGTAGCAAGTTCTTCCACTCCCCTGCCTCTTGCTGCTTTCTTGATATTATACACGTCACCCTTTCTTTCCTGGCATCGCACATTGTTTATGGCTTTCCTCCACAACCTCTCATTAAATGAGTTATTTTGTACTGGTCTGTACACTTAACATTTTAATGACGAATTTTAAAAATCTCTCCAAGAAGTTGGTTGTTTCATGGGACTGTCTTTGACTTTTATTTTCTTTGTGCTTCCTACTAAGGGTTTTTGACTATATATCAAATTATCTGTTGAACCACTTAATGTTTATGATATTCAAATAGTTAAGAAAAACCTTTGTGAAGGTCTTTTTTTTTTTGAGTTTTAAAGACTATGTGATGGCCTATATAGTAAGAGATACCACCACCAGACATGCTGCTAGTGTAGAAAGCTGCATCTGTTTAGTCCAGAGCCATTTTGCACACAGAAAACTAAATGCATACATGTTACACTTGACATAACCTCAATGACCAAGCTAAGGCAGTACTTGATACCTTTTCCCCCAGTAGTTAAGGTATTGGCAGGTCACCTTAGATTCTCATGAAGCCACTACATAGACTACACACATTTCCAAAGGACTCAGAAGTAGTAGAGTAGCAATAGATAGCATGGTAGGCTAAAGATCATACTGAGAGGGATGTCCTTGGGGATCAAGGTCTAATTGCCATGCTCTAACTTGGAAGATTCAGATGAAGAGTGAATTCTAAGCTTTGTTTATTCGTATAGAAAAATGGCCTAGTTATTTTAGCTATGCCAAGGGACTTAACGGATCAAATACACTTTGCATGGCATAAAAAATAATTAGCAAATGTTACCTGACATTACTATCATGCTAGAAACTCACAGTTGAAAAAGAATTCTTAATTATTTAACTCAGTATAATTTACAGAGTATAGGGGTTGGGGATTTAGCTCAGTGGTAGAGCGCTTGCCTAGGTAGCGCAAGGCCCTGGGTTCGATCCCCAGCTCCGAAAAAAAGAACCAAAAAAAATTTTTTTACAGAGTATATAGAGATAGCAACCTACATATTTGATAGGATTTTTTAGAATGTATATCTTTCTACTCCATTTTGTCAAAGTCCACAGGAAAAATTAATTTGATTTCTGCGAATTACTTAGAGAATACAATTCTTCTGAGCTTTGCAGTACTACAGATTTTTGTTGCTCTTTTCATTTCTGAGTGCTCTCATGACCTTCATTTTAAAAATAGCTGTCCGTGTCCCTAGAATTACCTTACCATTTTAGTAATAAAACTATAAAAATTTTTGTTTCAGAAAGTAAAATGATACAAAATAATACTGAAGGCAACTGCATATTTTTTATTATTCTAGAGCACAGTATTTTTATAGCTATCTTAATCTACAGATTGAACAGAATATAAAATACAGTTCAGTGGAAGTGGTGGATTTCTTTTTATTAATGTCTTATCTTATTTGTTTTAATTTCAACATATACCCCTTTGTCTAGTGTCTGAAGAAACTGTATGTCTGGAAAATGACTTACATACATTTAAAGAACATTTTCCTTTATCTGAAATCAAGCTAGCACAAATGCTTCTCCTTTGATCATGAGCAGATTTGAAGTGTGACTCTGGCAGGGCAATCTCCAAGTACCCACTCTACATAAATTAATCTCTGAAAGGAAAATGCATTATGCTTGTAATTGAAGTTATCATTGCTAATACCACCATTAATGCTGATTGAATCTTAAATTTGTGTTGGGATCATTTATTTGAGGACACTATTTCTCTTAAAAATTCATGTCAAGTACACCCAATACAGATTAATCTATAGTCTTGAAGCTATTTCTTAGACATTGGCAACCTGGGGAAGTTCAGATTATGAATCTAGACAAAAATAAAAGCTTTTATTCTATGAGTGGAGGGGGAAATCTACCTTACAGAAAAGCCAGAATTTACAATTTAGCTTTAGTGTTCTGGTCATCATCATCATCATCACCATCATCATCATCATCATCATCATCATCATCATCATCATCACTTTTATTACTATTTTTTACAACCTAGTTGTTGTCCCTCTCTGGTCTGCCCTCCCACTGGTCCTTATCTCAGCCTTCCTCCCCCATCTCCAAGAGGATGCCCCTCCTTGCCAGGTATCCCTATTCCTTGGGGCCTTAAGTCTCTCAAGGGTTAGGCGCATCTTCTCACACTGAGGTCAGACCACACAGTCCTTTCCTGTATATGTGTCAGGGGCCTCAGACTAGCTCCTGTGTGCTACCTAGTTGGTGGCTCAGTGTCTGAGAAATCTCAGGGGTCCGGATTAGTTGAGACTTCTGGTCTTCCTATAGGGTCACCCTCCTCCTCAGCTTCTTCCAGCCTTTTCCTAATTCAACCACAGGGGTCCTCAAGTTCAGTCCAATGATTTGGTGTAAGTATCTGTATCTGTCTCAGTCAACTACTTCTCGGGCCTCTCAGAGGACAGCCATGCTAGGCTCCTGTCTGTAAGTACACCATAGCATCGATGAGTAACGGTGTCAGGAGCCTCCCCTGGAGATGGATTCCAAATTTGGCTGCCAGTGGACTGCCTTTCCCTCAGTCTCTTCTCCATTTTTGTCCCTGCAGTTCTTTTAGACAGGAACAATTCCAAGTCAGAGTTTTTGACCGTGGGATGGCAACCCCATCCCTCCCCTTGGTGCTTTGTCTTAATACTGGAGTGGAGTCTATGAGTTCACTCTCCCCACTATTGGGCATTTCATCTAAGGTCCCTCCCTTGGTGTCCTGAGAGTCTCTCAGCTCCCATGTCTCTGGTACTTTCTAGAGGGTCTCCCCACCTCCCATCCCCCAAGGTTGCATATTTCCATTCATTCTGCTGGCCCTCAGGGCTTCTCTCCTGTTTCTCCACCCCATACCTGATCATGTTCTCCCTCTGCTCCCCCCATGTCCCCTCACCACCCAGATGCCTCCCGCTGCCTCCCTTGATTGTTTTCTTCTTTCTTCCAAGTGGGATTGAAGCATCCTTACTTGAGATTTTCTGCTTGGTAACTTTCTTGAGTTCTGTAGATTGTATCCTAGGTATTCTGTACATTTTTAGCTAATATCCACTTCTTAGTGAGTACATATCATGCATAGCCTTTTGGGTCTGAGTTATCTTACTAGGGATGGTATTTTCTAGTTCCATCCATCTGCCCACAAAACTCATGATGTCCTCCTTCTTAATAGCTGAATAGTATTCCGTTGTGTAAATGAACCATATTTTCTGTATCCATTCTTCTGTTGTGGGACATCTGGGTTGTTTCCATCTTCAGGCTATCACAGATAAGGCAACTATGAACATAGTGGAATATGTGCCCCTGTGGCATGGTGGGGCTTCTTTGGGGTATATGTCCAAGAGTGGTATAGCTGGTTCTTCAGTTAAATCTATTTCCAATTTCTGAGGAACCACCAGACTTTTTTCTGAGTGGTTGTAGCTGTTTGTAATCCCACCAGTAACAGAGGAGTGTTCTTCTTTCTCCATATCCTCGGCAACATATTCTGTCACCTGAGCATTTGATCTTAGCCATTCTGATTGGTTTAAGGTGGAATCTCAGGGTCATTTTGATTTGCATTTCTCTGATGACTAAGGACATTGAACATTTCTTTAAGTGTTTCTCGGTCATTCGAGATGCCTCTGCTGTGAATTTTCTGTTTAGTTCTATACCCCATTTTTTGATTGGGTTGTTTGGTTTTTCGAGGTTAGCTTCTTGACTTCTTTATATATCTTGGATATTAGCCCTCTATCGGATATAGAGTCAGTGAAGATGCTTTTCCAATCTGTAGGTTGCTAATTTGTCCTAGTGACTATGACCTTTGCCTTACAGAAGCTTTTCAGTTTCATGAGGTCCCATTTATCAATTTTTGATCTTAGAATCTGAGCCATTGGAGTTCTATGAAACTTCCCCCTGTGCTAATGGGTTCGGGGCTATTTTTCCCACTTTCTCTTCTATTAGATTCAATGTATGTAGTTTTATGTGAAGGTCCTTGATCCATTTGGACTTGAGCTTTGTGTAAGGTGATACATATGGATCCATTTTTATTTTTCTACATACTGACTGTCAGTTAAACCAGCACCATTTATTGAAGATGCTTTCTTTTCTCCATTGAGTATTTTTTTTGGCTTCTTTGTCAAAGATAAAGTGTCCATAAGTGTGTAGGTTTATTTCTAGATCTTCAATTCAATTTCATTGATCGACCTGCCTATCTTTCTACCAATACAATACTATATAGTTTTTATCACTTGCTCTGTAGTACATCTTGAGGTCAGGGCTGGTGATTCCCCTAGGAGTTCTTTTCTTGTTAAGGATTGTTTTTGCTATCCTGGGTTTCTGTTTTTCCATAGGAAATTGAGAATTTCTCTTTCCATGTCTGTGAAGAATTGTGTTGGAATCTTGATGGGAATAGTGTTGAATCTGCAGATTGCTTTTGGTAGCATGACCATTTTTAAATATGAAGAGCTAATAGACCTGTGAACCTTTAGAAATATTCATTTTTAGCTTGTTAAATCAGAATTGTTGTTTTAAACCATTTCCTCGTTACTTCCAGTGATAAGTTGTTAAGCAAAATAATCCTTTGTGATTTACTCTATTTTTTTTTTTTGAGTTTGGACATTGCCATGAGTCTAATTCTTCTTCTTTTTTTAAATGTAAAAAGAGTGGCCCTCTTGAAGCTTATCCTTCTTTCCTTTAGTTATATCCAGTTATTCTCTAGGTATTGTCCCGACATAATGTACCAAAGGCAGAGACACTATCCTCTTCCTGTTACTTCAAAGGTAACAATAGTGTTAACATCTGAAGCAGAGCCATCCGTAACTGGTACTTAGCATAGATAAAGTTATACTTACTGATCTTTTAATAAAACCTAAATTATTTCCTTTTCAAATTGCTATATATTCAAGTTAGATATATCAGAATAACACAAATATAATTATATTTTGATCTTGTTCACTGTCTTTAATGTTTTGTCCAAACCTAAGATTATATACAAATTCCTGTTTGAGGGGTCCTTTATTGAACTTTTTAATATCTCCTTTTTTTTTGCAACTATTAGCCTTGCAATTTTGCTTGTCTTCTGGTCTCATGTGTGTGTTATTTTCTGCACAAGAATTATCCCCACTGCCTCTTTGGTTGCTTCCAGCCTTTTAGCTTTCTCTAGCATCCTACCCCAGGCACTTTGGAGCTCATTTCCCACAGTCTTTTGTTGCTTTTTCAGATCTTGCATTCAGTATGTTCCAGAGAGGTAAGGACTGTGTACTTCTGAATGAACACTGAACTTCCAGGGGGGAAAGCATGGGGTATGCTCAATATGTGTATTGGGCAAGTTACACAATTTTTCAAGTTAGCCTCCGCACACATCACAGATAAGGCTAATGAGAGGAAGTGATGAGCTTGATACAGTTCCTTCGCAACAGGACTTTCTGGCAGCCTATTCTTGCTTATACTTCCTCCCACCAGACATTCCTCAGTCTGTTTTCTTTTACATGAGAATGTCACTGATTTCCCTAGCACAGAACTTTACTTGGATGATACATGGGGACAAGAATGAAAGGAGAATCAAGCACAGCCATCCTTCTAACCATCTATCTAATTCACGTGTCTAGGACCAGAGTGATATGCAGTAGGTGATGGCATTTCGGCAAAGAACTGTCCCTGGACAAGAAAGGCAGCACCAAGTTTGAAAGGAGATCTCCTTGCCCTTTTTCTTGTAGTCCATATTTTATTGCTCTCAGCAGATTGGGACCTTGGGTTTGCAATGCTCAATTTATAGGGATTTATTGTTAAGGCTACAACTGGCAGTTAGAGAGGCAGCCCTGGCCTCATGGGAATACAAAAGTAGCACACAGAACATGCCAGCTTTGCAGAGACAAGAGCTACCTGTAAAGGTGTTTAAGGGACTTTCGTGGCTGTACACTTTTCTAGTCTCTTAGCGGCTCTCAAAGGTATCAAAGTTTCCTGTCAGCTTTCATCTGTTCCATAACCCGCTTGATTACTTTGTACTCTCCGTTTCCCTTTTTAGATCATTTAAAGTGTTTACTTATCTGAAACCTCTATTTAGAGTGAAAATTATCCATAAAATGTATAGAAATATTTTCTGGAGAGTTCTTTGAGAGTTCCATGGCCTTCAGTGACCCGGTGCTTGTCCAGAGTCTTCTTTCTCACATCATCTGAAGGTGCACTGACATCCTCTGCTTTGGCTCCCATCAGAACTCCTCTCTCCTTCATCCCATCCTCACTGAGGACCACCTGGTCATTGCAGCTCAGTGATATTTTCTCTGGGAAGTGAACTACAAAGTGAGGGCGATTGCAATAATGTCCTCACAGATGTGCTTGCCTTTAATAGTGGATCGCTATCATGCTAAGCAATCTCACTACAGAGCATCTCTATTGATAATTTCAGGTCCGTGCTTCAGGCTGATGGGGAAGTCTTTTGGTCACCAGGAAATTTTTAAAATAGTTCTTACATTCTACGAGATACAAAGTCATTAAGGAATACTTTATTGAAACTCCAACCGAAAAACAAATAATCAAAAAAATCATGTCTGTTTTTATGCTGAGTGTTGTTTTTATCCTTTGTTATATTTAAGTAGAAAGCACCCCAAGTCTTAAATAATTTGAGGTTATCTTCCAAAACTGTGGCTATTGATAACTTAAAGAACTGTACAGGCCTTTCTTTTGCTCGGTATCATTAAAAACAAAGTCTTTAGACCAGAGAGAATGACTTGGTGGATAAAGTTTTCCTTGTGCAAATATTCAGACTGATGTTCAGACCCCCAGAACTGAAGGGAAGTTAAGGAAAATTAAGGGTTCTGTGATCCCAGCACCAGGAGGCAGATAGAGAAGATCCTCAGGGCAAGCTGGCTAGACAGACTAACTGGACCTAGTTAACTCTGTGTGCACTGAGAGCAAAGTAATCAGAGAAAGGCTGAAGAAGATACTTGATGTTAACCTCCCTCTTCCATATTCCAATGCACACATGCACACACACACACACACACTCACACACATACAGATAGACATACATATACACATATACACATATACTCCACTACACACACAAACATGCACGCACAAACATACACATACATCCATACCCTGACCTGGACACACAGGTAAAATAAAAGGAATCCTGAGTAAGACCTTCATGTAAAACAGGACCTATCATAAGTAGATAGCTACCTCAGAAGGGAAGCAATCCAATTAGGGCACAGTGTTCCTTACGTTATCAGGCTGTTACTGCCTTTCCTTTAGCGCTGTTTTACCTTCAATATCAGGACACTCATTGCCTGGGACCCCAAGATTCACCACTGTGGGAATTATTGGTTACTGTGAGGGCAGAGGTGCCTGTACAAACAATGGGAACCTTAAACCTTCGTATCTCCCAGCTGTCACTCTCCTGTCACAGCCCTGTTTAAAAGGGGTTGGGGTTCTCCTTTCATTACATATGCATAAGTTCCATTAGTGTTAATCACATGCTCCATTTTAGAGCTGTTTTGGCCCCTCCGGTTAAATGGGCGTTTAAGCAGTTTTTAATGCATTATATGTACTCATTTTTTAAACGAGTATTATATGCCCAATTGACTGGAATGAATACAAAGTCCATCAGGTGAACACAGATTTATAATTGTTTTTTAAAGCGTGTATTATTTACTCAACCAACCATGACAGCCCTTTTGGAGTCATTCCAGCTGAGAGGGAAATACATGTATATGTCAATAGCAAATAAACCCCGGTGGAACCTTCTAGCAAGCTTCTCCCTGCTAAGCTTCAAGCTTATCCGGCTAATGATTTTCTTTCAGCCTTTCTCTCTCTCTTTTTTTCCACAAACAAATTCTCAAAATCTTGTTCGCTGTTTTCAGCTTGCACGATCACTACCTGTAAACCAGGTGAAAGTCACAGGATGCCTCGTTTGATTCAAGTGTCTTCAACAAGATCATCAGGTACATTAAGCTTTAGTACTGAAGAACGGAGTCCTACTTCTGTCAATAATTATATAACCAACCTATATAAATAGCAGATAAAAGTAAATGATTGGATATTAGAAATTATCTGAGTTGTCTAAGCATAATAAAACTAGAAAGACTCAAAACGAGTTAATATGTAATACATCAACCATGCATCGGTGCATGGGAGTCTATTTCATTTTGTTTTAAAGTTGAGAGACGCATCACATACTATTTGGCAATGTGTTCATTCCTACACCAAATGAAAGATGGCTGTCATAGGCTCTAACTTGGTTCAGAGGTTGTCTGGTGGCATGGAGTGCAGAGTAGCTTTGAGGAGAAAATGTGTTGCTTACTGTCGCAATAGTAAGTACAACATGTAGAACTTCAGTCTCTGAATGAGAGTTAAGCATCCTCAGATTTTGAAAGCACCCCACACAAACTCTCCCATTTTTACAATTTCAGAGAGAAAAATGATAGTTTTCTGTGAGTGGTCAAGGGAACATCCTTCTAGTGGTGTGTGAGACGCCCTTCCAGGGGTGTGTGCATGTGCTGATTCTTCTGAGCATCCACTGGTAGCAGACACTGGCTGTGTTTTCAGCTTCTCCTCTAAGGTGTCAATGCAGCTGAGGAGTCTGCCCATGTGGAAGGGCTGACTGCCTATGTGGCAGGGCTGTACCCATGGAGAAGGGCTCTGAGCTCTGAGTGCTGGATGCTGCTGGTATCCAACACATCCTACTTGGCGGCTCATCATTGCTTTTACATGAAAGAAGGCTCTGATGACGTAGTTCAGAAGCTGAGCATGGCAGGTGGAACACTATTTCTTCATGTGAGTGAAAACAGATGCTCATCTCCATAAAATGTGTCCTAGAACCTCTTGGTGGACTTTTTTTTTTTGTGAACCTGGAGACCGAACTTAGGGATTGACACATGCCAGGCAAGGCCTCTACCCCTCCATGTTGGAATTCTTGATACTGGAAAGTTGTTACCTTGGACACTAATTCACATACATATACGAACATACTCCAATGTGATAAAGGCAGTTGGGTTTTGGCAGTGGCTTGAATTTTAAATGTTTGTTTGATGTGACCATTTCTACATATGTGTTAACCTTTAGCTTACATGGACTTTTCTTTAATTGAAGGAAGAAATTTCCTTGCAGAATCAAAGCTATTCCATTAAAATTCTTTAGTGCCCTTCTCAGTGAGTAGATTGTTAATATATTCATTTCAAAGTATAAATATATAGTTAAGAAGTTACATACAATACAAATATTGTATTTGTATACACACACACACACACACACACACAGACAGGCACACAATAGTAATAGCCTCACTCACTTAAAGCTGGGAAGTACTGTTCACAGCATTGCAAAATCTAACCAACCAAAACCATAATTTGCAAAAGAATAAGATAATATTTTGTGATGTTGTCAAAAGACTATAAAAGTGTTCATATAACATTTCCGCCTCACTTTCACTTTCAGAGTTTTTCAGGATCAGAAGCCTCTAGATGAGCAGAGCACACCATCCGTCTTCAACTTTATACCAGCTGCACATTTTGTATTTTCAACCAGTATGCTTTCCCTCCTATTTCATAAACAACTTCGTTCCATTTCTAGGCTTGTGTCCCATAGTGCAATGTCCTTTGTGAATAGGCACAGATACAAATTTCGTCAGAGTAATCACACAGATTAACTGACCTAGGTCATTAATTAACGCACTGGAAGAACTCAAAAAAGTTTACAGGAGAGGCGAGTGGTGTGACATTGACCGTGACATTTTCTTCCCCATTGTTTTCTTCTTGTATTTTAAAATTTGGTTTCTATCCCCTGGTTATTTACTCCCCTGAACAGCAATATTACTGCAACGTTGTATTAGGCAAAATCTACTTCTGTATTCGGTGATCTCTCAAAATACACAAGCATTTCACTAATTGGAATGGTCGTTAGGCTTTACTGACTTGCCTTAGGAAGGCGTCAGGCAGATGAAGACCCTCCTCCTGATGCCTACCACGCAGCTATTAACATGAAAACAATTAAGTAAAAAGCACCAACATTTAACAGTGTGGCAGTTTCACTTCAGAAAAAAAATAGAGAAAATCGTGTGTTTTTTTTAAATGTTTATTGTTAGTAACATTTGGGGCTTCTATTCTCTTTGATGCCGACAGAGCAGGGATTTCATAATGACTTCATTGCAAGAGACAAGAACAAATAAGACCTTACTACCCATCAGATGCTTTGCAAAAAAGCAGGAAAATAAATAACAATGACAATCCCAAATAAGTGACATGTGCATGTTTCTCCCATCTTGCTTCTTTTTTTAAAGAGTGTGTATTTGTGATACACATACCATTCTATATTGCTTTTCATTAAAGATAAGGATAGATCTTAAAAACTTTATTCTTCTATATTTCTCAATGCCTATTTTGTTAAGACATCTCAGCCCTTATCCATTTAATTCAAATAAAAAACGCATCCTGATAATGGCAGAGATATCCTCCCGCCCCTCCAAAACCGTTTTTGCTTCAAGGAGGCAGAACATTCATCTTTGTTTTCGAGCAAGAGGGAGAGCAGATGCTTTCAAGGAGTATTCTGCCTTGCCCTGGCTCTCAGAACTCCTGCCTTCCACACTGCAGCTGGGCTGATGTCATGGCGAAAAGCTGCCCTAAACGCGCACTGGCAGAAGGGGTACAGGGCTGTCTGCTTTCTCACATGCTATCACATACCCTCCCAGATTCTGCATTGTTAAGGAGACCCGGCAAGAGGTCTTCGAGCTGGTGCTTAAATAGAGACTTGTTGGGCTGACTGGCATGCATGTCTTCAGAGGGGGAAACAATTCACCTGTTATTCAGTGTTATGCATATTAGAGAAATTACAAGCACACGCTGCAAACAGGCCACCAAATGCTATTCGAGAAAGAAGGTGTTGCTGTCTTAACTTGCACAGCACATTTGGCAGGTGCGTTCATGGTTTCTCTGGAAGACACAATGAAAGGCTGAGAGGAACCTCCTGTGATATAAAGACAGAGGGTTCTGCATATGTTTATTGACTGTGACACAGTCTAATCAAAGAGGGGACGTAATTAAGTGCTGTAGCTCAAAGCATCTTTGAAGTCGGAATTCTGCTGAATTTTTTTTTTTTTATTTTACGTGATTGCTTACAGATTAGCTCTCTATTTGCTCCTAAAGAATATACTTAAACACTCAATCAATGAATAACCTACAGCAGTTGGTTGTCGATTCAATAATGGGGAATGGTGTATTGTACCAGGATAGTCAGATATACCCATAGGGAGTGTCAGTGGTCAAAATGCTTCCATTGCCAGAAGGAAGTCTGAAAATGGTCTGGAAATTCAATACAGCATTGACCCTACATTGTAGACAGGATCCACAGTCAGTTTCTCAGCTGTATGAGAAGTTTTAAAAAAGAATGATTAAAAGTACACAAATTTAAAGAATATATTTCAAACTCCCTTTTACTGTTGGAAATAATTTTAATCACGCTAATTCAAACGAACTACATCGCGAGATGCAATTATTTCCTTACAGGTGAAAGTGTGTCTTAAGTTTTTTTTTAATTTTCAAAATAATATTATAAAATATGTAAAAGTACCAAATAATTAAAATTAAAGTTAACTACTATTTATATTTTTATAAACATAGATCAATGGTATCTATATCACTTCTCCAAATTCCTATCACACAGTAAACATTCAATTATAAGCACGTAAGTACTGGTATAATTTTTATTGTGCTGATTTTTAAAAGTAATTATCAGTGGATTAGAAATGATAAGGGGTAAGATTTCTAAGCAAACAGATTATAGCAGATTACCAAATGCCATGTAAGTGTATTTTATTCAGAGCACTGCCAGCTTATTTATGTTAAAGCACACATCATTTGCACACGGCAAAGCTCTTAGGCCCTGTCGTTTGTATCGTTATTCCATATCTCCTGACGAGGACAACTCTGTTAGCCTACAATTGGAATAAGGCTAAAAAAATTAGAACTCCCAGCAATAAAAAGCAACAGAAGTTGGAATACTCTTAGCTTGGGGAAGTAGACATTTCTTGTGACTTTTGTCCTCACGGTCTCATAAATTACAAACACACATTAAAATGGCTCCCTAGCTGACAAACCATGGCCCTGACTTTGTGCATGTTAGATCTCTGGCCTGCAAAATGAATTCATTTGAAAAATAACGAATCATGTTACTGTATCATATGACTGTAGTATGTATGCACATACGTGCATAATTCCTGTGTAGACACACATGCACACTGAAAGATGTGATTTCAATGTTTCCTTTGGTGAATGAATCACAAGACATACATTGGCCCTGTCTTGAGAAGCCAACGCTATGATATTGGTTTGACGTTTATGATAATTTGGTCTAATAATGTGGAAAAAATATCATAGAACCATTTTGCAATGAAGCTGAGGGTAAAAGTCTTCGACATGCTTTATACACAGCAGCTTGCTGACTTTTATTTATTTATTTTAATTGATTAATTAGTTTTCAGACAAGTTCTAGACTGACCTCACATTTTGCGGGCCCAGATATCTGATGACGTTTTTGTAAGTGCAATTTTTTGGTATGTTCGATTTCATTAATGCCTGGGAATGGTAATAAATGGTAACATTTCCCATACTGGCTGACAGCTTTGCTCTTTTGTTTTCCGATTCTCATCTAGGAGCTACTTCTTAGGGAAGTTGCATTAAGCATCACAGCTCATTAACTATTATATAATTCTATTAAGGCCTATTCATAAGATCGACAGGAGAAAATAGAGCTTATCTGTCTGTGGAAGGATATATTCTGGTATGGCATGAGTTAGTTAATAGACACAGAAATGCGGTAACTTCAATATCCCATTGGGTCCCTCCCACCTTGAACCTTCTTCTATTTTAAGATATACTACGCTATGCTATAAAATAATTTATCTGATATTAATCTGCTCAGAGACATTGTGGATATTAGGGGTGAACACAGTAATGCTTGCACATAGTAAACTCGTTTGTGTTGGTCATATGCAATGTGCCAGGAACTGGGCTGGGCACCTCATTAGGTGCGTGAAAACCGCCAAGTCTACGCTGCGTTCTGTATTCATCACAAGGATTCTAATATTTTGTGCCTTTTCATGACCGAAGACCGCGTTCTCTAATTTGGCCAAACCAGCTGGGAAATTAGAACGTACCTTAAAAATAACACGAGGTACAGAACAAAAATTTGCATAAGGACTGAACTCAGGAGGGTTTAAGGACTAAAAGTACGAGAGGGAAAAATGCTTGTTGACTAGATCGTAATTGTAACCTGGTAGTAATTGTCCTAAAGCTGAATTTTCAGTTAAAATTATACAGGCTCCTAGAGGAGAGGGCGTGACTCCATCTTCTTCAGAGTTGTTTTTCCAGCTCCAAGCACACAATAGGTGTCTGCCCTGTAAATACGTGTGACAGCCATGCACAAAGAGATAGATTCTTCTTCATTTCCACCTTTACAGTGGTGTTAGTTAATTAAGCATTAATCTAAATGCCTTTTAATTGCTGTTTCTTAGTACTGGGCATTGAATCTAGGGTCTTGTTCAGGTAAGTCAGGCACTTTAGCAGAGAGCTGCACCCTTATCCATTTTGAAAGGTTTTGCTTCCAGATAGGGTCTCACTAAATTACTTAGTATGGGGTGCAATCCTTCTGCCTCAGCTTCTCGAGGAGCCTGGGATTATAGGCTTGTACCACTCAGCCTGGCTGGTCTGATTTAAATATCAGAGCATTCAATTTGAAATAGGCAAAAATGAATGAATTCTCTGATTACTCTTCTTTTCCCTCTATTAGAGAAGGTAAAGATTTGGGTTCCTTAGATTGAAGACCTGCTAATCTGTACTCCCTCTGATCTACTCACCCACTCAGGCTGGTTTTATTCCTAGCTCAATACTCCCACCGTGGACTCATACAAGCTTAAGGTTTTAATTTATAGATATCCATTTTAAATTCTATTGCTTTGAAATAAAGACCATCACCATTTTTAAATGCAAAGAGGCATTTAGATGGGACAGCAGGAATCACCTTCTCACCTAGAAATTACTCACTTTCCTGCTTTTACTGACCGTAAATATTTGCTAAAAAAAAAAATTAGAAGGAAAGAGAAAAATAACCTTTTTTTTTTCTCTCCCAATACACTTTCCCCCCTTTTCAGAAAGCTGAAAGCATTCTGTTTTCTAGAGCTTTATAAAGTTCAACACATAAAAGGTTAGGAGCCTGCCTTTTTTTTTCTGTCGTATACATCTTTGAAAAATTGGTTTATGAAGAGCCATACATCATGTAGCCAGACGTATGGGAATAGTTAAAGATTAAGGGAAATAGACAAATTGGACTGCTTTAAATCATTTTCCTGGTTTCAGTGTTATGAAGGAGCTCATGAACAAAAGCTGACGTTAAGCCATCACAATGGGCTCTTCTATATGTTGTAGACACTGGTAAAGACTTTACTGTCAGGGAGAACCGCATCCCCAATACGTACATCAATTTGATCGGTGTCCAGATCTCAAAAATGTTACCTTGTCAAACCATAACCTTTCCCAAGTCTCTCATTTGTCATTGTTTTGTAGATTATATCATTTATTTTACATTACCTGTATCGGAAAGCATGAATCATGGATTATAAGATTTTTTTATTACATATTGGTTTGTTTTGTTTTTCAAAATAAAATTAATAGTGAGGCATTTACGTTCAAAAAGGGATAATCGAATATTTTGGAAGGAAGTTGGATTTCATATAACTTTACCTGAAGAGACCTTTTGTTTGCTTTTTGTTTTAAAAAGATTTTTTCAAGCCATCAGTAGAACATTTTTAAAATAAATTCAGTAAATATATTGAACTTTTCAGGCTATCTGAAGCACTAAGCGGCCTGTGGCGAGACACTGGCTGCTAGACTTGAAGGTAGGTCCCAGGAACACGCACAGCAGCACGGTCTTAAACCCTTGCTCTTCTGGAAATGGTTCAGGGATCTTTAATGTCCACACACAAGGGGAACCGTTTGCCATTTTGTGGTCTCATTTGAAAGACCCCTACATGGTAACTGCATGGGACTCACTTTATCTACTCAGAGAAGCGACGGCTTTGTAGCGCCCGTACTCGTAAATCTAAGAAATTCTGTGAATATATGCCTTCATATTCATGCCGCACAAATCCCTTCCTTAAAAAAAATAATAAAAAAAATAACAAAGTCTATGATCATCAGGTTGATGTAGATAAGACTCCATTAACTTTTCATCGTTATCACAGCTGGCGTATCAAAGTGCAGACGTCCGTGGGATGAGCTCGCTTCCCCTGGTGTCGGTGCCAAGGTAGATGAAGATCTTTTACATACCCCTTTGTTGGATTGCCTTTTTTAATGTTTGTGCTTGATTTCAGACCCACTGATGGTAAAAATGTCATTTAAGATGACTGTAAGTTCAGGCTCACAGATATGCGAGCCTAACTTATCAGACCCACAGCTTTGGCTACCTTCTGTTGAGAGTGGTAGGAAAGAGAAACCCCTAGGAAACATTGACCAATGCCTTTTCAATTCTTGATGTAATTTTGCGTGAGACAATGCAGAACTGTTGACTTGCCTACTTGCCTAGAGAATGACCATTTATAAATGCAGTTTTAAATTACGTTTTGATTTTCTTTTTTTGCTAGACAGCTATATAAGAAACAATCTAGTAAACTTTGGGGGGACACCTGAGGATGCAAAGATAGGAACTGTTTTCTTTTTTTTTTTTCTTCTTCTTTCTTTAGGACATTTAGGTCTAAAGTAGGAAAATGTATTTTGATGAAATCCTAGCCTTTTGGTGGGCAGCATCTCTCTCCTGGATCCGGTGGGCACCTGTAGCCACTTGGTCTTTATTACTTCCTTTTCTCTATCTCTAAGCACAAGCCTTTCTGAGTCTGACAGCTTTGCCTCCCTTGAAGACTGATTTTTCTTCTTCTTTTTCCTCCTTAGGCCAGATGAGCTAAACAGCTTTTCAAT